>NW_025814856.1:159984397-160584397 GCF_022079265.1 Lynx rufus
AAAAAAAATAGACTCCTTTGAGGCTCTGGACGATGTTATTGTCCCCCAGATGGGGTGTAATTTCATTTTTGCAGAGGATACTGCTAGGAACGGATGAATTTAATTAATTCAGAAATCAAGCTGATAAGAAACAAGGCTTCGGTTCTTAGAATGTGGGTTTGCTTCTGGTGCATCCCATGAGATAGCCCCGTAGGGTCACGACTGGAAGCACAGATTTTTTTTTTTTTCTGATGAAGCTATAAGTTTCTTCTTATCAGATTTTTTCTTATCAAGCTATGAACTCCTATGGTTGTTACCTTTTCCTTGTAAAATTACTGAGTTCAGTTTAGTATCTCGTCTCTTCCCTGCTGCTTTCAGCTAGTCCCTCAGATGTGATCATTTTATTTTTAAGTTTATTTATTTATTTTGAGAGAGAAGGAGCCCGGGAGTGGTAGAGAGAAAGGGAGATAGACTCCCAAGCAAACTCCGCACTGCCCATGCAGAGCCCAACGCGGGGCTCGAACTCACAAACCATGAGATCATGACCTGAGCTGAAACCGAGAGTGACACACTTAACTGACAGAACCGCCTGGGAGCCCCTCAGACATGATGCTTTTAATTTTGTTTAATGTTTATTTATTTTTAAGAGAGAGGGACAGAGCATGAGTAGGGGAGGGAAAGAGAGAGAGGGAGGCACAGAACCTGAAGCAGGCTCCAGGCTCCGAGCTGTCAGCTCAGGGCCTGACGCGGGGCTCGAACTCACGAACTGCGAGATCATGACCTGAGCCAAAGTCGGAGGCTTAACCAACTGATCCACCCAGGTGCCCCATGATGCTTTTAAATGGTAGAACATCTAGCGGGGAAAATTGGCATCAAACATGGGGTTCATCTCTCTGGAATTCTCTTTTATCCGTACTCTTGGCCTTGAAACTCCTCCAGTGTCTTTAAATAGATACTCTTTATTATATATTTTATTCTGCTATTTCAGTTGCTCACACTGAGCAGGTTTGTGCTACATTGGCTAGTCTCTCATTGCTGGAAGGGCAACCCTTCAGGAGATTTCCTTTAACATTGGCTGCCAAAGGTTTGTGCAAATATTTCACCCATAGTTCATTGATAAGAATTTAGGCACATGACCCCATATCGCTGCCTTCGAAGCTGGAAAATATAGACTATCATTGACAGATACACTCCCAGACGATGAAATAAATATTGAGGGGCAATTAGGCTCTAGTACATGCATGATACAATTTTCTTAATCTGTTTTGTTCATTTTCTTAGTAAAACATTCAGTCCTGTGTGCCTAGAATATTCTCGTACAGTGTAGGTACTTAAATATTTGTGATGTGTGAAAGGCCTTTATAAGCATATTGCTAAATGGCAAAAACTATATGTCTTCAGTGTTTTGGAGAGCGGTTTTCCACAACTTTAATAACGTTACAATATCCATGTGTCATTATGAGATAATAAAAATACTTTAACAATAGAAGCATCAACACTCAATAACAAAGCCAATGAAATAGAGAAAAATAACATGTCACCTATTTTTTTTCCAATACAAAACACTTGTACTTGCAAGCAACCTTTTTCAAAATATAATTGCCAGACCCACTAACTCCATTGTTCATTCCCCTTTGGACATACTTACTCTCGAGTGTTACTCTTTCCTAAATGTAATACTCCAAAATAAACACAACGCAAAACAAACGATCTGATCAGTGTTCAGGTTTAATGAAAGATAAAGTCCCTTTGGCTCATGCATTCAGCATATTCTTGATCCATGCTACTATCAAAAAACTGAGGTAGCAAAAACTTCGCCTGAAGATATAAAACCAAGAAAACATGTAAGGAACTGTTAACGAATAATTAACTACTCCTGAGATTCAGGGTAGAGGAACACGACCAACACAAAATGTTATAAATGTATTCTATAGGGATGAAAAAATGAGCTATCCAAAGATAAAATGGAAATCAAATCTATACTTTCAAGCATTCAGTAAGATAGTACTGTGGGCAACCATCCTTGAGAATTTGTCACAGAACAATAGATTTTCAGGCAGACCTTCTTGGGCGGTTGCACCAAAGCCTTGCATCCTTAACTAAGAAATACTCTCCAGGATCCACATGTGTATTGCAATGCAACTTTTACTCTGAAACGAAAACAAAACAAAAATCACAAAAAAAGCTTTCTTCACGTTCAGCAGCTATCATAGTTCTAGAAATTATTAGCTATAAACATTATTTCCTTTAAATTGTAGAAATTAGAAGCACCTATGGCACAGTTGATAAAATTGCAATGAACTTTGACCACGACTCATATAGTCAGTCTCCATATCCGATACCTTGTGTAGGTCTCTGGTTCCTTATCAATTTGTTATGAGAATTTTAAGCCAAAAGTACAAAATGTGACCAATATCATCATCATCATCATCGTCATCATCATCATCATCCCAAAGTTTTGTGGTCAGTATCTGGATTGACTATTGCTGCTACTGATATTGGGAATTACCAGATGTGGTAGGTTAAAAAGATGATGTCCACATCCTGGTCCTGGAAACTGTGACTATGTCATGTTACAAAACAAAAGGGAGTTAAGGCTGCAGGTGGGATGAAGTTCGCCAATCCACTGAACTTAAGATACGGAAATTATCCAAGTGGCCCCGATGTAATCACATGAATTCTTAAAAGCAGAAGGTGGGGGAGTAGCAGAGAGAGGCACCTTGACAGGAACTCTATCGCCTTGTCTGCTTTTGAAGATGCAGAGAGGCGACGCTGAGCCAAGGCACTGTGGTGGCTTCTAGAAGCTGGGAATGGCTCTCGGCTGAGAGAGAGCCAACGACCTCTGTTAGGGACCTCTGTTCTGTGGCCACAAAGATCAAAATTCTACTAACATCTCAAATAAGCACAGAAACTAACCCTTCCTTGGAACCTCCTGAGAAAAACACCCTGGGCTCCCCATTTTGGGCTTACGGGAGCCACACCAAGTTTCTGACCACCAGAACTGTAAGATAGGAAATTTGTTGTGTTTAAATTGTTCAGTTTGTCGAAATTTGCTACCGTTGCAATGGGGAACTAGCCAAAGCTTACGGACCCCATCTCAGGCAAGGGTAAAAAATACCTATTCCAAATAAGTCGTAAATGAGCTGAAAACACGCACGTGCACACACCTGCTGAACACGAGAAATCCTTGTGATTACTGGTCCACTTCATCTTAACTTTAATGTCCCTCATGAAAACCTTGGGAGTAAAAGTAATTTAAATTTAGAATAGAAAATACCTCTGGGGCTTTCTATTTATTGAAATAGAGTAAACACTAATATTCTCTCATTTCAACTTAATAGCAGTCTTCAAGTGATTGCCGTATTAGTTTAACCTTTATTAGGTCATTTTCAAAGATCTTGGGAAATTCATGCTCTTATACAATTCAAACTCTCACTATCTTCTACTTTATTGTACTTAAATGGAACCAATATTTGATTGTAAGGTTCTTAATCTTTAAAATAAAGCAATCTGTTACTGTAGGCTTTACATGGCATGCTTTAATGTTTTCTGTATTGCTCCTGTCCCAGTTTTTAGGTCAAAGACAGAATTATAACTACCTGAAGGCTAGAAAGATTATTGTTGACACAAGACCCCAGAATAACTTACTGCGATCATAAAAATCATAAAATGATACCCTGTGCAGGTATCATTGGGAAAAAACAAACTATGTCGACGGTAAACGTATCCCATTATTTTTATAAACTAAAATCATAGACATGAAAATAAAGCTAATGCCATTTTTTGAGTGCGCGTGAATTTTTGTCCTTACGTTGTTCCTTCACAAATTGTAACACTCTTAAGAGTGAAGAACCTCTCAGAACACAATCTGTGAGGCAGATTGGGTAAAGTGGTACTCTGAATAAGCACCGTGAAGCACCCATCTGGTACCTTACAATATGCACACAGGGAGGCTCGCATATAATGGGGATGTACGTTTCTTTTTTTCTTTTTTAATCTTTTATTTCATTTTCTACAGCAAGAGAGACCGAGCATGAGCAAGGGAGGGCAGAGAGAGAGGGAGACACAGAATCCAAAGCAGGCTCCAGGCTCTGAGCTTGTCCGCATAGAGCACGACGTGGGGCCTGAACTCAGGAACCACAAGATCATGACCTGAGCCGAAGTCGGACACTCAACCGACTGAGCCACCCAGGGGCCCCGGGGATGTGGGTTTCTTGACAGATTCCTTTCACAGCCATTTTCTGAACGATCTCATAACAAAACGTGCTGTGCCTAATTTTTGTTATAGTACACATAATTATTCATAGAATGTATCGTGCTCTAGTTCTATGGTATTCCAGAATCCATTGTCGTGATCAGAAACAGCCAGTTGAAGACAAAGGGTCTTCACTGGGAAGTCAAGGCCAACTTAACCGACTGGACTCTATCTTTATTTATTTATTTTTTAATGTGAAATTTATTGTCAAATTGGTTTCCATACAACACCCAGTGCTCAGGGAAAAAAAAAAAAAGGCTAGAGAGGGAGGGAGCCAAAACATAAGAGACTCTTAAGGACTCTATCTTTATTAAGATACAATTAACGCAAGTGCCTCATCAGGTACATTTTGTAGCAAGCCTCACAAGTAAATCCTAGCGTCCTAACTCAAAAGTTGTCAAACTATGGCCGGGAGGCCAAATCCAACTGGCTGCCCATTTTCATAAATAAAGTTCAACCTGAACAGAGCCATGAATGTTCTTTTACATATTGTTTATGGCCATTTATTGTTTGTGGCATATTATTTACACTACTGTGAAAGTTGAGTAGTTGTGACAGAAATTACATGGCCCACAAAGCCTGAAATATTTGCTCCCTGGCCTTTTATAGAAAAAAAAAAAGCTGACCGCTGATATAACTGAAGGTAACTTTTGCAGGTAAATAAATAATATCAACAAAATACTAATATTATATTTTTACCACGTAAAATATGATAGAAAAGGGGTGTCAAGCTTTACCTATGAGATAAAGGGAATTTTCCTAGAGGAGATGATACTTCAGTTGAGTCTAAGGTATAAGCTGGAGTCTACTTGGTGAATAAGAGGGGATAGGGCAGAGTGCATCACACATGAAAATGCATAGAAATGTGGTATGTATACACAATAGAGCATTATTCAGCCTTAAAACAAGACAGAGTTTCTGCCATTTGCAACAACATGGATGAACTTGGAGGACATTATGCAAAATGAAATAAGCCAAATACTTACTTGCGGAATCTTGTGGAATCTATAAAAGGGCAAATACTTTGAAGCAAGAGTGAAAAGTGGTTACGAGGGGTGGCGAGGTGGGAAAAATGGGGAGATGTTGATCAAAAGGAACAAAGTGGCAGTTATATAGGATGAATAAGTCTAGGCATCTAATGAATAGCACGGTGACTATGGTCAATAACACCTTACCAAATACTGGAAATTTCTTAAGAAAGTAGATCTCAGGTGTTACCATCACACGCAGAAAAAAATGATAAGGAGACAGTATGTTAATTAGCTTCACTGTACTAATTATTTCACGTACATATGTATATCCAAGCATCATGTGGTACACTTTATTTTTTATTTTTTTTTTAATTTTTTTTTCAACGTTTATTTATTTTTTTGGGGGACAGAGAGAGACAGAGCATGAACGGGGGAGGGGCAGAGAGAGAAGGAGGCACAGAATCGGAAACAGGCTCCAGGCTCTGAGCCATCAGCCCAGAGCCCGACGCGGGGCTCGAACTCACGGACCGTGAGATCGTGACCTGGCTGAAGTCGGACGCTTAACCGACTGCGCCACCCAGGCGCCCCATGTGGTACACTTTAAAAATACAATTTTTATTTTAAAAATAATAAAATAGTTCCCTGTTATGAGTGACGTTGAGCATCTTGACATGTGTCTGTTAGCCATCTGGATGTCTTCTTTGGTAAAATATCTATTCATGTCTTCTGCCCATTTTTTTTAAATTTTTTTAAAGAAAATTTTTTTAATGTTTATTTTTGAGAGATAGAGAGAGGGGGGAGGGGCAGAGAGAGAGGGAGACACTGAATCTGAAGCAGGTTCCAGACTCTGAGCTGTCAGTACAGAGCATGATGTGGGGCTCGAACCCGTGAACTGAAAGATCATGACCTGAGCCGAAGTCGGATACTTAACCGACTGAGGCGCCCCAGTCTTCTGCCCATTTCTTAACTGAATTATTTGCTTTTTAGGTGTTGAGTTTGATGAGCTCTTTACAGATTTTGGATACTAACCCTTTATCAGAATTTCATTTGCAAATATCTTCTCCCATTACAAAAGTTGCCTTTTAGTTTTGCTGGTTGTTTCCTTTGCTGTGCTGAAGACTTTTATCTTGGTAAAGTCCCAATAGTAATAAATAATCTTTAAAGGACATAGCATTCCCGTATTCATAGCAGCATTGTTTACAGTAGCCAAGACATGGAAACAACCTCAGTGTCCAATGAAGGATGAATAGATAAAAAGTTGTGATATATATAGTATATGTAAAATAATATTGTTCAGCCCCACCCCCCCAAAGAAGGAAATCCTGCCATTTGTAAAAACATGGATGGACCTGCTCAGACACAATCCTGGGGCGCCTGGGGGACTCAGTCAGTTAAGTGTCCTACTCTTGGTTGTGGCTCAGGTCATGATCTTGCAGTTCATGGGTTCAGGCCCCACACAGGGCTCTGCCTGGAATTCTCTCATTCTCCCTTTGTCTCTGTCCCTCCTCTTCCGACCTTCTCTGTCTCTCTCTCAAAAAAAAACAAAAAAACAAATAAACTTAAAAAAAAAGTTTAAGCAATCAATAAAACTCCTCGAAGACAACACAGGAGAATAAGTTTATAGCCTTGAAGTAGGGAAGGCTTTCTTAAACAAGACACAAAATAACACTAATAATAATAAAAAAATATTAAAACATTAATCTAATTAAAATTAAGAAATTTATTCCTAAGGGGACATTATGAAGCAAGTAAAACTATGAGTCTCAAATATGGAAAATATATATATATATACAACAAAAGATGTATATTGAGGGTAAAAAATGTTTACAAATCAAAAGATAAAATACATTATTTCTATGTCCTAATTAAAAAAACGGACAGAAAAAACATGATTAGACATTTCACAAAAGAAGAAATCCTTGGCTTGGAAAACTAGATAGTCCTTCACACATTTTACATTGACAGATAAACATATTCATTATGAGTATAGTTACCAATGCTGTGTTTTGGGCATGTTATAAGTGTTGACATTTAGAAACAGAACTGTGACATCAGTCTTTCAAATGTATCAACTGGCTTTTAAATTCCATAATGATTTGATACCCTTCATCCACCATTTTTAAAAACTATATTAAAAAAAACTATTCTCTAACCACAACAAATTATATAAACAAAAAGAAACAAACAAAACATGTCATAGTAAGACAATTTATGAGAGCTCTGTCTGTAATAACCCCGAATAAGAAACAACCCATTATATCCTTCAAGAGGAGAAAATATACACACATCAGTCACTACATACAGTAGAATAGAATACAGTATAGTATTGACAATAGAATGCAGTTACGGTTACTTTTTTAATGTTTATTTATTTTTGAGAGAGCGTGTGTGTAAGCAGGGAGGGGAAGCGAGAGAGGGAGACACAGAATCCGAAGCAGGCTCCAGGCTCTGAGCTGTCAGCACAGAGCCCAATGTGGGGCTTGAACACACGAACCGTGAGATCATGACTCGAGCCGAAGTCGGAAGCTTAACTGACTGAGCCACCCAGGCACCCCTGCAATATTATGATTTAAGTCACCCTTTCTATAGACTTAGTTGAAGTATTTAACTTGTCCTGCTTAAATTACTGTTTTTAGCTAATTTGTGTAGGTAATATTTGCACATGATAGGACATGTAAACTATAAAAATGTGTGATGTGAAAAGTAAGTCTTCTAAAATCTGCACTGATCAGATTTCCCTTCCAAGAGTCACTATTCTTAAAATGTTCTATGCATATATAAATACATATATGAATGTTGTTCACACATTCATATAGAGTGAAATATACACACTGCCCTGCAACTTGCTATTTTCAGTTCACAGTAACCAACATATGTACAGCTGCCTCATGGCTTCTAAAGAGCACAGTGTATTGCTTTTATGTTTGTGTATTGTAGTTTTTCAAATACGTAGGTGATGAGATTACCGAAGTATCGTATCAGGTAAAAAAGCAAAGCATAGAAATAAGAGAGAATTCTAGGCACTATTTTAATTACCAAAAAATTAAAAGAGATAACGCAATATGAAACAGAAGATCTCCTTCAAAATGAAAACAATACTACCAACAATATATGGCAGAGCTCTTTTATCAGAAGAGGGAAAAGCAGAAGCAATGAGAACGCGGTGCGTGCCGAACACTTAGGAAGTGGCAGAGATGCTGAAAAAAAAAGTCTCTGTTTCTCCAAGCCCCCCGGTAAGCACAGAAGAGTCACCGCCCAATGGTGGACGAATTTAAACACTGCAGCACTGAAGATAGCTATAGCAACAACAACAAACGACTCCAAACCAGACAAACTAATGTCTAGATTGGCTCAATTCATCATAGTAACAGCCTGAGGGAAGAAGGGAGCGTCCATTGCCAAGCAAAACTATTACACCTCACGTTCTATTGTTCTCATGCACGTGATGTTGAGCATAAAGTAAAAAACCGTAAGACACAAGAAAGAGAATAAAGCATGTTTAGATGTGGTTCTGCTGACGGCTGTCAAGACATAAAGGAATTCACACAACTAGCGCCAGAAATGGCCCCAGCGATGAAACAACTAAACTGGGATTGTAAATAATTATGACTGTTTAAAGGCTATAGTGTAAAAGGTGGACAATGTCCATGAACAGATGAGAAATTTGAGAGCACGGATGGAAACTATTTTCTACAAGTCAGCTATATATGCTACCAATAAAAAAAAAAAAAAAACATGATATCATAGATGAAGGATTCTTTTGATGGGCTCTTCTGCAGAATGAAAACCACTAGGTAAAGAACTAGTGAACTTGAACAATGAAAATCAGATATTACACAAACTAAAACACAAAGAAAAAAAATAAAAGCAAAACAAACAAGCAAGAAAACCAAAAGCAAAATAGAACAGAGAGGAGTTGTGGGACAATATTAAAGTATCCAGTACCCACATTGGGCTCTGTCCTCATGGTTTGGAGCCTGCTTGGGATTCTCTCTCTCTCCTCTCTCTCTGTGTCTCCTGTGTGCTCTCCTCTCTTGAAATAAATCAAATAAAGTTTTTTTTTTAAAGAAGTATCCAGTACCTATGCCTTTGGAGCCCCAAAGGTAAAGACAGAGGAAACAGAAGAAGAAATATTTGAAGACCTTATTATGGACAAGAATTTTCCAAAATTAATGATGGAGAAGAAACCAGAGATGCAAAAAACTTGGATACACCGTACAGAAAAAGTACAATGAAAACATAGCTATACCTATATGTAAACAATTACCTTACCTAGCACCATATGTAAAACTTAATTTTAAATGGACCACAGAGTTAAATGTAAGTGCTCACTATACAGCTTCCAGAAGAAAAAGTAGGAAAAATCTTTATAACCTCCAGATAAGCAAATATTTTTATGAATGATAAAAAGAAAAGCATGAAACATAAAAGAAAACCATGATGAATTCAACTATATCATAATTTTGAAATTCTGTTCCTTAAAAGACATTCAAGTCAATAAAAGATAAAACTCAGGCTGGGAAAAAATTTTTGCAAATGACATTTTTTTTCGGAAAAACTTATAACCAGCATACAGAGAACCTTTAAAATGTAATAAAACGAAGTCATCAGCCCAATTTCAACAGTGAACAAAAATAAAATAAACATCATTTCACTGAAAGAAGTTATACAGGTAACAAATATGCACATGAAAAACGCTTAGCATTATTAACCACAACCGCAATGCTAATTGAAATACAGGGTCTACTCTACACAGAGTAGATTAGCTGGCATTAAAAAGACTGTCAGTACCATTTTCTCACAAGCACGTGGAGAAATTGAAACTTTCATACCCTGCTGATAGAAATTCACAACGGCACAGTAAGTTTGGAAACAAACTTGGCAGGTTCTTGTATATTGAGATATCTTCGACCATGTGCTATCACACATGCTACTGTAGTTAGTTCATCCCTAGAAATTTATCCCAAAGAGGAAAAGCACACATTCACATAAAGACAAGGGTGCAAACGTTTATAGCCATTTTATTCATAATCAGGAAAACTGGAAACAACCCAATGTCCCTCAACTAGTGAATGAATAAAAAATTGTGTAATATTCATGCAAGAAAATAATATTCGAAATTAAAAAAAACAGATACATGCAACAATATGAATACATCTCCAAAGCATTAAACTATGTCAAAAAAGCTGAACTGTAATCATCCAAGTCTCACATTAATTTCCTTGAAGGCAATGTCTAATAGATTATCTGACACAAAATATGCTTCAATAAAAAATATTGAGAGAACTAATTAATTATCTTATCTCTCCAGATGTCAGATATTTTGTAAATGACTGCATAAAAAGCTACTAGGTAAGTCATTATGAGACCTTCCCTCTCCCTACAGTGAATCATTCTACAAGGAAAAACCCAGGCTCTTTGTTTCCAAATCTCTTAAGATATAGAAGATATATGCAGATATTAGAGCAGATGGGAAGAATATTCTATATAAGATTGATAACAGGTTAGAATGACCCAGAAACAGCTTTTTATCCAAACAAAGACACACACACACACACACACACACACACACACACACACACACACACCCCAGGCTCTTGCCCAGGTTGCAGTTTTTCTGAGATTGAGGCTTACAAACTGAATTCATTTATAACCCAGGCAGATTTGCAATTAGGATTAAAGTAGTCCATGAAGGAGATTTAAATCTGCCAAAATAGTTAGTGAAAATACTAACAAATGCAATAATTCCACTAATGGAATATCAGTTATTTTTTAGAGTCACGATCTAATAATATTCGTAAAAATGTGTTTAAATTCATTTCGGATTGGTTTGGTTTACCTCATCTTGATTGTGAATCGTTTCTCTAATTTATTCTAGTGTTTGCAAATACTCTAACCCTATTCTCAATTCCTCCAACTCAAAATGTTGACCAATTTCAGGGAATTTATGGGGAAAATACAAAACGATGAGGTAAATATTTGAGTTTTCAAATCTGTGGTCAAGTGGAAGTCTCATTTTGTAGATGGAATGTCAAAAAAAATCATAATATTATCTGTCTCGGGGTGCCTGGGAGGGTCAGTCTGTTGAGCTTCCGATTTAGGCTCAGGTCATGATCTCACAGTTGGTGAGTTCGAGCCCCGCGTCTGGCTCTGTGCAGATGGTTCAGAGCCTGGAGCCTGCTTCAGATTCTGGGTCTCCTTCTCTTTCTGCCCCTCCCCTGCTTGCACTCTGAGCTCTGTCTCTCCCTCTCTAAAATAAATAAACATTAAAAAAATACTATCTGTCTCAATTAGCACAAGTTCAGCAAGCAAATACAAGAAAAATAAGCAAATAAATAAAAATATATTTTGCAGGAGGGAAAAAGATATGCTCAGCTGAATTCAACGTAATTTTATGGTATTGCAGCAGTGATTTACAGTTATAAATTAGGGCACTGGTGAGTGTTGAAAAAGTTACAGTTCCTTAATTTCAGAGTGGAGTTTCAAACCAAGAAAGTTTTAAGCCTAACCTGTGAAAAAAAATACAGTGTTGCTTACTATTCACAGAAACTAAGGGACATTCTAATTGTATGATAATTAGGCAGGTGCAGAGATGATATAATCTGAAAAATCTTCTAAAGTACCTTCCCTTCTAAAATATTACAGCAATTTTGATATGTAGCGATAGGTAGACTCCTAAATTATTGATATACTGAACTAGATTAGAATACATGAGCTTTTTCAAAGCCCAGTGTGAGTGAAAAACTTACTTAGACTTTATTCATTATTTTAAGCTTATGTTCTTGGAAGTCATCCAATAAATGAAGTAAGATACATAAACCAGATAACAATGCTGGCGAATGAACAAGTCTCCCCATTGTCTGCACCATTTCCCAAAGAAATGCACCTGAAGGTCGGTGGTCTTGGCAGCTTTTATAGACAGAGACATTAATGAGTTTAAAGAATCATGAGCTGTGCGCTCACTGCCATGTTGTTCCCAGGAAGAACGTAGACAGTCATCTACAAGAATAGTTCTGCTACTCAGTGAGCTGTTTCTCTATGCTGACCATATAAGTGGAACTCTTGCTATAAAAAAGCACTGGGGCCATCCCCCTTGTCTACTCTTGCACTTCAAGATTTAGGGGATGTCCAATAGGGCCAAATAGGGGAATCTGCAGTGACCTAACATACTTCCATTTTCTCCTTTACCCTTATCTTCATTTTACAGATCAAGAAATTCAAGTTCAAAATGGTTATACATATATATTTTCCAAGGCCATAGAGCCAGTCAGAGCACGACCCATTTTCCCGTACAGGTCTTTTGAGGCTTCAGCAACCATTTTTAACCACTCTGTGGCACTGCCTCTTGCAGTAGATAAACAGATCACTTGCCCTGGAGAGTCAGAATAACCATAAGATACTTTTGGTCCCTGGAAATGGCAGCCAACTAAATGAAGGAATTTTCCCAGGTGACCTTGGGAAGGTTCTGTGAACTCTCTATACCTTGAGCGTCTCACCTGTAAAATGGAGATATTGATAGTGCCTACCCCATAAGGTTGCTGTTGAGTCAAATGAGTTAATAACTGAAATGTAGCTGAAAGAGGGTCTGCCTCAAGTGTACTGTGTCTGTGACCATGATTATAAGGATAGTTCTGATGATGGTGGTGATTTTTCCTTTTAAGAATGGAAGGAGAGATTCATCTGTCTGCGGTGCCCAATTATGGAAAGCAAGTATGTATCTCAGATAATCTGGGAACATTGTCTTTGGAGATCATGTCTTGAGTTCACCAGAATCTCAGGTTTTAGCAGAGACTTGAGCCTGTTGTCAGCAAAGGATATGACTCTGTCAGTGGCTGCTACAAATGACTTGAGTTTTATATACCAATAACTACTATCTACTATCCCTATAAAGGTCAAGTTTCCTACGCACTTCCATATGCTTACCTAATACTGTTTCCCTTCTGTGATTTCCTTTTTCCTTCAATTTCAAATATTCATTTAACTTGATTTTACTTTCATGAAAATATATGATGGAAACAAGAGAATATGCTATGATATGCCTAAAAGTTAAAAACCCTTAGGGATTTTTCAAGTCTCATTCTATAAACCCACCCCTTCCACTCCACTCCATGCCATGGATTTGAAAAGGCAGCATCTAAAGACAAACTTTGCATATTTTGAATTTTGGCCTAAAGCCAGCCTGCTTTATTAATTACTCACAGAATGCTTTGAAGGCTGAAATGTATTTATTCAGCAGCCCCACTTTTCCTGTAGACTGAGTGCTAAGAACTAACGGGCTCTTGTGCTTGTTCATTTAACTTAGGATGCTCACATTTCATAAAACTCAATTTCTTTTTCAACTAAACAACGAAAGAACAAAAGTCTATTAGAATTACATCTAATCTTGTGTTTTTAATTACACCTTTACAGTAATGACTGCCAAATAGACATCTATATCCCGGACTTCTCTTCCAAGGTTCAGATTTTTATGTCCGTCTTCCTCTAGGATGCTTATTTCTAAATCTGCCGTAATAATAACAGTGGTAAAATAAGAAATAATCCATAACTACCTTTTATTCCATGCCTACCACTTAGCTGGCGCTCATGGTTACTTATCTCATGTCCGGTATCTAGTTTAATAACCCTTTGAGATAGATATTTATTGCCAGCTTACTTTAAAAAAAAAAACACTGAGCCTCAGAAACACTAAGTAATTTTGGAAATCTATATTTAGCAGAGACAAATGTGTTCTCACCACCTCTCAATCAATCTCAATCACATCTCGTACCCTCAATCTCTACTAATGTCATCATTGCCCCAATTTCTAGCCCCCATATTTAATTGTAAATTCTAATTTAGAGATTCCTATCAAGCCTGTCCTTTTCCTTCCATCAGCACTGTCCCACCTCAGGAAATGTTTGTATTATGTCTAAAATTGGTATGTTATTTATACCCCAAGTATTCCTTCACTTCAATTAACCTTCAGCTCTGAAGATAACAGGGGTCATCTAAAAAAAAAAAAGACTAATCATGTTTTTTTGTACTTGAAATCTTTTTTGCTTCTTTATTTCCTACAGGAGATGCAAATTCAAATTTCTTAGCTGGCTTACAAAGCAATTCACAATTAGGCTACACACTCTCCCCACTGACACACATTCAACACCTCGAACCAATTCATTCAATGTCTGATGTACATTAGGCTGCTCGTATTTTCAACCACACTGTGGTCTTTCATGGTTCCTTTCCTCTGCACAAGATACTTCTGGATGGAAGGTCCTCCTTTATCGCTCCCATCTAAAACATCAAATATTCTTAATAATAAGCTCAGACCTATCCTTCTTATAAAAGTTTAACTGATTACCTTCTAAAATTGACCTGGCTTGTACCAAGTTTTCCCTAATGCTTTGATATATATCATTGTTACGCTGGCCACACAGTATCATCATTTCCTAGATCCTTAGCTATTGCCCTACCTATAACCTTAGATCCTTAAAAGAAAGTGAATTGAGTAAATAAATGAATAAAAAAATAAGTGAATCACCAAATCTAACTTTACATCACTTTATCAAGAAGTTACAAGAATTCATACATCAGGAGTCCAGAAATCTAGTTCTAATTCTGTCTTGTCTACTTTGTGGTCTTGGGAAATGCTATAAAACAGTGTGTGGACCAAGGATATTAATGCCTCACCTGCTTGGGAGCTGGGGTTTTGCAACAGATTATTATTCAACATGCCTTTTAGCTTTAACACCTATGATTCTATAAGATAGTAATTTGAAAGATTCTAATAACCCAGAAGAAAAGTTATATTGAATAATTTTTATCTAGAAAATTTCTATCTGCACCCTGCCTTGTCATTTACTTTTTGCTTCACCTCTATTATAGTCCAACTCTTTCATTTTGCCCTGGGCATTCATTGTAAAATGTTAGGATAGTCACAAAAATGCTTAAGAGAAACACATTTTGCCCCTGGATAGTAATAAGAATCTATTAGTGCTTTATCATCCTGGTAGACAAGTATACATAGGCAATGAGTGAAATGTTGAGCCAGTTCCAGTATTAATCATGTGAAACAGCTAAAGGATTACTTCATATTTATCCATACACAGACTCCAATCACCTAATCTCTAATACGGTAAATCAGCAATCTATGAATACCCAACATTATTCTAACTCACCATCAGGTGCAGATGATTATTTATAAAACACGCAACCTCTCCTGATAATTAGAAAATATAAAATTTCTGGTTTGGAAAATGTCATCGCTTATGCAGAAGTATTTAATTTCTGACTTAGAGAACATTCCAGATCTATTTAGCTTCAATATTCCTTGAGATCTCTTAGTATCATTATAAAGTAGAGGCAACAGGGCACACTTTTATCAGTTCAGCAGCATCACCAAGAGATTCAAATTACTAGTGAATTTAACAAAGTGGAAAATTAACGTCTCCTTTACCTAAGAAGTCTTGGGTAGACCGTCTAGACGGGTAGTATCACTACAGTCATTAGAGCCCAGATCCTTGTATCTAATTGTACTGCCAGACTATCTTGAGCTCCAACTTCTGGGCCAAGATCACTGATCTGGCTCTGTGATAGTGTCTGCCCTGCAACCAATGCATAAAGAGAAAAAGAGAAGCATTGGAAATAATCCTTAGCTTAAAGAATGCAATCTCGTAACAGCATGAATCACTTCTGTTTGCGTCCTATTCGTCAGAATTTGTAGGGCATGTGACAACATCTTTCTCTAAGCGGAGACATAGAATGAAGTGAATATGCAAAGAGAGTTTGGGCCCAACTTATTGAGATATTCTATTACTAAAGCAAGAAAGGGGGAATGGAGACTAGGTGACCATCTCAGCTGTAGGCATACTCCACAAAAAAACACAGGTCGCAAAACATTTGATAAGGCCAGCATATGAAGACAAACATATTCTTCCACAATCCAGAGGTTGATTAGTGTATATTTTATTTGATTTTCAGGAAAACTTCAAATAGTAAATGCGATTTTCTTAATTATACGTTTTAAAAGGTATTTTCGATGATGACCAAAATAATTAATAAATACCATGAGAATAGGAATGGAAAAGCCTGAAAGAGCTCATTGTACCTATTTTCAGGGTTTGACTAGTTTCTCTCCCACAGTAGAAGCCTGGGAGGATTTAACCAGGCATTCTGGGTCCTGTAGAGGACAGCCTATGGCAGTAACAAGCGGTTCCTAGTTCAGTACTCTTGGTGTGAAAATGCTGGGTGAAGTTAAGTGTTAGTTGAAGGTAGGGGCACCTGGGTGGCTCAGTCGGTTAAGCCTTGGGCTTTGGCTCAGGTCATGATCTCTCAGTTCGTGAGTTCAAGCCCCACATCTGGCTCTGTGCTGACAGCCCAGAGACTGGAGCCTGCTTCGGATTCTGTGTCCCTCTCTCCTCCTCTCCCCCACTTGTGTTGTCTGTCTCTCAAAAATGAATATATATTAAAATTAAAAAAAAAACTAAAAAAAAAAAGAGTTAGTTGAAGGCCAAGTTTAATGACTCACAGAAGCAAATGCAATTGATGATGGAACTAATAATGGCTCAAATATGATATTTAGAATAGGAATATATCACTAAGGGTTCAAAAAAGATGGGGAAGATTAAGCAAAAAAAAAACAGTGCTTAAGAGAATGGGTAAGGTATACCCATTAACATGGATGCCCATGGACTTTCCATCTACCCCCATGGGGGTATTTCCCAAGTAATCCCTTTCTTCAAGTGAATATTTTTTTTTGTTCTCTTCTTCATTTTCCTCTATTATACTGCCTAGGATCCACAGAACAATAATGAATACATAACGTAAACATCATGAGTTTTTCATGCTCTGCTTATTACAATACACACTTATCTTCCTGATTCTACTCCCCTTCCATCTACTGATCCATTCTTTGCTTCGCTGGACTCCTCAAACCTTTGTCTATAGTTTGTCTTTCTAATTCCTTTTCCCCAATTCTCACCTAAAACCACTTTAAACTAAGCTTTCACATCATATCACCTGGTGAAACTGTGTTCTTTAAGATGCCAATAATCTGAATATAACATCAACCCCTGGTGCTCATAGTATTCAACCAATTATTAGAACTTAATACACGTAATTCATTATTCTCTCTTCTTAATTCACTTTCTTCAGTTGTCTCCATTCTCATTTTTCTTTACTGGTTGCTTCTCTTTGCATTGGACTCTGATATATTTTATCTCCTCTCTATTAATATGTATCCCCTTGTTAATATCATCCAATCCAAGAACTTTAAATGCTTTTTTGCTTTGTTTTGTTTTGCTGTCCACTGCCAATTTACAGGTCTAGCACAGGCTTCTTTCCCTAACTCCAGACTGATTTACATTGCGAACTAATTATTCAATATCTCAACTTGGATATACAATATTCATTTCTTTTTTTTAATTTTTTTTTAATGTTTATTGTTAACAGAGAGAGAGAGAGGGAGAGAGCTCATGAGTAGGGGAGGGGCAAAGAGAGAGGGAGACACAGAATCTGAAACAGGCTCCAGGCTCCGAGCTGTGAGGACACAGCCCGATGCAGGGCTTGAACTCCCAGACAGCGAGATCATGACCTGAGCCGAAGTCGGATGCTCAACCGACTGAGCCACCCAGGCGCCCCTACAATATTCATTTCAAACGAAATATATCCCAAACTGAACTCCTCACCCTTCCCACGTGACTGACTCTCCTTGCAGAATTTCATGTCTTACGTGTTCACAACTCTTCATACCTAGTTTCTCAGGCCGACAGTCTTTGAGTCACCCTTTTTCTCATACCATAAGTAATCATGTTGACTCTGTCTTCAACATATATCCGGATACAATCATTTTTCATTATTTCCGAGTGACCCTCTTGTCTGAGTTACGAGGATTACTCATCTGGATCATGCAAACACTTTCTAATAAACCTCCCAAACGATACTATGTTGTTCCTCCTCTGGTCTGTTTATAGTGAAGAAGCCAGAATGGAGTGATCTTACCAAAGCAGAAGTAAAATTTTGTAACTTGCGAATCTTGCTCCTCAATTCACTTAGAATAAAAACCAAAGTCTTTAAAAATGGCTGGAAGCCCCTTTGTGATGTTATGGACTTTCGAACTACTTCTTGCTCATTTTACTCCAGACTGGCCTCTATGTTTAAGTTACAGAAGCCATGTTTAAGGCCATTGTTTCAGTTTTTCAATCTGCCTAGAATCAAGTGGCAAGATATCTACATTCAAGGATTTCCTCAGTGGCTACTTTCTTGAGGAATCTGATACCACAACCTGACGTAATGTTGCATTTTCTCCTCTCTCCCTGGGAATTTTGATCCTCCAATTATCGTTATTTATTTGAGGGGGGGGGATAACTGGTCACTAATTTAATTCATTGTGTACAGAGAGAGTTGTTTTCTGCCTGACAAAACTCTGAAATATGATGAGCTTTTCTTCATACCCCAGTATGTGGTCATTTTTCATAAACCCTCTTTCAAGCTTGAAATGGATTCTATTGTTGAGTGTAATGTACACTCCTCCACTAGATCAAATTAGTTGATTGCATTATTCAAATCTTTTATGTACTTAGCGATTTGTTCCTGCTTAATTTATCAATTACCAAGAGAGGTATATTAAAAACCTGCCATTCAAATGGTACATTTGTCCATTTCCCTCCTGTATTCCGTGACTTCTTTAAATATTTTTAAGGCTGATAAGAAGCGCACATAAATTTATAGTTTTTGCATTTTTTTTTTTTTTTTTTTTTTTTTACTTACTGAACTTTTGATCGGTCTAGAGAGATCCTCTTCATTTCCAATGTTTTCTTCCTTCAGGCAGAGGCTAATCTTTATGGACACAAGGCTTAATAAGCTCCTTGAGTCTAGCTGCATTTTAGATCCAATCTTTATGGATACAAGGCTTAAGCTCCTTGAGTCTAGCTTTGTTTTAGATTCAACCAAATGAAGGCACCAGAAATAGATTCAGGGCAGGGTAGTCCTTCTCTACCAGAGGCCACAACTACTGCAGAGTAGTCTTCTACAGCCCAGTGTCCCTTTCGCCCCCTACCGCTTCAGGCGTGGCATTGGTAATGCCTCCCTGCTATTGCTCTCCTTGGAATGCTTTATCGTTGTTCTTCCTTAACATCTTGGTAAATTAGTCCCTTCATAAAGTGCTCCTCAGTCACCTGGTTTGAGTACACCACATGTGTCACGCATCCTAAGACACAGTAAGAAAGAGTTTGAGAAAACATTTCTCCGCTTTGTATCCAGGGCTATGGATTTCCCAGCTGGAACAGATGAACGGGCTCCTTACCAACGGTACACAACTACTTCCAAGTCTTAAAGGATGTTAACGCAAAGCACACTGTTCCTGTGTACCAATTTTGGAACCGGTTCGGGTACATTTAGCTACGAGTGACATTCATCCATATAACTATGATTTAAACACGTGACATCACAGTTTTTGAACAGAAACCATGTAAAGAAATATTTTGTATGAAACCTGATGTATTAATGTGTACGTGTATCCAGACATATAAACTGAAGTAAATGGTTCAAAAATTGTGGTTCCACACATTACATGCACTACACTCTGATATTTCCTTTTTGTTCTTTGTTTTCAAAAATTCTGGTTGCCAGCCATTACATTTATTTCATATTACACTTACGATTTTGAGTTTGAAAAATATTGACTAAAACCCTAAGGATATTTACACAAAGCCACCCATAGATGCAAGAGAGCCTAGGAAAACGAATCACTAATTTTAACCTGTATACTGGGAGCTAGAATTGAGGGGTGGGAAGACAGCTTTGGAGAGAACTTTAAAATAAGCTCTCAATGGAATCAAACAAAATATTTACCCAGAAAGGAAAAGTAAGCACCATCTTAAGTGGAAAAATACCAAAGCTATTTTTGTTACTGTTATAAACCAAGTCAGAAATCGCTATAAGCACTACCTTTTTTTCCAATATAATTTTTCGAGTTGATCTTAATTATTCCCACCACAAAAAAGAAATCAGAAATATGATTATGACTTTAGAGAGGTGCTATCACTACAATGCCAATCATATTACAATATACAAATCCGATCAACATGTTGTGCCCCTTAAGCTTACATAACGTTATATGTAACTATCATATAACGTCAACTATCTTTAAATTAAAAATTAATGTTTTAAAAAGTTGAGCATAACAGTATTTTTATTAAAAGTTTTGTTAATAATATAATGAACACATTGTGTCATATTTTACTATGTAAATTGAGTAAATGTTAAAAATGAGGTAAGACAGATAATGCAATAATCTAGAGAGTATAGTATTCTAATGAGGATGAATGAATGAATGAACAGAATACAGACAAAGTCCCATCCATAGTTAACTGATTTTTGAAACAGGTGCCAAGGCAATTCAATGGGTAAGGAAGGTCATTTCAACAAATGATGTTGAAACAACACCCATTAGGAAACTAAATAAATAAACCTTGCTCCCTACTACATATCGTTTGTAAAATTAATGTGGACAGATCATAGATTTAAAAGTTAAAGCTAAAACAATAAGCCATCTGTAAATGAATAAAAGTGAATTTGTTTTTGACCTTGTGATATGTACAATTTTCTTAGAACACCAACAGCACTAACCACAAAAGAAAAAAAAATGATTCATTGTATTTCATTATAATTAAAAATATCTGCTCTGCCAAAATACCGTATGAGTTCCTCATGTATTTTAGAGATGAACTCATTATAAGATGTATGATTTTCAAATATTTTCTCCCATTCTTTAGTTTGCCTTTTCAGTCTGTTGATTGTTTTCTTTGCCATGCATTGGCTTTTCAGTGTGGTGAAGTTCTACTTGTCTGTATTTGCTTTTGTTGCTGGTGTTTCTTGTGTGATTCACGAAATTATTGCTAAAATCAGTGTCATATAGCTTCCCCCTGTAATTTCTTCTAGAAGTTTTTATGTCAGGTCTTATGTCTTAGTCTTTAACCCATTTGGGGTTTATTTTTGTGTATGGTGTAAAATAAGGGTCCACTTTATTCTCTTACGTGTGGATATGGAGTTTTCCCAACACCATATATTGAACAGACTATCCTTTTGCCAATGGATATTCTTGGCACTTACTATATATCTGTAAGGAGATTTATTACTGAAATTAGATCATTTGGTTATGGGTTGAAAAGTCCGATGATTTGGCATATGCAAACCGAAGAACCAGGAAAGCTGGCGGTATAATTCTGTCCAAGTCCAAAGGTCCAAGAACGAGAAGCTCTGATGTTCAAGGGGAGAAAAAACATGTATGTCCCATCCTCAGAAGAGAGAGATGTTGCCCTTTTTTCACCTTTTTGTTCTATTGGGCTCCCAAATGATTGGATGATGCCCACTCCTTTAATGAGAACGAGTCTCTTTACTCAGGTTACTGAAACAAATGCTGTATCTTCCAGAAACACCCTCACGGACACACCCAGAAATAATGTTTTACCCACTATATGGGCATCTCTTAGCCCACTCCAGTTGACAAACAAAATTAACTATCCCATCATGTATGTGTGGATTTACTTCTGGGCTCCCTATTCTATTCTATTGGTCTATCTGTGTGTCTTTATGTACCATATGTACCATAACATTTTGATTACTGGAGTTCTGTAAAATCGGGATATGTGATGCCTCCAGCTTATTCCCTCTAAAGATTTATTTGGCAATTCATAGACTTTTGTGGTTCCATTTGAATTTAGGGTTGTTTTTTATGACTGTAAAAAAAATGCCATTCAAGTGTTGATAAGGATTGCATTGAATCTGTAGACCGCTTTGTGTAGTATAAACATTTTAAGAATATTAAGTTCTCCAGTCCATGAACATGTATGTCTTTTCATCTGTTTACACCTTCTTTAATTTCTTTTATCAATGTTTTGTAGTTTTCATTTCAAAAGTCATTCACCTTCTTAGTTAAGTTCATTACTAAGTACTTTATTCTTTTTTAGAACTATGGTAAATAGGATTGTTTTCTTAATTCCCTTTTCAGACAGTTCATTGTTATCGTATATATACACACCAGAGTTTGGGGAGTTTGGGGAGTTTCTTTGTTCTTTTATTTTTTTTAAATAATTTTATTTTTTCTCATCATGATAGTGTACCTTTAATCCCCAATCCCTATTTCACCCATCCCCCATCTATCTCCTCTCTAGTAACCACCAGTTTGTTCTCTATAGTTAAGTCTGTTTCTTGGTTTGTCTCTCTCTCCTTTTTTTTCATTTGCTGATTGTTTCACTTCTTAAAATCCACCTGAATGAAATTATATGGTATTTGTCTTTTTGTGATTGATTTAGTTCACCTCACATTATCATACTTTCTACCTCGATCTATGTTGCTACAAATGGCAAGATTTTATTCTTTTTTATGGCTGAGTTATGTATGTGTGTGAGTGTGTGTGTGTCACACACACACACACACTCACACACACACCATATATTCTTTATCCATTCATCTATCTATAGACACTTGGGCTGCTTCCATAATTTGGCTATTGTAAATAATGCTGCAGTAAACATAGGGGTGCATGTATTCCTTTGAATTAGTATTTTTGTATTTTTTGGGTAAATGCCCAGTAAGTGCAATGACAAGATCACAGGGTATTTTTAATTTTTTGAGGAACCTTCATGCTGTTTTCCACACTGGCTGCACCGGTTTCCATTTTGTAAGTGTAAGAGGATTCCCACAGTGTAAGAGGGTTCCTTTCTCTCTACATTTTCACCACACCTGTTGTTTCTTATGATTTTGATTTTAGCTATTCTGACTTGTGTGAGGTGCCATCTCATTGTAGCTTTGATTTGAATTCCCTGATGATGAGTGTCTTTTCATGTGTCTGTTGGTCATCTGTGGTGTCTTCTTTGGAAAGATGTCTGTTCATGTCTTCTGACCATTTTTAAATTGGATTATTTGTGTTTGGGGTATTGAGTTGTATCAGTTCTATGTATATTTTAGATACTAACCCTTTATCAGATATGTCACTTGCAAATATCTTTTCCCATTCCATAGGTTGCCTTTTAGTTTTATTGGTTGTTTCCTTTGCTGTCCAGAAACTTTTATTTTGATGTAGCCCTAATAGTTTATTTTTTATTTCCCTCGCCTCAGGAAACACATCTAGAAAAATGTTGCTATGGCTGATGTCAGAGAAATCACTTTTCAAGTATTTTTATGGTTCCAGGTCTCACATTTAGATCTTTAATCTATTTTGAGTTTATTTTTGTGTATGCTGAAAGAAAGTGGTTCAGTTTCATTCTTTTGCATGTGGCTGCGCAGTTTTCCCAATATCCTTTGCTGAAAAGACTACCTTTTTCTCACTGTATATTCATTCCTCCTTTGTTGAAGATTAATTGATCATATAATTGTGGGTTTATTTCTGTGTTTTCTATTCTATTCCATTGATCTATGTGTCTATTTTGATGCCAGTGCCATAATGTTTTTATTACTACTGCTTTGTAATATAACTTGAAATCTGGAATTGTAATACTTCCAGTTTTGTTTTTCTTTTTCAAGATTCCTTTGGCCACTCAAGGTATTTTGTGGTTCCACCTGAATTTTTGGATTGTCTGTTCTAGCTCTGTTAAAGATGATGTCAGTATTTTGACAGGGATTACATTAGGTCTGTAGATTGCTTTTGGTAAGTATGAACATTTGAACAATATTTTTGCTAGGTTTCAACTGAGTTTTTGTGTGTTGAATTGTATTCTGCAATTTACTCAAATCATTCAACAGTTCTGTCTTTTTTTTTTTTTAAAACAGAATCCTTACAGTTTTTGATATATGAGATCACGTCATTTGCAAACAGGAACAATTTCACTTCTTCTTTTCAGATTTGGATGCTTTTGTTCCTTTTCCTTGCCTAATTGCTCTGCCTACGAAATCCAGCACTATGTCAAATACCAATGATAAGAATGAACATCTTTGCCTTGTTTCTGATCTCAGATGCAAAGATTTCAGTTCTTTCATCGAGTATAATGTTAGCTACAGGCTTGTCACTTACAGCCTTTTCTACGTTTAAGTACCTTACTTTTATTTCTAGCTTGCCAAGAGTTTTTGCCACAAATGCAAGTTGAATTTTGCCAAGCACTTTTTCGGCACATATTGAGATGATCATGTCATTTTTATCCTTTATTCTGCTAATGTGGTAGATCACATTCATTGATTTTCATGCATTGAACCATTCTTACATCCCAGAAAGAAATCCCACAGTGTCAGGATGGGATTTTTCATGTGAATTTAATGTTGAATTTGACTTGCTAGTATTTTGTTGAGGAGTCTTGCGACTATATTCATCAGGGGTATTGACCTGTAGTTTGTGTGTGTGTATGTGATGTCCTTTCAATGCTTTGGTGGTATCAGGGTAATGCTGGCCTCATAAAATGAGTTGAGGAGTACTCTGTCTTCTTCAATGATTTGGAAGAGTTTGAGAAGGATTGGTGTTAATTCTTAAAGGTTTGGTAGAATTTACTGATGAAGCAGTAGGGACCTAAGACTTTATTTCTAGGAAGTTTTTGTTTACTGATTCAATTTCTACACTAGTTATAGGTCTGTTCAGACTTTCTATTTCCTCATGATTCATTCTTGGTAGGTTACGTAGTTCTAGGAATTTATTCAGTTTTTCTAGATTTTTCTAGATTGACATTGGCGTGTAGTTGTTCATAGAAGTCTTTTATAATTTTTTGTATATTTGTGGTATCACTTGTACCGTTTCCTTTTTATTTCCAATTTTGAGACTTCTCTCTTCACATTTTGCCGGCCAACTATGGTCCCTTGCATATACCTTTCATTCTTTACTTCTGTTTGTTTTTTAACAAATCCTGTAAAAATTGAAAAGTGATTCTTAGGTCATAGGCTCTACAAAAACAGGGTGAAAGCCAGATTTGGCCCATGAGGTATGGTTTTCCCATCCCTGCTTTATATTAAACTTTCTTATCCAAAAACTGTGTGGTTTCTGTTTCCTGGTTGGATCTGGAGTGATAGAAAATAGATAAACTCTGAAAGGTGAGATTTGGGGGATTTTTTTGATTGTGGCTTAAGTATAGTGCTGTGCCACTTGACAGTGGGAAAGGGGTTCTGGTAACCTACGAGATGCAGTGGCATCCTAATTAACTATGCTATCTCCTGTGGTTGATTGTGATGAGGTGCTAATTGTAGAAAGTGCCTTGGGAGTCCAGCTGTCTGCTGCTCTAGACCATAATAACAGTAATAATGACCATCAGGACTGTAGCATGAAATGGATATCTTTCAGGGCACTCAAGCACATACAAAAAGGAAATGACAAGTCCAGATCTGTCACTTTTCATTCGAGTCATGTTCTGAGAGCCAAAACCAGAACACGTCCATGGGAGCCAAAATGAATCTCTTATTTCTTGTAGCTGCAGGATTGATATTGCCGCACATAAAACCCCTTTAATTGTGCAGTTTGCTAGATTATAAAAACAGTTGAATTCAGAGGCCCACTACCACTAATTCCTCATGTGAAAGAGTAATGACTGGAAAAAAATGTGATCCTGAAATCTGGAATGAGGACATCTGGTTGGATCTAGAAGATAGTATTGAGCTTCCAAATCACTCTGAGACTTCCTTACCTTTCCCTCCAATGTATTCAGAGACATGACTTTTTCTGCTTAAAAAACAAACAAAAACTGTTACATTCAACTGTGGTAGATGCCTTGAAAGAGAATGATCATTCTACCCATGATTCCCCATAACTATTCCTGTGGTCACTTTACCTGTAACTTCTAGTTATGGTCCAGGAGACAAGTAAACAAATTGACCCCACCAAAAAGAGTTTACACATCAAAAAAAATTACCCCAAAATCTTAATGATGTATCGGCAGAAACTTAGAGAACGTACATGAGAAATGATTCCAAGAGTGTTAGATCAGGCTTAATTTATTAATATGAATGAACATAACAGAGATTCTAGATTTAAAACGCTGACTCATTCATCTGGAGGGGGCTCTAACTACTAAACCTTGGGAACAAAGCTGGCTTATATTTAATGAGTCAGGAGCCAGGTCTTTCCTGGAAAGATGTGGAGGAGATAATCCAAAGATAGGACTTGTCACATATAATATGCATACCCATCTTCCAGATACATTTCGTAAATAAATAAATAAATAAATAAATAAGTTCCAAAAGAAACATCTTCCAGTAAGGCATTGAGAAATTCACTCATGCGGAGAACATTTATATCCTTAAAAAACTCTGAGATTGTTTTCCTTTTTTAGGTGAGAGAGTTTAAGGGATGCCAGCATTCAGATGAGTTCACTCAAGGAAGGCAAGGTTGTAGTGTTCCACAGAATGCCTTGACCCTTACAGATTTTAGCAGTGGTTAGTTGATCATAGTATCCATAGGAATGTAATAGATGAAAAAAAACATAGAATATCACCTGAAAAGCTTCACCAGCCCCTCAGCTCCTGTAGGGTATGATTTCTCCAACAACTATCTCCTACCAAAATGAAGGGCTTCTCCAGACTCTATTTCCTGCAGTTTCCTCAGGCACACCCACCATCTTCTTACGGAACGCCACAGTTGAAGGACCACGCCACAAATAGCATTCCTTTGGGTGGCTTTCCAGTGGGTTCTCTTACGTGGGATTAGAAGGAACATTCAAAGCAAGTTCCACTGGCACAGTACCTTGCTGATTTCTCCACATACAGTGAACAGGGGATGCCTCCTCTGAAAAGGTGTGGATCTCAACCCACCAGGTACCCCTTTTCAGGCACTTGCTTCAGCCTTAGGGAAAGTGGATGTTCTTTATATCTGTGTTTCCTTAACTCACTACAGTTCTCATTGTTTCTTTTTATCCCATCCCCTGGGACTTCAACCCCTGTTATAGTTACTTTTTGTTTTCAACTTCCTGTTCCAAATATCGTGTGGTTTCTGTCACCAGACGGGCCCCCAGCTGATTAGATTACATGCAGTTTAAAATCACTTCTATGCCTAAGAGCTAATTATTCTCTCAGATACAAAAACAAACTTCATTTTACTTCGGTGAGCTGGATTTATAAAGGATTTATCACAGGATTTATAAAGACAGAGGAATTCATTTTTTTAAGTTTTTAATGTTTATTTATTTGCATATTTATTTATCTCTCTATTTATTTTTGAGAGAGAGAAAGCATGGGAGGGGCAGAGAGAAAGGGAGACACAGAATCCGAAGCAGGCTCCAGGCTCCGAGCTGTCAGCACAGAGCTCGACATGGGGCTCGAACTCACCAGCCATGAGATCATGACCTGGTCCTAAGTCAGACACTTAACCGACTGACCCACCCAGGCGCCCCATAATTAAAAATATTTTATGGGGCGCCTGGGTGGCGCAGTCGTTAAGCGTCCGACTTCAGCCAGGTCACGATCTCGCGGTCCGTGAGTTCGAGCCCCGCGTCGGGCTCTGGGCTGATGGCTCGGAGCCTGGAGCCTGTTTCCGGTTCTGTGTCTCCCTCTCTCTCTGCCCCTCCCCCGTTCATGCTCTGTCTCTCTCTGTCCCAAAAATAAACGTTGAAAAAAAAATTAAAAAAAAAATTTTTGATCCATGCTACAAATAGTATTTAATATATTGGACACCATTACTTTACTTAAATTAACTGCAGTGTGGTATTCAATGTTTTCTTAACCATGATATAAATTAACATTGCTGTAAACATATACTATTAGTATTCATTTTAATGTTCTTCGAATTTTTTTTTTTCAAATATAAAGAATTGCCAGGCCCTTTAGGAAAGAATCATGTTTCTTAATCTTAGTTAAAATATTCTGCATTAGAGTGATGTTTCCTCTTGAAGCATTGTATAATAAATATATGTTTGCCCTGTAGTCATATTAAAACAGGCTTTCTGCAATATTACAGTTTATTGTTAATTAAAATAAGTTAAGAAAAATGGAAAGTGTGCTGATGAACTTATTAAATTCACTTCGAAAGAAAAATATTCTACCTTTTGAGGGAAAAAGAAACCAAAGAAATATTCCAGATAGTATAATATAATGTCCAAGGAAGACTCTATATCATTTATGATATATTTAGAAGTTTTTAAAAATATTTAATATAGGCCTTCCTGAATGGCCACTAAGAACCATGATATTACTGCTATTATACAACTCATTGCTCTATCTACCAAAACAAATGCACCTCAAAAACAATGTCGATGATCAATCTCACATATTCCATGAGGTCCCTGAAAAATATAATAATCTTTTGTACATTAAAATATGCATTAGCTTAAATATCCTGGAGATAAGAGAACTTTCAGTCCGGAAAGAAAGATCAAAGCAAGGCCACTTTGGGATTTTCAGATAATGAAGAGAAACACTGGGAGAAAAGTGAAAAAAAGGAAGCTTACAAAATGTCAATGGGAATAAAAGTTAGTAAATTGATGCCACAGGAAATCACAAAGTTTTAGCAATTTATTTCAAAGAAATATTCTGCTGTATAGGCTGGAAGGACTTATTAAATTCAGAATTGTGCAAAGGGTAAATGATTAACTCAGAGAAATCTAATGGAAGCATATCAGGCTATTTGATTAATTTCTAAGATAGCGTATTTTTTTCCCGAGTTTTCTTCTGGCAAGCATGGTTTTTCTTCTGGCAAACATTTAATGAATGTTTTAAAGGTATGGTAGGTCTCTGAAATAGGGCCGAGTAATCTCTGCCTCTTGATACTCATGCCATTCTGGAGTCTCCTCCCCTTACCGTGGGCAGTTCTCATGACTCACTTTTAGTGATGGCGTACAAAAGAAATGGCAGATGTCAATTCTCAGATCAGATCTTAAGAAGATTGAAGCTTTCGTCATGGGCACCCTCATTTACTCTTAACCCTCTTCGGGCTTTTGCACTGAGGGGAAGAAACGGGCCACATGGCAAGGAACTGATGTGTTCAGTCAAAAGCCAGTGAGGACGTGAGACCTGCCAAGAGCCACGAAGGTGAACCTGGAAGTGGATCATTCCCCAGTTGAACCTTCTGATGACTTTATCCCTGGCTGACCCCTTGGTTACAGTCTCTTGGTTACAAGAGAGATCTGGAGTCAGAGCCACCTGCTTAGCCATTACCAGGATCCTAACCCACAGTAACTACGAGAAAAGAACCGTTTGTTACTTCAAAGTGCTAACTTTGGGAGTAATTTGTCACAGGGGTATAGAAAAACAAAAAAGAAGCGACATGAATATGAATGATTGATTCAAATTTACAGAAAAGAATATGGTAGTGATGATAATTTGAATATTTAAAACATATAGGAGATCCTTGTTGGAGAAACTAAACTTACTACCTAATCTTGTTGAAACTGTGGGCGACCTTCAAAATCGACAACATCCCACGGCTTTTCTTAATGCATTCATTCTGTATAATAACTATTAAAAGGTTTGATCACAAAATTGACTACAAATTTGTGAGCAATACTTTGTATTGCTTGCCCCTACTCTGTCATAACAAATTTCTTGCTGTTGACAGGCCATCTGTCAGTTTATGAATTCGAGAGTGGCGTAACTATAACCATGAAATAAAATAATATACACATTAAAAAGAATATAGAATAGGGGGACCTGGGTGGCTCAGTCGCTTGAGCGGCCGACTTCGGCCCACGTTATGATCTCGCGGTCCATGAGTTCGAGCCCCGCATTGACAGCTCAGAACCTGGAGCCTGTTTCGGATTCTGTGTCTCCCTCTCTCTGACCCTCCCCCGTTCATCCTTTCTCTCTCTGTCTCAAAAATAAATAAACGCTAAAAAATAAAAATAAAAAAAAAAGAATATAGAATAGAATGATAGGTAGGCAGGCAGATAGACATATAGGTAATAGAACTATTAAGATAAACCTCAAAATGTCTTCTCTACTTGGAAAGAATACAGTCATAGACCATGAATATTCCCAGTTGTAGAGAAAACTAAATCTTCAACGAAACATTCTCTTCTTCCTTCTAGGCACTCAGCCGCGTTATGTCTCTGGCTTCCTTTGAAATTAGGAGTGCTCGTGTGAAGAGCTTTGGGTGATGATGTGTTCTACCTTCAGGCCTGCCTAGTGTAGACATGTGATTCTACATGTCCTTTTCTGTTTCTGAGTTCCTGGCATGCAGACAACCCCCGGAAGAAATTGTGACAGCTGTGAATTGAAAATGGCCTGGTCACATTATGGAAGAAATTACTGAATTACTGCTCGGATGAGCACCCCCCACCAGGAACACCTCATCGGAGCAGAACTTGAGCACGAAATACAATTTCTAAGTTATATTACTGTGAGTGTTGTTTTTTGATTGTTTGGTTTTTTGTTTTTGTTTTTTTCTTTTTTAGATTTACCCATGATAGCAGCCAGTATTTCTTGTTACTATACTTACCAGGTAAAGGGTCTTTGTGTGCTTCTTCAGGGGAAAACATTGATGTCAGCAAGAATATTGAGTGGATTCTGCCTATAAAGAGAGTGTACTGAGAGGGTAAGAGCAAAAATTCCTGCACTGAGTGTGAACCCAGGCTGGACCACTTAATAGCTGTGCCATCGTGAGCAATTTGTCTGCAGTCTCTAGGTCTCCACTTCCTCATGTACAAAATGGAGTTAACCACGTTGCTAACTTTCATCATTGCTGACGGGAGTGTGCGAAGACACGTAAAGCACATAGAATAGCAAGGGGCACACGTGTAACAATCTAATACTCTAAATACTCCCCCCTCCTTATCCACCTCTCCTTTTTCTTATTCTTCCTAAACCTCTTCTTTGATGAACAAAGTCAGGTCACAGTTTGCGGGATCAAGTCCCGTGATGGGCTCTGCGCTAACAGCATGGAGACTGCTTGGGATTTTTTCTCTCCCTCTCTCTCTCTACCCATTCCCCACTAGTGCACACACGCTGTCTCTTTCTCAAAAATAGATTAAAAAACTTTAAAAAACTCACTTGAGCTTATAAAATATTTCTTTTTATCTATATTTGTGTGTATAAATGTATGCATATTATGTATATATGCATGTATGTATTTTTTTGAAAACTATGTTATAACCCTACTGTGTCTGTTTTGGAATAAGACTTTTTTGAAAATGTTGAGATTACAGATCCAGGCAATTAGAACCCAGAGTCATCACACTGATCTTAAGAAAGCTACACTTGTGATATTGAACATGACAAAGGCAACATTTTATTATTTATAGTATGATAAAAACAACAAAAACAAAAACAATAATAGCAAAAATGCCACGTGTTTAGTTATGGTTCTAAGGGCTTTATATACACTAACTCATTTGATCCTTATAAAAATTCTATGCGGTATAAGCTACATTTTCTCTATTTGACATGTGAGAAAATTCAATTGTAATGATGAGGCTAGATAGATTTCCTAAAGTCATATATTCAATATGTGAAAGATCTTGGATCCAAACCAAGGAAATGTTGCTCAAAAGTCAGTGGTCTTAATGGATGCCCTATACCACTGAGGATATATGAATTGTCACAGCTAGATGTTTAGCTTTAAGAGTTTTAGGTTTTCCTCTATAAGGAAAAATTAATAGGATTCATTCTTTGAACTAATTTTAAAAACTATTCCATAGTTATCATTTCTTTGAACTAATTTTAAAAACTATTTCCCCAGAGGTTTCAGAGTCCACATGGGAACACAATTTTGTCAACTGGAGAGAGAGGTGGGACTCGTGACTCTGCGGCAGATTTGTTCCCTGAAAAGTTAGCTGAGTTCAAAGGATTGGTTCTCTGACCTTATGAGCCTTGTATTCAAACCAGCTGAAAATCTAGTCCAAGGATCAGCTTAGACTGAGCACTGTAGCATGAAATGAAATGCAAAGGACACTTCCTAGGCAAATTTCATGATGAATGGCAGTACACTGCATTTTAAGGAAATTTCTAGTAAGACATGCATGGATCAATGCTAGGTCAAGCCTTGTTCAACAGCATTTATAATTAGCTGGGACAGGAAGTAATGGTTAGATTAACGACTCTTACAGGTGGTGTTAATTTGAGAAGTAAAACAAGCCTCTAGATATCGATATGTCATTGTATATAGAAACTAAAATGATGATGATGATAGATCAATCGATCTATCAATCTAGATAAATAGATATTGCCCGGTAGTATGGAAAACTATTCTGACTCTGATGATATTATAAATATCTCTGATTCTAAATAAGCTCAACATACTTAATGTACATAATTTAATACTTACATGACGATTCAGTTTCTTTATAAATGTGACTCATGGTAATGGTTGAGGTAATTTAATGACATGCTTAAGACTGTTTGAATACAATTCTTGCCTCTGATTCTAGAAAAGCCACATTTAAAGTTAATTGACTACTCTTACGGTTTATAATTCCTTTACCTTCAGGATCTTTGCTGTCACTTATGGTTCTTTTATCTCTTAACTGTTTCTCAGATCCATTATAATTTGTTATAGCTGTGTACATTTTTATGTTCAGGCTTATGAGAATTGTATACAAATAGTCTTGGAATGAGGATCTAATGATTGTTAGTCTCATGAGTAAGATAATGGAACACTGTGACATATATTTATTAGACTTCTCTATTCTCCTTAGTTGAGGTTTCTAGACATGATTTCCTGACAGGTGAAGTGATCTTAAGGTTTCTGACGTCATGTTTTGCCTTGCACATTCACGCTTTTATACCCCCATGACATCACTTCATAGATTCATTTGGTAGAATCTATTTGCAAGGCTGAAATATTATGGAAAACTATTTGAAGATAAATTGGAAGAAAGAAGGAAAATTAACTTCAGTATAAGTATAGTTTCTCCCCCAAAAATGCTTTTACAATATATCCTTTCAAGTCCTCCTGTATAAATCCTCGTGCCCCCCAGCAACTATTCCCAACTATTCTTCTCTTGCTTTCTGTATTTATGTTGACTATGGCCCATAATAAGCATGATAAACTGGAAAGTTAAAACAGTGCTTATCTGAGGCCTCCTAACAAATTGCAACTACTTAGCTCCCAAGATGCATATGAGCTCTCGCAACATTTTAAAGTACCACACAAATTGTCTTTAAAACTTTTTTCACCGAGTACTGGACCTTGCTTCAGATTACTGAATAATATTAACATCTGAATTCTACTTTCTCTGAATTATCTTCCTCCCCTGGCACCTGGGCGGCTCAGTCGGTGAAGCATCCAACTTCCGCTCAGGTCATGATCTTTTGCTACGTGGGTTCGAGCCCGACGTCGGGCTCTGTGCTGACAGCTGGGAGCGTGGAGCCTGCTTCGCATTCTGTCTCCCTCTCTCTCTGCCCCTCCCCCACTCGCACTCTGTATCTCTCGGTCTCAAAAATAAATTAACGTTAAAAAAAATAAATTAGGGGCGCCTGGGTGGCGCAGTCGGTTAAGCGTCCGACTTCAACCAGGTCACGATCTCGCGGTCCGTGAGTTCGAGCCCCGCGTCGGGCTCTGGGCTGATGGCTCAGAGCCTGGAGCCTGTTTCCGATTCTGTGTCTCCCTCTCTCTCTGCCCCTCCCCCGTTCATGCTCTGTCTCTCTCTGTCCCAAAAATAAATAAACGTTGAAAAAAAATTTTTTTTTAATAAAAAAAAATAAATTAAAAAATTACCTTCCTCCCCAATGTGGACATGACATAAGCTGTTTAGATATGTTAATTAAGGCATATTGTCTAGATCAATTTACAGTTACAAAATGATATATTTCTGATATAAAAACACTGATGAATTAGTCAAATAAAGTTAACAAGCAGGTGAAGAAAAATAATAATCATTACATAAATTAACTAGTAATCGGAGACCCAATTACGTGCTCTTTTAAATTTCACAAGCAACTTATTTTATTAAAAAAAAATTACATTCATCCATTTTTTGAGAGACAGAGCATGAGTGGAAGAGGGACAGAGAGACAAGGAGACACGGAATCCAAAGCAGGCTCCAGGCTCTGAACTGATAGCACAGAACCCCACACGGGGCTCGAACTCACGGACGTGAGACCGTGACCCGAGCCGAAGCTGGACACTTAACTGACTGAGCCACCCAGGTGCCCCTAAATTTCACAAAAATATTTTAATTCAGCATTCTGAAAATTTTTAGCACCATTTATTTTCCTCAAAGTGGTTGAGGAAAATTAAACGTGTCCTAATCATTGGGATAGGTGACCCAGATGATGAATTTGCTGTTATCAGTGTGAAATAATCCTGTCATTGGTATAATAGTGCACACTTTAGAATTCTTGTGATTGTTAATTATCGCATTCTAGCAAATAAGATATACCTACTTGAGGATTACATTTCTGCAATTATCCCTTCATTCTTCTGTATTATCTCTTTACTACCTGTATGAATATCTAAACCTGCTATAATATCCTCATCTTTAATAATTAAATAACAGATTCTATTTCTGTTCAGCCACTACTCTATTTGCTGCAATTTGGTCTCATTTTAGTGCTAATATTGTTTTCCTTCTAGCACTCTTGTTTTTTAAACAACGCCAACAGAGGCTTCTCAATTGTGTTAGTATTTCCAAATAACCCATTTGGGGTGGGTTGATCTATTATTGGTCCTGCTTCTTTGTTTACTTACATTATTAATTTTTAATTTTAGCTGGATTGTTTCCTGCTACTACTTTTGACTTTTTCGGCTGCTTCATCTCTAGCTAAATAATACAGAGGGTGTTTAGCCTTTTCCCTTTCCTATTCAAAGTATTGGCTACTCTAGTTTTTCTGCTATAGCTTTGTCTCACAAGCTTTGATGCATAATATTTGTATTACCTTCCAAGACATTTCTCATTCCTATAATATTTCTTCTTCTCTTGTTTGCACAAGTTAATTACTATTGCATTTTATAGTTTCCAAGTGTGTTATGCTTTTAGGGGGCTGTTATTATTTATTCGTCACTTCATTTTTATTTTGGTCAAAGATGTGATTTCTAATGATAGCGATCAATGGTAAAAATCTTTAGAACTATTTCGGACTCTGGGGGCGCCAGGGTGGCTCAGTCGGTTAAGCGTCCGACTTCAGCTCAGGTCATGATCTCATGGTTGGTGAGTTCAAGCCCCACGTCCAGCTCTGTGCTGACAGCTCAGAGCCTGGAGCCTGCTTCTGATTCTGTGTCTCCCTCCCTCTCTCTCTGCCCATCCCTTGCACACACTCTGTCCCTTTGTCTCTCAAAAATAATAAGTAAACATTAAAATTTTTTTAAAAAAAGAAATATTTCTGACTCTGGCTTTACAATCAAGTGTAGGTTCTATTTGGTTGTTTATAATATTTCAATAGTGCTTGAAAACTTTTTTTTCCATTTGTAATACAAAACTATAAAAGTATACATACATTAGACCGAAGTTATTTTGTTCTAACATTTTATGCTTTTATAATTCCTTTTCCTTTGTTCTATCCCTGAAAGCTTGTTTTGAACTATCACTATGATGGGATATTTTTATTTCATCTTTAATAATTCTGTCAACTTTTGTCTCAGATGCCTTCAGGTTATATTACTGTTGGTTATCTGTTATTTTCCATTATTGCACCTTCCTACAAAATTCCTCTCAATCTAGAAATGCATTGTGTTTCCCAGTTTTTTTCTTGTGTCGTGTTTTGTTTTTAATCCATATACCATATTTCTTCTGGTTAATAGTTGCCTATTATGTCATTTTTCCATCCTCTTATTTCAAATTTTCTGTGTCCTTATTACTTCATTTTGGTAGAAGCCCAGAGCTGGCTTTGTCTTTATTTCTAATTCTATCGATCTCAAACTTTTAATTGGAAAGTTGAGTACATTTTCACTCACTATGATTAATCATGTATTGGGGATTATTTCTACTATTCTGCTTTACTTTGGCTTAAGTGTTTTCATATTGTCCTCTTTCAAAATTCTTTTCTATTTTAGAAGTTATGTTTATTCTTTTTATGGTTAGCCTTTAAAGTTTACTATTCAAACTTAATAGTATCCAAAAGGAACATCTTTCCCCTCTGCTTAACATTACAAAGTCCTAGGAAGACTCAAAATCAGATCACAATCCTCACCAATTATATGTTACAACCTCTCAGAATTTTAGTTCTATATTATTCTTTAACCTCTGCGGTTAGAAAATAGCACACAGTTATTTACAATTATTAACGTTCACTGATTTCCTTACTGGGTTGTTTCTAATTTTTCCTTTATCTTGTCATTTTATGTTTTATTTTTCATTTCTAGAAGCCCTTTATGGATTCTTTTCAAATCTTCCCGGCCTTGTCTTTGTAGTCTCTTGTTCTCCACTAATACTTGTGATATACATATATTTTTTAATCAATAAACAAGCACTTAAAATGCATTCTCAGTTTGAAGAGTTACACTCCCAAGGGTACTCTGAATTTAGCGACAAGTAGTCAAGCAACAAAGTGACAAGTAGGCAAGCCCAATAGGGTCTCAGTCAAGTTTCTTTTTGTTTCTCGCTGCAGAGGACCTAGCACCCATTCCCGTAAGACATAGCCATTCGGCACTCTGACTTTCATGTCAACACTTGGCAAGCCTTAGGCATTAATCTCTTTTCTCCATGCTTCCAAGCCTCCTTTCTCAAAACACACACACACACACACACACACACACACACACACACACATCAGCAGGGGCAGGAGAAGGCCTGTCCAAACTATATGCCTTTTATTTCCTAATCTTGCCTTATTACATTCAGTAGGACTTCCAGCACTATATAAAATAACAACAGAAACAACGGATATCTTTGCTTCGTGCCCAATCTTAGGGCTAGGGCAGATAAACTTTAGTTGAGGCTTGTTTTTTTGTTTTTTGTTTTTTTTTTATTTTGTTTTGTTTATCTTACCCACATTGGAGTTTCTGAAATGCTAACTTCTTTAGCTTCAGGTGTGGGTCCACTGGGGTCCATGTGGGTCCATATGAGGCCAAATGAAAACCAGGGAACTGGTACCATGTACCAGGTCTGTGGCTCCTGATATCTCTCACCAGGCTGCCTTCTTGTCCCTACCTGTCAGTATTCTAGTATTTGTTTTATATATAATTTTCTAACTGCACTTAGGACGAGGAACGGGGAACTGTGTCTAATTTCGCTTCCCTGCTTTTCATATTTTAACTCACAACACAGCCTCCAACATCACGGTGCTACGGTTTTAGCTGCCTTGCTTAAGCTAAGAAGTCACGGCCAACTTTCTACATGTAGAATATTCTGCTATTGTGCGCGGCCAGTGAAGAGTTCATCCTGATTAGCATCACGGTCAGAGGAGTTTTTAACTTCCTATCCCTTACCACTAGGCCAATAGATGCCATGATTCTTCCTAACAACATTAAACAAACAATCTGATCCCTAGCTGCAGGCGTTCACAGGATTGTAGCTGCGTGAGCATTTCACACCCAGCATATCTACATTATCATATCTTAACCAAATAGTCTCAATTTGCACATGTATGTCAAGAACACAGATGCACTGTTAATTCAACTTGGAACAATATATAATGTTTCCAGAGGATAGGGGAAAATGTGAAAATGTCTCCTCTGTTTGCCAAATTGGAATGACCAGGATACCGTTAATTTATTTCAACCTACTTCTCACTGACATGGAATCTGGCAGGAGAATTCCTGTCTTGTGACTCCCTAACAGTTGGTTTTATTGCAAAGTAAGCGTTCCTTAATTCCTGGGATCAACAGGGCTAGTATTAGAGCATTGTATTTTTTTTCCAGGATTTTAATAACCACAGCTGTGCTTACTCATGGGCAGAGAAAGGGTAGAAGGAGAGAAATTTCCTAGGATTTGTGTGATCATCAAAAATACCGTTCCTGAGGGTCACCACAATCCTAAAAGCCATCTATTCATATTCTGCAGATAAACTGCATGATTAGCAAGATGTCTAGCTCAATGACTCAGAAATAATATTCAGAGAAAATTAAATAGCTGACTGATGTAGATACTGAACAAATTACTGGTATACAGATATTTGAATTTGTTAAAGTATGCTAGAAATCTTCAGAATACAATTAGAAAAGTAACAAAGTAATACATTTTTTGAAAGCCTACTTCAAAATTGTTATGAATTTATATTATTTTCCATGCTTAATTAGACTAATAGAGAAAATAATTCAAAAGGTGCTGTTACAACTAGATGACAAATTTCAGATATATTGCTATAGTGAATCTCTTCAAACATCCTATATTCAAACAGTATTTTAGAGTGCTATGTATCTTTTTTTTAATTTATTTTTGAGAGAGAGAGAGAGGAGGCGGGGCAGAGAAAGAGGGAGAGGGAGGGTCCCAAGCAGGCTCCTCACTGTCAGCACAGAGCCCAACATGGGGCTCGAACTCACGAACCATGGGGTCATGCCCTGAGCCAAAATCAACAGTCCTCTGGCTGCTTAACCGACTGAGCCCCCCAGGTGCCCCAGGAGTGCTACCTGTCTTCAGAGTGGGTCTTTCTTCATGGACTACGCCACATCTTGGAATGAAAAACTTTCATCTCCAGGAATATAGGTATCTTTGCAGACTTGGTCACGTGTTATAAATAGTACAAGAGACAACAATTATATTTTCAGTTTTGTTTCTTAATGTGAACTGTGCCCACTAAGCCATATATTTTTGTATTTATGATATTAATTTAAATTTCATATGTTATACAAGACACAAAAAGTTCTAAATTTTATAATAATGTCTTTCTTTTCAACGTGCTTGCCAGATTTTAATACAATCTTCTTTTATACCTACATGCGGATAAAGATTGCTCCTTAGTTACAATTTAAATACCTTGTCTTTTCTGGAAGTAACTGAAATAATAACAAAAATGGGAATAATTAAGCAGCAGATGTTCACAAAGCGTAAAAAAAAGTATAATAGCTTTGTTTGATCCGAAGTGAATTAAAAAAACCCCTGAACAAGAAAGATTAATATCATTGGCTTGAGACAAAATACATCATGAAGTTATCACACAACCGGGTAGGTTTTTGACTCATGGACTAATACTAGTTTTCAACAACTTTTTGTGTTCAAGTTTCTTTGAAGGAAATACTGTTCCAAATTTGTTAGTGAGGCATAAATGAGTGACACATAAATGAATAGCAACTAGACTTAGAAACTTCTCTTTTTCATCTCTTTACTCTTATAAATATCTACATAAGTGAAATTACCATTCTCTTTTGCTGAAAAATGCAGTCAGAATACCTTTTTCTTTCTGTCTCTCTGCCTCCCACCCCTCCTTTTTTGCTTGAGAAACAAAAACAGAACTCATATACTCTTATCAAAGTACAAGACCCCACTGTAATTGCTCACTGTAAAAAGTTAAGCATAATGCAACCCAATTACATAACTTATGAAATTGATATGCATAATACCTCTATGGCAGGAATATTTTTTTTTTCTTAAGTAATTGCCATAGATCAAATGTCTGCTGCCTCTTAAATTCACGTATTAAAGCCCTATTCCCCAATCCCCAGTGTGATGGAACTTGGAGGTGGGGCTTTGGTAGGAAATCAGGTTTAGACAAGGTCATGAGGGTGGAGCCCCATGATGGCATTAGTGTCCTTGTAAGAAGAGGAAGAGACCAGAGCCCTCTCTCCATCCCTCAGGTATAGATAGACCGGGAAGAAGCCTGTCTACAAATTAGGATGAGAGTTCCCACTAAACACCAACTCTGCTGGCACTTTGATCTGGACTTCCTAGCCTTCAAAAACGTGTGAAGTAAATGTTTATTGTTGAAGCCGCACAGTGTATGATATTTTGTAACAGCCCAAATTGACTAAGACAGTACCAATATTAGGACTTTTCAGAGAAGTAGAACCATTAGGGGATGCGTATACAAGCCTTCCTCAACTTACCATGGGACTACTTCCCAATAAACCCATTGTAAGCTGAAAATAAAGTATGTTGAAAATGCGTTTAATACACCTAACCTATCGAACATCATAGGTTAGCCTCGCCCACCTTAAACTTGCTTGGAACACTTACAGTAGCCTATAGTTGGGCAAAATTATCTCACATAAAGCCTGTTTTATAATAACATATTGACTATCTCATATAGCTTATTGAATACAGTACTGAACGTGAAAACCAGAATGTTCGTGTGGGTACAGAATGGTTGCAAACTTATCGGCTGTTGCCCCTTCTGACCCCGCGGCTGACTGGGAGCTGCAGCTTGCTATCGCTGTCTCGCTTCACGAGAAATTATCCTACCACGTATCTCTAGCCTGGGAAAAGACCAAAATTCAAAGTTAAGAGTGCGATTCCCCCTAAATGGTCTATTTCTTTCACACCATTTTCAAAGTTGAAACAGCCTAAGTGGAACCATCACAAATCGGGGGTCATCTGTATGCATATACAAAGAAAGAGAGAGAGAGAGAGAGATTTATTATAAGGAATTGACTTACATGATTTTGGAGGCTAAGGTGTCTCACCATCTGCCACCTGCAAACTGGAGACCCAGGAGAGCCAGTAGTATAGTTCCAGCCCAAATTCAAAGGCCTGCGGATCAGGAAAATCAATGGGATCAGTTCCAGTCGGCGGGCAGGAGAAGGCCAACGTCCAGCCAAAGCAGGCAGGCAGATACGGTCAATTTTCCCTTCCTCAAACCTCTTGTTCTATCAGGTCCTCAACAGATTGGATGATGCTTACCCATCTTGGGGAGGGCAATCTGCTTTTTTCAGCCGACTAATTCAAATGCTAATCTTAAATAGAAACATCCTTACAGACATATCCAGAAATGTGTGATACAAACATCTGGGCACCCTGTGGCCCTGTTAAGCTGACACACAAAATTAACCATTACAGTAATCCTTGTTACTATAACGGCTAGAAGCCCTTTCCCCCATCCCTTCATTATGTTACATTTTTGTAAGGTCTTATATTCATTCCTTCATTCATTGGCTTTACTTTATTATGTTCAGATACCACGCCACATTCTGAGGAATGCAAGGTTGAACATGGAAGGCTTCCAACTAGCGAACGGTTTGGGTCCAGTGGAGAAAAGAAAGTTATCAGGCCACTTTGATACAGTGTGATAACTGCTCTATTTATCTTTGAGCCCAAATTATAATAAAAACAAGCAGGCAAGATCAAGTGTTCCCGAGAACATCAGGGGTGTCTTACAGAGGAGGTAGTGTGGTAACTGGGTCTTACAGAATGAACACAATTTCACAAGAAAAGAAAGGACAAAGCAAGAAAAGGGAATAGTCTATGATAAGGCACAGAGGTCTGAAGGGTCATGCTCTGGGTGTTAAGATGGGAGGATTCTATGCACTGAGGTTCATATCAAGATGCTACCGGAGACAAGAAAGAGATTGTACTATGAACCCTCTGAGAAATTATTATCTTTCGTTATCTAGCGGCAACAACCACATTAACCACTTTCTTCTGAAATTCTCTCTATAAATGCCTCTTCTCTCTACCACTTGGAGATTTAGGAGAGTAAATAAGTGTGGTCATTCTGTGAAATGCTTTCATTAGTCTCATCCTCCAATGGTACTGTAATTCCTTCAGGTTGACCATATTACTTGGGATTGGTATTGTAGATAAATATGATTTCTCAGAAGGGCAGTAAAATGGACCATTAAAAACTTAGCACAAATTAGCTTTTTCAGTGTAATTGACTGCACACAGAGGGACCATAAGGGATTTGGGACATGACGCAGACCCATTTCAATGCAAATGAAAAGGAACAAAAGTGTGCAGATATGAGATGCTATTCAGTTAGGGCAGATCTCAGCAGAAAACCAAAATAGATTTTTTTGGATAATCTAAGAGGCAGCATGAGACTTTTAATTATCAAAACACAGGAGGCTACTAAGGCAGTGATTGACAGGTCCTGAAACAAAATATGATGCAGTCAAAGGAGACCAGTTCCAAGCTCTTCCAGGTTTAAGAACTGGAGAGAAAGACAAATGGCCTTAATTTTAGTTTACTATCAGCCTAGCACACAAGAAGTGCAAAAGATTCACATAAAGTTAAGCTTAATAGAGGTGGATGTGGCTCACTGCTGTTTTCCTTTATTCTTCATAAAAACATATTCAATTTTCTCTGACCTAAGCAGGCTTTACGGAACCCTTATCCACAGGTGAAAGAGCCCAGAAGTACAGACCCGTAGCTTTTGCTTTTTAAACCACCTTTGACTACATGCTTGGAAAGATACCGTAGTACTCAAGGGACCACACTATTTCCCATGTAAAGAAATATTTACGGGGCCATAATTGCATAATCCCATTTTATATTTTACTAAGTCATTGTATCAATTCAAGGTGCCCATGCGGCGACCCTGGCCATGGTCCACCACAGTTGCATGCCTCGATCTTTGTTTCTGCCTAAGGCTGTTCAGTCTATAGAAAAGAACAAATAGTTGAAAGAAATTCTTTTCCAACAAAAAATATTTTATTTAACTTCACTTATATTTAGATTTTTATATGGAAAGAAATTATTGTCCAATTTCTTACTCTACGGGACGTCACATAATTTGAGAGCGTTCTCTCTCTCTCCAAAATTAAAACTTAAAAAAAAAAAACTTTGAAGCATAAATAATATGGAATCCTAAAGAGTCAGATTCAGAGACAGAGAGGTTTCTCTGATCCAGCGTTACTGGCCTATTCATTCTTAAGAAGTGATACAACCATTTCAAGAATAGAGAATATTTTTTTTATTTCTAAAGTGTATATTTCTCTTTTAATCCTCATCTCCAATCCCATCCCCCTTGCTCCTATAAGTAACTCCTGCGATGTTATAAAGTGGGTTTTTAAAATCCAGCTACCATGTATTTATTTGGATGTAAATCTTTTTTTTTTTAATGTTTATTTATTTTGAGAGAGAGACAGAGAACATGAGCAGAGGAGGGACAGAGAGAGAGAGACACAGAATCCAAAGCAGGCTCATGGCTCTGAGCTGTCAGCACAGAGCCGGATGCGGGACTCGAACCAACAAACTGAGATCGTGACCTGAGACAAAGTCAGACACTTAACCGACTAGCCACCCAGCACTACTGGATGTTAATCTTTGAATGATATTCTCCTCTGCTGTATGGGTGCTTTAAGAGACACATGTGCTGGGGCACGTGGGTAGTTCAGTCGATCAAGTTTACGACTCTTGGTTTCAGCACAGGTCATGATCTTGCAGCTTCCTGGGTTCCAGCCCCATGTCGGGCTCTGCGCTGGCAGCATGGAACCTGCTTGGGATTCTCTGTCTCCCTCTCTCTCTGCCCCTCCTCCACTTGTGCCATCTCTGTCTCTCTCAATAAACAAACAAAATTTTTAAAAATATATACACATATGCTATTATATTACAAATAAATATATTACACGCATTTCAGTTTTGTTAAACTTTTATGCATTTGAGATCTACATAATTTGCTTTAAAAAAATTAAATATGTAACTGTTTTCTCCATAAAATTTTTGTGTTTATTTTAGATAATTTCCAAGATATGCTACAGATTTTATTGTTATTTGAGATGGTTTTCTATTTTTTCCTTATTTTTTATTTTATTACTGATAGAAAGGAATGCTATTGATTTTTATGTGTAAACCTATATATTAAAAATAACATAGGATCCTCCCTGCTAATCTTTTTTTCTATTATTTCACTTTGCTTGCTTTATTGTTTAATCCGGGATCTCCAACTTCTCATTAAACACGAGTGATGACAGGTAAGAAGGCAGCCTTATCTTCTTTTAGTAGTTAAAAGGAATTCGTCAACATGTCTACATCTAAAATGATCCTTGTAGTAGTGTTTTTATATTCCAACTTACCAAGTTAAGAAGTCCCATTGTATTCTGACTTTTCTGGATTCATTTCTTTAATGATGAAGCAGAGTTGTATGCTCATAAGCTCATCTCCCACTTGAATTTTTTGCAATTGAATCTCTACCCCTTCCTCTAAATAACAGGGGGTAAACTTATTGTGTTTTATTTTTTTACTTTTCCAGCTGGCTCTACTGCCTTTTCCTTTGTATTATCCAATGACCAGCAATGATCTGACTAGGACTGTGTATAAGAGATGAAGAGTAACAATCTTAACACTTCACTTTTCCCTCCTATTCCCATTCCATGGTTCTTGGCCTTTTTCACCTCCAAGCCAATGTCCCTCCATACCAACCTCTGCAGATCCTCTCTCTTTCTCCCTGGCCAGTGCTCAAGTGAAGGAGTGACTTTGAAAGAGCCATGAATTTAGTCATGCACTGTGACTAGAAAATACAATCCATTCAAGAGGCTTATGAGGATTTAATCAAGCCTCCTTAATAGATTTTTAGTAGAGTGCTCTTTTTGCATTATTTTTGATATGTAAGTTTTTTTCATTATGAACCATTTTAATTGTCCCTAAATCACATAAAACATTGATTACAGACTGAATTATTCATATACTTACTCTGTCTATAAAGAAATAATTGAATATCTACATTATGTCAAATAATAGGCTAAATTTGAGGAAATAAATCAACAAAAACCAACAGGGACCTTGTTTTCATGAAGCTGTTATTCTAATGAAGCACGAAGAGGGAAATCAATCAATCACGTTAATATAAAACCTGATATAAATATTCAGAAGTAAAGGAACATATATGTTACCATAGAACAAAGAGATTTTACTAGATATGCTACCATGGAAATCATTCTCTATGAAAATGATGATTAAGTATAAGCTTGATGGGTAAATAGAAATTAATTAGGCAACTGAGGTTGATTGATGGGGTGGGTAGAATAGCACATTCTAGCAGAAAAGAAAAAATAGGGGCAAAATACCTGCTTGGAAGAAATTAGTGTATTTGAAGAATGGGAAGTTCATTGTGGCTGATATGAAATGAGGTGGCTAAACCAAGATGAAGCTGGCAGGGAAGGACTTTGCAAACTTTATTCAGAACTTTAAAATCAATGAGACAACATTAAATGGTTTCTAAAAACTGGGAAATAGGATTGGATTTGCATTTTAGAAGATTACTCTGCCTACTTGTAAGTAATGGCTTGAACTGAGTTCCTGTTAACAGGAGAGCCAAGGAGGGAGATCATTAGAGTGGTCCATGAAGAGATGATGACCTAGAAACCATAGTGACAATGGGGATGAATACAAGTGGGTGGATTTGATAGACGTAATATAGGGAACCTAGGCAGTGTATTGTTTGATTGTTTGCTTGACTCTTTGGCTGTTTTTGAGAGAGTGAAGGATTGAGGATGCCTTCTATTAACTGAATGTGTATGACCCCTCCCATCCAAATTTATTTGTGAAGCGGTAATCTCCAATGTGATGGTATTTGGAGGTTGGACCTTTGGAAGGTAATTATGTCCTGAGGGTGGAGCCCTCAGGATTGGAATTGGTGCCCCTGTAAGAACAGACTAGAGAGAGACGATCTCTCTTCCTTCCATGTGAAGAGACAACAAGATGGCCATCTGCAAACAGAAGGACCAGGAAGTGGGCTTTCATCATATACTTATTCTGCCAGCATCTTGATCTCGAACTTCCCAGCTTCTGGAACTGTGAGAAGAAAATGTTTGTTGTTTCAGCCACTCAGTCTATGGTATTCTCTTATAAATTGAGAGTGGTCTCATTCACTGAGCTAAGACACATTTGAAGAGAATCTTGTTTTAAACTACAAGACATTTGGATATTAGCAAATACTTGTTGGACATGTTGAGCTTGAGATTACTGTGAGATATCCAGTGGGGCTAATAAGTAGGATTATTAGCAGAGAAAGAATATTTGAAGCTAAGGATTCAACGCAATCTTATAGGAAACAAAGGTACACTAAGAAGTGAAGACGGCCACCGTACTTAAATTCCAGAGAAAGGAAAAAAAGGAAAAAGCAGGAAATGCACATTTCTAGAGTATGGACTACAGCAGGGTTTCGAAAAGACATGGTAGCAGTTGTCCACAGGGTTGGAAGGGTGTGTCAGCCCTCAAGAATCTAGATTATTCCTATTAAGAAAATATTTACCAGATCATAATTATTTAATCACGCATTTTTCACTGAGTCTCCATATGTATTAGAGCTTCCCATGTGATTAGCCTGGCCGTGGCCCACCACAGTCGTACAACCCCTTTAGGTGAGGAATCTGCAAAAGCAGTTGAAAAAAAATATACAGCAAATTTTTGAAAACATACGCCAATTCTTCAATATGAATTCTCCTCGAGTTTAGAGAACAACTTAAGAGTCATTCTCATAAATTGATGTCCCATCAATATCACATTTCTTAACTCCACATAAGTGTCTGTCCTATCAAAATCACATTCCTTACTATTTTCATCAGACGGAAAGATACATTTTTACAGTTTATCTAATTCATATTCATAATTACTTCAAGTCATTCGGAAAACTTTGTTTTGGTTCTGCAAGTTTTGGGAGACGCATATTGCACCCTTGAGACTATCATTCTGACCAACTTAACTGATAACACAGAAAGCTGCCTACTTGGATTAAGGTACAGAGCAAGACAGGGCTCTGCAGCCTTTCTGGCTGGTACGTAAGTTGCTGTATCAATGGTGGAGAAAGATCCAGAGTAGAGTTTACGGATGCCCAAATGTAGAATCACAATGCAGACTCACAGCACACTAAGCTAGGGTATACTATTCTTAGTAGAAGATTCACATCAATTGACAAATAGTTCCTCACTGGCCCCGGGAAGAAGGAAAGTGCCTGACTGTGGGACTCGACAAGACCATGAGTTCACCTGTTAACGTTTCTTGTGTTGATTTTCCCAGAAAAAAGAAACCAACTACATCCTGAAAGAGCTTTTTCCAGAATGCATTATTTGGAGTAAGTGGATCAAGTGAATATTGTGGCACAGCCCCCAGACCCTTATTTAAGGACTGGTTACTCATTGTTCCAGTTACTGTGGATTGTGACTGAGAGTTCTCAGCTGGACCTCTCTTTAGGGATTGCGATCAGCCTAAGAGTACCACCTTGCTTAAGGTCATGTCACCTCTTCTGAGGCTACTCTAATAACATCACTACTAGATATAGAAAGTATAAAAAGTCTGGTATGCTTGCCTGAAGATGGGACAGCTATGAAGATATTTGAGCTCCAGAGGACCCTGAGGTATCAGCTGTAATTTTTTTTTTTTTTTTTTTTTTTGTGATCGAACAGCAGTTCACTCCACCTGGTTCTACTTTCCTTACTCCTTCACAGGTATTAACCCCAAGGATCATCTTTACTAAACTTTCTACACCTGAAGCTCTATCTCAGCTTTCGCTTACTGGGAATGTAACCTAAGATAGGGTGTAATTCGAGAATGACTCTTAAGTTGTTCTCTAAAATCTAGGATAATTCTGGGAATGCAAGCTGGTCCAGCCACTCTGGAAAACAGTATGGAGGTTCCTCAAAAAAAAGAAAAATAGAACTACCCTACGACCCAGCAATTGCAGTACTAGGCATTTACCCAAGGGATACAGGTGTGCTGTTTTGAAGGGACACATGCACCCCCATGTTTATAGCAGCACTATCGACAATAGCCAAAGTATGGAAAGAGCCCAAATGTCCATCAACAGATGAATGGATAAAGAAGATGTGGTATACAGACACACACACACACACACACACACACACACACACACACACACACAGTGGAGTATTACAAGGCAATCAAAAAGAATGAAATCTTGCCATTTGCAACTATGTGGATGGAACTGGAGGGGATTATGCTAAGTGAAATTAGAGAAACACAAAAATCATATGACTTCACTCATATGAGGACTTTACGAGACAAAACAGATGAACATAAGGGAAGGGAAACAAAAATAATATAAAAACAGGGAGGGGGACAAAACAGAAGAGACTCATCAATATGGAGAACAAACAGGGCTACTGGAGGGGTTGGGGGAGGGGGGAGAGGCTAAATGGGGAAGGGCACTAAGGAATCTACTCCTGAAATCATTGTTTCACTCTACGCTAATTTGGATGTAAATATAAAAAAATAATAAAACAAGTTAAAAAAAAAAAGAAAAAAGAAAATCGAGGAGAATTCATATTGAAGAATTGGCGTATGTTTTCAAACATTTGCTGTATATTTTTTTCAACTGCTTTTGCAGATTCCTCACCTAAAGGGGTTGTACGACTGTGGTGGGCCACGGCCAGGCTAATCACATGGAGATTCAGTAAAAAATGTATGATTAAATAATTATGATCTGGTAAATATTTCCTTAATGGGAATAATCTAGATTCTTGAGGGCTGACACACCCTTCCAACCCTGTGGACAACTACTACCATTTCTTTTCGAAACCCTGCTGTAGTCCATACTCTAGAAATGTGCATTTCCTGCTTTTCCCCCCTATATTTCCAAATCATTTCTTTATATAGTTCAATCTTTTTTCCATCCTAAACACTTCATTAAAATAGCTCTTGCTAAAGACACTAAAGTTCATTTTCAGTTCTCATCTTTACTACTCAGAGGCATTCCATGGTATTAACCTTTTCCTATTTCTTGAAGCAATGTTCCTTTATTTTTTGTGATATCAGATACTCTTTTTACTTCTTACTTTACCGCTTAATCTTGGTTGCTTTTTTTCCTTTCTCTGGAATTTAAGTACAGTGGCCGTCTTCACTTCTTAGTGACAGGTCATGATCTCACTGTTGTGGGTTTGAGCCCTGCCCCGGGCTCTGCACTGGCAGTGGAGAGCGTGCGTGGGATTTTCTCTCTCTCTCCGTCTCTGTCCTTTCCCCGCTCATGTGCATTCTCTTTCGCTCTCAAAATAAATAAACTTTATTAAATAAAAGTGGCCTATGTAGCTCCTATTCGTGACATATCTCTTCCAACTCAAGGCAACCACCCTCCTCAATAAATCCACATACTTGGCTGCCCGATCCAGGATTCATCCCAGAACAAATATTATAACCTTAAAATACAGAACAAAGTGGGTAAGAAGAAAAATGATCTTAAATTCTTTTTGAGGCACTTTATTCATTAATTTCCCCTATTCTCATTTTGTGAAAAGTAAGTAAGGCAGTATGTCCTTCGTAGAAAAATTAACATCAGATCCTTAATGAACTGCAGGAGTATATGTTTAAGCTGAACCCGTAACATTTTGTGCATAAATGTGTTTATATTTGAAACGAGGGAAAAATGGCATATCAGAAGCACTGAGGGGCGCCTGGGTGGCTCAGTCGGTTAAGCGGCCGACTTCGGCTCAGGTCATGATCTCACAGTCCGTGAGTTCGAGCCCCGCGTCGGGCTCTGTGCTGACAGCTCGGAGCCTGGAGCCTGTTTCAGATTCTGTGCCTCCTTCTCTCTCTGACCCTCCCCTGTTCATGCTCTGTCTCTGTCTCAAAAATAAATAAACATTAAAAATAATTTAAAAAAAAGACGCACTGAGCTAAGATAATATAAGCATAGAACTGAGCCAAAATACCTATAGTGTAAACGTTCTTTTCTATTTTTTGTTCCCTTACATATTCCACCTATAAGATAAAAAATTTGGACTTTGTGACCTTGATTTTTTTCATAGTTGGTTTCTATAATTATTAAATGGTAGAGCAAACAGTAGAAATGATAGAATTAGTGAATATATTGCATAGTTTCATATGGGATTTCTTGTTTACTGCATAAAGTCCAATAGCTTTCTATTGATCAGAAAAATGTCTGAAGGCTGTGTAGAAGCAGGTTCATTGAAAATAAAGCCATAGTTGTATTTCACTCATCAGATGCATATACATGTAACTCTAAAAAAACCAAAGCAGAGATGATTTTGAAACCATCAAAAATACATTTCAATTTCAATCCTCACAGAGATGTGGAACTGTTAACTCCAAATTTTGAGACTCAGGACTTCTAAAAATGGAAAAATTTTGAGCACAATTTTTGATAAAATTCTATGCCGTTTTTTTACCACCTGGAAGTCATTAGGAAGTTTAAGAAAGATGGCAGAAGTCACCTTCTTCCACCCTTCTTTTAAGTGATTTAAGTGGAAACAGGTGTTTGCAGCTTATCACATGTAAATGACCCTTTGCAAACACCTGCCAACTAAAATCTTCAGTGATCCTTGAGCTTCGGTTTGCTATCAAAACTTATCAAAAAAAGTTAGTTTATATTTAGTGTTTTCCAGTTCATCTAACTCTGTACAGATTTTTATCAGGTATATATGAGAAAAATAGCTAACCATCAGTTAATGCATGAAGTAGACTCTGGGGTCATTGAACATGTCTAGAAAAAAAAAAACCTTTTGTCTTCAGCAGCCTACAAACAGAAGTTCTTGAACATGTGAATAAATCATTTGTAAAGTGCATTTGATTACAAATACTGAAGTGATTAATAGGCCACATATTTAAGTTTGTACACATCTAATCAGTACTGAAAAGAAATTAATCAAGAAATAGTCACTGAACCACTATAGGTAGATTGTGGAACTCAAAGTCAAAATGTGCTAAGAATAGGAAAAAATAAACGTGTAATGTCAAAGAAATTCATAGGAAACTTTTATCTTTGATCCAATGTTTCTTCTTCCCATGATTCTCTCAATCATGGAAATTTACATATGAATAAAGGTATTGATAGAGTTATAGGTATAAATATAGAGATAAGTGTACCTAGAGATACTATCTAAATATATCATTTTTCTACAGTCTGCTTCACCATGCCCCATAAATATTTCAATCTTTTCAGTCACCCTTGGTTATAATAATGGTTTTTAGCCCAGTAAGAGGATATAAAGGTCATTTTTTAGCTATATGATTAATCAAAATCATTGTGCCATGAAAATAGAGAAGTTATCACATTTCAAATTTTAAACTCCACATGCCCAATCCCAGTTCATTGGTAATTTTATTTTTGATTTATTAATTTTGTTAATTGTATTTTTTCAATTATTTTTTTAAGTAGGCTTCATTCTCAGTGCAGAGCCCATCTCAGGGCTAGAAATCACAACCCTGGGATCAAGACTTGAGCTGAGATCAAGAGTCCAATGCTTAACCGACTGAGTCACCCAGATGTCCCAATTTTTTTTATTTTAATATTGGATCTTTATACGATAGTGCTGATGTATTTCACTATACCTAAGGGCCCCTTCTAGTCAAAAGCTTCTCTCTACATAGACAACTACTATTCAAATTTCTGTCCCCATTATAAAATATTTGCCTATTGTTGAACTTTATATATGTGGAGAAACATAATATGTACTCTTTTTTGTCTGCCTTCTTTCACAATTTATAATGCTTTTGAGATTCGCCATGTTTTTGCATATATCAGTGAATCATTTTTGTTATTGTAGAATAGTATTCCATTGTATAAGTATGCCACAGTTTGTCCGTCCATTCTGCAATGGATGGAAGTATGGGTTATTTCCAGCTTAGGTTCTTATGAATAAGGCTAATATTTTGTATCATTCTTTTTGTGGACATAAACTTGGTGACTCAGAGTGGAATTGTTGTGTCATAAGGTTAGCGTAAGATTAAACGCATTGGAATTAAACAATAGTATCCAAAAGAAGTTCCATTATTTTAAATATGAACCATCAACTTTTGAGATCCATGCTTGCAACCATATCCTTCCTAGCAATGGGTATGGTCAGTGTGGGTGTGTGCCTGTGTGTGTGTGTGTGTGTGTGTGTGTGTGTGTGTGTTTAATTTTAGGAATTCTAGTGAAAGTAGGGTGGTATCTCATTGTGGTTTTAATGTATATTTTCCTGATGACAAATGATGTTGACCGTGTATTTATTTATGTATTTGGCATTCTGGCATCTTTTTCTATACAAAGTACCAGTTGAAGACTTCTGTGCATTTTTAAATTAGGTTATTTGAGTATTATAATTTGTAAGGCAACTTTATATATTTTGCACAAGAGTCCTTTGTTAAATAGATGTGATACGTACGCCACAGATATTTTCTTGCCTTCTGTTGCTTTCGTTTTCACCTTCTTAATGATGCCTTTTGTTGAGATTTTTTTCCAGTTTTTATAGGAGATTTATTGATCATTTTAGGGTTTTCTCCCCCCTTTTATGCTTAGTACCTGTATTAGTTTGCTAGGGCTGCCATAACAAAGCACCACAAACTGGATGATTTAAATAAGAAAAATTTATTGTCTTGGAGTTCTGGAAGCTAGAAGTTTGCGATCAAGGTATCAAGAAGGTTGATTTCTTCTGAGGCCTTTCTCCTGGCCTTGTGGGGAGCTGTCTTCTCCCTGTGTGTTTACACCATCCTTCTGAGTAAGTCTATTTTGAAATGACCCCTTCTTATAGGGACATCAATAATTTTGGATTAGGTCCCGCTTCAATGACCTCATCTTAATTTAACCAATTACATCTGCAAAACTTAACTTCCAAATAAGGTCATAGTCTGTGGTCCTGGGAATTAGGACTTCAACACGAGAATTTGGGAAGGGGGACACAATGCAATCCCTAACAGCACCTTTTGTGGCCTAACACTCTTTGCTAACCACGATGTGAAAAAGTATTCTCCCGTGCTTTCTTCTAAAAGTCCAAAATTGTAGCTCTCATGTTTAGGTCAAAGATTTATCTCTTGCAATTTTTTCCTTGGTGCCAGTTTGAAATCAAACTTCATTCTTTTCATAAAATATCCAGCGTTACACCACCATTTTGTTGAAAATAACTCACTTTCCTCATTGATTTCTTTTGGTGCTATTGTCAAAAATTAAAATTGGCCATATATTTATAAGGCCATGTCTGGATTCTCTGGTCTATTCCTTTGAGCTGTTTTTCTATTTTGATGCCGATAACCACCTTCTCTTAATTATCACAGCTTTATACACAGTAGCTTTATAGTAAATCTTGAAACCCTCCCAGTGCCATGTCTTGCAAATTCCAGCTGCCTTGCAATTCTGCACTCCATTCTCTGTTTTCTTCATCTAGTGAGATTGGCTTTTGTTCTTGTACTTTATTTCTCTGCATCGTAGTTTAGAAAATGCTCCCAGGCAAAAAGCTGCAGTAAATGTGGAGCTTCATTTCACTTCAGACTAGCAGTCCTTCATGATCTGCTGCATAATAACTGTTTCTCCATAAGTTTTTCCAGTTGCATAATTGTTTACTACGGGAGGGAAGTCTAAAATCAGCTACTCCACTACGTCAGGATCATGTCAGTTAGCCTTCAGTTACTTTGACCACCAAGTATTCTGTTCCAGAAACTTAAGGGAATAGATCGTGTTTGTTAACAAATAATAGGTTTTGTTTGCTAACTCTGCATCCTTACTTCCTACCTGGAATAACAACCTGAGCGATATCTCTTATCTTTTGGCATTTATAGGACAAAAACATGAGTGTGGTTATTAACCAGATGGGTGTGATAATACAAACTCTCAATGGGAAAAGTCAGCCCAGGCAGAAGCACACCCATAATGATCATAGCTGTAGACCTCAGCTAACCGAGAGGCCGTATAGAGAGATGAGAATCTGAAGAAGCTTGCAAGAGCTGTTTTTTGAATTACATTTTCCCCATGAGTGATAATGCAAGGAAAGGGCAAGTCTTTGCAGAGGTATAAACCCAGTAAAACCTGGTTCAAGCCCTGATTAGTCTATAATATAACCACTCCCACTATCAATCTTCTCATAGGTTAACATGATAACATTGCAATGCTTTTTAAAATGTTGTTTCAAGGATTAAAACAGCTAAGGCTTATAACGTGTTTACCCAATATCTGTCTCTCACTCTTTACTTAGTAAATGATGGTTGTTATTATTTTAACTGATGGTGAATGCAACTATCTTCGGCTGGATGCTAGAAGCCCACAAATGCCATCACTTCCTGGCAAATATTCACAAGTGACCTGACAATGTAATGATGTGCACCAGCACATTAACAGATAACAAAACGAGGGGAGTAGAGGCTTGGGGGAAGTGAAGGAGAAAGGACAAAATTCACATTGGTCCCAAACCAACACTAGTGTATTTTGAGAAAATAATTCATCTGAAATGGACTCTTCTAGCATAACCTAAATTCCTTCGTTTCCTGAATGGCTCTAATGCAGTATATGTGGATACTGAATGAAAACAACAAGGGACATTTAACATACTGAGTGTGTGTAATATCTGCATAAAAAATATCTGCATAGAGTCAATAAATGACTAGTTTTACATTCTAGTTAGTTTAATATTTATCAACTGTCCCACTTCAAACTACTATAATTTAATCTTTGAATACAGTATATATTAAGAATCACAATTTTATTTTGTGGTTATGGAAATTCTCTATTTCATACACTGTTGGAAAACTTCTATACAAAAAATAATAAATATATACCACATTGGAATTTTTGGTAAGATTTCAAGAAGCAGCCAATGAGAGGGGCACCTGGATGGCTCAGTCAGTTAAGCATCCAACTGTTGGTTTCAGTTCAGGTCGTGATCCCACATCTTGCTATGCATTGGGCATGAGGTCTGCTTAAGATTAAGATTCTCTTTCTCCCTCTCCCACTGGCTCTCTCTCTCTTTCTTTCTCTCTCTCTCTCAAAAAAATCAGCAGACGAGAGACATTTTCTAATCACTTGCCATTCCTTGTTAATAATATTAATTTAACAAAGATTTACTAAACATTTACATTTTTCTAGGCACTTTTACACACACATACACAAATATAAGATACAATCCCATGTCTTGAAGACCTCATACTTTGCAAAAAACTCACCTGTAAAACCATTGTAAGATATATTGCTAGTGTAAAAAGTAAAAGTTAACATAACTGAGAGGGTATCTATTTTCTTTTCCAGAAAAGTTGGCAAAGGCTCACAGGGAAAGTGGCATTCCTGCTGTGTTTTAACATGTCAATTATATTCTCTTAGGAGGTCAAGTAGGAGGTAGAATCTTCTAGGTCAAGGTAAAACCACAAGCAAATACATAGAATTATAAAAATATATGTCACATTTAGAAAATAGGTTACATTAAAGTGTAAGTCTTATGGAAGAGAATAACAGAATGTGGTACCAAAAAGATAAGTTGGGAACAGATTACGAAAGGTTTTAATGCCATTCTAAAAAGTTAGATTTTATACTTACATAGTTCAAGAGCAGGTAAATTGATTAGTTCTTTTAAAAATATGAAATGTGAAGTAATCTGTAGGTAATATATAACATAAAATACAACATATAATATTACTTCATATATTGCATATATTAATAAATGTATTATTATATAATATTTCATATATTTAATGTTCTATAAATAATTGCTGATACTAAAAAAATGTTTTAAATTACTAGCATCTGAGCAAAATGTATTCATTTACTGCTTGGAGGAAACCATAAAATAATGACTTTATGCCATTAAAATTATACATGCATATGTTTCTTAAATCTGAGCTCGGGTATTTTTCTAATTTTTACTGATCGGAAATCATTTCAGTATGTTCTTCCATATTACCTCGAATTTTGTTGCAGCATGTTAAAGGTACATAGTCAATATTCATTGTCTTTATTTCTCCATATTCTATGAACCATCTACTTATGTTTGGGAAATTACCCATCTTCTAAATTTTGAGCCTGCCACCCATTAATAAAGCTACATTTCCTGACAGCTTGGATAAAGACATGACCTAGATACCTGCCTAAAATATTGCTTCTGGAGTCAGTAACCCCCCCCAAAAAAAATTCAGGAAAGCAGGAATGGAGAGTTTTTGTTACTGCTGCTGTTTCTTTTATCGGAAGAAGTATATTCTCTAGAGGAACAGTTGCAAAAGTGCACCATCAGTGGTGTCTTTACTGGGCTGGTTCATGTGCTGTGACTTTTAATTCTGGGTCTGACTTGACAGCTTCTCTTTTTCTCTTCTCTGAGCCTGGTTCTTCCAAGTGCCGAGGCTTTCAGAAGTTCCATGAGCCACCCCAAATCTTCTCTTAACATTTACTTCCAACACGTACCCTGCATAGACACATCTTTTTTTTTTTTCTTGCAAATCAGATGTCAAAGGCAAAGTATGTCAATTCTTTGAGAACAGGTGTGGTGTCTGCTACCTTTGAAATCTTTAGCACAGAAATGACAGTAGTTGTGCAAGTGTTATTAAAAACATATATTTGACTCTTTTTTGTGGTGCCTCGGAGGTGGTAGGATGCTTCGGGCTGAAGCTGAACATATCTCTTTCCCAGCTACTGTATGCCAGAAACTCACTGAAGTAGACAGTGAATGCAAACTTCGTACTTTTTATGAGAAGCATGTGGCTGGAGACGTTACTGCTGATGCTCTGGGTGAGGGATGGAAGGCTTTCGTTGTCCGGATCAGTGGTGGCAATGACAAACAAGGCATCTGCATGAAGCAGGGTGTCTTGACCCACGGCCACGTCCTCCTGCTGCTGAGTAAGTGACATTCCTGCTACAAAGCAAGGTAGACTGGAGAAAGAAAGCAGACATCTGTTCTGAGTTGCATTGTGGATGCCAGTCTCGGTGTTCTCAAGTTGGTCATTGTGAAAATAGGGGAGAAGGTCATTGTGAAAATAGGTCATTGTGAAAAAGTGTGTCCTGGACTCACTGACACTACCGTGCCTCATAACTCTGAAGAAAAAACAGACTAAGGAAAATAAGAAAGAGGCTGCAACTTGGCCAAGAGAATGGAAGAGGCCAAAGAAAAATGCCAGGAGCAGATTGCCAGACGACAGAGGCGATCCTCTCTGTGAGCTTCTACTTCTAAGTCTGAGTCCAGTTAAAAATGAAATTTTCTGAGAGTGACAAATAAATAAGTTCAGACATCAAATCTCAAAAAGCCCATATATCTGATAAATTAATGATGTTAAGCAGGAAAATGACACTTATGGTTTGAAAATCATAGATAACTTTTGCAGGCTGCCTTACTAGAAACTTGACGTGCTTTCAATAAAAGAATGTAGAAAGCACTTTTGGGTCCAAGGAGATATCTAAAAGCTTCCCGAATTAAACAACGGCATCTTACAATGGAAGACCTTTTGATGAACTATTTAGTTTTGATTAGCCTTGTTCTACATAATTTGAGTATCACTGTGAGGCAGTGCCATATGGTATCAATAAATAAGTCTTCAGCGTGTTCACTTATCCTCCAAAATGTATATAAAAAGGTCAATTATCTCTAATTAAGTCCCTATTTTCTTTGGTAAGGATGTGTGTGTTTTCCCAATCAAGCACGCAGTGAGGTTACCGAGTGTTTCTACATGGCTGATTAAGGATATGTCAAAGATAGGACTCAGGAGAAAAGTTGAAATGCTTTGCTCTCTTAAACGACATCTATTGGGGGTGCCTTGCACATTATTATCACTCTTTTATCTTTTCTATCTACTGCCAAAATCTTCTCAAAGTCCCATCACCTGAGTTGATAGCGTGTAAGACTAATCCAGAACAGGGTCATACAGGGTCTGTTTCCCGAGGACTTGACATACGAGGGCTCAGCACAAATGCATAGGAGTTCATGGCATGAAGTAAGGAGTAGCTGAGGAAGGGACACAGTTGCAGGCTGCTGGGAACTCAATCACACTGATGCTGGGGAGTGACTCGGGATCCGGTGCAGCACTGTCATGATCTGCCACACTCCCTTCCTAAGCACGTAGGGGAAAAGACTCACTTCACTTCAACACATGCGATAGAAAACAGTTACCTTCAAGTCTCATAATAAATTAGTATAAGAAGCAAAAAATGAGCAGGGAAGTGTATACACAAACAAACGAAGAAATACCAGAAAAACGTGCTCCCACAACAAATGAAAGCTGTGAACTGACATTTTAAGAAAGGAGCTAAAATAATTTTTTAAAAGGTATGAAAGCATTGCAAAAATCCTATTTAGATAAGAAACACAAATGGACGAGAAGAAAAATTGGAGAGAGAGCTAAGACAACACAGAGAAAGAAGTGGAAATAAAAATTCATGTAATAAATTTAAATTGCTTAGGTAAAAAATAAAAATATGTAACAAAGAGTAAGCCAGAAAGAACATAAGAGTGGATAAACGTGATAAACAAAATAATGCCATCAAAAATGCAAATTGGAAAAAAGGAAAAAATCGACATTAACAAATGAAGAGAGACATAGAAGGGTTAAGGGAAATATATACAAATAACTTTTTAAGGGGCGCCTGGGTGGCGCAGTCGGTTAAGCGTCCGACTTCAGCCAGGTCACGATCTCGCGGTCCGTGAGTTCGAGCCCCGCGTCAGGCTCTGGGCTGATGGCTCAGAGCCTGGAGCCTGTTTCGGATTCTGTGTCTCCCTCTCTCTCTGCCCCTCCCCTGTTCATGCTCTGTCTCTCTCTGTCCCAAAAATAAGTAAACGTTGAAAAAAAAAAAATTAAAAAAAAAACAAAAAAAAAAAAACAAATAACTTTTTAAAAGAATGAAGGGAGGGGCGCCTGGGTGGCGTAGTCGGTTAAGCGTCCGACTTCAGCCAGGTCACGATCTCGCGGTCCGTGAGTTCGAGCCCCGCGTCGGGCTCTGGGCTGATGGCTGGGAGCCTGGAGCCTGTTTCTGATTCTGTGTCTCCCTCTCTCTCTGCCCCTCCCCCGTTCATGCTCTGTCTCTCTATGTCCCAAAAATGAATAAAAAAACGTTGCAAAAAAAAAAAAAATTAAAAAAAAAAAAGAATGAAGGGAGGGGCGCCTGGGTGGCTCAGTCGGTTGAGCGACTGACTTTGGCTCAGGTCATGATCTCGCGGTCCGTGGGTTCGAGCCCCGCGTCGGGCTCTGTGCTGACAGCTCGGAGCCTGGAGCCTGTTTCAGATTCTGTGTCCCCCTCTCTCTGACCCTCCCCCGTTCATGCTCTGTCTCTCTCTGTCTCAAAACTAAATAAACGTTAAAAAAAAAAAAAAGAATGAAAGGAGAGAGCATAACCAAGGAACTAAAATAAAACAATAAATAATACTACAATTCAAAAAAAAAGACATTCTGAAATAAAGAAGACTTAAAGGTGTATATGTATATAAACAGTAGAACCTTTTTGTTGACAGAAGGAAAGAATAGAATGGAAGGAACAAAAATAGTAGCTAGAAATTATTGAATATACCTTGCTTGCAGATTTGACGTTGGATATATGTAAAATAGATTACAAAATTTAAGTAAAACAGAGGAGTCTCCCCAGTGTTGGGGGTAGGGACTGGAGTAGGTGGGTGGTGGAGTAGGGAGATCCTATGCTCACTTCATCCCCTGAATACAACTAGATAGCACCCACACCAATGTAAATAACCAGGAAACTGGAAGAACAAACCCTCCACAGCTAAATGCAGACAAGAGTCCACATCAAAGAGGGAAGGGGGGACAAAGACATGGTCCAGAGCTAAAGAGATCCATGGGACTATACATAAGAGGGAAGGACACCACAGACAAGGAGACAGGAGAGAAATAGAGCCTCACACCAAGCACCCCAGACCCAGGGAACCCACACAGGGAAGAAAAATCCCCATGAGATTTGGCTTTGAAAACCAATGGGACCTAATTTCGCAGGTTTATACAATCAGTGGAGCTTAACACTTAGAACTTTAAAAAACAATGAGCTCAGGTCTGAAACAACTCGGAGGGTGATAGGAGACTGAGTTCCTGCTATTCAAGATATAGCACAACATCCCCACTTAGATACATCACAGAGAAGCACTTTGAAAAATGTCTGATGCATACCTGAAGGAGATTTATTTACTAATCTCAGAGCATGTACTAGAGGGGCAGGTATTTTTAGGAAACCTCTCCAGGAAAACAGAAGCTGATAGGCACAATTTCCACACTCCTTACCCCAGCCTAGACACATGGACACCCACAGGCACTAGCTCAGCTCCAACAATCACTACCTAAATTGCTTACAGTGTACCCTGCCCTGTGTTCTCCTATGGTCATGTATCCTCCAATAAGCCATTGGCTGGAGCCTATCCAAAGTGGTGCCATAAGACGGAAGTGTGCAAGCATTCCTAATGGGCCAGCACCATTCCAAGTGACTCCTCTCCCAAGGAGAGGGGAAGATAACCACACACACTTGTTTCACTATGTCCCCAGCATGGGCTGGGGGCAGACATCTGGTCTGACTGCAGGCCCTGCCCACCAACAAAAGATTCTCAAAAGACACAACAGAGAAAGACCCAGTACTTTGTTGCTACTGCATCTCTGGCAAACACCTGGCCTGACAATTCTGGCCCAAGGCAGCCCCAGACTGACACACTAACAACAAGAGACAAACTCTGTCAACAACAGGCAAAGAGAGTCCAGTTGCAGGCTACTAGATGGAAGGGAAATGTGGCTTAGCCAAAACAGCAGGGTATAGGCAACACACACAGGAGACACTCCTGAAACACCAGGTTCTGGTGAACAGAGGACATTGCACTGCAGGGCACTACAGTACATCTTCTTCAGAAGGCCACCTCTTTAAGGAGCAGGAGATATAGATGACTTTTCTAACACATACAAACAGACACAGAGAGCTAGCCAAAATAAACAGATGGAGGAATATGAAAGAAATGGAGAAAAATATGAAAGAATGGAAAGAAAAGAAAAGGAAATGGAAAAAGAAATGGAAGAAAAGAAATGGAAAACACGACAGAATCACAAGCAAAAAAGCTAAATGAAACAGAGATAAGTAATATGACTGACAGACAATTTGAGGTAATAGTCATAAAGATACTCATTGGACATGAGAAAAGAGTGGAGGACCTCAGTGAGACCTTTAACAAAGAGATAGAAAAGATAAAAAAGAACCAATCAGAGATGAAGAACCCAATAATTGAAATTCAAAATACACCAGATGTAATAAAGAGTAGACTAGAGGAAGCAGAAGAATGGATCAACAACCTGGAGGACAGAGTAATGGAAAGTATTCAAGCTTAACAGGAGAAAGAACAAAAATAATAATAAATGAAAATATACTTAGGGAACTCAGCAACACCATCAGCATAATATATTCACATTATAGGGATCCCAGAAGGAGAAAAAAGGTCAGAAATTTTATTTGAAGAAATAATAGCTGAAAACATCCCAGTTCTGGGAAAGGAAACAGAAATCCAGACCCAGGACACAGAGACACCTACCAACAAAATCAACCCAAGGAGGTCGACCAAGACACACAGTAATTAAAAGGGCAAAAATGATAAAGTAGAATTTTAAATGCATCAAGAGAAAGAAGATATTTACATACAAGGGAATCCCCATAGGCTACCAGTTATTTCTTCAGCTGAAATTTTGCAGACCAGAAGGGGGTGGCATGATATATTCAAAGTACTGAAAGAAAAAAAAAACTGCAACCAAAAATACTCTAACCAGCAAGGCTATCTATCATTCAGAATAGAAAAAGAGAGAAAGTATTTCCCAGACAAACAAAAGCTAAAGGAGTTGATGACCACTAAACCAGCTCTACAAGAAATTTTAAAGGAGAATTTTTGAGTTGAAAGGAAAGAACATAAGCAGAAGTAAGAAAAGTAGGAGGTACAAAAGCAGCGAAATTAAGTATATCTATAAAAACTGGTGAAGGGATTCACAAAATAAAAGGATGTGAAGTATTACACCATACACCTAAAATGTGGGAGGAGGAAGAAGAGTAAAGAATGGGTTCAAAATTAAGTGACCATCAACGTAATATAGACTGCTATATGCATAAGATGTTATATACAAATATAATGGTAACACAAATCAAAAACAAGTCATAGATGTGCAAAAAATAAAGAGAAAGGATTCCAAGTATATAACTAAAGAAAGCAAGCCAACCATGAGAGAAAAGGGTAACAAAAGAAAGGTACAGAAAAGACCCACAAAAACATCCATAAAACAAGTAACAAACTGGCAGTAAGTACATACCTATCAATAATTACTTTGAATATAGATAAATGTTCCAATCAAAAGACATAGGGTGACAGAATGGATAAAACAGCAAGAGCCAGGGTTCTTGGGTGGCTCAGTTAGTTGAGCATCCAACTCTTGATTTTGGCTCATGTCACAATTCCAGGGCTGTGGGATCAAGTCCCGCATCAGGCTCCACATTGAGCAGGGAAGATTCTCTCTCTTTCTCCCTCTGTTCCTTCCCTCACTCATGTTCTGTCCCTCTTTCTAAAGTAACATTTTTTAAAAAAGCAAGACTCGGGGCGCCTGGGTGGCGCAGTCGGTTAAGCGTCCGACTTCAGCCAGGTCACAATCTCGCGGTCCGTGAGTTCAAGCCCCGCGTCGGGCTCTGGGCTGATGGCTCAGAGCCTGGAGCCTGTTTCCAATTCTGTGTCTCCCTCTCTCTCTGCCCCTCCCCCGTTCATGCTCTGTCTCTCTCTGTCCCAAAAATAAATAAACGTTGAAAAAAAAAAAATTTAAAAAAGCAAGACTCATCTGTAGGCTGCCTACAAGAGACTCATTTCAGACCTCAAGTCACCTAAAGATTGAAAGTGAATGGATGGAAAAGCATTTATGATGCAAATGGAAGTGAAAAGAAAGACTGGGTAGCAATAGTTACATCATGACAAAATAGACTTTAAAACAAAGACTGTAACAAGAAACAAAGAAAGACACTATGTAGTCATAAAGGAAACAAGCCAACAAGAAGATATAACAATTGTAAATATCTATGCACCCAACACGCAAGCACCCAAATATGTAAAGTAGCTAATGACAAACAAAGGAACTAATTGATAATAATACAATAGTAGTAGGGGACTTTAACACCCTACTTAGATCAATGGACAAGTCATCCAAACAGAAAATCAACAAGGAAGAGTGGCTTTAAATGACATATTGGACCAGATGAATCTAACAGATATATTCAGAACATTCCATCCTAAAACCACAGAATACACAGTCTTTTCGGTACACATAGAACATTCTCCAAAATAGATCACATATTAGGCCACAAAACAAGTCTCAACAAATTCAGTAAGAATAAAGTTATACCATGCATCTTTTCTAATCACAATGCTAAAACTAGAAATCAATCAAAGAAAAAGTCTTAAATAACATGCTACTCAACAATGAATGGGTCAACCAAGAAATCAAGGGGAAAATCAAAAATACATGGAAACAAATTAAAATGACATTACCCTATTGTGTAATGGTCCAAAATCTTTGAGGTGCAGCAAAAGCTACTCTAAGAGGGAACTTTATAGCAATACACCCCTACATCGAAAAGCCTGAAAAATCTCAAATAAACAATAAAACCTTTCACTTAAAGTAGCTAGAAAAAGGAGAACAAAATCCAAAAACAGTAGAAGGAATATAATTATAAAGATAAGAGCATAAATAAATAAATAGAAACTCAAAACAAAACAAAACAACAACAAAACATCAAAAAACACTACAATAGATCAATGAAACCAGGAGCTAGTTCTATGAAAAAGTAAACAAAATTGATAAACTTTTAGCCAGATTCACTAAAAAAAAAAAAAAAGAAGAGATAAAGCTGACTCAGAGAAACAAAACCAGAAATGAAAGATGAAAAATAACAACTGACACAACTGAAATAAAAAGAATTACAAGAGAATATTATGAAAAATTATCTGCCAAATAATGGGCAATCTAAAAAATGGATAAATTCCTAGAAACATATAATCTACAAAATTGAATTAGGAAGAAATAGGAAATTTGAACAGACCATTTATCAGCAATCAAATTGAATCAGTAATCAAAAACTCCTAACAAACAGAAGTCCTGGGCTAGACTGCTTCATAAGCGAATTCTACCAAACATATAAAGAGAAGTTAATACCTATTCTTTTCAAACTAGTCCAAAAAACTTGAAGAGAAAGGAAAGCTTCCAAATTCAACCTATGAGGCAAGCATTATTCTGATACCAAAGCAGATAAAGACACTCTAAAAAAGAGAACTATAGGCTAGTATCTCTGATGAACATAGACATAAAGATCCTCAACAAAATATTAGCAAACTAAATGCAACAATACCCTTAAAAATATCATTCACCACAATCAAGTAGGATTTAGTTCTCATGTATAAGGGTGGGTCAATATATACAAATCAATCAATGTGATATAGCATATCAAAACAAAGGAGAAAAAAATAATCATTTCAAAGGATGCAGAAAAATCATTTGACAAAGTACAAAATCTATTCATGATAAAAACCCTCACCCAAGTAGGTTTAGAGGGAACATACCTCAACAAAATAAAGGCCATATATGAAAAACCCATAGCTAACATCATACTCAATGGTGAAAACTGAGAAATTTTTCCCTAAGATCAGGAACAAGACAGAGATGTCCACTCTCACCACTTTTATTCAACGTAGTACTGGAAGTCCTAGCTACGGCAATCAGGAAACAAAAAGAAATAAAATGTATCCACATTGGTGAAAAAGAAGTCTAATTTTCACTATTTCCAATGACATGTTACTGTATATAGAAAACTCAAAAGACCACCAAAAAACTACTAGAACTGATAAATGAACTCAGTAAGGTCATAAGATACAAAATTAATATACAGAATTTCATTACATTTCTATAAACTACTAATGAAGAAGAAGATAGAGAAATTAAGAAAACATCCTATTTACAATTGCACCAAAAAATCATGAAATGCCTAGGAATAAGCTTAACCCACAATGGTGAAAGAAATTGAACATAACAAAAACAAATAGAAAGACCTTCGATGCACATGGATTGGAAGAACAAATATTGTTAAAATGTCTATACTACCCAAATCGATCTACAGATTTAATTCATCCTCTATCAAAATAGCAACAGCATTTTTCAGAAAAATAGAAAACATTAAAATTTGTATGAAACCACAAAAGACCCCGAAGAGCTAAAGCAATCTTGAAAAAGAACAAAACTGGAGGTACCATAATTTCAAATTTCAAGAAATACTACAAAGCTCTAGTATTCAAAACAGTATGGCAATGGCACAAAACCAGACACAGATCAGTGGAACAGAATAGAGCCCCCAAGTAAACCCATGATTATATGTCAGTTAATCTTTGACAAAGGAGGTAAGAATGTACAATGAGAAAAAGACAAGGCTTTTCAACAAATGATGCTGGGAAAACTAGAAAGTTACATGCAAAAGACTGGACCACTTTCCTCTACCACACACAAAAATAAATTCAAAATGAGTTAAGGACCTGAATGTGAGATTAAAACCATAAGAATCCTAGAAGAGAGTACAAGCAGTCATTTCTCTGACATCAGCCATTAGCAACATTTTTCTACATCTCCCAAGGCAAGGGAAACAAAAGCAAAAAATAAACTATTGGGTTTATATCAAAATAAAAAGCTTCTGCACAACAAAAGTAACAATTGACAAAACTGAAAGACAACCTACTGAATGGGAGAAGATATTTGCAAATGATAGATCCAATATGAGATTAAATCAGAAATATATAAAGAACTTATATAACTTAACACTAAAATAATAATAGTAATGATAATAATAATAATAACAATAATCCAATTGAAAAATGGGCAGAAGACATGAACAAGCATTTCTCCAAAAAAGACTTACAGATGGCTAACAGACATGAAAAGATGCTCAAAATTACTGATCATCATGGAAATGCAAAACAAAACCACAATGAGATATCATTTCACATCTGTCACAAGGGCTAAAATCGAAACACAATAAACGACAAGTGTCGGTGAGGATGTGGAGAATAAAGGAATCTTTTGCTTTCTTGTGGAAATGCAAATTGATGCAGCCACTGTGGAAAACAATATGGAGGTTCCTCAAAAAATTAAAATAGAATTACTATATGATCCGGCAATTCCACTATTAGGCATATAGCCAAAGAATACAAAGAGACTAATTTGAGAAGATATATGCATCCTTATGTTTATTGCAGCATTATTTACAAAAGCATTACTTCCAACCATGGAAGCATCCCAAGTGTCCATCAATAGACAAATAGATGAAGAAATTGTATAGCTACAATGGAATATTATTCAGCCATAAAAAGGAATGAAGTCTTGCCTTTTGCAACAACATTGATGGATCTAGAGAATATAACGCTAAGTGAAATAAGTCAGTCAAAGGTAAGTATCATATGATTTCACTCACATATGGAATTTAAGAAACAAAACAAACAAAACGGAGAGATAAAGTAAAAAACAGACTCTTAACTATAAAGAACAAACTGATGATTACCAGGAGGGAGATTGGTGGGGCTGGTTGGGTGAAATAGGTGAATGGGATTAAAAGTACACTTATGATGAGTTCTGAGTAATGTATGGAATTGTGGAATCACTATATTGTACACCTAAAACTAACAGAACACTGTATGTTAACTATACTGGAGTTTAAAAAATAGTTAAGTAAAACAATCACTAATAATAAATACATAATGAAAAAAATAAACCTATTTATTTAGTTGGTAGCATACCCCTCAAAGAAGAACTATGCCAAGTGAACTTACAGAAAAGTAATTTTACTATACATGTCTTAATAGGATATGCTTTAAGGATAAACAAGAAATACTGAAAAAAAATTATGCTACTTTCTCATAATATATGATTCATGATATTTTTGATAGATTTAATCCGAGACTCTTTTGTGTGTATTATAGAAAATAGCTAAGGGGCACCTGGGTGGCTCAGTCAGTTGTGCGTCGGACTTTGGCTTAGGTTATGATCTCACAGTACAGTTCGGGAGTTCAAGCCCCGTGTCAGTCTCTGTGCTAACAGCTCAAAGCCTGGAGGCTGCTTTGGATTCTGTGTCTCCTTCTCTCTCTTTCCGTCCCCTGCTTGCGCACTGCCCTCCCCCCCTCAAAAATAAATATTCAAAAAAATTTTTAAAAGATAGCTAATAAGTACTGTGTTTATTTCGCTGAGAATACTTTTAAGGTCATGGGAAAAAGGGAGTACAAATGTAAGATTGATGAAATCAGGTAAAAATAATTTTTTTTTAATTTTTCTGGTTTTGCATCAGAAGCATCATCATGAACTCATACTGTATTTTATGAAAAAAAAAAAAAAGAAATCCACATAGTTCCTTGCCTTCTCCACTAAAAATATTTAAAAATAATGACCAACACATGGCGCATCCCAACAGCCGTATTTCCGATCTGAATAGCGGAAAACAACAGTCATTGGACATGTGTCTGGTTCTACATTTAGTGAAGGAAGTATACAGGATGATTCCAGAGTATTTTTTTTCATTTCAGGAAGCAAGAGCTCTCAAAGACAACACAGATGATATCAAAAACATTCTAGGACCAACTTGATGCTCCTACTAATCAATGATGAATCAGTTCGAGCATCATTAGGAAGAAGAACTGCAGTGTATTGAAAATTATCAAAATGTTAAACACACGAATTTGCCATAATTGTGTATATATAGATACATTTAGGGTAGAAAGATGATAGATGGATGATAGATAGGTAGATAGATAGATAGATAGATAGATGATACATACATAGTAATAGGTCATCATTTTCTCATGATTTGGGGGATCCAAACCATTATTTTGAAAAATGATAACTGGTGGAAAGGATTTTCCTGTATGAATTCAAAATAACCAAATGGTTGAGGAGGTAAAATATCCCTTTACAGATGTATAGCAACTAATGAAATGAAGAGATGATAAAATCAGATCGCCATTTTGCAATCCCTAATGAGATCACTGATGTAGGCCATGATCACGAACGGTTTCTAGCCTTATAGTGAGAGTAGACATCATATCCTTTCTAATAAGTGTGCCCTACACCACCTATGGAGTGCTCTTGGAGAAAATCTAACCTGACTGTAGAGCTAAAACCACCCATCTGTAGGCAATATAGCAGACAAAGGAATGTGTTAAATGCCACCACAGTGAAGCGGTAACAGAATTTGGAGTGAGGAACTCTGAAATTTGTTATTGTCACTGTAACAAATTAATTGAAAAGAATGGGATGTTTGAAAGGTTAATAAAAAATTAGAAATATTTATGATTTTACCTTAAGTAAGATAATAGTATTATGACTATGACATGATTGTACATAGAAGGTAATATACATGTATAGATAGATAGATGATAGACATATACGTATACACATGCATATATGTGGATATATAGGTAGGTAGGTAGAAAAGTAGGTAGGTAGGTAGGTAGATAGATGATGATGATAGATGATAGATAGATAGATAGATAGATAGATAGATAGATAATAAAGAAACAAAGGTACATTTCATAATACAGTGATGAAATAGTGAATGACTTCTTCCTTGTGATTTCTACTTCATGGTTTCAATATGTTTTGTTCAATGAAAATATATTACTGCAATAAAATAAAATCATAATTAATTGACTTTTCAAGTCTTTGCATTGATTAAACTCCCTTCCTTTCATTGAGGATAGCATGATGTGAAAAGAACAGGGTTCTTGAAGGCTGTCTTATCTGGATACAAATCTCAGACCTGCCATTATTTAAAGCCTAGGGTTAGAAACATCATGGTATCATTTAGCCCTTTAATCACAAGGATTTCTTTAGGAATTCTTTGGCAGTTCGTGTGCATTTTATGTCTGTACATTTTAATCCTCTTTTGTTCTTGTTCTCTCTTTTGAAACTCAGAAAAAAAGTTTGAAAAACTTCTATTAGTTTTTACCATTTACAAAAATGTGTTAAAGTCAAACCAAGTTATGTCTGAGATTCCACTACAAATATTTGCATTCATTCCTTTTTTTTTATTCACAAAGCATTTATTGGTAATTTATTATTTTCCATACCCAGACTTATGCATTGTCTATAATTCATTTTCACCAGGTTCCCCTTGCAGACTTTCTGATAATAGGAAACATGCTAAGAAAATTTACGTTTTTGGCATTCATTTTCTGTGGGTGAAAATCCAATTTAGTGTCTAAATACGGTCTTTTTATTCTTTATCATTTCAGTGCTGCGTAAATTACAGCTGTCCTCATTCTTTTACCACATTAAAATCTCTCAGCCTGTCCCTTTTAAAGGACAAATGATATTTTGAAACACAGGTTTGGCTTTGGCCTACAATTTAATCAGGCCTCTCCATCCTGCCAATCACCTTTGGACTGAAACAGCTCTGCTGTTCAGATCAAAATATCACCTTTAGTGCTTGTCTGTCATTTCAAGTTCATGCCATTGTAAGTCAAGACGGTGTCCTTTGTAACTCTGCACTGAGATGACTTTAAGGAGTTCTCAATTTTATTCTGCTTCTCATATTTCAGACAACTTTAGACTTTCAATGACTCTACCCTGAACTCATACTCTCAGACTTCTCTAGGCTCTGTGAGCTGTCCAGGAGACTTTGAACTCATCCTTAGAATCTCATTATCTTCCTCTCCATATTTAAAGGCCCACTTTCAGATCTGCCTCGGAATGCCATTTTGCAAAAATCCCGATCAGCATATGTTGCCTTTACTTACATATTATATCAGAGCAGAGTGCCCTAGCTGAAAAATTGGCCCATACGCATTGATTGCTTTTAATTAAAATAGATTGACACAGCTTATTTCCTTACTTATCCTACTTCCTACAAGGTCCTGAAAAATCTATGTTTCTAACTAAATTTAAGAGTCTAAATCAGGGACGGCTAGGTGGCTCCATCGTCAAGCAGCTCACTCTTGGTTTCCACTCAGGTCACGACCTCACAGTTTGTGAGTTTGAGCCCTGTGTCAGGCTCCACACTGATAGCGCAGAGGCTGCTTGGGGTTCTCTCTCTCTCCCTTTCTCTCTGCCCCTCCCCTGCTCGTTCTCTCTCTCCCCCTCCCTCCCTATCATTCTAAAAATAAATGACTCAAATTAAGCATAGAGTCTAAGTTCATAGAAATAAATGTTCACAGGTTAATTAGTAATCGTTCTTTCTGTGTAACTTGAATATCTCTCCTTCTGCCTGCACCACCAGGCCTTCTAGCCTGATCTACTTGCCTCTTTTCTGTAGCATCTAGCGAACTTCACATAACAGATACTGCTGTTCTATTAGGCTAATTTACATCTTCATCTACTTTATTCACTGATACATGTCAAGTGCCTAGAGCAGTGCCTGGTGCATCGTATGTAGTCAACAATCCCTATAAATGGAATCGATACAGATTTTTCTATGTTTTGTTTGACAGGAGAGAACTTAGAGAATACTGCAGGGAGACACTGTGATTTTTCTTTCTGTCCAGTACTAAATATGTGTATAGGCAGGTTATGCTCACATATATACCAGAACCTGATCAGATGACTTCATCACATGAGATACATGATTTGTAGTTACTGAATTAAACTGGATAACATAATCAAATGACACACAGTACAGCATCCTTGCTAATAAATGTAACCCACTTTATATAAAGGAGGTGACTAACTCAGGTAAAGCCTTGAGCAAAATGTTAATGTGCCTTGTCTTGTCCTATTTAATCCTCCCCTTCTCTGGTTCTTTATCGCTTTGGTAGTGTCCTCTTCTCCCACTCTTATACATTTCATTCGTCTTACTGTAAAACGGGATCTCAGAAAACGGTATTCGATGCGCCACGCGACACAAAGCTACAAAAATTGTAAAAGTTTATCTGTAGCATCTGCAAGAACTGACTTAATTTGCCCACAGAACAAAGCCTTAACCAAAACAAGTTGAATGTGATACAACTTAAAATATATAGATGGGGAAACTAACAATATTTGGGCAGGATGACTACTCTTTTGACTCTGAAGTCATTTATATTAGAGTTCAACTATTACGATTATGATCCTACTGGGGCACCGGGGTGGCTCAGTCTGTTAAGCGTCTGACTCTTGATTTTGGCTCAGGTCATGATCTCATGGTTCATGAGTTTGAGCGCTGTGTGGAGCTCCATGCTGACAGTGCAGAGTCTGCTTGGGATTCTCTCCCTCTCTCTCTCTGCCCTCCCCCTGCTCATTCTCTCTCTCTCTCTCTCTCTCTCTCAAAATAAATCAGTAAACTTTATTTTTTTTTTTTATTTTTTTTTTCAACGTTTATTTATTTTTGGGACAGAGAGAGACAGAGCATGAATGGGGGAGGGGCAGAGAGAGAGGGAGACACAGGACCGGAAACAGGCTCCAGGCTCTGAGCCATCAGCCCAGAGCCCGACGCGGGGCTCGAACTCACAGACCGCGAGATCGTGACCTGGCTGAAGTCGGACGCTTAACCGACTGCGCCACCCAGGCGCCCCAATCAGTAAACTTTAAAAAAAGATTATGATCCTACCAATTCTCTCCCCTTCATCCTCAATGTGACTTATAATTACAGCAAAAACTTGGTTTGTGAGCATAATTCATTCGGGAAACATGCTTGTAATCCAAAGCACTCGTATATCAAAGTGAATTTCAAGAACCATTGGCTCAGTTCATATGGCATCATGTGTCATTTGGCATCACATACTACTCATATTGCAAGTTGATAAAGTTAAAATTTATAAAGTTAAAATTTATTAGAAATGTTTGCTTGTTTTCACAACACTCACAGAACAAGCTACAATCCAAGGTTCTACTGTATTATGCTCTTATAGACTCCTCTGGTTCTTATATTCGGCCATTTGTGTGTCTTCTCTGGAAAAATTCTGGTTTGCCCAATATAAATATTGCTACTTTGGCTTTCTTTTGCCATACATTTGAATGATAAATGTTTCTCAATGTCCTCACTTTAACCTGCAAGTGTTTTGTTTTGTTTTGTTTTGTTTTTAACGTTTATTTATTATTTTTGAGACAGAGAGAGACAGAGCATGAACGGGGGAGGGTCAGAGAGAGAGGGAGACACAGAATCTGAAACAGGCTCCAGGCTCTGAGCTGTCAGCACAGAGCCCGGCACAGGGCTCGAACTCACGGACCGTGAGATCATGACCTGAGCCGAAGTCGACCGCTCAACCGACTGAGCCACCCAGGCGCCCCTGCCTGCAAGTGTTTTTAGGTGTAATGTGAGTCTCTTGTAGGCAGCATATAGATGGGTCTTGGTTTCTATCCATTCTGACATGCTGTGTCTTTTGGTCGTAGCATTGAGTCCACTTACATTCAAAGTAATTACTGATAGATATGTATTTATTACCATTTTAATTTTTGCTCTGTGGTTGCTTCTAGAGATTTTCTCTGATCCTTTCTTGTCTTTTTCTCTTTCATGTTTTATTGATTATCTTTGGTGATATATCTGGATTTCTTCCTTTTTATTCTTTGCATGTTTATTAGTGGGTGTTGATATATGGTTACCATTAAATTTGTATATAACCTCTTCTGCAAATCAAAGTCTATATTAAGTTGATGATCATTCAAGTTTGAACCTATTCTTTTCTCCTCCCACATGTAGGTATATGGTACTATATTTTCTATCCTTTTTTGTATGTTCACTCCTTGACTGTTTTTTACAGAAATATTCATTTTTATTGCTTTTGTATTTCCTTCATTTATACTGTCACTTTTAGTTTCTCCTTTTCACTCAAAGAATCCCCTTCAATATTTCTTGTGGGGCTTGTTTACTGGTCATGAATTCCTTTAGTTTTTATTTGCCTTGGAAACCCCTGATCTCTCCTATTCTGAATGATACCCTTTCTGGATAGAGTATTCTTGGCTGCAGATTTTTCCCATTCAGCACTTTGAATAGATCATGCCACTATCTTCTGGCTTGCCAAGTTTCTGTTGAAAAATCTCTAGTTAGCCTTATGGATTTTCCCTTGTAAGTTAATAAGTTATTTTCTCTTGCTGCTTTTAAGATTTTGTCATTATCACTATATTTTGCAAATTTAATTACAATATGTCTTGGTGTTTGACTGTTTTTGTTGATTTTGATAGGAGTTCTCTGTGTCTCCTGGATCTGGATATCTGTTTCCTTCCCCAGATTAGGGAAGTTTTCAGCTATTATTTCCTCAAATAAATTTTCTGCCCCTGTTGCCTTCTCTTTTTCTGAGATTTGTATAATATGAATGCCATTACATTTGATGAAGTCACTGAATTCCTTGAATCTATTTCTCATTTTGCATAGTTCTTCTTTCTGTCTTTTGTTCAGCTTAATTGCTTTACGTTACTTTGTCTTCTAAGTCATTAATTCCTTCCTCTGCTTCTTCTACTCTACTATTCATTGCATCAAGCCTGTTTCTAATCTCACTTATTGAGATTAATCCCTGATTAATTAAGCCTTTCATCCCTGATTCTTTTGTAACTATTTTATCTCTGTGGTAAGGTTCTCACTGATGGTTTCTTTTTCTTTAATATTATTTATTTTTAAGAGAGAGAGTGTGTGCATGAGTTGGGGAGGGGACGAAAGAGAGAGGAGACAGAAAATCCCAAGCCCAATGTGGGGCTCAAACTCATGACCTGCAAGATCATGACCTGAGCCAAAACTAAGAGTTGAATGCTTAACTGACTGAGCCACCCGGGTGACCCTCACTCATGTTTTCTATTCTTTTCTCAAGCCCAGTGAATCTCTTTACGATCATTGCTTTGAACTCTCCATCAGGCATGTTACTTATATCTGTTCTGCTTACATCTCTGGCCATGGCCTTATCTTATTTTTTCATTTGGGATAACTTCTCGTCTTTGCATTTAGTCTAACTCTCTGCCTTCTTCTCTTAGAAAAGCCAGTTATGTCTCCTGCTCCTGAAAGTAATGGCCTTATGAAGAAGCAGTCATGAAGTGCCCTGGGCCTGGCACTTCAGCGAATGTCTCCAGTGTGTGCTGCATGTGCTCTGCTGTTGTGTTCTGGTTGCTCTCTCCTTCAGGACAGTCACCTGCAGAGGTTCTTCCTTGACTGCTGTGGGCAGTGTTTGTTCCCTAGCCTAAATGTAGCAAGTTTCAGCTGGTGTGCTCGGGGCTGCTTGTGAAATGAGACCTGACACCACCTCCCCTGGAACTGAGACCATGCAAAACTCTCTGGTCAAGAGATGTGGTATGGGAAGGGGTTAGTGCTGGTCTTCTGGAGTAGAGGCCTGCCCTCCTTGGACTGAGCAAATGTGACTTAGAAGGGCAGTTCCACTGGAATGCAGGGTGCGGGGCTTGGTGTAAGCAAGTTAGGCAGCCAGTGTCAGCACTTCACTGTTGCCTGCAGGTTGTTCTGTGTTTATGCTGAGGGGCTGAGGGTGGGGGAATGGCACCAGCCAGCTCCTTTATTCCCAGAGAGGTGTCTCCATGAATGCTGCCTCTCAGGTGGATCTTATAATTTGATCTGGCAGAATCGCTTTACTCACACACACCCGAAAACCCATCTCTGGCAAAACCTGAAAGGAGACCATCAGACTTCTGCTGCCTTTATACTGGCCCTTTTAAGGTCTACTTGGAAGAGTGAATGGAAGAAATTCAAAGTGCTCTGTGCTGTACTCAGCATCCTTACTTCTTTGAATAAACCTGTTTTTCTGTTAGCAGACTGCCCAATAATCCATTATTAGTTAAAGGCATTACCTTTCAGGGGCACCTGGGTGGCTCAGTCGGTTAAGCATCTGAATTTGGCTCAGGTCATGAGCTCACAGTTTGTGAGCTTAAGCTCTGTATTGGGCTCTGTGCTGACAGCTCTGAGCCTGGAGCCTGCTTCAGATTCTGTGTCTCCTTCTCTCTCCACCCCTCCCCCACTCATGCATGCGCTCTCTCTCTCTCTCTCTCTCTCTCTCTCAAAACTAAATATACATTTAAAAAAGTTTTTTACTTACAATTTTACAGAGAAATTTGAACACGGAATTCATTTTTAACACTGAAATTTTCCGAAATGAATAAACATTTGGGGTCAGAGTATTTATAGGAGGAAAAAGGACTATTAAAATTTATTCTCTGCATCCAGAGAAAATATTTAAGATCAATGTATAGGGATTCTCTCTCATCTTAAATCAGTGAAGGAATTACCTTAATTATATTAAATGTAAAACACTATATACATGTTGGATAGTATTATTAACAAAATTACAATGTGTCTATAACTTTGTAGTATTTTCTCAACTGGGAATATCCACTGTACCCCCTTTTTTGCCCCTTTAAAGAGCTCTCTATTCAAATACTTTTTCTTGCATAAAAACTCCTCAGACAGACTTATTTCTCATGGCACTGTACTCTTATTTCTTAAGTGACCCCTTTGGAATTTTATCCTGGGTTATTTTTATTAAAACGTAATGGTTCTAAGCAAACTAGGAATGATGAATGTACTTAAGATATGTCCATTGCTTCTGCAAAATTGTTTTGAACATAAGAGATACTTAATAGCTATTTAATTATGATTTAATTATGTTTCTGTATGTTTGATTCCTGTATATATAGGTAAGTTTTTATTGCACATATGCTACATCTCATAACCAGATTATATTTTCATTCCAGAGACATCTATTATATATTTTTGTATCCACATAGTGCCCAACTCAGTAATGTATATATAAACATAATTAACCTCTAGTGAGATGATGGGGATGTGGTTATTCCTAAGCAAAGTATATCTTTAAGTTAATTTTCTTTAATGGAACAGGGACCACAAATTGTTACCACACCAGAGTCCTGTGAAACTAATAATCTAATGCAGTACCATGTAACTTCCTTATGACTTTGTTTACTCTTAGATCTTGTGTTATCAGTATAGTAAGTGGGGCTATGTAAGACTGAGATAAATTATTAATATCCTTCCCATCAATTTCCTGCTTATAAATTACTTATAATGTCATTGATCTGATGCACAGAATTTATTAATATGGATAGCTATAAATCTATGATCCCTGGACCTGTAGACATCTGATTGAGGAGAGGTCCATTCATGGCCTGTTTTTTGACCATATGATACAAATTGCTTAATGATTTTATAGAACTCACAGTTTTCCACAAATACCCATAGGGACTTCAGATTTTTGTGAGCTCATCTTTATGTTTCATAAAAGTACGTAACATTATATTCTGTGCTGCTATGTTCAATGCAGCTGTCAATCAATCAAGTATTTTTTTGTATTATTATCTAGAGTACCTACTGTGCTTCATGTTTTGTTCTAAACAGGATACATCTATGATCTAAACCAAAGATTTGTCCTTATGAAGCACCATATGAGAGAAGACAAACAACACATTTAAAATGCTATGTTAGGTTGCCAGGGAATGATAAGCTCCATGAAGAAAAGAAAAAAAGAAAAAGAGACAAGGATTCGGGATAGGTCTGGGAAAGTGATGTCTGAGTAGAGACATGAAATCTTTTAGGGAGTGAGCTAAGTGAAATCTGGAAGAACCTTCCAGCAGAAGAAATAGCTCTAGTTGTGTTCTTATTTGGAATAATGGTAAAACAGCTGGAGGCTGTAGCTGGAGTAGAATAAACACAGGAGAGAATGTAAATTAGCCAGGGACTAGAACATAGAGGTGTATAGACTATAGATAGAGATTTGGGTTGCATTCTGAGTATAATTGGGAGACACTGAATTGAGAAATCAAGGATGGATTCCAAACATTATTTTGACCTTACCAATGCAGTCAAAGGATGTGCTATTTATTGAAATAAGAAACACTTTGGGAAGAGCAGGTTTTGGAGGAGAAATCAATAGTTTGATTTTGAACATGATACAGTTGAGATACCCAGCTGAATATCTCAGCAGGCAGATAATAATATTGCAAGGCCAAAATTCTGGTGAGGTAAATGAGGCACTTGCCCCAGATACAAATTTTAAAGGAGCACAAAAACACCCAGTAATCATGATAAATAATATTATAATGTCATATTTTTTATAAACCAAAATTAATGCAAATAATACATGGTGAGCAAAATAGCAAAATTTTAAATTTTTTGAATGTTTATTTATTTTTGAGAGAGAGAGAGCAAGCGAGCATGAGTGAGGGGAGGGGCATAGAGAGAGGGAGACCACAGAATCTGAAACAGGTTCCAGCCTGCTCCCAACTGTTAGCACAGAGCCTAACATGGGACTCAAACTCATGGACTGCAAAATCATGGCCTGAGCAAAGTCAGGTGCTAAACCGACTGAGCCACCCTGACACCAACCCCAAATAGCAAAATTTTAAAATAAAAATAGTTTGGTAGGTAGGATTTGGGTCCCCATGATCTTTATCCCCTAGTGTTATGCCTAGAATATCTTACCTTACATGCTAAAAAAGACATTGTAGATGGTATCAGGTTCCTAATCAGTTACCCTTATATTAGAGACATTACCCTGGATTGTTAAATGAGTCCACTATAACCTCATGAGCTTTTTAAAGCAGACAAGGAAGCCAAAAGAGTCAGGGATGTGTGGTGGAAGAGAGTCAAGAGAAATTAAAAGCATGAGAAAGATACAGTTGGCTGTTGTTGGTTTTGAAGATGAGCCACAGTGAGTCATGAGCCAGGAAACGGCAAGGGGAGGACGCTAGAAGCTAAGAGTAACCCCTGGGCAATTGGCAGGGAAAACAGGGCCATCAGCCTTATCATTTCAAAGAACTGAATTCTCTGAACACCTGAGTGAGCCTAGAAGCTGATTATCCCCTAGAGCCTTAAGAAAAGAGCTCAGTCCAGCTGCCATCTTGATTTCAGTCTTGCGAGACCCGGAGCGGAGAAACAAGATTAACCTACCAGACATTTGACCTACAGAATTACGAGATGCTAAATTTGTTCGATTTTGGTTTTTTGTTTTAAGACGCTAAGTTTGTGGTGATTTGTCACAATAGCAATAGAAAACTAATACAGGCAGGATCAATATTACTGATTTTTCCTTTTGCCTCAAGCTCCAAGATGGTTTGGCCCAATACTGTAAATCTGTCTGGAGATTTAAATTTGAGATTTATGCTATAAATACAGTATTTCAAATCAAGATTCTATGTAATCACTAAGAAGGGAATATAAGTATAAAAAAGAAAAGTTCTGAGGACTGAGCCTTAGAACATAACAAAAGCAGTAATTTAGCAAGTGAAGAAGATCCAGGAAAGACCTAGAAGCACCACTGAGGAGGGTAAGGGGGAAAAACAAAATATTATATTGTCCCAGAATCCCAGAGTAAGGATGAAGGTTCTACTACACCTTGAAAGTCAATTGTTTCTGCCTCTGATATCCCTTCTGCAAATCAAATCTCCTAATTTCTGGTCTCTTTAATCATGAATAATGTTGAAATATGTAGTTGTGAATTTCCATGGAGGATTAAAATATGTAATGTGAGCCATTAGTTTTTAACTGATTTGGGGGGAGGAAATCACCATATAGAATTTAACCCACCCATCCCTACATAATTTATATTGTTACAAAAATTAGGTATCTGCTAAAACATACTTGACCAAAGGTAAAGTAGATAATCGGTTCTTACTTAATCTAGATTGACTTCTAGGCATTTTTCTCTAAATGATGTCACTAGACTTGAATGTCCTTAAAAAAAATATGTATACAGTATACATTTAGTGCTCCCTAAAAAAAAATCTATTTGGGCATTAGATTTAGTCACAGTTACACATTTTCACGAGAGAAATGCATCTAATATAAATCATGGAATATGAAAGAAGGAGACCGCAATTGTTTGAAAGAACATGATCTCTCTCCAAAAACCGACCTAATACTATATTGTTGTATGTTTTGTCATAAAGTAGATATTACATCAAAATACTTTTAAGATAGCCATATGTCACTTAAAAGCTTTGACGAGATGTAAGTTGCATACCATGAATTTTCTTAGTATATAATTCAAGTGTTTAGTACATTCACAGAGATGTGCATTCACCCTCAAAATAATTTAGAACAGTTTCATCATCCCTCCCATGAAAACTACAAAACTATCTGCAGACACTCCCTGCCTCCTCCTGCCCTTCACTCCCCACCCTGACCAGCCACTGTTACTTTCTCTATAGATTTGCCTATTCTGGTCAGTTCATATACATCGAATTGCGTAACATATAGTCTTTTGTGACTGGCTTCTTTTACTTGGCATGTGTTTTCATGGCTCTTCTATGTTATAGGAGCATGTATCAGTTTTCTTTTTTAATGATGATATTGCCATTTATTTAGGAAATTGTTTGCAGGATTCTTTTTTAAATATTAACTTTCATATTTTATAGCAGCTTTAGGCTTACAGCAAAATTGAACAGAAGGTACAGAGAATCTCCACTAATTTAAAAACAAATTAATGTTTATTTGTTTTTGAGAGAGAACAGAATGCGAGAAGGAGAGAGGCAGAGAGAGAAGGAGACACAGAATCCGAAGCAGGCTCCAGGCTCTGAGCTGTCAGCACAGAGCCCGAGGTGGGGCTCGAACCCACAAACCATGAGATCATGACCTGAGCCGAAGTCGGACGCTTAACCGACTAAGCCACCCAAGTGCCCCTCTCCACTATTAATAAAAATTTGTTTGTTCGGTTTTAATATTTTAATTTGGGTCTGTGCTGCTGATAGATCAGAATTTTATGAAAATAGGGTCTGGATGGCACCTGCTAAAGAGGCACCAGCCTCTGCCTTCCTCCAAGGTACCCCAATGGTATTTATTCCACAAGCTTTCGAAGGTTGGGTAGGTTAAGGGAGCATACATTTAGGTGATTCTGCAGAGTAGAAGGATTTTTATGTGATGGTATAGTGGCGATACTTCTTTCATAAAAATTCTCCAAGAAAGATTCCATAAGTTAGCCATTGATGATTCTGGTTAGGAGCGACCTTTAATCTAGCTCAACAAGGGTTCACTTGAAGAGGTTTATCTCCCCAAGGAAGCTTCCTTCTTCTCCTCAAGATGATAATTGCTACATTGTCTGGGTACTATGCTTTGCAGACCTACAAATTCAAGTTTACCACTACCTAGAAAAAGAGTCCTTACCCTCAGAAACGACTGGGTTAAGATGGGAAGCGTGAACTCAAGTTATTCAAAATAGAGAATTCCCTAAGGAAACATTAGGGTTAATTTAATAAAAGAATAAAATATAAGTGCCAGTCAACATTGCGTGATAATGCTGGCTCAGAGAGTGGGTATTGACTTACTGACATTAATCCCAGGATCGTGTGGTCTTGTGTTTAATATAAGATTCTGTACTTCATAAACAACCATATATTAACCAACTTTCTTCATATTTTTCACTTTTGGGACATTCCTGTGTTCCTGCAAAATGTCATTCTTCCTCCTGATTTAAACCCTGATCATTGAGGTTTTATCAATACCCTAAACATGGGAGTGGGAAATACTTTAGCCAGTCAAATGTGACAAGTTAATTTGGTTTTCACATTTATAGCTATATCATCAAAAAAAAAAAACCCTGCTTTAAACTGTGAGGAAAATGGCAGTTTACAATTGCATTAAAAATACCAAAATGAATGAATCCCATTACTCAAGACACAGTCATGACAGGTCTGTAGTCGCTTTTTATTCAAGGGCCTGCCAATGTTATCTTTCCCGGACTTGGACTCTACTGTTTACCGGTAGTATTAACTCTTTCATTGTCAGTTCCAGAGAAACATTATTTCTAAATACAAGTGTGCTCAAAATTACAACTTTCCTCTTTCTAAATTGTAGTTAATGGTTATTCAAATAAATGCATGTAACAAATGCAATAAATGGTTATTCATTAAAGAGAGACTTTCCCAATCCTGTTCACCTTAAATTAGACAACATACAGGTAAATAGGGTAATAAAATATTTGAAAAAATAAAATCTGAAATACGCCTTTTGGATTGCTTAACAGAAAACAAAAACACACCTCTCCAGAAGAGCCATAAAGCTGTGCCCTTTATGTGAAGTTTTTGTTACTTCTTCCACATACAAACAGGTTTCTTAAGGCAGCTTTCAAAAAAAAAAATTCTGTTCTGGAGTCATACTACTTTGTATCGAATCCTAGCCCAGCACTTTTCAGTTATGTGATTATTGACAAGTGATTTAACCCTCAGCGGCTCATAATCCTAATCTGTACTTCATAATTATCTTGTAGGGTTTTGTTTCAAATACAAATAGTCAATTAACACACCTGGAAGAAGCATATTCTAAGCCTCACTATATGTTTTTTAAAATGATGCCGTCTTGGAGCACCGTGGTGGCTCAGTCGGCGGAGCATCCGACTTCGGCTCATGTCATGATCTCGTGTTTCGTGGGTTCGAGCCCCACGTCAGGCTCTATGCTGACAGCTCAGAGCCTGGAGCCTGCTTTGGATTCTGTGTCTCCCTCTCCCTCCCTCTCTGCCTCTCCCCTACTTGTGCTCTCTCTCAATCTCTCTCTCTATTTCAAGAATAAATACATAAACTTTAAAAAAACAAAAATGATGCAGCCCGTTTTAAGGTTTATCAGGCACAATATTTGCAAATGCCTGTTTTGAATTCTTGATATATTTTGTCTTATTCTAATAGCCCATTAAAATATGTAACATTGGTAGAGCTTTTATAGTTTACACACTGTTTCACATAATCCATGTTCCTCTTAATGTAATGATCACGACCCCTCTGGGAGATAGATATTATTATAATCCTATATTACAAAAGAGAAATCTGAGACCATGGGGAGCTCTAGCATGAAAGTGTATCAAATACATCTTGCCTGGTTTGCTTTGGTTGTCCATAATAGGGCTGTTTTTTAATAAGAAAATGCAACGAGAACCATTAATAATAATTACTATTGACCAAATTAGACATTAAAATGCCTTATCATTCATCTTTGCAGCAATGCGGTCATATTATTTATTTTGATGATTACCTTCATACAGCTGAGGAACATGAGGAATTAGAGAGGGTAGCGCGTATATCCAGGGGATGACTGAACCGCAGTAAGACCACAAATATCTTGATTTGAGTGCAGTGACCTCAACCTCCATTTTCCATGCACCGAAATGCTTTCCAGTAAAGAAGACCAAAGATTGTATTAAACCGGTTTAAAAGTTCTATTGCTATCCCAGCTTATTAGGTATACAGTTTATCACGCCAAAGCATATTAAGTGTAATTCTAAGTCACTAAATACATTTATCTTACATAGAAGAGTGGTTTCCAATATTCTTGAACCTCTATTCCCTGCTATTCTGATATTAATTTTGGGAATTGGGATCCAAGACCTTTTCTAATGTTTTCCCTCAAAAATGCAAGTATCAACCACTCTCTAATATACACATGCATGAAATGCCATCAGCTAAATATATATGCATAATTATATGTCATTTCCCCTATTGTAATATATTCATAATGCTTGTATTATACATTCAGTGATGCCCTGTAGTTGTAATTCTAGGTCTATGTACATATAAGCGATAGATGGTACAGATTAACTATTAACGTGGCATATCATAATAGCCTCAAGTATTCATTTTCAAGTACCCCCTGTATATTAGCACTAAAGAGCAAAACTTGTAAAATCAAATAGTTAGAAAGAGTGTTTTTGAAGAGGCTTAAACAAGGGTAGTATATACACTGACAAAATCTGTACTTCAATTGATTAATATTGAACATTGATCAAGAGAGGGTTCAGGACACCTTTAGTTTGAAACAGATCTCTCAAATTTCAAATATCTATCATTTATCAAAACAGTCCCAAGAATGAAAGGAACTCCAAGCCTGAAATGTAATATTTTAATCATGACATAATCTAAGTACATTAAATTCAGTAGTAGGTGATAGACCATTTTAGCCAATTTCAGTAGTGAAAGAGAATTACAGTGTTTCATTTATGCATCCAGTTAAATGATTGGTCTTGCCATGAATAATACTCCTATAACCGTATCTTATTGACTGGATTTACATTTTTAGACTCACAAAGACAAAGCAAAGATCTAACTCTTGTTACAGAATAAAATGTAAATGCTGCTAACCTTGACGTTTTGAAGACCTTAAAATTGACAAACATTTTTGAGGAGAAGATGTTAGAAATTGAGAATAATTTATCTGTAGACTTGGGAGTTGAAAACACAATATCTTGAACTTGATAAATTAGAAAACATTTAAAAATCATAAAATGTACCAATGGAATAAAATGATTTAAACAAAACATGGAGAGGATTAAGTTAATGATGAAATCATATTTAATTTCTATTCTTAAAAGTGAGGAGTCAACCAAACTCAAGAAATTGACATAGAGATACGTTATGGAAATTTATATAGCTGACTACTAGAAGAGCCCTGACCTAGCCATTAATAAAAATGGTTACTTTTGATGAAGCAGATTGGAGGAGGGGTCAAAAGTTTGCTATTCAATTTAGACAGTTCTGCACGGATTTCTGTTGTTCTTCCTTTAGTTTTAGACAATGGTAGGTAACTTTTAAATTAATCATAACAGTTTCTCCTTGCACCTCACTCTCTCCACATGAGTTAAACCACATTAAATAAGATTATTGTTTTTTAAATTCTCCAAATACCTCCTTTACTGGGCTCTATGGAGAAACACACAGTGAAATACTGGTTTGAAATAGGTCCCTTGTAAATATCAGAATACTACAGGCAGGATTTTCTTGACATGCATTGTTATTATGTTTCAATTACCAGTTACCACAATACGTTCTTTTCCTTAAAGTATCCATGGTAGACATATATAATTTTGTGGCTATTTAATAAAGATCATTTGAATGCCCATCAGGCAACCTAAGAAAGATGCTGAGAAATAAGCTCACCCCAAAAATAATTCTAACAGATTTTGTTTAAGGTGGAATTCACGGAACATAAAATTTGTCATTTTAAGGCATACAACTCAGTGGCATTCAGTATATCCACAATGTAGTTCAGCTGCCACTTGTATCTAGTTCTGAAACCTGCTATTCACCCCTACCAAAGTCCCCATTCTCATGAAGCAGTCACTTCTCATTCGTCTGCTCCTCCCAGTCCCAGGCAAGAAACAATCCACTCTATGTGTCTATGGATTTACCCACCTTGGACATTTCCTATAAATAGATTCAAACAACATGTGATGTTCTGTGTATGGCTTATTTCACGTAGCATTATATTTTTGAGGTCATTCACATTGTAACATATCACAGTACCTCATTCCTTTTAATGGCTGAATTGTTTCCCATTGTACAAGTGTGCCATATTTTGATGAACATTTGGGTTGTTTCCTCCTTTCGGCTACTGTCAATAATGCTGCAATTACTGTTTTTGTACAAATGTTGGGGGTATATACCTGAGAGTAGAATTGCTGGGTCATGAGATAATTCTATACTTAGCCTTCTGAAGAAATGTTTCCACAGAAGCTCCAACATTTTGCATAACCAGCAACAATTTACTAGGCATCCAAATTTTCCACATCCTCACCAACATATGTTGTTCATTTGAATTACAGGCATTCTAGTGGGTAGGAAGTGGCTCCTCATTGTGGTTTTGATTTTTATTTTCCTAATTATTAATGTTGTTGAACATCCTTTCATGTGCCTTTTGGCCATTTGTATATCCTCTCTAAAGAAAAGTCTGCTCATAAAAAAATTTACCCATTTTTTTAAATTGGGTTGTCTTTTTGTTATTTATTGTGTTATTAAACTATTTTGGATATGGGAACCTTATCAAATATTTGATTTGCAAATATTTTCTCCCATTCTTTAGGTTGTCTTTCCACTTTGTGGATAATATCCTTTGATACATAAAAAGTGATAATATTGATGAAGTTCAACGTATTTATCATTTTATGTTGATCATCCCTTGGTGTCTTTATAAGAAACCATTGCTAAATCCAATTCATGAATATTAATCCCTATGCTTTTTCTGAGAGTCATAGTTTTCGGTCTTACATGTAGGTTGTTGATCCATTTTAAGTTAATTTCCTATACGGTGTGAGGTAGGGAGCTTTGTTCTTTTGCATTAGGAAATCCAGTAGTCTCAGAACTATTTGTTTGTATATAGTTCCCCTAGTTTCCTTTAGTTATTTGCTGACAGTTTCCTTTTGCTCTTTGAGCATATATAAGATGGTTGATTTAGTTTTTGTCTAGTACATCCAAGGTCTGGGCTTCTTCAGGGAACAGGAGGAAACATTTTTTTTTTTTTCTAGTGAATGGGCCATACTTTCCCTTTTTTTTTAATGACTTGTAATTTTTTTTTTTTAATTTTTTTTTTCAACGTTTATTTATTTTTGGGACAGAGAGAGACAGAGCATGAATGGGGGAGGGGCAGAGAGAGAGGGAGACACAGAACCGGAAACAGGCTCCAGGCTCTGAGCCATCAGCCCAGAGCCCGACGCGGGGCTCGAACTCACGGACCGCGAGATCGTGACCTGGCTGAAGTCGGACGCTTAACCGACTGCGCCACCCAGGCGCCCCAATGACTTGTAATTTTTAAAAATTATTTATTCATTTATTTATTTTGCTGAATACTAGACATTTTGAATATCATGATACGGTAACTCTGGTAATCAGATCCTCCCTCCTCCCAAGTGATTTGTTGTTAAATTGTTGAAGTTTGCGGTCACCTGTTTTTTCAAAAGTGACTTTTCCACACTACTTTCACAAAGTGTTTCCCTTTTCCTGTGTGGTCACAAAGTCTCTATTGATATATCTGAACAGTCACCCAGTAACTTGACAGAGATGCTGTTAAACACCAACATTTAGTGGCCACTTTCCTCATTAAGCACTCACCTGATGCTCTGAATTCTTGGTTAATCGCTGGGATTCCGATAAAGCTTATTCTTTTGTTTGTTCATTTGTTTTAGGTTGTTTTGCCTTGTTTTGTCATTTTAACTTTTGCTTCTGTGGAGAATTGTATTCTTAGAGCTTCCTCCTCTACCATTTCCATGACGCCATCCCCACACAATAGTTTGGGATTGAATGTTGGCAGGCAGGTAGAGAGGGTAATGAGAAGACTTGTAAAAATTCCATTCCCTTTTTCCTTGCTCCCTTTGTAATGAACTCTTCTTTTAGGCTTCTGAGTTTAATTATTCAGGGAAATAAAAACAGAGAGAGAATAGCATAAACTTACAGTGTAGCACTTAAAACCGAAAGGTTTGGTAAGTAATGACAACATTTTCTGGGGAATATTTTTGTGAACAGTTTATGTGTTTATTCCTCAAATATGTATTCAGCATCTCTTAGGGACCAGGCAACTTTTGGAGTACAGTGATGGAAAATAATTTTTCCTCATTTTATTTACACTCCACAGGTAGGAGATAAACAATAACCAAGTATAAAAGTAAAATATGGAGGGTGTCAATTTAGTTTAAATACAGGTAGAAATATAAGCCAATGAGGGAAGTTAGGGAGTATAAGGATAAGAGAAAGGCTACTTTAAATGACTAAGAAGGTTGGGGTGCCTGAGCGGCTCGGGCCATGATCTCACAGTTTATGGGTTCGAGCCCTGCCTTGGGCTCACTGCTGTCAGTACAGAGCCCGCTTCGGGTCCTCTGCCCCTCCCCAACTTGCACTCTCTCAAAAATAAATAGACATTGAACTAACTAAATAAAAAATAAATCACTAAGAAGCTGATCTGGGACAAATATCTAAACAAGATAGGTGAAGAGCTAAGTCATGCATAAAGAGCACCTCAGGTTGAAGAACCCACAGGTGCAAAGGCCCTGAGGGAGGACCTTGCTGGTGAGGGTGGAACAGCAGCACGAAGGTGAGTGCCTAGCATACGAAGAGTGACATGGGGACTTAGTTTCGAAGTTAGATGGAAAGAGATTTGATCATATGGCAACGTGTAAGCCATTAAAACATGGCAAGAACTTTGGTTTCAATGCAGGTGAAATGAGAATCCCCTGGGGGAGTCAAGACCCTTCAAAACAAAAATGTAATACAATCAGATTTTGGGTTTTAAAAGATCGCTCTGAATGAAGGAATTGACAGCAGAGTTCAATAACATAAGTAGAAAGCGGGGAATATATTTGAGAAACTACTGAAAAAATCTTGAGAAAACGGATAGCGCTTTATTCCAGAGTAACCGCACAGGGGCTGGAGAATCTGGATATATTCTGGAGCACAGAAGTACAATTTACGCTGGCATAGTGATTCCATTTAAGGAATCTATTAAAGAGAAACAACTAGATTTCTTAAAAATAAAAACCTTACCAGGAAATTTTTGTACCAATTCTTGTTGAATCATGACTTTGACTAGTAAACATGGTAATGGCCTAAATAAACAATACACATCCATTCAATGTAAATTAGACATTTCTACACGATAAAGGAATAACTTCTCACTCATGGATTGCCTTTGATCCATTGTCCTCTTACTATCGGGCTTATAATGACCTTTATTAAAAGAAAAGTCTTCCCGTGGATCCTCGGCATGGAAAGACCCATCCTAACATCAGACTTTTTTTTTTTTTTTTAATTTTTTTTTTCCAACGTTTATTTATTTTTGGGACAGAGAGAGACAGAGCATGAACGGGGGAGGGGCAGAGAGAGAGGGAGACACAGAGTCGGAAACAGGCTCCAGGCTCCGAGCCATCAGCCCAGAGCCCGACGCGGGGCTCGAACTCACGGACCGCGAGATCGTGACCTGGCTGAAGTCGGACGCTTAACCGACTGCGCCACCCAGGCGCCCCATAGACTTTCTTAACGTGAAAACAGTTTCGCCACTGATGGTACGAAGGTCAAAGAGAGCACGGGCATTGGAAAATAGAATGCTGTTATTGCCATGGATGATTATATTTAAATCCAAGAACCAGCTTGTTAAAGATTCATGACATTTCTGAAGTTTCACAGTAGGATCCTGGAACCGATTAGCATCTGCTGGAGAAGGCCAGTTGTCAGATATTCAGGAACTTTGCAAGCCAGTTGGGAGCACGTTGGGAGCTTGAAAATCAGCCTTGGTGAGAGGATTTATATCACAGAAATTGGTAAGCCCTACAGATCAGATCGGCAGCCCCCTACAAACCCAGCTGCTAAACATTTACCGGCATATTACTGCATTTAACTTCTTAATTCCAAGGAGTACGAAGATTGAGAAAATACATTGAGCACATAAAGTGCATTGGATCATAATATAGTTCAAAATAAATGCATGCCGACGGTTTATGTCTTAAAACAAGTTTATCTAAGAATGTATTAAAGATATATCATGTTTTTGAGAGATACATTAAGTATTTGCTGCTGCACCGAATCTATCAAACACTTCTGGAGATGCCTCCCTAATGGAAGGAAAAGTAAAAATTATGCAAGGTCTAGATAGTTAGTGACATGAGAAGAGAAATTAGCCAACCCAAATCCAGAATTTGCAACACATTTTTTTCTTCGAAATATTTTATGCAGCAGCATACAATATACCGAAATGCCTCAAGATGTTTTATTTATCCAGGTATCTGTGTTGATCTTTTCAAGATCGTGTGGCAAAATTGCTTACCAAGAGGATTTGAGGCAACCAAATCTGCACACTCTAGAGGAGAGCAGATACAGCAGTTCTTTCGAAAATATCCATCACTGTCACCTGCTTGCTCTTGCTACAACTTTCCTTTCAAATTTCACTTTCGGAACATATATCTAGTGTCTCTCTTGTTCAGTAGTAAATTGTCTTTGTTCCATTAAATTTACGAGATTTTCACCACATAAAATAGTCTCTGACAGAATCATTTTTGATCTGTCCATTAGGATTTTTCCAGATAGATCCGCGGTAAGGTTCAACCAGCCATGCTCAGCCTGGCAGATCATACCTTCACCACAAGGGGCATTATAAAGCAAATCATCCGTTAGTTGTTTTCGTGGAGAGATTTAAAATACGGATAGTGGCTCTTTCATAAACTGTTTTAGAAGAATACCACTTTTCAATGCTTTGAAGTGTTTCGACTTGGACATCAACAATCACCTATTATATTTAAACCGTACGTCAAAATGTTTACATTATTTTTCTACGTAGCTTTGCGGATCAATTTACAGTAGCATCTCTGAGACAGAAGTGTCTCTTGCAAACTGTGAATTCTTTGTATTTGGGGGTAGCTGGATGTATTCCTTCACTCTTCATGTAGGGACTAAGTGTCTACTCACTCATAGCATCATGGCAGTTCACAAAAAGCTGCCTGGCCTTGACCTGAGAGCTTTCTCTTAGGGACCAGGATTGCTATAGCGTGGATAGGACCAAGGATGCCAGAGGCACTCTGTATGTTCAAGTACCGGCTTTACTTGATTTTAGCTATAGGAACGTGGGCAAGATACTCAACTCCTTTAGCCTCAGTTTCTTCCTCTAGAAAATTCACGCAAAAGTGAGATCTCCCTCGAAGGATTTTGTTGTTCTTGTTGCTGTTTCGTTGGTGGGGGACATTAAAGGACGTCACAAATATAAATTATATGTGCAAGATGTAGTTTTATTATTGTTACTAATATCGTTACGGCAATGAGAAAACTGTGCTCTGGGAATAACTGTTATCCAGCTCCTCGGTGCCCGTGGACGTTTCCTCTGTGTGAATTACCGCGTGATTTTCTTTTCCTTCCATAGTTTATAGTTTTTACCCACTCGGCTCTCCTCCTACTCACTGAAGATTCACCGGCCTTGAGGGCATAAATGAGTTCCTAGAGTTCACTTTTATCTCCTCTGCAGATATCCCAGAACTACACCCCGTAGTCACTTATCCATTATGATAAATACAACTGGAACCAGCATCACAGATCATCTTGTTGGCACCAACTTACGAGGAGCATTGCAAGTAAAGTCACAACTTTATTGAAATGACTTGGGAGGTACATGCTGAAATCCACGTTCCTTGGTGCTGGGCCATCTGCCTCCATTTCACTTGACTTTGTCGTTAAAATCAGATGTCACGGTCCATCTCAGACTTGCTAACTCAGAATGTGTCCGGGAATGTGCATGTTATCCAAATCCCCCCCCGGTGATCGCCCCCTTTAAAGTTTGGAAGTTTAGTTTCATACCCTCTACCTTTTCAGTGAAGCCCTTGCATCCCACTATTGGGTCCCTCAGAATTTTCTTACTTCTTTAGAAAAACAAAAACGCTCAACCATTTGGTCTTCTCTGCATTCCCTGAGCTCCACTCTTTGAAGCTCACTTTATGGGTAAACAGTATTATTGTATCTGCTGATGAGTTATACCAAAACAATGATGCATAGCAAGCAGCCACAAAAATCCTCGAAGCATAAAGCAATAAGCTTTTGTTTAACTCATGGAATCGGGGTTAGCTGGAGCTTGGCTGGTCTAGGCTGGGTTTGACTGGGTGCTATAGCTCTGCTACACATTTCTCTTAGCTTCGTCCTGACATAAGTGTGTTGGCCCAACGCAAATTCTTCTCTTAGCAATAGTGGAGTTACCAGAGACCAATCCCAAGAGTGTAGATGATCACAAGCCGTTGGTGAGTCATTTCTGCTAACATTCCATCGGCCAAAGCAAGCCACATATCCACGTCCAACATGAACAGAGCATGGAAATAAGTGCTTTCTGGAGCAGCGATGGGAGGGTGCAGAGTCTGAACAATATTCCAACTGGGCATATGGACTTCAGTCACTTTCCATTACTTTATTTTCACAGTACCCCTTTGGGCCTCTAGCTTCTCCCAGTTAAGGAGAAACACTCTCAACAAATAAATCCTGAAGTAAGACAGTCTCACGACCGCTACTGCATTCACCATTTGAGAACGAAAAATGGAAGAACATAAAAGCACAATTATTGCTATCAAGTTCTAGAAAAACACTTCCTTTTTTCCTTTTTTCCTATTAGAGTTCTCATACCCTATAGAGTCTAATTGTGAACGATATCCTTCCTCATGGTGTGAGGCATAAGGATTTGAGATTTATGTGTGAGATGGTGCTCAATCATAGCTTTCAGTTACAGTGCTTTGTCTGCGTTGTTTATATACAATGGCTACAGTATTTAATACAATAAATGAATGCTTTGGGGAAAACATTATAAACGTGAAAAATCCAACATTAACTTCACCAACTGTAAAGAGTCCCTCAAGACAATTTGATAAATAAGAAGGTAGTAAAAATACCTTCTTTTTGTTTCAACGTAAATCCTTCTTTTCAAATGTCCATGTTGGTCAGAAATGTTGTGTTCTTTAATCTGGCTTAAAGTGCACTCAAGATTTGGGCCACCTGGGGGGCTCAGTCGGTTGCGTCCGGCTTTGGCTCAGGTCACAATCTCACGGTTCGTGGGTTCGAGCCCCGCGTCAGGCTCTGTGCTGACAGCTAGGAGCCCGGAACCTGCTTCCGATCCTGTGTCTCCCTCTCTCTCTCTGCCCCTCCCCCGCTCGCGCTCTGTGTGTGTGTCTCTCTCCCTCTCAAAAATAAATAAACATTAAAAAAAATTTTTTTTAATAAATAAAATGCACTCCAGATTTTGAAGCTCATCTTTTGGCCTCTTTTAAACACTAAAATACTATTTGAAGTGTGACCTTTTAAACTATACTGGCTTTTATTGTAAATGTTTTGTCATATAAGGAAAAATTAGAGCAATAGCTTCAATAATTCAATTCAGTTCAATAATTACTAATCTTCCAATCGCCATTCAGAGATTTGGATAAGTGTAGATTATTCCAGTTGAGTCTTTTTTTAATCTTCTGGGAAGACAAAGATGATTTTCAAACTGTCTTCTTCATTTTTATATCAATACCTAATTGAGGTATTGCTCTATAAACATTTGTTGAATGACTGTTGATTTTAATGTAATAAAAACTCTACTAGCATTATGAACGTGTCATGCAATCCAAAAGAAAAAAAAAAGCTTTGGCTAAAAACTTGAAATGTATTCATACTGCTTCTAGATAATTAATTTTCCGTAGGTGATTTATCCATGAGAAGAATGCAAATCCCAAGAATAAGTTTAGGCTACTTGTTATTTTCGTGTTCATTAGAAAAAGTAATCAGAAAAGAAGTGTGTAGTCTTTGGTGACATGGGGGTCATCACCCTTCGAAAATCCAACCAAACCTGTGGAACATTTCCTAAAATGAGCAGATACACGTGCAATTTTCATGGAATCCCAGGGTTCCATGACACCTTCATGCCCATTCACATGTCATAGGGACCCTAGTTTAAGAAAATCTGGGTCATAGTATTATCCAGCTTTAGTTGGTTGGCTCCTGATGGTGTGTAAAATATCTCATAATCATCCCCAGATTCCTGGGGCACTGCAGATTCCCATGGGAACGGGAATAGTACTATACTAGCGTGAAATCCCAGGAGTCTCTATCAGACAAAGTTTAGACCAGGTATGCTATGTCTATTATTAGTACTTGCCTCATATAGACATACTCTATGTGGGCGCTCACATATTCCAGTTACCAGGTTGCAGCCTTGTTTAAGAACTGGGAAGTCAGCAGAGGAGGAAGACACGATACAAGTATTAAGAACCTCAAATAGCTATGTCCCCCTCAGTAAGAAAACTGGAATGAACCGTTTAGTTCCGGTTTAGTACAGACACCAGACAGAGGTATTACCCTGTATAAATGAGAAAATTTAGATGCCGTATAAAACGCAAATCCAATAAAAATTTGTAGTTACTGAAACTTCTGGAATTTTGTGGTCCTGTATTCTAGCTAGCATTTGAAACCCAGAGCATATAGAAACCATCATTAGAATTCCCTCAAGTGACTTTCTACATTATCTACAAACCTTGCCCTCACTTTCTCCATCTTTCTTATGACAGGGGAAGAAAATGTCCCTTTCCTATCGAAAGCTGACCTTTCTCATTTTTCTGCACACTTTCCTTCTTCACTGATCCATCTTCGTCATATCATCACCCTCGAATCTATTCTCCTTTTACAGATAAATTCTCAAGAAAATCTAAAAGCATTTGCATATATACATTCTACACCCTCCCACCCATCCTGTTTGCTCCTTGGTAGATTCTGAGGCAAATTCTGCCTCTCCAGTGAACCCCAAGACATGAAAACCCGTGGAATTTGTCATTGTACCTGAGCTCTTGTTTGTTTTAACCACAATAAGTATTCCTTTTCTCTTCAAACATGCATACAAATTACTATATCTTTTCCTCTTTATTTTTTTTCCTAGTAATCATCTCCTTTGCAGGATCATACTCTTCTTCCTGAACATCAGAATCTGGCTTTATTCAGAGTTTCATCCCTGGCCCTATTCTGGTTCCTACCCTTCTGTTTTCCTAGTCTCTCCACTTTTCTTCCTGAGTAACCTATCTGTTGAAGTGACTTCAAATACCGTCTATGGTTTGATGTCTCTCAAATGTATCTCTGCCTAGATCCCTACTCCGGATCCAAGCCCACGTATCCATCTCTTCTGAGAATGTCTGTGGTTGCATGACTCATAGATATTACAAATAAAATTGTCTCAAATGATGGCTTCTTAACTCCATAAAGGTTGCCAAGAGCCATATAACTTTGCCTTCAGTAGTTAGTCATTACTAAAAATATGATAAACAATTACAAAAGAATGTGAAACGGAGTAAGTGTGTAAAATTCTGGAATCGTATAGAGCATGAGAACTGGCTCTAGCAAAAAGATAAATCTTGAACAGAGCAATAAGCCTTAAATTGAAATGCTAAACCAGGACATCCACTCACCCTTTTTGCCAAAGAGATGCTCCTCACTCCTTAGCTTCCAGTCGCAATAACCCATCAAGCCTTCACGTGCACCAATCTCAATCTCATCCCTGCTGCAGGACCTTGACACTTGCTGTTGTCTCTCCCTGGTATACCTCCCCTCTTCACTTGTCCCATCTCTTTCATGCCCCCCCCCACGTGATTTCGCATGGTACTTGCCAAGGGAAACTTGCCTCCATCCCTATGGTATGTTCCCCCCTCTACATCTACCCCAAATACCCCTTCTTCTTCCTTATCACAGGTTACAACTGTTGTTAAATTTTTATTTGATTTATCTCCGTGAGGTATTTCATGTATTTGATAACTGGAATGTCTTTTTCTCAGTAAATTCATGGTGTCTATTGCAGTACCTGACATAGAGCACACAGCCAAGAAAGAGTTATCAGATGATCACATGAAGGGATTACTTTCATAATTTTATCCTTTGTTTCTGTGCTATGTTCATAAACATACGTACCTGTTCAGACTTGCAAGTCATTGAAATACTCCCTGAAATTTTGAGAGCTCAAAACATTCTGCTCCCTGGATAGATGTTCACTAAGCTATAAAGATAATCTTAACCTGTCCTCAACTGTGTTGAAAAGAATGTAAAGCTAGACATAGAACTCTACATGATATCTCATCTTCCCTTGCCTTGTGAATTTGTACTGTGATGTACTCTATTGATCTGATATCGATTCCTTCAAAATATGTTTCTTTCAATTTATGTGGGCTTTTTTTTTTTTTTGGTTGGTTCATTGGGGGTTTTGGTTGGTTGGTTATTTACTTATTTATTTATTCATTTATTTATTTATTTTACAAGTGAAATGATTGCCTGCTGTTTTATTCTAAAATCTCAGGAAACTTAACATGGGCTTAATCAGTATATAATTTCCAAACTCATTTTAAAATTGCTTTCATATATGTATATATATATATATGAATGATACGCATCCACATACCTACCTACACCTTTTAATCTATAATCTTGAAGCCATTTTTGTATCTTCAGTGAGCTGTCAGAAATAACTAACGGCTTAATAATAACAGCAAATTCTTAAATGCTTTCAATATATGTCATTAAGTTGTTTTTAAAAGCACATTTTTAAAGTAATCTGAAAACACTTCCCTTCTGTTTGCCTCCCATTGCAAGTAATGGGCTCTGATTACGTGATCACACTTATAAATAAAGCCCGTATCAGTCAATGAGGTAAATACATATAAAACATTCCATGTGGTAGTTATGGGCAAATGTCTCTAAAAACAAAATCCGCCGCCACCTCAGAAAACATCTCCACAAAAGTAGAAGAGAAAGGAAACACTGTCGTTACCGAACAAGCATTAAACCGAAATGCAATGTGCACCACAGACAATCTGCTAAAGAGATTGCAGAGGGAATAAATCTCACCCTGTTAGATAGCCAAGCAGATAAAACCCATTATACACATGTTCTCAGAATAAACAATAACATGTCTTCAAGTAAGAGAACTTGATGGCACCATTTGTCACACACAGTTCATGCTAAATCCATTTGGTAATTGGGGTAACCACCTGTGTTTGCTGTCTCGAAACAAAAAATAAATAAATAACTGCCCCGGGCTTTATGACCGGAGGTGGGTTGGCACTTTGGAGCCACACGCCAGCTGAAGTTAGGCTCCTATCACCTCAGGAAACTGGGAACTGGGGGGCTCCCTGCTCCTTGGCGATTACATTTCAGAGAGATGTCTCCCAGCTTCTTGAGGAAACAATCCTGGGCTGCTTATTTAGCCTTTAAAAAGATTTACACGCATTTCAAAGAGGCAGAGAAAATACCCAGAAGCTTTCCAAAGCAATTTGTCTGAGGAAAGGGAGGGGAAAGGAATCTTCCTGTATTGTCAACAGGGAGAATTCAGCCTCTTATTTTTAATTTGTATTTGCCCTTATGGTAGACTCAAAGTTACAACAGAGGATAAGGTATTAGGGTTTTTTTTTTTAAATGTTTGTTTATTTATTTTTGAGAGAGAAAGGGAGAGAGGGAAGGACAGAGAGAGAAGGAGACAGAGAATCCCAAGCAGGCTCCACCGTGTCAGGGCAGAGCCCAACGTGGGGCTCAAACTCACGAACCATTAGATCATAACCTGAGCCACCACCAAGAATCGGATGCTTAACAGACTGAGCCACCCAGGCGCCCCAGTTATTTGTTTTAAGTAAAGATTTTCTTTCACTGATTTTAAAGATGACTTCAAAGGTAGAAGAAAGAAGGGAAGATATTGAAGAGACAAGTCTACGGCGGTGTGTACAACTATCCTCTTGTGCCAAAGAGGTGAAACTTACCATGCACAAATCTGGGAAAACAGAGCCAGGAATAAATGGCTACAACCTGTAGGGAGACAGGTTTCAATGTCATGTAGGGACAGAGCTGGCTAACCTACCACACTGTGCAATAATGTCTCCTGTTTGGGGCTTACTAGAGACTTCCCAGCCCTGAAGAATGTTCGCTCAGGAAGGAAAATACTGAATTCGTCCAACATCCGTTGAGTGATTGGACCTCAAAGAGGTGATTCAGGGCCTCTCCCAATACTGAGATTTTTATGATATATTTCCATGCTTTATAGACAAGAAATGTGCCCATATTTCTCAATGTGTACTCAGAGAAATAGTTGGTACAATAATAGAACTCTTGCGTTTTTGCATTTCAGTCTGAAACCACGCTTCCTGAGTGATCATCCTGTAGACAGGGTTTATTTAGCTCACAAGATCTGTCGGACTATGTTAAAGACGGTGTAGAGCTGGCGAGAAAATGCTTTACTAAAGTTTCTTTTATTGAGCAGGCTGTGTGAGCCGTTTCTAGAATTCGGGAAAGTGTTTAGGCCTAGAAATTGTTACGGTGGGCAAGTAGAGTGACAAGAAACTGAGCAAAGGCAGAGAAGGCTATTAGCACTGACTTGAAAGAAGAAAAAGAGGGGATGAAATAAAGACCAGGTTCAGTATGCCGTGAAAGTCATATAAAAGAACAGTTCTGGAAGAACTGAAGGGAGTGAGCAGGGAAGGTGAAAAGCATCTTAAGGAGGAAAAAAAAAAAAGGGCTTCTAAATAAAGGAAGCAGCCAAGAGGTTACTTCAGGGCCAGTGCAAATCGAAGCAGGGAAGGCCTTGATCAAAGGATATTTGAACAGCTGAGAAACAGATGAAACAATTCTAAAAGCATTTGATGCTTGTATGTGGAACATTCCCAAATAATCATGCTAAGCTTTGTTAAATCATGCTAAGCTCCAGTTAATAAATTAAAAGTCTAGATAGTTCATTGTCATATTTGGTTAGCAGGATTTACTTTATATTTTCTCTGGTTCCAGAAGCAAAGACTGCTCATTGTTGAAAATAATTTGAAGGGCGTAAAGGTCAAAGAAAAAAAATTAATCTGCACTGGGTTGCTCATCATTATCACCGTTAAAATTTGGTACTTGAAGTTTTCATACAAGAGTTTTGCCTTTGTTTCTTTTAAGTATAATTTATTGTCACGTTGGCTAACATATAGTGTATACGGCGTGCCCTTGGTTTGGGGGAGTAGATCCCCGTGATTCATCGCTTACATACAACACCCGGTGCTCATCCCAACAGGTGCCCTCCTCAATGCCCATCACCCATTTTCCCCTCTCCCTCTCCCCTCCCCATCAACACTCAGTTTGTTCTCTGTCTTTAAGAGTCTCTTATGGTTTGCCTCCCTCCCTCTCTGTTTGTAACTATTTTTTCCCTTTCCCTTCCCCCATGGTCTTCTGTTAAGTTTCTCAAGATCCACATATGAGTGAAAGCATATATCTGTCTTTCTCTGACTGGCTTGTTTCACTTAGCATAATATCCTCCAGTTCCAACCATGTTGTTGCAAATGGCAGGATTTCATTCTTTCTCATTGCCAAGTAGCATTCCATTGTATGTATAAACTACATCTTCTTTATCTATTCATCAGTTGATGGATATTTGGACTCTTTTCATAATTTGTCTATTGTTGAAAGGCCAAAAGACACATGAAAAGATGCTCAACATCACTCATCATCAGGGAAATACAAATCAAAACCACATGGAGATACCACCCCATGCCGGTCAGAGCGGCTAAAATTAACAACTCAGGAAACAACAGATGCTGGAGAGGACGTGGAGAAATGGGAACCCTCTTGCACTGTTGGTGGGGATGCAAACTGGTGCAGCCACTCTGGAAAACAGTGTGGAGGTTCCTCAAAAAATTAAATATAGAACAACCCTAAGACCCAGCAACAGCCTTTTTTTTCCTAATGCAGTGTATTTTCATAGTCAATTACATAGGATCAAGACAGTTTTAAATTCTTGAATTACACAGAGAGAGGCTTCCATCATTTTTTTACCAAGCTATGGAAGCCTGCCTCCTTGTAATTCATAGTAACAACATCTGGGTTTGGAACATCTTACTGAATTTTGACAATATCTGTACTCCGTTTTATATTTTTAATGTTTTTTTTTTCTGGTTAGCCCTTTTGTTAACAAGAAACACCATCTTCAAAGTTGTATTGTATTTCTCCAGCACGTTATTTATGACGAACTGAAACAGAGGCCATCAAAAGGAAAGATGTCAAATGGTCTAGAGCTACAAAGGAAAGAGACAGAGGGTGTCTACTATGTGCCAAATGCTTTAAAGGCATTTTTTATTTTATTTTCACAGAAGTGCTACAATTATAAAACTGAAGCTCAAGAGATCAGTTGTCTGTTAAATTTTGTTTAAAATACTTAATGGAGTAAGAATCACAAATTACTTCTTCTAAGGGATCAAGTGGGTGTTGCCAAAATACACTTAAAAGCTTCCACAGCAAATTCTTGGAAGTACCATTTCATTTAAAATAACAATAAAGGGGTGCCTGGGTGGCTCCATCGGTTAAGTGTTCAACTTCGGCTCAGGTCATAATCTCACGGTTCCTAAGTTCAAGCCCCACGTCAGGCTTGCTGCTGTCAGCATAGAGCCCCCTTCAGATCCTCTGCCCTCTCTCTCTGCCCTTCCCCTTCTCTCTCTCTCTCTCTCTCAAATATAAACATTGAAATAATAAAATAAAATAAAATAAAATAAAATAAAATAAAATAAAATAAAATAAAATAAAAAATAACAATGAAAACATACCAAAAATGCCCTCCCAAACCTGCTCCTCCCACATCATTCTAAACCGGTGATAGCATCCACAGCCTTCCAGAATGGCTCAGGCCAAACACCTTGGAAGTCATCCTTGATTCTAATACACCAGCAAGTCCTGCCAATTCGACCTTCACAACGCAGCTCAAATTGTACCACTTAGGCTGGCTTCTGAGCTCCCTGCCCGGTTGAAGACCCCCATCTTTTCATCTTTTGTCCCCAGGAACAGGGCCATTGTTTTTCAGTGCGTGTCATTGTTTCTTCCACCGTCCCACCTTGCTTTAGTCCGTTCTCAACACAGCAGATACAGTGATCATTTTAAAATCCACGTCAGATTGTCACTCTTCTGCTCAACACTTTACAATAATTTCCGCCTTGCCCCAAGATAAAAACTGAATCTTCACCACGGCTGACGAGACCCCATTTGTATGCCCAACACCATACCCTCCCTTCCTCCCACGTCTCAGAACTCAGCTTGTGGCCCATCACTCATTGGCCTCAGCCAGGCAGGTATGTTAAGTGCATCATTGTCTCAGAGCCCTTGCGTTTGCTTTTCTCATGCCTGGAACTATATTCTCCTGCTCACTCATCTCTTAGGATTTGGTGATCTGGTCTTTCTTTTCCTTTACGTCGCTGATAAATGTCACATTCTCAGTGAGAATGAGAATGAAATGAAAATATCTTCTGAATCTCCTAATTAAATCACAACTCAACATCCATACCCACATCTCGTAATTCCGTTTCCGGTTTCATGTGTTAATAGCACTTGCCACTCTAATTTACAATATTTCTCTGTTACGTGCCTCCCGCAAGAGAACATAAGCTTCATGAAGACAAGGTTACTTTCTGTTTATGTATTAATTTATTTACATTGCCTAAAACATTTCGTCTCATAGTTGGTCATCAATAATAACGTGTTGAACATATAAATGAATGTTCATTCACATAGGAATAGTTTTTAGTTGGCTAAAATGCCTTAGCTGAACACATGTCCCAAATTCTCGAAGAATAGCCACACCATTTTCTTTAAAAACATGTCAAAAACAGGGGCGCCTGGGTGGCGCAGTCGGTTAAGCGTCCGACTTCAGCCAGGTCACGATCTCGCGGTCCGTGAGTTCGAGCCCCGCGTCGGGCTCTGGGCTGATGGCTCGGAGCCTGGAGCCTGTTTCCGATTCTGTGTCTCCCTCTCTCTCTGCCCCTCCCCCGTTCATGCTCTGTCTCTCTCTGTCCCAAAATAAATTAAAAAAAAAAAAAAAAAAAGTTGAAAAAAAAAACATGTCAAAAACAAAAGAATGAAAGAGTTTGATATTTTGCCTTTCCCCTCAAGGTTTACTGAACAGATAAAAACAAAGCTGAATAGGTAAATCACAAATAATGAAAATTAGAATTACTGTAAACCTACTTAACTCTCAGTTACCCAGATAATCAAATTATCCAGAATACTTTCCAATGAAGAAATTGGATTTTTTTTAAAGTTTTCTTTAACGTTTATTTATTTTTGAGAGACAGAGACAGAGCATGAGTGGCAGAGGGGGAGAGACAGAGGGAGACACAGAACTCATAGCCAGTTCCAGGCTCTGAGCTGTTAGCACAGAGCCCAATACAGGGCTCGAACCCATGAACTGTGAGATCATGACCTGAGCTGAAGATGGACGCTTAACTGACTGAGCCACCCAGGTGCCTCAAAAAGTTGGATTTGATTGTACATGTTTATAGTGCCCCATTGGTGAACTAGGAAATGTTAGCAAATCATCTGCGTGGCCATTTTCCTTTTTCTGCAAGAAATAAATATGTTTCTCATGGTGACAGATTATCTCAGCCTCTTTTTGTCTAAAATCATCTTTTTTCCCCTTTATTCTTGAGGGATAGGTGGGTGTAGAATTCTTGGTTGATAATTATTTCAGCAACTTGAAGAAATTCTGCCTGTCTAGCTTCCATGTTTTTGGTTGAGAAGTCAGCTGTTAAACTTCCTGTTTCTCATTTGAAGGCATGATTTTTTTTTTCTAGCAGTTTTTTTTATTTTTTTATTTTTAACATCTTCCCTTTAATTTTGGTTTTCAGCAGTTCTTATGGTATGTCTATGTATTTTCTTTGGATTTGTTTTTGTTTTGTTTTTGAGGCGTGTAGTTCTTCTCAGATGTGAGAATTGATATTTCTCCTCAGTTTTGGGAAATCCTTCTCAAATATTTTATCTGCTTTTCTGAGACTCCAATTACACTGTGTCAGAGTCTTCCACTATATCCCCTGCCCCTGTGTTCCTTACGTTCTTTTTCACAATGTTCTCTTTTTTGTTGTCATGCTAAGCTTCTCTCGGCATGTTTTTGGGATCTTTTAGTTCACTAGTAATCGCTTGAGCTGTGTCTCTTCTGCCATTACACTCTTTAATTTCTTAGTTTCACTTATAGTATCTTATGTGTACCAAGGTTATCTTTGTATGGTTCTAGTTATCTGACAAATTTCCCCATCTTGTCTTTTTTTTTTTTCAGAGAGAGAGAGAGAGAGCATGTGAGCATGTGTGTGTGTGGGGGGGGGGTGGTGAAGGGGCAGAAAGAGAGAGGGAGACAGAGGATCCCAAGTGGGCTCTGCGCTGAGCAGAGAGCCTGATGTGGGCTCCAACTCACAACCTGAGACATCGTGATGTGAGCCAAAGTTGGAGACTCAACCAACTGAGCCACCTGGGCACTTCCGCATCTTGTCTTTTAATCCCTTGAATTTATTTCTGTCTACTTTAATAGGTGTCTGATAAATTTGTTATTTTCATTTCTTGTGTGACTTTTCTGTTTTCCAGTACTCCTTTGTTTTTTTGTTGTTGTTGTTGTTGTTAAAATTTTTTTCTAATGTTTATTTATTTTTGAGAGACAGAAAGAGAGAGAGAGAGAGAGAGAAAGCATGAGTAGGGGAGGGACACAGAGAGAGGGAGACATGGAATCCAAAGCAAGCTCCAGACTCTGAGCTATCAGCACAGAGCCCAACGTGGGTGCTCAAACCCATGAACCACAGATCATGACCTGAGCTGAAGTCAGAAGCTTAACCAGCTGAGCCGCCCAGGCGTCCCCTGGTATTCCTTTGTTTTATTTCAGGTCTTCTCTTCTTGTATGTGTTTTCTACCAATGCTGGATAAAGCATATTAACATTTCTAGAGATCTGCTGAGGTTCTTAATGTTATTAACTTCCCCTGGTGAGGAAGACTTATGCTTCTAGCAGACAGTTGGACTAGAGGATTCAGTCACTGGGAACACTGTTCCATGCTGGGTGTCCTCTTGGACCTTGGATGTTATCCTCTCAGGAAATAACAAAAAGCTGAGGAACCCTAAGCCTAATCCGAGGCCCTAAATTCTAACTTTTATCACCCTGGCCCTGTAATATAATCAAATATAATAAGTACTCTTTCCAAATTCTTTTTCTGAAGACTTCACCAAGAATGCATGTTCATCAAGAATGCACCTCAAATTATGACAATAATTGATATAGCAATGTAAAGCTGTTTGAAACTAGAAGTATGCAGTAAGTGGCCAGTGATATTATTTAACTTTAGAAAGTAGTGTTATTGTCACTTTGTGTTACCGTGAACAGTTGTGAATGACTAATACGTGACGGGCACGACATGGACACTGTGTTTACTTGTGTATCTTTTTGTGTAATTGGGATTTCCCAAAAAGCAGTATCTTCTTAAGCACCTTTTGAGAAACTCCATTTTGGGCATTGAATAGGGTATATGAGAAAAATACATTGATTGTTAATTACTTCAGAAAATATGCTACAGGTTTTAGTTAGCGATAGTCCATACAGCTTCCCACAGTAACATAAATGTGATATTCTCCTAAAAAGAATAAATTCTTATGTGAAATCTATGATTCCACATTTAATCTCTCTGATGCTCTCTCCACCACGTGACCAATATCACCTTGCATGCATTTCAGATAGATTTCCAACAGTTGTCCTCGTATAGAGTCAGTGTCATGTAGATTTCCTTCGGCATAGGGAATTCCTCATAAAAATAATTGCACTAAGATAATTTTTAAATCATTGAAATAATAAATATTTAAAGTAAGATTGACATTACCTTTGCTACTCCGTCCTGTTCTCAACCTATACAGCTTTACGCGGACAACAAAGGGCAAACAGGGTTCAACTCCCGGGTCATCTCCAGCGGACAGTGGGTGGTGGCCTGGAACCGCGTCCGAAGAGAGTATCTGAAGTTTTACTCGTATATCTGTCAAGGATGCAGGAAAGAGCAGTACTGAACAAACAAAAAGGTGTTCTTCCACCGCTGAAAGAGTCTCTCATGCACTTCTTCCCAAAGAGCTGGGTCATTTGTCTTATTTCTTCTTCTATCAGGCTGCCAAGGACCTCGTCTCGCGCATTTCACCAACTGTCATCTCTACTTCCTTGACTGCCCCCCCCCCCGCCACCTCTCTCCATCCCTCAGAGAGGCTGCTGGGGACGTCGGTGTTTCCATTCTGTGTGGTTGACTCCTAAAGGACCTTTGAAAGTGGAGGCACATAATAGTTCTAGAGCTCCAGCTCAGCTTCCTACTGGGCTGTCTCCACCGTTTGAGAATTTCACCTCTGAAATTCATTCTTAAAGATTGCTTTCTTCTTATCTGAATAATCTGGCACATTAAACGGCTCTAAGTAATTGCTTGTGAAAGGGAACCTGCAGATAGCGAGTACATAGGAGCGTGGTGAGAGAGAAGCAGCCGGTTTGACAAAGAAAGATGGAATGAATTCACTGGAGACTCGTCCCCCTGCCCATGGCCACCGCCACTGCCGCTCCCGCCTAGAGTGCTGTCTGCAGGAGTCTCTCTCCCCTTTCTCTCCCTCTGCCTGTGTCTTCACCTTTAGTAAAATCACAATCATTCATGTTTCCTTTGACGGGCTCTGCATATATATATATATATATATATATATATATACACACACACACACACACACACATATATGAATATGAGTGAATCTCATGTTATATTTGTGATCTATCTCATAGATAGGAGCATATGAACATATCATATGTATATCAGAATGTCCCTTTAACTTATTTGTTTGATTTACTAAACAATTCTCCATTTTACATTCTTAGGTAAAGTTTCTTATTGTATTTTTGTTATTTGTGTTATTTTGTGGCTGATATGATTAGGTTTCTTTCTTTCTTTCTTTTTTTTTTTTTTTTGCTTTTTTTGTCCCTCAGTATTTTAGACTGCACTCGCATTCCAAAACAGCATAGTTAAACAAATTTAATAGTTAATTCTTCAAATACCACTAAGACAACTCTGTGTGTGTGTGTGTGTGTGTGTGTGTGTGTGTGTGTGTCCATGGGACAAATCACGGGGTAACATAGCTATACTTTCAGAGATGTACCCTCCAAAAGGCAGTGGAAGAAAATAGAGTTAAATTGGGGTGCCTGGGTGCCTCATTCAGTTAAGCATCCACTCGATTTTGGCTCAGGTCATGATCCAAGGGTCATGGGATCGAGCCCCATGTCAGGCTCTGCACTGAGCGTGGAGTTTAAGATTCTTTCCCTCTCTCTCTCTCTCTCTCTCTCTCTTTCTCTCTCTTACAGCAGGTACAGACTTGGACAGACTTCTTTCCAATCTGAGAATACTTGTGTTTTGCCGAGATAATCTTCCGTTTTCCTACAAGGAGCTACTGTCTATTTTTAATTGATGGCAATAGAAAATACTAAGGCTATAACAAGCAATATCAAGATTAACTGACCTTTCTTTCTCTATTTTCTTTTCATCCTCTAATTACTTTGCTCCTGATCTCACTGATCTATCTTGATTTCCAAATATGTTCTCTGGTAATTTGGCTCACTTCATATTTCACGTCTCCTGCTCTAGAGGAAATAGCTCCGTCCCTTAAAGCAGAATGTGCAATGACATTTTAAAAACACAAAGCCCAGCAAAGAATTAAATATTCTGAAGAGAAAACTCATTGTCAGCGCTCCCGAACGTCAGACGTATATTTCCACGACCAGGCATAGGGTTTTGACTTTTTCACCAAAAAGGCAGGACGGGCGTTCGGGCAGCGCACCCTGCAAGGGCTGGACTGGTGGCTTAAGGTTGAAAAGCTTCCATATTTGCTGCTAAACAGGCCGTCCCCAACCACCCAAGTGTCCCCCGCCATCCTGCAGCCCTGCTAATTCCTCGGTATAACCTGACCTCTTTACCAACCAGCAAGGAAAATGTCAGTGAGGGGCCCCCAGGGCGCCATCAGGTTTTACCAGCTGGAGCTTACTCTACTTGGTCAGAGACTGGATAACTAGCTGTTAAATAATTTGAACGTGAGTCAGTTCACAATATTTAGCCCCTGGGCTCCTTCAGCTTACTTGGCACACGTGGAATTTAACATTTTACCGCCCCCATGCCGTTGCGTTACTGCATAAATTATTCACACCAGATCACTTTGATTAATTAGAGCATTAATGGATTTTTAAATTAAAGACAACCTTGATTGGAAAAAATAAATCATCCTCTGTCACCGGATGAGGAACTGAGTCTACACCATATTAGGCCATGTCACGTAAGGGCCACTGGATTTGCTGATACTTCTCACACACTCCTTCTGTCTTAACACTCAGGCTGCTGTCTTCAGATGCTATTAATTGGGGACGGATAAAACAGAATGAAAGGAAAATGCATCGGAAGCAAGAAGCACGTGAGAAGATCCAGCCTAAAGCAGATACTCCTTAATTATAGAATCTGATTAAAATACGAACCCTCTTCAAGGCAATAAAAATAAGTTTCATTTAAAAAGGAAGGATTTGGGGCGCCTGGGTGGCGCAGTCGGTTAAGCGTCCGACTTCAGCTCAGGTCACGATCTCGCGGTCCGTGAGTTCAAGCCCCGAGTCGGGCTCTGGGCTGATGGCTCAGAGCCTGGAGCCTGTTTCCGATTCTGTGTCTCCCTCTCTCTCTGCCCCTCCCCCGTTCATGCTCTGTCTCTCTCTGTCCCAAAAATAAATTAAAAATAAATAAATAAATAAATAAAAAGTTGAAAAAAAAAAAAAAGGAAGGATTTGAGGGAACTTAGTGACCAAATGCTGTGTTTGGATTAACTTTTGGAAGGTAGTTCAAGCTGTTATATACACGTGGTGTGTAAAATATCATTAAGTGAAGTATTTAGTGCCGTGCTAGGTATCCATGAAGCATTTTTGGAATACACACACACACACACACACACACAGAGCTTTGGCTCAGAAGTAGTTTTAATATGAGCCATAAAAGCACCTGAGCCAAAGAACTTTAGTTAATTATGCATAAGTTGAGAAATTTGGGGGGAGGTTTACTGATGTCTGCAATTCACTTTGCAGTGCGCCACAAATGAGATAGATTAATAACTGGGTAGGGAAACGGATAAATGGGTATTTGATAAAGCATTTATTGAAAAATATTAATTTTGGAATCTAGGTGATGACTTCATTGTAAAGCTTTTTGATTTTGCTATATGTTTGAAATTTTTTCATAATAAGATGCTGGAAATAATCTAGTTGCTGCATGAGACGCCAGTGTTCCTTAGATTAATTTTTATGCTACTTTGCTTCCATGGGACTGATACTGAAAGATGGGTTAGGGGTCACTCTGGTTGGGTTAAAACACTTTCTTTATACCCTTATAAAATAAAAGTTAAAATAAGAAACAGGGATATTAACAGTTAAATAAAGGGAAATGTTTGCCATTTTCGAGATGTACTTGAAAATTTAAAAAATGTTTATTTTTATTATAAATTTAAAGAAATTATTAGTAAGCCAGCATCCAATTAACTACGCAAGTTCCTTTTTTAAGTGTATAACCTCTAGAATTATTCTAATTCTGTAATTAAAAGCCGAATGGGTGAACCAGATACGAAACACTACACATTCACAAACCCTAGAGATCTTCTACGAGTTGAAGAGTCAAGTAAGCTTATATCACAGATTTTGAGATAAAATGTAACACTTCCTCACTTTGATTTTGCCATTACCTAAAATTCAAGATGATTTAGAGTAGTTTTTACTCAGGGATTCATCCCCATTAATTTTCACACCTCCTTCCCAAAACCCTTTGCAAAATCCTCTACAGCACTTGCTAAAATTCTCATTGCATTAGAAATTTTGAAAAGTCCACAACCATAGCTTTTTCACAGAATTCTCCCTCTAAACCCTGGTCTTAACTGAAGTCAGATTCTTCCCCCAAGGACACCGCTTTCCTTTCATGAAGCTACTTTCTCCTCTACTTCATGAGACATGAGGGAAAAAAGGCACCAACATCCTTCCAGAAACCTAGACCATTCATCTCTCTTCCATTTTGATGCCTCTTACCTCTCATCTGAGCATTCTGCCACGCAGGTAAAAGTCCCTGTTGTCATAATCGGAAGTCACGCTGGCCACTCGCTCTCAGTGGCTGACCACCTGCTTCCCCTAAGGTCCCCTCCACTGCATGTTCTGGTACCACGTTGAACCACCTCGGTTTCAGTGTGCCCGATCCAGCAGATAGCTCCGAGCCAGAGAGTTCTGGCCCTTGACAAATGCCCGCTTCAGCCTCAAACTCTCATGACCATACCTTAGAGCTTGTCGTTTCCCTGAACTGCAGCTACTTTGAATCTCTATTTCCATCATAGAAAATCTCATGTTTTTACTCTTCATCTCATGCTACTTAGAAGACCCTCTTCTACTGAACATGACTTTGCATTAGGATTTTATTCTCTTACACAGCCTAGTACCCATAGCTCATGGGGCTCATGGTTCTTAAATTCAACCACTTATTATCAGGAGCTTAAAAAAATTTTTTTAATGTTTGTTTATTTTCGAGAGAAAGAACGAGAGCGAGAGCATGAGCCAGGAAGGGGCAGAGAGAGGGGGAATCTGAAGCAGGCTTCAGGCTCTGAGCTGTCAGCACAGAGCCCGGCACAGGGCTCGAACCCACGAACCGTGAGATCATGACCTCAGCTGAAGTCGGACACTTAACTGACTGAGCCACCCAGGCGCCCCAGAGCTATATCATCTTTAAGTTCACTGTGCTCCAGCCCTGGGAACTCACTGCCAGATTTCAAACCTGGGTTTCAGAAAGACTGATAACATTAAAAAGAGAAAAATTTTGAGTATAGATAGGACATTTAGGTTTCGTCACAAATAAGCAAAAAGAATCTCAACTTATGAGCAATCTATTATTTAATTTTCCTGAGAGAGGGCTAGACAAATTAAGAAATAATTTAAAAATAAAGTTTCGAAGTCAGATTGTGATTGTGTTTCATACTCGTATGAAACTACACAAAACTTAAAACATTTTTTTTAAATTTTTTTAAGTGTATTTATTTATTTTGGGAGAGAGAAAGTGTGCGTGCCAGTCGGGGAGGGGCACAGAGAGAGGGAGAAAGGGAATCCCAAGCAGGTTCCAGAACGTCAGCGCAGAGCCTGGTGCGGGGCTCGAACTTACAAACCGTGAAAACTGTGACCTGAGCCAAAGTTGGATACTCAACCGACTGAGCTACCCACGCGCCTCAAAACATTTTGTAATATCCCTGGTGTCCAGGGCGTTGGCATATTGCCACAGTAGCGTGAATAAAATTGACTTCAGAATGCAACTCGGATTTTTGACAAATTTCGGAATTTGGGATTAACATTTTAGTCATAGGCGGCATCGCAATTAAGAATACAGGTTTTAGAGCTTGGATTTTTGATGGCGAATCCTGTCTTTGACTATTCCCACAGTAGTAAGCAATGTGACAAGGATAAGCTTACTTGAGGAAAGTTATCTCATTGTCCAACTCGTATACCCTGCCCATAAAAGAAGGAAAATGAAATAGCCATATCACGAGGTCGTTCTGAGGTGTAAATTCGTTATTGTGTATTACACATGCGGTACAGTGCCTGAAGCAGATTAAAAACTCAGTGGATTATAGCTATTATTATCAACACTTCATTGATTTTACCAGTTACTCAAACCAAGGTAATAGAATCACTTTTGTATCTAAACTCGATATATAAAGAGGGCTTGGATGGCTCCGCCAGTTGAGAATCGAACTTGGGCTTGGGTCATGCTCTCACGGTTTGTGGGTTTGAGTCCCGCATTGGACTCTGTGCTGACAGCTCAGAGCCTGGAGCCCGCTTCGGATTCTGTGTCTCCCTCTCTCTCTGCCTCTCGCCTGCTCGTGTTCTGTCTCTCTCTCGGTCTCAAAAATAAATAAATGTTAAAAAATTTTAAACTCAATATATATGAACGAGGAGTGCAAAGCAGTATTTCTCATTTGAGGGATGCAAGTGTTCAGTATTTTTATTTATCAAGCTAAAATAACTTATTAATATGTATTTTTCTTCTTTGTATTATTTTTACTCTTTCAGTTGAGAAGTCAAGGTTAGTTGAGATTTGGCAATGTTTTAGATTTATTTTAGATTTTAGATTTGTTTCACAAATTGACTTTAATATCCACCAAAATAGTCTTTTAAATAATGCATTCTTTAGTGTAAAAAAAACAAGCACTTTCTTGCGATCGGCTTACCCCTACATGGTTGACTTTGGCTTGATGACATTACATAATTAAATGTCTGCTTGTACAATGCAACACAAATCTCCGAGTATCTTCTAATACTTAAAAGTTTTCCTGGGGCGCCTGGGTGGCGCAGTCGGTTAAGCGTCCGACTTCAGCCAGGTCACGATCTCGCGGTCCGGGAGTTCGAGCCCCGCGTCAGGCTCTGGGCTGATGGCTCAGAGCCTGGAGCCTGTTTCCGATTCTGTGTCTCCCTCTCTCTCTGCCCCTCCCCCGTTCATGCTCTGTCTCTCTCTGTCCCAAAAATAAATAAATGTTGAAAAAAAAATAAAAAAAAAAAAAGTTTTCCATATGGGGGAACCTGCATGGCTCAGTTGGTTGAATGTACGACTCTTGATTTTGGCTCAGGTCACAATGATCCCAGGGTTGTGGGATCAAGCCCCACATCAGATTCCATACGAAGCGTGGAGCCTGCTTGGGACTCTCCCCGCCCCCCACTCTCTCTCTCTCTCCCCCATTCATATTCTCTCTCTCTCTCTCTCTTTCTCTCTCTCTCTCAAAAAAAAAAAAGAAAAAAATTGTCATTTTTTTAATCTAAGTGCAGAAAAACGTGGTAAAATACTTATAAACTCTAAAGCTCTGTACTTTCGATAAACATTATTGTATTGATGATCTTTCAGAAAAGATTATTACCACATGGAGAAGTTATTACAATATTGATAGAGGGGCTGAATAATAGCAACAGAAACTATCCAAAGGGAAGCCCTACAATCTGAGGATGAATTATAATTGAAAGCATGTGCGCCTCAAAAGAATCCATGATATGACGATATATTAACAAGCCAAAGCAGATGGTCCATTTTTGTTTAGAGCGGTCAGATGAGACCGCCCGAGCTAAAAATCATGGCATCCATTTCCAAACCAGAATTTCCAGATATTATCTCTTATGTGGTACATAAAAATAAATGCTTCCTTTTATAGACCAATGCTCTCATGTGGAAATAGCTATTACAAATGAAATATTGTCTCTCATCATTGTTAATTATAGCACCCTTTCCATGATTAGTTTTCTTATCTTTTTATGTAGTTGCCACTAGATAAACAACGGGATATCGGCAAACATGTCTGACATACGACTTCAGAATTATCATAAAAATGTTTACCTATACCCAACTAAATATTATAAAATCGCTTGGTATAAAAACACACAGAGGGAGGAGTTAATGTTAAAAACGATGAGGGTACTTTCTACTGAGTCAGGAAGATGAAGTTATTTAAACATAATTTACATCAGAATCATAAACACACACATATATACAAATCATTAATATTATCTTAATGAGACAATAGCCTGTTTTTATCCAATTCTTCTTCTTTTGCTGTTTAAAGTCTGTTGCAATTATTTTGTGATAAATTAAGGGAGGTATATTTATGATGCACCGAAGACGTGGTCATACTATATTGCATATGATTTTATACGAAAATAATAATGAAAGTATTATTATTCCAGTTTTATATGTTGGAAAATTAAAGGCAAGGAAGGTGAAATAATTTGAATATATCCCAAGGTTATTAAATGTCCAATCTATGCTTCCAACTTCATTCTGACTTGAATTGTCTGCTTTATATTATACTCAACAACGTCTGGTTGTTCAATGGAACAAAACTAGAGTAAAATGTGAACATGCAATTAGGTGCCTCAAACCAATCGTCATTAAACAGCCTCATCAGGCTGATGACACTCTGTTGCTTTAATATATGGAGTGTAACACCATATATATCCCATATAATATACATCCCATATAATACATCCCATACAATATATATCCCATATAATATATATCCTATATAATATATGAAATACTCACGTAACCTCTGCTGTGTTCATTCTTTTCCTTTTTAAGAAGTTTAACTTCACCTCTGGGGAATCCTCCTGTCACCCAAGGCCAGCCTGGTGTTCTGCGGATCTCTTTGTCACCTCTATTGCGGCACTTAGCACACTTGGGTGCGATTTCCTATCGGCTCGTTTCTCTCCCACCCTACGCTATGCGCAGCGTTAATGTGAGAGGCTTCATCAGTTCACTCAGGGACGGCAGGAAGGCAGGAGTTGCTAGGCTTATCCTCTCCTTACAGGAGTGGCATCCCTCATTTCACAGAGAGGAACAAACCTAGACTTTTGATCCTTTACAGAGAGTTATTTGGCGATCAGAAAAATTGTTAGACGACAAAAAAGACCAACAATGGGCGCCCTTGGGGCAGCTTTTGGTTTGAAAGTTCTGGGTGGCGCCCATGACGCTGCAGCCACGCCAGGATGCTCTTTGCTCCTGGCACCGGACTGAGAGGTGAATGCGCGTGGCGCTGGTCCAAGATCGGATCTGGAACGATCCCCACAGACTGTTGCTCTGCTGCTTGTGGGAAAGACGTACCGCGGCACACGCTAAACACATCCTCCTCGGAGTTCCTGCTTCCGGCTTCACTGCGTTGTTTCTGTCACGGTAGACGTGACCACCCAGCGGCTCTGCGCTAAGCATCTTCACGTTCAGGATGATGTCGATGATGTCGGGCTCACGAGGACCTTGTGTGGGCGGCAGGGTCACGACGCAGAAAACCACTATGCCAAAAACCACCTGGGAGTGGCCCTCCCAACAAAACGAATAAACGAACGCTGGTTTAGGTATGGGCTGTAGAATGTGAGAAAGATGCTTCAGCGGCATGGCTGTTAAATATTTGTCGACATGGACGTCAAAACGATCAATTATTTAATAAAATGATGGCCTTCCGTCTGGTGGTCCGCATTCATTTGTGCAACATGTGCAGTGAGCCAAAGCAAGCTATTGTCTCTTAAAACGGATTTACAAGATTGTTTTTAGTGTCACAAATATTTCCCAGGGGAAGAAATGTCCATCATCTTATAGCTCTTTCTCATTTTCAAGGTACGTTGACTTGCGATGTTAATATTGTCCACTGTATTTCCCACTAGATAGTCTAGAAGGAACTTACCTTTACCCAAAATTAGACTCCGTGATTATATCTACCCAAACTAGGGCTTTAAGTGTTTATGCTTTGTCAAGATTACAAGATTATAATTGTGCATTCATCAGGTGACCAAAATTAGATTCTTCTGTTTTTTTTAAATATATGAAATTTATTGTCAAATTGGCTTCCATACAACACCCAGTGCTCATCCCAAAAGGTGCCCTCCTCAATGCCCATCACCCTCCCTCCCCTCCCTCCCACCCCCCTTCAACCCTCAGCTTGTTCTCACTTTTTAAGAGTCTCTTATGCTTTGGCTCTCTCCCACTCTAACCTCTTTTTTTTTTTCCTTCCCCTCCTCCATGGGTTTCTGTTAAGTTTCTCAAGACCCACATAAGAGTGAAAACATATGGTATCTGTCTTTCTCTGTATGGCTTATTTCACTTAGCATCACACTCTCCAGTTCCATCCATGTTGCTACAAAGGGCCATATTTCGTTCTTTCTCATTGCCACGTAGTACTCCATTGTGTATACAAACCACAATTTCTTTATCCATTCATCAGTTGAAACTTCTAAATAAAGTCATAAGTGCAAAAAGTGTGGTGTACTGGAGATTACATATTTTTAGTCTTATAGAGATTTATGTACTGGACAGACATTTTTAAGTTATTAAACTAGAGGATCACAATAACTGAGATAAATATTTTTCTAAGGATTCTCCATTTGGATTTTTAAAATATAAGATTTAAAAATTGGTTTGGAATATATATAAAAAGTATGTGTGAGTTTGTAAATATATAATTTGTATATATATGTGTGTGTGTATATATATACATATATATAATGTTTCAGCAGAAAATTAAAGTAACATTAAAAAGCTCAAAATATACTAAAATCATGAAATACTAAAATATACTAAAATGTATCAACTAACATAAATTAAATAATTTCTGCAATTTAGAGCTTAGTAATTTGGGGCTTCGGAACAGACAAAAGGAAAAAGCTAGTTCGTTTAATACTCATTTACCGATACAGAAAAGAAATGCCTTTTTCTGAAAATATCAGTTTCTTGACAGATAATTCCAGGAAGAATTAATTTCTAAATATCCACAAAAGCCACATTGTATCATATGTTGGGCAATATCTTGGAGCGAAATACAATTGTGTATTTATGTCTGTATATTGCTTGTTTCTGAATGGCCAGGTTATAAGAAAGTACCGTCTTTAAATTTTAAAGAAGTATGCAATATTTGCTATACGACAATCCGAGTCGGAAGTCACTTGGGTGCTCTGTAAGTCCAACACCAGTGCTTTCTAATTCTAGGGTGACATCTGTTTGCGGGGCAGCTAAGCTTATAAAATTTGGAGAATCTTCTTAGCAAACAAGAAACAATTAAATCTCGCTTATGGAACTTTTACAAGAATATTGCTATGTGGCCACCTAGGGTTTGAAAGGGCAGAGAAAGTGAAGCTTTCTGTGTTCCTTGGGCAATCTGCTTCTGTCCCCACTTCCCAAACACTGCCATCTTCCTGAATTACCCTGGATAATCAATCACCCAGCTTCTCAGAGAGATCTGGGAGTCGTCATAAATAGATTCTTCCCTCTCGAGTAACACCAGCTCCCTCCCTCCGTTCTCACTCTGCACCTGATCTCCAAAACTACTGGGAATTGCAGTTCTCACTACTTACCATTTTCTTCTCCCAGTGAAGGCAACAAACTCCTTCCAACCCTTGGAGACTCTGCATGTTCCTACTCGCCTAACCTGCGTATTCAGCACTCTGCTGTCATGTGACCTAAGAGGGCACGTGCTCTCAAAATTAGCGTAGTATAATCACCTGCACAGGTCTTGCAACATCTAATACATCTGGGATCCGTTATCAGAGATTCTTATTGATTGGCTCTGGCTGGTATCCTGAAAACTTTTTTTTTTCTTTTTCTTTGTAAAACCATGTGGCACAACTCACGATACTCACTTGGGGAAACTTTGTGGGAAAGAACAATGCGCTTTGTGTCTCTTTCCCCTCTTATAAGCCGCAGCATCTTGTATATCAAAATTGCTCAATAAATACATGATTAATGTGTAAAATGGTAAGCTTTGACATGAAAAATAGTAAACCTCGTGGAAAAGAACGACACACCTTGTGTCTTTTTCCCCTTTTATAAGGCACAGCATTTTGTGTATCACGAGGGTTTAATAAATAATTAATATGTGAAATTGTAAACTTTCAAATACTTCAGTGACACAATTTCCAATGCGGTAAAGCTTCTAAAGATTGAGACTGATACTTTAATTTCCTATTGGTATCAAAATTATAGACCCTATTGTGGTCTGACCATCAGTAGAAGGGTTTGCTAGAATTTCGATTTCCAACATTACCCAGATCTGCAGGCCACTCTCTGGGTAATTTACATATTCATTAGTTCTCTGCACAGTATTTTCATATATCTGGTTTTGTGAATCACTATCCTAGATTTCGTATTCTGCATTTACACTTCCTAACGTATTTTTCCCAAAGGCAGTTTTCTCACGCAAGCCATTAGAAATCGTCACAGATAACATTGTGGTTAAATTCAGAAATTATGCTTCAGCTATCACTTGTAAAATGAATTGATAAAAGCTTATGTTAAGACCATTTTAAGGAATTACATACTCTCCCTCATAGAGATGTATCTCTCCTATCGTCCCGTTACTGTGGAATGAGACCATGCAAGCGAGTGCGTAGGTAGACTTAGAGAAAAAAAATTTTGTAATTCCTAAAGAACTTTGATAGGAACTCAGTCGCAACCCCAGAGTTCTGAGAAGAGTTTACCTTCATAATGGGTAGGTCAGTAGCCCTTTTAAATGATCTGTTTGTTTGTTTTTTAATTTAGAATTTCGTTTACGATTTCAAGTAGCCTTGATGCCAAAGACATAGGAGCTTGACACATTGACCAGAATACATAAAATATAAAGCGTATCCTGACATAACTGAAGGATTTGAGTGTTTTGATGTGATTTAATACATGACGTTGACGTTTTCAAATTTTCCCTTGACGTTCCAGAGCCCAGTTTAAAATATGAAGAGTGGGGGCGCCTGGGTGGCTCAGTTGGTTGAACGTTCGACTCTTGATACTGGCTCAGATCATGATCTCAGGGTCCCAGGCTTGTGGGATGGGCCCCTCATCGGGCTCTGTGCTGAGAGTAGAGCCTTCTTAGGATTCTCTACCTCCCCCTCCCTTTGGCCCTCTGCCCCGCTTGTGCACTCTCTTTCAAATAAAATATCACAAGCAGCTTTGGAGCAAGTGAACTCCCGCTAATATCTGAGATTCCTGGTTTGACTATATCCCTAGTGAGTATGTGGGGAAAATAACTGTAGTGACCCTGGCTTCATCTTTCTGAGGCGTTTGACCTTCAGCAAGTGGCCTCCACATCGCCAAGCCTCGTTTTCCTCATTTCCCCCAATCATGGAGCCAAGTCCTCATAGCATGGTTGTAAAGTGTAAAAGAATTGTTTATCTGTAGGTACGTATCACATTTCTCCCATCACGTTAGACGAAGGACGACTGTTCAAGAGTCATCTTTGAGGCTCTGCCTTTGTATCCAGCCTTGCTATGTATTCGGGTGTCAGAGCGGAATTCTTGGGGCACAGGTGCTTTATTGAAGAAATCCGAGTGATTCTAATGAATTCCTGAACTATATATAATTTATCTCGAGCTTACACAATCCTTTGAGTATTAAGCTGCCCCTACTTTTAGACAAAAATGTTATCTTGGGAATGAGTTTTTGAAAGCTGCCTCAGAAGCTGGTTATTTTAGGATCAAAGTCCATGCTTGCTGTGAGTGATCTGTGCTAGAACACAAAATCCCTGTTGGATTCTCATTTCCGACTTAGAGCTTTCAACCTGGTCTTTTTGTTCCGGAAGGCTTGACAGACGGTGGCCGGAACTTCGGCCTATATACTCCGGATTCTTTTCCTGTCCCTTTCCCCATTGGAGAGCTACTTGACCTCTCTGAACTGTAAGCCTTACCGTCCAACAAGGACAATGTTCTACCTTATTTGATTGCTCTGCAAATCAACCGTGGCACCTGGCCTTCACTAACGGCCTTCCTGCTTCATACTGGGCCTTAACGCCCCACCTCGCCCTGCTGAGCCCGCTACGTACCACATTTCATCCTGATGCCCCAACCCCCGCGTCATTACACACACAGACGGCTTGTTTCTCAAGCCTTTCCTACATGAGGGTGTCTTTTTCAGACCTGGATCTTCCGTGGTGACAAAAGCAAATTTCCTTTTAGTGTATTAAGTGCGATTTTAGCAATAGCTTCCGGCAGATCAGCAGATCATCAGAGGTTCTATCCATCAAATTGTCCTCAATCACCATTTTTATTTGCCCAGTTGGGAGCAATTCATCATCATTAAATGTTTCAGGGAGGCCCTTCATAAACAGAACGTGTGTGAAACCTGTTTCCGGTATTCCTTGCCAGCAGCTGGTATATGAGACGATTTGTTTTCAGGCATAAGAACAAAATATTATCGTTCCCTAATAACGTATTTATCAAACTGCTTTGGCAACGGCGCATTGGGTAGCCTTTGAGGGTATACATAACAAGATCGCTCTAGCAGTGAATGAAAGTGTTCATCTCCAGATACAACACTTGTAAATGCTCTACAGTGATTCATCTGTGTATTCGTCTGATGAGCCTTTCTTTTTCTCCAGCTCTGGACATTAATGACACTTGCACAAGAAATAAAAATGTATTTGCATAGAAAGTCACCACTTCCAAAACTCCCTCATGTAAATTACCCCGTTTCTTCACCTGAAAGGCTCTGTGACACAGGGGAGATTTTCATGTCCCCACCGTGCACTGAAGAGACCATAGCCCCCTTGTAGTGGTATGGTTCTCCCTACATCAACAAACGTGGACCAAAACATCCACTTTCTTGCACCGTGCTCAGGATTTACTTCATCCTGAAGCTTATCTGTAATCACGAACGGGTGCATCAGATAAAAGTGGAGGTGCCTAGTTGAACCCAGGGAAGAACGAGCCCGGGGTTCCGTTCGCTGAGCCTCTCACCCTCCAGTACTCTACAGAACACAGTTTTAAGGAAGGAGTTGTGTGATCAAAGCTACATTTTAAACAACAACAACAACAACAACAACAAAAAGATGAAACAAGAAAGATTACCCTGGCCTGATAGATGGGTGTAGAAGACAGCACGTAGGAACAAAAGTCATTATCTGCCAACTCACAAGGAACTGGGAAACTTGCTGAAAACTTTCCGGGAGGTTTGTGTGAACCCTGTGTTTAGGCAGATGAGGCATCCAGACAGGTGTATCCTGACTAATTGTCTCCTAGATAAGATCTTTCTAACTTGACCTCATTCTTTCTAGCAATTATCATTGAAAAAGTACTTTAAAATATCTGTGCCTTCTATCTGCTTAAAGAAATAAAAACCTCATAACTGCAACTCTATTGAATATTGTATGAAACAACTCACAGACTACTTAGCAAAATGCATAACACAATAAATCCCGGGCAACCTGTGAGCCTTATCCCCTCACATTTTGCTTTTAGGTTATACTCCGCCTCAATTAATGCATGCTGTTCCCATAGCACTAGAACTGGGTATAATGGGATAAGGACCTAATTTGCTGATCAACAAAACTAAGTTCAGAACTGGCTCTGGCAATTACTTTTTAAATGACCTTGGACAGATTACTTAACTGGAGAGGGTATCGTTTTATCATTTTAAAGTGGAGAGAGCAACACTTACTTTGCAGGCTAATGTTATATATTTGAATTAATAAATATAAAGCCAGTGGCAGTGCCTGGCAGATGGTAAATAAATGCACAATTAATATTTATCATTTCTACAACATCTATTGCTTCATTTTGAGCAGAGAGTCACAGAATGAAAACAACGACCCAAGAGTCAGTCTGCGTGGCCAAAGTGATCTCTAAAGCAGATCTTTGAAACAGGACTCTTCAGATCCCAAGGTTGAGGAAGACGTAAGTTACAAGGTGACTCTGACGTGTCTTGTTCCAGAAGGTAAAGAAGCGAAAAAAAAAAAAAAAAAGCACAGGGGTAATGTCATTACATATAGGTGTAGAAACCAGCCGTTGAGGAATATGATCCAGAAAGATGTGACTGCCAATTGTCCTGGGAGCTGGACCTGGGCCCTCAGAGGCCCCTCAACCCCACCCCTGTTCTCAGAATGTGGGTTCCACTCGCCTTTCCTGCTCCCAGAGGCTGCTCCAAGGACATAGCCTTGAGATAGTGATGTGGTGTTGAAAACACCCGCACAGTATATGACTGAACCCAGTTAGGGTGTCTTTATAAACTTTTAAGATTTACAGGGCAGGTGCAGGGATACATTTGTTTCGCTGCCACCCAAGGCAAGTCTCTTACGTAAGTTTCCTTTGCTGTTACTCAAACTGCCACCTATCTGTATGGAACGGCCTACCTCTTTGCCTCTCCCTACCCTGTGTAGGGGGACAGATTTCAGATTAAACCAGGTAAGCTCCCAGGAAGAAAGTTCCCAAGCCTGTGAACCTGCACCAGTTAAAATGAGTTCCCACTAGTCAAAATTGGGATCATTATACAAATGAAGTACAGGAATGAATTACAAACTACTGAAAATACAGAAATTCATGAGTCCATCTTGATAATAAGTATATACACAAGTAAATATATACATACATGTATGTATACAAACATACATAAGCACGTAGATCAAAAGTCATTTGCTTGAGCGGAGTGGGGAAGAACACCGGGTAAATGTTTAGGTACAAGTGCACCTAATTGGAAAATCACCACTTTGCTCACAGGACAGGTCAGATCAGGCAAGGATCATCAATGAATACTAGATCTGGGAAGTTCTTTGACGAGAAGCAGGATGTTTTCACGGTCTTAAAGTCTCTCCCCAGGGGCTATTCATTAGTTACAAGGGAGAAAGTATAGTAATCACACGTGAAGATAATTGTTCCAGGGACCAAAATAAATTTCACCAGTAAGAAACAGATGGATACTATGTGTCTTCAGATAAGACGATCTGAGAACATACCACCTGTGCAATCATCCTGCTCAGAAGGAAAACAACAGATAAAGACAAAATCATGGTGTTTCTACTACATGCCAATGAAGGGGTGACTGCATTCTTCAAGATGCTAATGTCATAAAAGACAAAGAAAGGCTGTGAAACTATTCCAGATTAAAGAAATCCAAATAAATGCAACAACAAAATATAATTCCTGACCCTAGACTAGATCCTGTACGGAAAGGGGGACAAAAAAGAAAGACAAAAACAAGAAACTCCTATAAAAGATATGATTGGGTTTTCTGAAAAAGATGGAATATGAATAGTAAATTAGATTAAAATATTTGTTTGTAATGATATTGTAGTCAAGGCTATTGATGTTGATAACAGTACTATGGCTATGTAAGAAAGTATCATTGTATTCAGGAAACACACACTGAAGTATTTAGGGGTAAGAAGCCATGACATATGTAACTTATTTCTCAAATGATTCATTGAAAAGTTACATGTGTATGGTATGTATGTAAATGATAACATCGTGCGTGTGTGTGTGTGTGTGTGTGTGTGTGTGTGTGTGGAGAGAATGGTAGGGATAAACAAATGAGTTGAAATGTTAGCAGCAAGTGCCTCGGGGTAAAGGAACTGAGAATGTTCTTTGTACAAATTTTGTCTTTGCAACTATTCTCTAAGTTTAAAATTATTGCCAAATAGAGTTTAGAAAACAAAAAGACAGGTCTAGCAACACATTATTTCCAGCAAATAAAATGGCTACACTGGAAGTCCCTGAACTCGATGTTGGCTTGTGTGTTTAGTTTATTGTTGCTTTTTCTGAGTGTCCTACAAACATTCATCTTGTTACCTAACAGAAGTGAGTATTCACAATCATGAAAGTGAAGATACAGTTGCTTTGGCTAATTCACGGATCAACTATCTTGCTTTCTTCACATAATTTTGCTCCCCCCCTTTTGCTCTGCAGTCAACAATGGCTCGTTTTTATGAATAATAAAACGCACATGAGTTTTACTTTCAGTTTTTATGGAAGAGAAGTAGCTAAGGGCAGGGACCACATCTTATAAATTTTCTGAGTATTTTTATTGAGTTTTTTTGTAATTCACAGTTCTAAGACTTTTATAGCTTGGAAATAAGGTACATTGCCTGTTCTTCCTGCTGCTTCACTATACATGTAGATTTAGAGGACGTATATTTTTTAAATTACATATTATCTGATATAAAATCTGCGATAAATTAATAATTTCACCTGTTTTATTTTTCCTGGGAATTTCTTACAAAGGCATGAAGGTATGAGAAATAGCCTCAAACCTTTGAGATCTTTCTGTGACCACTTGGAAAGGCTTCAAGTTCTGCTGAGTTGTTTTTAGATTTACGAAGGTAGTTTGTATCTTATCAGTAATATCACCTTCATCGCTTCTGTCTTTATTATGTTTTTAGGTGGACATTTATAAGACACTACCAAATAATTAAATGCTAACTTCCACCTCAGAACACACACCATTCGTGAGAATCAGTGGGCTAAATATTTACCAATATCTAAACATACAAAAAGAATACCGAATAGGCGAATAAAAGATTTCATTCAAGAAGTGACTTTTAATAGTCACATCCTTGTTAACCTGTGGTGCACATTTTTTTTTTGGTACAAGCAGATTTATCACATTCACACCTGAAAATGTATGCATCTAAAAATATCTATAGTTGAACTACTAAAAAATCTATTTGAATTTCTCAGCCCTATTCTCCCTAATAAGATACTTTAAGTTTCCAAAAATCTAATAGAATTGCTTCAGGCTTTTGGTTTGAATTTTCAATGAACTGTCTAAAATAACTCCAGGAATAAAATGTAGCACATTAGTTATATCTAAAACACTGATGGACCACACTAACTCTAGCGAAGACTGCTGAATAAAAAGACAATTGGCAGAGGAATTAAGAGAAACAGAAAGAAAGTTTTACATAAATAAATTACCTCAGGGAAATCATTAGCACATTTGGTTCAGGTCTGGGATTTCAAACTGAATACAAGTAAAATATATTTACATTCTACGGAATTACTTATTGAAACGAAATCATTGATGTGTTAGTCTGCTCAGGCTACCACAAGAAAATACCATAGATTGGGTAGACTAAGCAACAGAAATTTATTTTCTCACAGTCCTGGAGACGGAGAAGTCCAAGATCAAGGTGCCAGTAGATTTCATCCTTCATTGAGGATTCTCCTCCTGACTTGAGGCTGGCCACCTTCTCTCTGTGGCCACACATCAGAGACACAAGGTGAAGGAGGCTTTCTGGTATCTCTTTTTATAAGCGCATTCATCTCACCATGAGGGACCCACCATCATCTTCCTGTGGTCTCATTTCCAAATACCATTACGTTGATTACATTGGGGGTTTGGGCTTCAATATAAATTTTGGAGGAACACAATGCAGTCTAAAACAATTGGCTTCAGGAGTAAATATATAACTTTGAAAGGAATTTGATGATCCTCTAACATGACCTTTCCTTATATCCAGATCACCCTTACTATTCATTGTTGGTTCTTGTGAAGAATAGTGTAGACATGTCTAGATGAATGTAAAATAATAGCTTTCACAAAAAGAAAAAAAAATGTTATACATCTTTTCCACTGCTAAGTAGGCTTTTTAAATGTGAAAACTTGGCATTATAATTGTCTATCATCCTGAAAGATGATAAAAACAGCATGGTCAATTTCTTTACACCATGCCAATAGTATTATCTAAAATAAATGGATATTTTTTAATGTTTATTTTTTTTTTGAAAGAAAGAGAGAGAGAGAGAGAGCAAGTGGGGGAGAGGCAGAGAGAGAGGGAGACACAGAATCTGAAGCAGGCTCCAGGCTCTGAGCTGTTAGCACAGAGCCCGATATAGGACTTGAACTCACGAACCACAAGCTCATGACATGAACCAAAGTCAGAAGCTTAACCGACTGAGCCACCCAGGCACCCCAAAAATAAATGGATATTTTTAACCTAGGAATAAACTTGACCCAGGAGGTGAAAGATCTGTACTCTGAAAACTATAAAACATTGATGAAAGAAATTGAAGATGACACAAACTCATGGAAAGACATTCCACGCTCATGGATTGGAGGAACAAATGTTGTTAAAACGTCCATATTACCCAAAGCAATCTACAGATTTAATGCAATCCCTATCAAAATGCCAATAGTATTTTTCACAGAACTACAACAAATAATTCTAAAATTTACATGAAACCACAAAAGACTGAATGCCAAGGCAATCTTGAAAATGAGCAAAACTAGAGATATCACATTCCCAGATATATACTGGGTGTATACTACAAAAATATATACTACAAAGCTGTAGTATTCAGAACAGTATGGTACTTGCACAAGGATAGATACATTGCTCAATAGAACAGAGTAGAGAGCCTGGAAATAAATCCACAATAATACAGTCAATTAGTCTTTGACAAAGGAAGTAAGAATATGCACTGGGAAAAAGTCTCTTCAACAAATGGGAAAACTAGACAGCAGCATGCAAAAGACTGAGACTGCATCACTTTCTCAAACCACACACAAAAATAAATGCCCAGTGAATGAAAGACCTAAATGTGAGACCTGAAACGAACAAACAAACAAACAAACAAACCCTAGAAGCAAGCCCAGGTAGCAATTTCTCTGACACTGGCCATAGTAACATTTTCTAGATATGTCTTCTGAGGCAAGGGGGAAAAGCAAAATAAACATTGGGACTACATCAAAATTAAAAGCTTTTGTACAGTAACGGAGACAATCAACAAAACTAAAAGACAACCTACTGGATGGGAGAAGATATTTTCAAATGACATATCTAATAAAGGGTTAGTATATATAAATACAGAATTTATACAACTCAACACCCAAGAATATACGAAGAACTTATACAACTCAACACCCCCCAAAATAAATCATTCAATTAAAAGATGGGCAGAAGACATGACCAGACATTCCTCCAAAGAAGACTTATAGCTAGCCAACAGACATACGGCAAGATGCTCAACATCACTCATCATCAGGGAAATGCAAATCAAAACCACACTGAGATATCACATCGCTCCTGCCAGAATGGCTAAAATTAACAACAAGAAAAATCCAGTGTTGGCGAGGATGTGGAAACAAAGGAACACTCATGCATGCACTATTGGTAGGAATGCAAACTGGTGCATCCACTGTGGCCAACAGTATGGAGGCTTCTCAAAAAATTAACAAGAGAATTACCATTTGATCCAGTAATCCCATTACTGAGTATTTACCCAAAGAATACAAAAATGCTAATTTGAGAAGATATGCACACTCCTCTGTTTATTGCAGTGTTATTTACAATAGTTTAATTATGGAAGCAAGCAACCCAAGTGTCTTTCCACTGGATAGATCTATATCCACTATCTTTACATATATATATATATATATATATACACACACACACACATGGTATATATACACATACATACCATGGAACATTACTCAGCCATAAAAGAATGAATTCTTGTCATTTGCAGCAACATACATGGAGCTAGAGAGTATTAGGCTAAGCGAAATAAATTAGAGAAACAAACACCTTATGACTTCACTCATGTGAAATTTAAGAAACAAAGCCAATGAACAAAGAAAGAAAGAGACAAACCGAAACAACAGACTCTTAACTACAGAAAACAAACTGATGGTAACCAGGGAGGGAGTGGGTGGGGGGATGGGTGAAATAGGTAATGGGAATTAAGAGGACACTTATGATGAGCGCTGAGTAACATATAGAAAAATAAAATAAAATAAAATAATTTAGAAAGGGTACTTTTAGCATGAGTATCTTATATATTATTATAAAGGAGAAAACAGATGACATTCTGTTATGGGTCACAGTCCCAGGATAAACACTAAAACATTTCACTCTATATTTTTCTTCTCCATTAAAATGCTTCATTCCTCATTTTCAATTTTTTTTCTTTTTGGATTCCCAGGTTATAATTTCAATTATAGAACATTTCTTATGGTTCCCAACTATGTGAAAAGATGAAAGTAGAAAAGAAACCGAGAACATGGAATGCTTACTTCAAAGAACAGAGTAAGAAAGAGAAATACACTAGAGAATTCTGAATTTGAAATCATAGTTTAAATCTCTAGGCACTAGGGGAGAAAAAAATCCTTTTAAATATGTCATGATATGGCACATTAATAATTAGAATCAATAAGAAAACAAAATTTAAAATATTCAGATAAACATTCTTTTAAAACGTTTTAAATTTTATTCAAAAATTCTCCATCAGTAGGAGAAATATATATTCACGCAGGACCTTTTCTCTCTCCTAGGAAAAAAGCTTTGGTAAATCATATTCTGCCTCCTGATGTAGAATACTGACAGAGGCCTGGAATTTCATTCATTATGTATTGAATGTTATCAACACACGGTTCAGGGGTGGTCAAACTACCACCGTGGGCCGAATCTGCTCCATTGGCTCTTTTTATGAAGAAAACTGTATTGGGGTGCCTGGGTGACTCAGTTGGTTGCGTGTCAGACTTTGGTTCAGGTCACGATCTTGTGGCTCTGAGTTCGAGCCCCGCGTCGGGCTCTGTGCTGACAGTCCGCGGCCTGGAGCCTGCTTCGGATTCTGGGTCTCCCTCTCTCTCAGCCCCTCTCCGGCTCGTACCCTGTCTCTCTCTGTCTCAAAAATAAATAAGTAAATAAAATTTTTATTGGGACACAGCCACACCCATGTATGTATATACTATCTAGGGTTGCATTCACGCTACAACAGGTTTCGGTAGTTATGACAGAACTTCTGGCCCATGAAGCCTGAAACATTTGCGACCTGGCTTAAATAAATAAATAAACAAATAAATAAATAAAGGTCTGCTGACCCCTGGTTTATAACGACACAGGCCAACCTACCCAAAGAGAGGATCTCTTCTTGTGCTTGTCAAGTATAGTTGAATTGGAGGTTACGCTTACAGATTTGACTGGAGCTAATGCGTCCTTTACTTCTGCCCTCAATGACAATATCCTTACAGATTCGGTCTCTCAATTCTGTAGTTGCCCTTAGATGTTTCTGAATTTCTCGTTCTACAATACATGTTCTATCGCAAACTGCGTCCCTTTCAGATTGCTTCGTATTACCCTTTACTTCGTGTGGCGACGTGCCGCTCTTTGGCCTCTTTGGAAATTTTGTGATTTTGAAGTCACCGTTTGGGGATTTCGAGTGCCCTGTGGTACCAGGCCTACAAATTAGACCCAGGGTGTGTCTCTTGACATCTGGGAAAATCCAGAAGAGCCTAGAATGGCTTAACTACACGTTCCCCGCCGTTGCCATGGATAAGGTCCCCTTGCTGCGCCTTATTGTGGGGACCAGGCAGTTTGTGACCACCCCTGAGTAGTGGGCTTCCCTCCCTCCAGCCTGTGGGATCATTCAGCCGCACCAACTGCATCCCCAGCAGGCATGAAGAGCCAACCTTCCCCTTGATAGTGAGCTGCCTGCCTCCGTGGGCCTTATTGTTCATTCCATTCCCAAGTACGACATGGTGGGGCCCCACAGCACGTGTGGTGTCCTCCTCTCCCAGGCTGTGGGTGTCTACAACTAATAAACCACATCTATCTCCTCCCGAGGCAACCGCACCCATAACCCTTGGATGGGAATCCCTCTTCACCAACGAGGTGAACAGGAGTTGGTGAAAACATGTATCCCCCCACCACGGATGCTTTTGAATATTTTCAATTTTTGAAGCCTGCAGAATTGGGTAACGTATATGTAGCCTTTCACCGTTGACTACTCTGCTTTATCAAAGTTTCAGAAAAATTTCTATCATTTTGCTTAAGTCTCCGTCATGAAAGCACACTTTGTATCATTCTTTTAAAACGTTTATTTATTTCTTTTGAGAGAGAGAGAGAGAGAGAGAGAGCGCGCGCGCGCACGAGCAGGAAAGGGGCAGAAAAGGAGACTGGGTCCCAAGCAGGCACCACACCGTCAGCGGGGAGCCTGACCCGGGGCTCGATCCCAAGAACCGGGACACCACGCCCTGCCCTGGAATCGAGAGTGGACGCTTAACTGCCTGAGCCAGGTGCCCCCACTTTCTATCGATTTTAAGGTACTTTCCGGCCCCCAAACGCCGAGCAGGCACCGACGGAATAATCGTAATCCAGATCTTTTAGCATCTCTCTCCTGTTGTCACTTTGTAAAGTTTTATTCCAAAATGAACAATTCTCGTCTGCATTCCTTTGCATCTAAGAGACCTGGTTATATTATTAGGAAATCTCCGTGGAGAAAAAAAATTAATAATAATAGCAGTATTATTTTGTTAACAGCGGTAGTTGACTTGCCATGTGTCCTCTTGGGGATCTCTGTGTATGCATGCTCCTACTTCTGACCTCTAAAAGGGCAATGTGGTCGTCTCGCTGTCCCCCGAGACCTCTGCTGCGGCCATGGCAGCTCCAAGTTCATTTCCACGTCTCTGGAGCTGACTGCCACAGGGGCTGTTTTGACTCCTGACAGCAGGTGTGACGCAGGGAAAAGACGTGGAGGCCAGAGGGAGGTCTTTGCACAAGAGGCATTTTTCTTGAGTTTTCTCCTCCACACGGGGGCAACAAATATGCAAAGAATTCCCAGATTGGGGGAACACTGCGCAGTCTGAAATGATAACCCGTGGCTGCAGGTGGGAAGGACATTTTTAAAAACATGACGTCAGATTCGAATGAAAACGATGTAGGCAGCCACTGCCCTCCCGGCAAACACCAGGCAGGATTCCTGCGGCCCGGAGGTGAGGGCAACAGACCCACGGGGTGAGGAGACACCGGGTGACACATGGCTTCAAGGAAGAATGGAAAAAGCTCCAGAATGTCTTTGCCCCTGTGAGAAGGGCCTGGAGGTTAGCTGAGGGAGCACGAGCAGAGCCGAAGGAGGGTTTTATTTGGACCAAGGAGACGAAGCAGGGGGCTGTTGTGTGAACTCCACAAGAAGATCCTGAATAAACACTGACGACCTCAGCAGACACCAGGGTTTGGAGTCGATCATCCTGAGGACTGGATGGGACGTGGCACATGAACGCAAACACGGACCCACGCAGCCCCAGGACGAAAGGCTGCTTCAACCACCCCAGCTCCCAACGTTGTGACTCCAGGAGATACACCTGGAGGAAGCTGGTACAGGTGGGACGGGGATCGGGATAGGAATGGAGAATTCTGGAAAGACTGAGCTTCAACCTGTAATACTGAGATCACCTAGAATGGGCTAACACGTTTTGTGGTATCAGAAAGAATGACAGGTTTGAAATGAAAATGTCGGTAAGTAACCAAGAAATAGATGTCTTACCACCCGAGCAGATCTCTTGGAATATACCCCACTGTCTTTTTTTTTTTTTAATATAAAGCTTACTTATTTTGAGAGAGAGAGAGAGAGAGCCAGCCCATGTGTGCACTAGGGACAGAGAGAAACCCAAGCAGGCTCCATGCTGTCAGTGCAGACCCCCACGCGGGGCTCAATCCCACGAACTATAAGATCGTGACCTGAGCTGAGAAAGAGTCGGATGCTTAACCGACTGAGCCACCCGGGTGCCCGCCCCCCACTATCTTTTCAATACCTGTTGCAAAATAATTGAAACTTATCAATGCCTGTCTATGAATCACTGTCTTGGCAATAGCATGTGTTTTTTTGTTCTTTCCAGGTGTAGAACAATGTTAAAGAAAAACGTGCACTGAATAGGTTTACTTTTATGATCTTAGTAATGTACACACACATTAATAGTCATATAATAGAAATGAATCCTGTATTTTTCTCTTCTCATTTAGAAATAGCTCAAAATATTTATGCAAATTGTTTTCACTTTTGGCATGTATGCATGTCTCATAGATTGGCAACGTAATATATACAAAAACTTTTAGTATTACATTTTCCGGACAAATAACTCGCTGCAAATGCTTCTATGCTATATTGATGACTGCAAACTTATATACTTTACCAACTTCTATTCCCTTAGGAAACTGAATTTATTTGTATACAATAAAAGTGTGTAATGATGATCTGATTCTCTATTTTCTTTTCATAACCATCTCAAAATACTTACCTTAAATTTCCCTTTAATACTAAATTTGGAGTTATTCGGGTTTTTTTTTAACTTTTATTTCTTCCAATTTCTTCCAAATGACTATGAAATAGTCTTTCTTAATGTCCACTAAATTATACAGAAAGAAGGAAACACTCTCATAATGAAAGTATCTATAACTATGTCAATGGAACTCAACCAAGAATATCCTGTGCTCACATAGAATCTAATTTGGAGGCCATGAGAAAGGCTGTCAGTTACACCCAGATCAGGGATATTTTATCTAACAGCCCTGCCATTATCTTCTTAACTTGAATTTAGTAAGTAAACTTAATAAATTGAACAAAGGATTAGTAGCGAATGACTGAATCCTCTGTATTGAGTGAATGACCTATGAATAACGCTTACTAAGACCTTGATTGGGATTGCATTGAATCTACAGATCTAAATAGGGAGAAGCAACATTTTCACTGTACTCAATCTTTCAAACTATATAGACATTATATCTCTTCATTTGTTTCCATGTTTGTTGATTTCTTCATCAGAAGCTTACGTTTTTCAGCACGGATCCTGTACACATTTTATTAGATTTCTCCCTAAGTATATATATTTCTCGTGCTAATGCAAATGGCATTGTCCTTTAAAAAAAGTTTTTTAATTCCAATTTTTCACTACTGGTATATAGAAGTACAATGGATTTTTTTATTTACAAGTACCTACTTTTTTTTTTTATTTTTTTTTTCAACGTTTATTTATTTTTGGGACAGAGAGAGACAGAGCATGAACGGGGGAGGGGCAGAGAGAGAGGGAGACACAGAATCGGAAACAGGCTCCAGGCTCTGAGCCGTCAGCCCATAGCCTGACGCGGGGCTCGAACTCACGGACCGCGAGATCGTGACCTGGCTGAAGTCGGACGCTTAACCGACTGCGCCACCCAGGCGCCCCAACAGATACCTACTTTTAAAGAATATATTGCATTGGAAGTTTGGGCGCTATAGGGAAGATAAATTTCAACTGAGTTTAATTAATGTCACCACCTCCACTTGTGAGTGAGCAAAATCGTTTCTATCTGTCTCTTCATTTCCTGTTTTGCCAGGGAGATAAGATACATTGCACTTGGACATGGATACATTGTACATTAACATTCGTGATTAATGGAGAGAATTAAAAGCAGTTTTAATGGAGAAAGATAGTGAAGGCTAGTACTTTTATGAAAAATACTATTAAGCTTTTAATTGGTTGGCTGTTACCTAAAACCAAGTTGTTCATAGCAATCCTTCCCTCTCTCAATTTCCTCTCCAGATGAGAGAGAAAATAAAGTCCCTGAAATTGTCTCTACCACGCCACAAAGTCCAAAAAATTATTATCTTTGTACAAACAGCTGAGGCACACAAGGGCACAAACCATTTTAATTTTATTTTAATGTCGCTTAGCTTATGATTGAGGAGCGTTCCTTTAACGCAAGCTACTAATTATTCTGAATATAAATTGATCCGTCTGTAATATATAACATCCCTAAGAAATTAAAATTTGAAGCAACAATAAAGAGAAAAAGCGTAAGATTGACATGAGATAAATTTAGAGGTCTCCAGACACCTGTCACTCTATCCATTAGATCAATAAGCACAACTCTTTGGGCTTCACGTCAGCTGAAATGAAATAGTTCAAATCAAACAGTCCACAGCATTCGTTAGCGCTCTAGTGGGAGATGTAGCAGGATCTTGAATTTAGAAAAATAATGCTTTTGGAATTGCTTGTAATCTTCATGGCAAGTATCACGATTCTTATCTCTTGTAAGCTACTTACTTTGGATTAAAGACCTTTACATAGTTAAAAACATCATGGGGCTGTAACGGAGAGCAGGGCAACTATAGCTAATAATACTACATTGCAGGGGCGCCTGGGTGGCTCAGTCAGTTAAGCGTCTGACTAGCTCAGGTCATGATTCTCACGGTTTGTATGTTCGAGCCCCACGTCGGGCTCTGTACTGTCAGCTCAGAGCCCGGAGCCTACTTCCGATTCTGTGTCTCCCTTTCTCTCTGCCCCTCCCCTGCTCGTGCTCTGTCTCTCTGTGTCTCTCAAAAATAAATAAAGATTTTAAAAATAATACTACATTGCATATTTGAAAATTGCTAACAGAGCAAATCTTTAAAGTTCTCATGACAAGAAAACAATATTCGGTAACCATGCACACTGATGGATGTGAACTAGTCTTATCACGGTGATTATTTTGCTGTATATACAAATACCGAACCATTATTAACGGTTGTGCACCTGAAATTAATATAATGTATGCTAATTATACCTTAAGAAATCTAGAAAGGAGAATGTTGGAAACATAATGGGCACAACTACAGATATATTTTTGAAATGCATAAAAGATCAGATGGGTGATATAATAGCTGTGTTGCAGGAAAGAGACCATCATGCCATGTAGTTTAATTGCTCAAAGCACATGCATATTTATGATGGAAGCACTTTAAAAGGAGAATGGATGTCGAGAACTTGGTGAATGATTCAATAATTATGATGCCTGAAATTATGACTTTGTGAAATAAATTATGATTGTTAAATAATTATGACTGCCTCAGAGCGCAGAGTTTTTCAGGGATAATGTTCAAATGAACTATTGGAACAAACTGAAAGATCTCAAAAGACGTGAGATAAAATGCAAAAGTAACAGTTGCCTTCAAAGGAAGAACGTTATTTCTACAGTAGGTAAAACGAAGAGAGCTAGCCTCGTCGGAGAGTGGGGGGGGGGGGGTAAAAATGTTGCTAGGAGAAATGGAACCAAAATTGCATTTCAAAGATGACTGGGTGTCCGCGAGCTGGAGAGGGGTGACCTAAGTTGTTCCATGGACAGGAAGTGGAGAAGGGTCCCTCAGGTCAGTTGTCACTGACTTGTGCTGCAAGAACCAAAACTCAAGAAGCCCGCAATCTCAGGGCTTGATCACAACCAGGGAGGTTGGCAACCAGATTCGTCTTTTATAGGTCAGCGGTACCTTATTTGTGATAGGACGCTCTCAGGGCGGAGGGAAAAGAACAAGAGTAGAACCGCAGGTTGGCTTTTTTTTTTGTAATTCATTTTTTTCAACCTTTTTTTCATTTTTGGGGAGACAGAGAGAGCACGAGGAGGGGCAGAGAGAGAGGGGGACACAGAATCCGAAGCAGGCACCAGGCTCCGAGCTGTCAGCACAGAGTCCGACGTGGGGCTCGAACCCGCGAACTGTGAGATCATGACCTGAGCTCAAGTCCAGTGCTTCACCGACCGAGCCACCCAGGCGCCCCGCAGGTGGTGGCTCTTAAATTCTCCGTTCAGAAGCGGCACACAGCGCCCCCGTGCATGTTGTCCCGCGGGCTCTTCAGTGACCCTGGCAGCTTGCCTCATTGCCCGTGCCAATCTCTGTTCTTGGAGCCAGTGCTCTGAAATAGCACCAAGAACAAAGTCCTCCCGTTTTCGGACATAACTGCGTAATTCTCAGTGAGGTGAAACTGACTCTTCAGCCGCACCTCCTGGTTTGCTTACAGAAAACCTCTCAACTCGATGCCACATCAAGAGACGTAATTCTTTTGACTGGAAATCATGCCTTTCTCATGCCAGCCCTTCGGTTTCATTCCTGGGTCCCCCCCACCTTTCTTCCTCCTCTCCTCTCCTCTCCTCTCCTCTGCAGACATTTCCTAGGCATCCGTGCCAGCTGGCCCGGTGCCCTCTGCCCAGCGGAAGGCGTTGGCAGAGAGTAGAGGCTGGGAGACTAGAAGTAGGAAGAAATGGAGGACCTGTTTCTCTGCTGGCTCTGCCTTCTGTAGCGTCCCCAGAAGTGGTTACATCTCCTTGTGTCCCCGCTGCCTGCCGGACAAACCAGCCCATCACAGCTCCAGTAGGCACTTCTGCCCCTGAGTCGCGGTGCTACCACTCTTTCCCTCGTGTCCTCTAGCATCCGGGGCTTGGCAGCTTCCTGCTGTTGCTAGAGTCTGGGTTGTTCACCACCTTCTGTTTGGATTTTCAGCACGTTCGTCCCCTGCGTGACAATTCCCTATAGTAAACGCTCTCTATTTCAAGGAATTAGAGTGATTTCATCTCCCAGTTACATTCTGACTGATTACCTGCCCTAAATACCACCCAAGGTGGTTTTTTTTTTAACGGTTTAATTTCAACATTGTTGGAAATATAGTTCCCACAATAACGAATCGACCACCGCCATCATAAAGTGCGTGGTAACTTGGTCATTGACACGATGAAAGCCGTGACCTCTTACCTACGTTCTATTCATGTCAATCGAACTTAAAACATATCACTCTGGAATCAATATAGCAGCACAAAATTTCTATTTTTCCTATGTGTCATATTCTATCCTAGGTCACTGATAAATGCGCCTTTTTGTACTTACACTGCACTGATCGTTAATTGCTCTAGTCTTTAATAGCTACTGATTTAACCACTTTGCCACATAGCACTGACTACTACTTTTATAATTTAGGACTCATGTGCTTCTATTTTATTTTAAGTTTATTTACTTGTTTTGAAATAGAGAGGGGGGAGGGGCAGAGAGAGAGAGAGGGAGAGAGAGAGAGAATCCCAAACAGGCTCTGCACCGTCAGCACAGAGGTCTATGTGGGGCTCGAACTCATGAACGGTGAGATCATGACCTGAGCCGAGGTCAGAAGCTTAATCAACTGAGCCACCCAGGTGCCCCCTTGTGCTGCTCTTTTAATCCACCCCCCAAAAGACTGCCTTTACCACTAGGAGATCTCAACACCCCCCTCCTTTCTTTGAGAGTCATCAAAGGTATATCAACAGGAGCTTCAAATCATGTGCCCAAGTCTCCTAATGTTTGAATAGATTCGTACAGTTCAGAGAATTTGGTGTATGCAGAGGTAACTCTGCACTGAACATTATAATCATCTCTCCCTTGAAAGATAAGAAAAAAGCAAGTTTTATCTGCTTTTCTTAGTAAACAGCACTTCGGTGATGAAATAGCAAGAATAAAAATCTTATACAGGTCAAAAATTTTGAGTACTCCTATTCTTGATCGACCTTGCCTCTCTGAGCAAGATTAAAACATAATGGAGATATTTTATCATCTATTTTTCTTGAATGCATTTGATACCTGATGAAGCAACCCTCACAGAGGATGGGAAGAAACAACATGGGCATGAATCTACCGGCAAATGTATGGCAAAAGGATGGGCAAGTGGTCAATATAACGGGATGAAACCTAGGCTATAGAGCGTAGGGTGTGAAAGAGATTCTGTTGTTGCACTGCCCATATCTGCTCACTCATATTCTTAGTGTATATATATATACACTTGTAATCACCTACATTCCTTTGACGGAGGCATTTCTCCTACCACTGGAGCCAATTTCTGCTGGTGTGGAAAGATGGAAGTCGTGGAAAAGTCAATGGTACCATCCCTTCACCACACGCAGAGCACCAAACCGATGACTGTTAAAAGTTGGGGTATGAAATGCTTCACCTCATTCCTCCCTGCAGGGCAATGACTCCCAGGGTCCCCCAGAGGACTTAATACACTAGTTCTGCATACACACTGCCATTTTGTATTGGCTGCCTTACCTTTCTTTTCTCACCTACCATTCCCGTACTGGTGGTTCCTTCACCTCCCAAATAAATTCTTGCCCTTGAATCCTCGTTCAGGGTTTGCTTCTGAGGCAACCTGAATTTAGACAAGTGCAGGGTTCAGACCCTCAGGATGGGATTTTAGAATTGGATTGTGTGCCGGCCAGACCATAAGAGCTCTGTTGCTGGTGATTAAGGAAGTGGAAATATTTCCTTACATGTTCTAGCATCACAATTATCCAGACTTTTACCTGTGTCAAATTGGAACAGATGAAGGCTGAAGGAGAGTAGTGGCTCATGTGATACCTTAAAAATGTGAGAGTGACAGTAGCAATGGTAACCAGAAGGTTGGTTCTTCTTAAATGAAACTGAAACTCTGAAGAAATAAAGTTGCAGGTCTAGGGCAGTCAATTACCAGCCTAAGACATGATGTAAAAACCAACCAGAAAGTTTGTCTGGTAACATTTAAAGAGATTTCTAGATCCTAAAGTTACAGGGCAGATTGTACCAAAAAGTATGTCCATAACATGATTATGAGAAGGCCCAATTCTTGCCCTAGCAATATCCTTTGGCTAAATACTCAGACCCGTCATAGAGAAGACTACTCAATTTAGGAATAGGGACATGTAGAGATGTACTATGACTTTGAATTCATACTCCCTTGAGCCCACTAAGCTAACAGAGGTATTCCACTCCCACCTGCCTGTAGATGATACAGAGGCTCCATATGAGGCATATGCCTCACAAGACATTTGTCCTCCATATGATTTGTATTCACCTCCCTACACCGATAACAGAATTAAGTATCAGTTTGGCTCACCTAAGGTGGTGATGTTCCTTCTATAAGAAGGTTGATCTTTATTCTTCACCAAAGGGCCTGCAGGTGGGCATGATGGAACGGATTTATGATATAATAAAAGAGAACCCACAAACTGACCATGTTCTCTGATGGACCCAGAGGATGCTCCTTCACTAAAGCAATAAAGAATATCCCGGTGAGAACATTCCTGTTGACTGTTCTTCAAAGGCAAGTGTGGACAGTAGGGACGCTGCTACAGAAAGGGCTCCTTACTGTCAAGGGAGATGAGAGGATTCCAAAAATTTAGTTGCAAAGTATCAGCACGTAACCATCACAGGCAAGCTGGATGTAAGTTCTACAACGATCACCGGAGCCACAATAGCAGTCAGGGAGACTTGACTGCAAGAATCCAGGGGACTATCTAACAGCCACTGGTGTTCTTGGGAGTGGATCAAAGATGCACGGTCCACAAGGGCATCGTTTGACCCATACAAACAAAAACACAAAAGCAAGAGCACGTGAGTGGAAAACTGAGGTCAGTTACAGCAATGGAAAAGGCAGAATCCTTACCCTGTGCCCAGAGGTAAGCCAGTTCTCAGACCCAGAAAAATATCAATTGAGAGGAAGGACATTGCAGCATGAACGTGTATATTCAGAATGGATTCCCCAGTCTTCCTTCTCCAAAAGAACCCATGGCTACTTGAATGTCAGGATATGGAAGCAAAGATAATAGCCACTCTGGGTAGACAGCCAAATAAAATGAAATCAGGATCTCAAAGACATAGCTGTACTCCCATGTTTATTTAAGCATTATTCACAAGAGCCAAGCTATAGAAATAAGAGTAAATGCCATCAGTGAATGAATAAAGAAAATATTATATTATTCAGCCTTAAAAGAGAATGAAATTCTGCCATTTGTGAAAACACAGACGAACTTGGAGAGTATTATGTTAAGTAAAATAAGCCAGATGCAGAAAGACAAATACTGTGTGATCTCTCTTCTATGTGGAATCCAAAATGGTCAAATTCATAGAAGCCGGGAGTTAGATGGTGGTTACGAGGGGCGGGGAGCAGGGAAATAGGGAGGTGACGGTCAAGGGGAACAAAGTTTTAGTCGTGCAAGGGTAAGTCTTGGGTCTAATACACAACAATGTGACCATAGTTGCCAATTACTGTGCTGCATACCTGAAATTTACTAAGAAGGCGGATCTTAAGTATTCATATCACATACACAGACACAAAAGTGGTAACTATCTGGGGTGAGAGACATGTTAAATAATCCTGAATGTGACAATTTTGTTCATAATGTATACATATGTCCAATCATTACATTATACACCTTAAACATGTATAATTTTTAATGGTCAAATATACCTTTATTTAAGAAAAGGAAACAGCTGGTTGTCTCAAGTCCTATTGGATAGGGGCACCTGGGTGGCCCAGCCGGTTAAGCGTCCGACTCTTGGTTTCAGCTCAGGCCCTGATCTCGTGCTTCGTGAGTTCAAGTCTCACATCGGGCCCTGAGCTGACAGTGAGGAGCTTGCTTGGGATTCTCTGTCTCCACTTTTCTCTCTACCCCCACCCCCCACCCTTGCTCTCTATCTCTCTCAATAAAAATAAATAAATAAATAAATAAATAAATAAAACCTATGGATAAAGTGTCTGAGCTAACATGACACCAGTTGTCCCAAAGTATGATTATGGTCCCTTATCACACTGGGGAAATATGGAAGGCAAGTTATTCTTGGAGTATTCCCACACTGACTTCCTAACAAGTATAGAGAGGTATGTAATTGGTAATACAGAACAACTAAACGACCCTGATATTGTGTTCTTCCTCAGCCAATATATTAAATTAGAATTAAAACTGTATCTCAGGTAGAATGACACATATTAGGGCCACCGTCCAGCTTGTAAAAGAAGCAGGAGTCGTGGTCCCCATTAGGTCTGCATTGGTGTCTCCGGTCTGGCCGCTGAAAGGCTCGGGTGGGATATGTTAGACGACAGTGAGCTAGCCTGAACTTACCCAAGTGGTGGCCCCAGTCACTGCTGTTGTGCTGGATGTGGTACCTTCATTAGCTCGACACGCAAGTTGGGAGCCCGATGTTTAGCCACTGATTTGGCAAATCAGTTAGTATCAATCCCTATTGGAAGGACAGGGTCAGTTTGCATTCACTTTGAATGGACAGAAATATACATTTATCGTCCTCCTCAAGGCCATATTAAACTCCCCTACTCTCAGTCACAATACAGGCAAAGAGTTGGGAAGGACATTTAACAGATATTGGTGAATTTTTTCCGTTTTTAGAAGCTTTTACTTACAAATGTTGGATGCCACTACAAATATGATAAAACCAATCACCCTGTGCAAATGTGGTATATATATCAACAAGATTCCTGAAAAAAATAAAAATAGCACGTTATGCAAATTATAGCTTGTTGTTTAGGCAATTAGGATAAAATTTCCAAAAACAGTATCATACTCAGATTGAAAAAGCGCAGTACTTAAAACAACTTGGATGAGAATTGAAGATAATGTGCTATTGAAAACTATGATAGATGACTCGAAATTGGCTGTAATGATGACAAAAATACTGATGTCAAAATTTAAAGAGAGGAGTTTGAATAAAATTAACTCATAAAATGTGACAGTAGAAAACTAGCTTTCTATGGTAATACATTACTTAATGTGATATTTTAAATATATATACAATTACATTTAAATTAAACAAAACAGGTAGGGATGCGACTATTTGATCAAGTTTTTTTTTTAATGTGTATATTCAAATTAGCCATGGTGAGTTCTTCCCATTTATCTAGCTGGCTCTGAAATGAAACAGTACCATTTTCCCCAAGAGAGCTGCTCACAGCCAGGATGTCTGTATCAGACAAGTTCAAGTGACACTGTACTATATTTGGAACCACTACCCCCATTTGACTCATCAGCCCTGTTCTACTATTTGATTTGGAATAGCAAAAGCCTTCCTTTAGCGTGATGTTTTCTTCGATTCTCTGCAAACCGTCGTCGCTCTGGATGTCTTCTGACCAGTCTTTTTTCTGCTCAGTCTACTAGGCACTTCTCCACACAGAGCAAAACTAATTGTAAATATGGTTTAGCTTTTTCCCCAAGACGTCCCTCAAATTTATATGCATCTCAGCTCTGACCCAAAGGAGACACGTGTTATTATTTTATAGCATATTATTATTTATTGAACCATTTCTTTGGGAACTCGCATTCTGTTTCCGAGTTTTTACTGTTATAAATTATGTTATAACAAATGATCCAGTGCATAAATTACCGTCTTAATTCCTGATACCTTTTTTTCAGAATGGATTCTTGGAAGTGCAATTCCTGGACCTGACAATATGATCAATTTAAGTCCTCGATGCTTATATCTATTTATACTTTTCCTACAGCCCAATATGCTTTTGTAACTTTGTCACCAGGGCTGTTTTATTTTGAACGAATAAATTCGTTGATAATTTGAGATAAATTAAACGATAACAGGGTAAACAAATTGTCTCTTATCAATTACTTGAAATCACTGCAAAACCGATGTTAATTTTCCTTTTTTATTTAAAGTACAGTTAAGTCTTCCAAAACGAAGGAATTGCCGAAATCATAAAAGAATATCTTTATCCATCCATCTGTCGATGGGCACTTAGATTGTTTCCATATCTTGGCTATTGAATAAAAGAAGTTATAATTCTGTGACTTGATAGAGATACATAAATGAAGATGCTACAGTGGCAATCATATGGCAATATATAAATGTGTCAAATCAACATGCAGTATATGACGTTAAACTTACAGGATGTCGTATGTCGAGTAGATTTAAATAAAAATCAACCATCAAAGAACAGGCTTCTGGTCAAAACAAGAGCACGATACCAACGAAGATTCTGAACCTCTACAAATCTCCTCATAGAAAAAGACTAAGCGACTAGAAGAGGTAAAGGAAAACATACCCACAGACATCTTCCCCAATCGAGTTGCAAAGGTGCTCCCATGGTGCCTAATAAGAGTGCATGAGGCCAACAAGGGCTCTAGTGTGTCCCATGCACACTTAGGGGCAATGCTTAGGTAGCAGAGTGAAATAAAATTCTTTGATGTAAACCTAGCAAGAAATACTTCAAATGTATATGAGAAAAATTACAGAGTGCTTTTAAAAAGCTCTGAGGAACTTGAACAAAGGGAAAAAACACGTCATTGTATTTCCCTCAGGCCACACCTGAAGGGAGCAGATCTTCATTCCTGCATGGACTTTACCTGAACTTCTCTCAAAGATAACCTAGCTCAAGATTTCTTTCATATACATATGTGTGTATGTATATATATATATATATATACATACACACATATGCATATGTGAATTAGTAAGGGGATAAGTAGTATATTAATTAGTAAGGTAATATAAATAGGTAATATATTATAGCAAGGAAATATAATACTTGTGATATATACATTGGGGTGCATATATGTATATATATTAGGATATGTGTATTTATGGAGATATGTATGTGTGTATATATATATATATGTATATATGGATATGTGTGCAAATATTCTATTCCTCTAAATTCTATAACATTTAGTGGCATCATGAATATTGTTGTCTTGCTTTCATTTATGGTCCATTGTTTTATGTCTTTTCCCCTAAATTCGATGATATGAGTGTCAAGGGCAAAGGAAGCGTCTAGTGTTTACCACTCCCTATTCCCACCTCCATGGCCACAGCCCTAGACTTAACATCATGCACACATAACCCATACAGATTCCAGAAATACATTAAACTTAACAAGCTGAGAGTCACAGACCAGAAGCGTATGGTTTGTTGTTTAAACACAAGAGGCCATAATTATGTCCTGAAGTAGAAAACAGAAAGGTTTGCAAAAGACAAAGAAGGAAGAGGAGAGAGAGAGGTGACCCCGGCAGCAATCATTTCTCTTGTAAAATGTGGCCTCGTCAGAGATGGACACGTAATCTTTACTTTAATCCTTGTGGAAGAAGTGGCCATTTTGTGTTTTCGAGAGAGTCCTCTTTTCCCCCCACCCTGTTAAAGCAGTCAAAGCCACTATGGTTTGAATGGTCTTTGTAGATAGACTCGCAAGCGAAGGGGCAGAAAAAAGACTGTGGTGGAAGAATGATTGTGAATTAGAGACCCTGACTTGAGAGCAGTGGTGGTAAAAATAAACACCACACACAGACAGAAGAATACCCAGAATTTGTGGCGTAAGAGAAAGAAGACAGGTTTAAGGGGAACTGGGATTTGATGGTTACATTTGGCTTCTGACTTTCTAGGTGCCTGTAATTTGGCAAGATACTTAATCCCTCTCCTTCACATCTGCACAGTAGGGTTTATGGAGAAATCATCATACATTGCCTGGTGTATATCCACTTATTACAATCACAGTAGCTTTGGTTTATTCAAAGTTCTTACTCCGATGAGAAAGCACATAATACTGGATATAAGAAATGGCGGGGATTATCACTCTAAGACAATTGTTTTCATTAAAGTCCTAATTTTTTTTAATTAAAAAAAATTTTAATGTTCATTTATTTTTGAGACAGAGGGAGACAGAGCGCGAGTGGGGAAGGGGCAGAGAGAGAGGGGGACATAGAATCTGAAGCAGGCTCCAGGCTCTGAGCGGTCAGCACAGAGCCCGATGTGGGGCTCGAACCCATGAACCGTGAGATCATGACCTGAGCCGAAGGCGGACGCTTAACCGACTGAGCCACCTAGGTGCCCCTAAAGCCCTAATTTTTAAAAAATATTTAAATTGCAGAAATGCCGGACTGGGTATATTCTTTATAACTATAAGGAGACATAAATAATAATATGAATTGATGCTATAAAATATGCAAAAATAAAGAGAGGTTACTAAAAAACTGACATTCTAAAATAAACAAACACATGGAGAATGAGGTATATATGTTAGGGGGCCATTGTTTATTGAATCCACTAGAATTATCATAAATACATTCGTATAAATCTATGTATCCTGCGTATTTTCTTGTGCATCCATTTAAAAAAAAAGCCTTTAAATTAAAAAAAATTTTAAGTTAGGCTCACTTAATATTTATTTGGTTGACATTTTAATGTAATGGTTCAGGTTAATTAGTAATCTCTCCCGTCAAAGCTATGTGTACAAACGTTGAAGCACAATTTTTTGAAGTATACTTTTACAAATAAATTGTACTTTCCTTTTTCTTGCAAAAAGAAAAGAGAAACTGAATCTTAATAGATATGAATGGAATTGGAACTCTGAACAGATATCAGATGAATGGCTTATCAGTTTTATATTTTCCTCCAACGTTGTATATATAACTCATCATTCATCCAAATCGAAGTATCTCACAGCATAGGGTAACACACCGTCTTATGCAATGTTACAGGGAGGAACAAGTTATATAAGGCAGAAGCCAGCTGGTAACATTATAATACAGACATGATGAAAAAGGGGTTTCAAATCCTTTAGGCTTCTCATTACTCCAGTCTGCCCTTTACTCAAACAAAATAATGAAAGCAGTACACAGAGACAAAAAGAGACAACTCCCAATATTCTGTGAATGCGTGATCCACTCGTGGAACTACAATGATCTGATATTTCACTTTAAAACTATTAAAAGATGGGGCGCCTGTGTGGCTCAATCGGTTAAGCATCCGACTTTGGCTCAGGTCATCATCTGGCAGTTTTTGAGTTCGAGCCCCGAGTCAGGATCTGTGCTGACCCCACTCAGAACCTGGAACCTGCTTCGGATTCTGTGTCTCCCTCTCACAGGCGTTCTCTCTCTCTCTCTCTCTCTCTCTCTCTCTCTCTCTCTCCTTCTCTTTCAAAAATAAACAAATACACTTTAAAAACTAACTAAATAAATAAACATAAAACTATTAAAAGTCACGAGTTCTAACGCGCCCCTAAGAATATGAAACTTCTGGTAAGTAATCAGACCACAGCAGGAAAGAAAACACTTCCTTTGGCAAAGAAGGCAGAAGAATAAGTTCAAATTCTTTAGCTTCATATTATAGGGTCTAAACAATCTCTCTAACCTTGGCGTCTCCCTACAGCTCTTCTCCAAAGTGTTCTCATCGTGTTTCATGAATTCATCTTTTCTGCATTATTGTCAGTTTGTATTTTTTTCTTCATGCCTCTGAAGCCTAGCCTTCTCTGATATATTTCAGGAGCTTCCTTTTCCTTGAAACTTTCCAGGTAAGTGCAACTTACCATGATACCTCCTTTTCTTTATTTTTTTTTTAATTAATTTTTTTGCTTTATTTCCAGTATAGTTAACACACAGTATTATATTAGTTTCAGGTGTGCAATATAGTGATTCAACAATTCTATACATTGCTCAGTGCTCATCATGATAAGTAGACTCTTAATCTTCCTTTTTTGTAATGTTCATTTATTTTTGAGACAGAGAGAGAGCGAGAGCACACAAGTCGGGGAAGGGCAGAGAGAGAGGGAGACACAGAATCTGAAGCAGGCTCCAGGCTCTGAGCTGTCAGCACAGACCCCGGAATGGGGATCAAACTCACAAACCAGAGATCATGACCTGAGCCACCCAGGCGCCCCAGTCATTTAATTTTTTTAAATCTTTCTATCCTTCTTCACCACGCTATGTTACATTCTTCTTTGAGATAAGGACAATTTTTACAACAGAATCTCTCATATCCTCTATACCCTATAGCACATGTTCTCAGAGCTAACAGATTTTAAACACATATTTGTCTACATATTTGTTGATTGTTAATTAGATAAGTTTCGGTCATTGATGAAATGGCCAGAAAAAATTGTTAATTGGACAGGTGTGGGGGGGGTGTTTTGTTTTTACAGAAGCTAATATGGTTTTACAAAGTATTTAAATACAAGAAATTATATCACGTGGTGAAAAAATTTTAAAAGCATGGAGCCCATGAAATATCCCTCTTGCACTCTGTGTATATCAAAGGGTTTTATTGTTTCCAGGCTTTAAATATCAAATGCTTATTTCTACTCCAACTTTTTCTAAAATACTCTTGTGATTGTAACTATGTGGGATTAATCAAGAGAATAAAATGTCAACATCCTTTATCCTCTAATAGAGTAAGGGAAAAGGGAATATGAAGCCATAATGAGCTGAAATATCTTAATTTGACATTTCTCAGAAGCCTGACTCTGTGCTAAAAGTGCAAGAAATATTCCCTGACTTGACAGTGGCAATACAAACTAGAATAGAGCAAATGAACCTTAAGTGGTAGCTAAAGGAAAGAATTATGGGGATGTAGAGGAGAGCATAAGACCCCAGAACGTTCTGTGACTTAAGGGAAACCTTGATAAGAGAGCCGACTGGGCTCCCAGGTGTCAAGCTGGGATACAATCCTTATGGCCTGATCGATGTATAAACTGCATCTGCGCAATAATTAAAGCGATACGTGGTTGCAGTCACAGCTGAGGAGGGAGGGGCAAGAGACACATTTGAGCTGATTGGAGCAAAGTGTAACAAGGGACAGAGGGAAGGACACCCTACTGCCTGCAAGAGAGAGAACTCATGGTGTCCTGTGAGGCTGGGCGCTTGTTTGGCGTACAGAGAAGGCGGCGAACATCTGTCTTCACAAGAAGAAAACGGCCGCTAACTGCTAGGATTCCTCCCAAAAGGTATATTCTGGTAAGACTGGTGGCAACTTACCAGGCTTTGTCTCAGGACTGACTGAGAACCCACAATGGAGGCGGTCAACTGTCCTGCTCCCCTTGCATCATGGCACGTAGGAGGACAAGTTTACAGACTCGGAGGCATTACTAGACTGTAACAGAGATTCAATGATCATAGCCAGCCAACAATATCATCTTTGAAAGCTTGTTATCAATAGAACTAAGTCGAGATCACTACGTTAGATTAAGGGAAATCATGGTGGAGAGGATTCCAGATCAAGGCAGCACCTGAACAAAGGTAGGAACTTCCGTTAACACCGCCAAATATGCGGATCTGCAGACTCTTTGAGGGTTAAAGTTGACAGGGTGTCTGTAAGATCTGACAGAAAAAAAAAATTAAGGTTTTTATTTTCTAAGATAAAAGAAAAATTCTCATCGTTCAGTAATACCATAGGTATGTAATTATGAGAAACTACCCTGCCAGTGAATAATATGATAAAAGATTGTGAACTTTTATTATATTGCACACATGGTATATATACAAGGAATCTAAGAACGTTATTTTCACGGAAATAAAATAGGCTAATAAGGCTAATAGGCTAATAGGCTAATAGGAAATAAAATATCTAATAAGATATTAGACCTCTGGTCCTGAAAGGTATACTGTAGCAAGAATGAGGTGACACGAAACGAGGACTGGTTTTTTTATCAGTGTATTTTTAACCCACCCTAGGAAATAAATAGGAGGACGGAGGGAGCAAGGAGAAAATGCGGAAGTAAGCTGCAGATGTCACAAATATAAAGGCAGAGCCAGGGGCGCCTGGGTGGCTGAGCCTGTTAAGCGTTGGACTCTTGGTTTCTGCTCAGATCATGATCTCAGGGCTTCGTGGGTTCGAGCCCCACGTGGGGCTCCGCTCTGGCAGTGCGGAGCCTGCTTGGGATTCTCTCTCTCCCTCTCTCTCTGCCCCTCCCCAACTCGAGCTGTCTCTGTCTCTCTCAAAATAAATGAATGAATTAAAAAGGAAAAAAAAAAAAAAAAGCAATGCTAAGTAAGCCTATCATTGACGATCTGACTGTTACAGCTACATCTTAACCTGGCCAGTTAGGGGTCGTGTTGATAAATCCATGCCTTCTGGGTCTCTTGGCAGCCTCTTGCTCCTTTCCAACAACCAGCTGATTCTTACGTGGAAGACAAGAGAAGAGGGTGCACTGGTCCTGAGGAACAACAGTAAAGTACAAACTCGCCCCAGGAATCTGGGACTGTTTTTCGGATTCCCCCTCCTCTCAACCTCCGCCTCATAGGTCACTTGCTCATGTCGACTCAAAGTTCACTTGCTCAGTGTGGCAACTGACTAGGTCATAGTCTCTTGAAAAGTGAACTCGAACATTCCTTTCTTTCCTCTGCATTATGTGTTTTAGCTGCAGTTATATTTCAGGCAACTATTTGACTAAGACCTTTCTGCGGCTTTAATCTACTCACTCCCTGCATGTAGGCAACGTGATCTTTTTGTTTAATGTCACACGAAACACCCAACACAGAACCAGGCATATAGTATTTACACAAATCCTTTTGAATCAAAGAAAAAATGAGGAAGCAAAATTACATGAGAAATATTTGTCCTTTTTTTAAGTCAAGTGTAATTAACATACATTAACTTCAGGTGTACAATATAGTCTATACATTTTTCAGTGCATGTCAAGATAAGTGTACTCTTAATCCCCTTTATCTACTTCACACATCCTCCCACCGGCCTCCCCTCTGGCCCTTGGATTTTGAAAAATGTATAAACTTTTCAAACGATAAAGTAGTAAATAAAATTGGAAATACAAATCTCCCACAATCAGGATGGGAGTTGAGAGTATGAGCAGAGATATCTGACTCCCAGATTACTTTCTTTTTTATTTAAACACTGTATCTTTGAGTCAGATGCGGTTTGAGCCTTACGTTCTATTTCGTATTGTGAGTGTGGTTTCACAATAAAATATTTAGCGTCTACTCAGGAGTCTAAAACCGTGGAATAAGAAAGTAAAATGGTTATGCACACACTTTGAGAATTTTACGTCCAGATTTAAGGTAACGGAGAAAGAAAAGAGCATTAGCAAAGGAGATAGGAAAGAAGTATTCAAGCGGTTGAAACAAGAACAAAGGAAATGTGCAACGTCACTGATCAGAGAGGAAAAACCTGAGGTCCGATTAACTTCACAAAAAGGCTAAGAAAGGAAGTATGTATTGAGCACATACTACACATTGGACACTTTGCCAGCACCTCTCACATGCCTTGTATCTCATAATCCACATAAAAACCCTAAAAACTGTGATGCTCTTTTGACTTGCTTCATATGAGGAAACCACTTCTCAGAAAAAGTAAGCGATGTGCCCGCTGCTATAAAGCGGGTAGACTCTGAAATTCAAACTCAAACTCAGGTTCAACCGGAGCTCCATATTATGTTCATTCCACCGTCTCTCTTTTCGAAGAGTTTATAGTTTGAAAAGCCAATGTTGATAAAGTTCTTATCAACTCCCATAAGAACAGTATTTCCAGAAAAGAATATACTACTGCCGTACCTTTGGGAATACAAAGGAAAATGGATACATCGACTTAAGGAAATTGACTTTTTGGCAACTTGGAAAGGAGAGGACCCGTGGCTAGTTTCTTTCCTGTTGGGAAAGTTCAGGGGAATGAGAAACCCATGCAAGATCTCCTTCATATATATGCTACTGGCCTTCACTCACCCTCGCTTATTAACATGATACAATATTGATATAGAAAAGGGAAGTTCCTAGGTAGCAAATGGTCACATCAAGGTATATCTAGAGAGCCTAGATTGCAATGTTAAACATTAACAGGCAGGGTTTCTTGGAGAAATGGGGTTAGTAAGTTAGGTAATAGATGGTGTATATAATAGATATTTCCCACCAAATTTAAGTGGATCTCTCTGGGAACAAAAATGTCCTAACAAAGAAGAAATGGGACACTTCTGGATGTTGTCTGATGGCTTCTGTCTTCTGGAAAAGACTGTCTTAGCTGTACTTGATGTCTACTGGTATCACCTGAATCATTCATTAAGATTGGTGCTGGGTCATTGTTTGATTCCCATGAATCTGCTTTGGCGATTAACCTACTGTGCTATATGGAAATCGAGAGAAACATGGAGAGGAGAGAGAATATTGGCAAGAGTGGAAGTGGCAGGGGGAATATCATAATAGTTGGCTTCCCATTTTCAGCTAGGTACAGGCAAGTAAAGTGCCTGTACGTCATTTAAAGTATTTAAAGGAAATTCCTTAGGCTGACCTTTCCTCTAAATACTTTAAGTTATTAGTCATCTCCTACTCAGCAATGTTAACCTCTGTGTATATGTGCGAGCCTCTTTTTTTTTTTAATTTTTTTTTTCAACGTTTATTTATTTTTGGGACAGAGAGAGACAGAGCATGAACGGGGGAGGGGCAGAGAGAGAGGGAGACACAGAATCGGAAACAGGCTCCAGGCTCTGAGCCATCAGCCCAGATCCCGACGCGGGGCTCGAACTCACGGACCGAGAGATCGTGACCTGGCTGAAGTCAGACGCTTAACCGACTGCGCCACCCAGGTGCCCCTGTGCGAGCCTCTTAAACTGGACTTACTCACTTGGTGGGCAATTGAGTTATTATCTTAAAATTAATTGTTGAGTTTGCATATACACAGCCTTCCAGCGGGTTCCAGAAATAATTCTCTTACTATTAATGTGTAAACTCTGGCACCGAAAATGATTTTTAGAAATAATATCCTCATATAAGTCATATTCTCTTAATACACAAGTATAGGCCCTTGAAGATGTAACTTTCAAAACCTTCGGGATAAGCTTGCTTTAATGATTAAATAACTAACCTTTCTAGGAGACAAAATGGCATTCTTGAGGTATAAAACAGTTGCTCTCTCAAATATCCTACGTAGTAAACAAACATCTACCCGACAGGGACGTTGCCAAATTGTGGCCGCAGCAATGTGATTTTTGACCTTAAGTGGTTTATACAAAAGTGAACTCCATTTACTCACTGCTAACTGGTCTCCTCCTCATTGTTTAGAACCATTCATCAATTTTAAATTTAAAATCCCTGTGTACTCATTTCCTCTTCCTACTACTCCCCAGCTATGCATTATGTATAAATGTTGTCATCCGAAAAACACCTCAATGGCAAAACGCTGTTCCCAATTTAGAGCGTGTGCTTTTGTGGTTGATTATTTGGGGCTAATATTTCAAAGACAATGATTTTGTGTAGTACTTTAATACATCAAATGACTCTCCTGATGGTCAGGTAAGTGGACAGTTTTCTGAATATCTACTTTAACTGCTGGAGAGAATGACTCCAGGGTCCCCAAAAGTGAATTTGGCACGTCACATAGCCTGTGTGTGGTCGCAGACTATCTTCAATGGCCCCTCTGAATTTAGTGAAAAATCCACCCAGAATCTTTGCGTGATAACAATAAACAGGATGAAATATTTTATTCTGACGATAATTCTAATTCCATTGGTACTCTTAAATATTTATTATGGCTGATTATCTTACAGAGTGTTGACTCCTAACTACAAAAGGTCTAAAACATGCCTATGTTTACTCTTAAGTTTTAAAATAAGATGAGGTACAGTTCAATAAAATGAGATTGAGGTACAGTTCAATAAACACACTATTTGAAATTAAGAGTACTCTTATAAAAGGGATCCATACCGGTTTTCAATGCCTTTTGTCATAAGCATGGATAGCAAGTTACAATGTATTGTAATTTGTGTGTAGGAGATGCAGGAGACATTGGTCTGTAATAGCTTATCCTCAGGTCAGTTGTCATTTTTTGCACAGAGTATAGTTAATCCTATCAACTAGATCTCCATTACAAGGAAGCTAAAACTTTTATGAGCCTGAGATGGAATTCTGCTTGTATAACATTTGTGATCACAGCAAACTGATTACAGTGTCTTCACAAATCCCTGGACTCATTAATCTCAGAATCTGAGCGATTTCAGGGACTGGTCCAACATCTCATCTACAGGAAGAATCCTTTCTGTAACAACCCAAACAAATGTCACTCAGTTTCCACTACAGGACTTTCATGTCAAAAAAATCACCAAATCCCAAGGAAATTTTATTAATTTGTGAGACAACTCTAGGGATTAAAGAGCACTGGTTCTTGGTGGCATTAAGGGTTTGGATCCTGGTAATTTCGTCATTTCAGTAGTTTAATGACATTGAGTAACAACACCTGAATCCAACGTCTTCATTCATAACAGACCTGTACGTATCTTTATAATTAAGAGAGTGGTTCTTCCTTAACAGAGACCCTGGCTCATTTATGGTTCATCATATTGCATATTTCAAATTGTTGATTCCTTGAGAATTAACTGAATAACACTGTTGGACTATAAAAGCGGTAAGCCAGAAGGAGGACGACATACAAGCAAGAAACTCAGGAGACCGCTCTGGTTCAGGTTAATAATCTAATGTGTGACTTCCCAGCTACTAAGGGTATTATGGGCTCTATGGAAAAACAAAGACTTCAAGTTGGCCAGGGTTATTCAATATATGGCCCTTGATAACAACAGTCCTTGGACATGATATACACTAGTTCATAGTTTTATCATTATATTGCCAAGGAACAAATATTTACTAATGCTTGTGTAGACTTCAAATTAGCATACTGGCCTAGGGCTGGTGATTAATGAGAACTGATCTGAAAAACCCTGCCATGGATAATTAATATTGAGAAGTACGATCCACCAAATTAATAATGCATTTCTGCCAACCACTAATAATCATTTATACCAGATGTAGCACTCTGTAATAACAAACTGATGAAATGTCCTTAGCCTCTAAAGGGGTTTGTTTGCTAGAACTTAAAATCAGCACTTGTTTAAATAAATATAGATTAACAAATTTCTGAATCTCCTACCTGCGATTTTAAATTTGTGCTTCATAAGATAATCTAGATTCCATAAAAATAATGTTGTACAAGCACACAGTCTATTACATATCAAAGTTACCATATTCTCAGTCGGAGACTTTAAGTCAGTTTCATAACAGCAGATTGTCAAATAACCGGAAGAAGTCTTTTAGAATGATGATTGAGCAAAAGTTATCAAAAATTTCAACGAAAATAAATACTTTTTTAGAAGTTATTTTTTTAGGGGTGCCTGGGTGGCTCAGTCGGTTAAGCACCTGACTTCGGCTCAGGTCATGACCTTACTGGTTGGTGAGTTCGAGCCCCACCCCCCTGGTCGGCCTCTGTGCTGACAGCTTGGAACCTGGAGGCTGCTTCAGATTCTGTGTCTCCCTCTTTCTCCGCCCCTCCCCCACAGGCACTTTGTGTGTCTCTCTCTCTCAAAAATAAAACAAAGATATTAAAAAAAATTTTAAGAGGTTATTTTTTAAATGTTTTATTTATTTTTGAGAGAAAGAGTGTGAGCAGGAGAGGGGCAGAGAGAGAGGGGGACAGAGGATCCAACATGGGCTCTGCCATGACAGCAGAGAGCCCCTCGTGGGACTCGAACTGTTGAACTGAGAGATCATGACCTGAGCCGAAGCCGGAAGTTCAACCAACTGAGCCACCCAGGGGCCCCAAAATATATACTTACAGGAGATATATATAACATATCCATAAGGTTAAAGAAATACTGAAAATAGTTTTCTAAATCATTGATGCTTCTACATGTGAAGCATATCCATGTTTGTTTTTTTCAAATTGACTTCCAGATATTGTCTGTATCCATACAAGATGATAAATCATATATATATGATGATTTATATATATATATAAATGATTCTTACGTTGAACAATATGACCTTGCCATTTTTACCTACAAAAGATGGCAACTTCGTATGGCTTTAGCCACCCTTTGTACCATTTTACATGAATGTATTTTCTTATTTAATGTTCAGAGATACTTGTGTAGCAGCATTTTTTCCCCAGAGTCACAGAGTTGTTTGGGTTTTTTCCTTGTTTTTTTTTTTTCTTTTTGCAAGTTTTTATTTAAATTCTAGTTAATCAACATTCAATGTAATATTAGTCTCAGGAGTAGAATTTAGTGGTTCATCACTTACATGCAACACCCAGTGCTCATCACAAGTGCCCTTTTTAATGCCCATCACCCATTTGGCCCATCCCCCACCCAACCCCTCCCCTCCAGGAATCCTCAGTTTGTTCTCCATAGTTAAGAGTCTGTTTTATGGTTTGCCCCTCTCTCTTTTTCTTCCACTATTTTCACCTGTTTTGTTTCTTAAACTCCACATATGATTTCACTCTTACGGTATTTGTCTTTCTCTGTCTGACTTATTTCACTTAGCACAATACAGTCCAGCCCCATCCATGTTTTTGCAAATGCAAGATTTCATTTTTCTTTATGGCTGAGAAATATCCCATTGTATTTGTATACCACATCTTCTTTATCCATTCATCAGTCACGGACATTTGGGCTCTTTCCATAATTTGGCTATTGTTGATAAGGCTGCTATAAACACCAGGGTGCATGTATGTCTTCAAATCCGCATTTTTGTATCCTGTGGGTAAATACCTAGTAGTGCAATTACTGGATGGAAAGGTAGTTCTGTCTTTAACTTTTTGAGGCCCTCCATCCTGTTTTCTTCCCTGATTATGAGTGACTCTGAGAAGAAAACAATCAACAAAACTAAAAGGCCATCTTCAGAATGGGAGAAGATATTCGCAAATGACATATCTGATAAAGGATTAGTATCCAAAATATATAAAGAATCTATAAAGCTCAACCCCCAAAACACAAATAATACAGTTTAAAAATAGGCAGAAGACACGAATAGACATTTTTCCAAAGAAGACATTCAGGTGGCTAACAGACCCAAAGTCACAGTTTAACCATAGAAGAAAATCATCTCTGTAAGTAATTTGATAAGTAAATGCTCAAATGTTTACTCCAACAATTTAAAAACATGAAATTAACTTGAAAAATTTCCAAACCTAGTTTGGGAAAATTTGAAAAACAAAAAAATGAACGTATTATTACTGAGTTCTTAGGTACATTACGTTCTCATGATCTACAAATTGTTCCTATCTTTAATATATCCAAGATTTTGTTGGTGTTTCTTTCCCCTGTTTTGTCACAAAAACTATTTGATTCCAAAAACATTGGCTGCATTCCCTAGGTGAAAATGAATCCATTCCTCTTCCTTTTCAGGAATCATGTAAAAAATTATTATTTAATGATAGTTCTGATTTTTACCCTTTACGTATAACAATTTTTTTGCATGAATTTCAATGTTCAGTGTGACCAGTAAAATCATCCTTCAATTAAGAAGTTACAGTAAGCATCAGCTTTCCATAAATCTTTATTTATTCTGATATGGATTTAGCAAAAGCTAATACATGTTGATGAAAAAATAACTACCTAATTCTACAGGAAGATCTGAAACAACTAATAGCTTTGGACTAGCTTGGTTTTTACTCATCAAATAATTCTTTCAGCAATGATTTGTACTACTAAAGTATATAATTACATAGGGGAAAAAGGGGAGTTGTATCTATATAATTGTGGCGCCTAGGAAAATTTATTTTCAGTGCTTTAGTCACATAGTGACATCATTTTTAAGTGGTCCTGGGGTACCATGAGCTTAGTGAAATACACATTTATAATTGTTTATTTTAGAGGTACTATGTATTTCTAATGTCACAAAATATTCCTAAGAAGTATGGCTTGCTTGTATACATATATAAGAAACCTCCTGAAGTTAGCCGAAACAAAAATAGACAAATATACTACTGGGATATATTGAGTGTTCATGAAATGTAAGGGAAAGGGAAATATAGCCAGTTTCAGAAGACCTGGAAATAAGATTCTAAAAGCTATCAGAAATGGAAGCTTTTTTGTCTTGGCCCATTGTCTTCCCTTCACTCTTTTCTCTTAGCATACTGATGTTTGCTCCTTCTCTATCTATATGGGCCAGATATCACTGCCCAAGAATCATATCATATCACTTCCCACTGCACTAACCACGTGTGTATTTGGGTGCATGTCTATAAATGTTTTAGGTATTTTATTGTGGATATTGGCATTCCATATGGTTTCCATTTTGCTATGGCCAGATGGATATACGTCTAGATTACAGTGATGCATGTAATTAATCATGGGCATCACATGACACATAATATTGATATCACTAGGGGGAAACATAAAGGTAAGCAAATGTTTAAACAGGTCCTAGAAAAGTGGAGTAGATACAGAAGCCAAGGGATGAGACATACAAATCAAAGTTTTTTATTTTTAATTCTCAACATGTCTACCAGATAAAATTTCAGCATAACAATCATAAATGTTTCAGTAAAAAAAAAAACTTTAATGAAAATATAAAGTTCAATAAGCCAAGTTAATATTTTAAGGATATTTGAACTACATGGGTCTTTTAAAAGTTTTTATTTAAATTCCAGTTAGTTAACATACAGTATATTATTAGTTTCAGGTGTACCGTTTAGTGACCCATAACTTCTATGACTACATGTTTTTTAACATTTCCATAATAATTTGTGATTTTTTAAGTAAAATATTATTAAAATATGAAAATACCATTGAACGAATTTTTAGAACAAAATATGACATTTTGCTTCATTTTTAAGGACCATTCATTTAGTAGGCTGTTGCTAGATTTCAAGAGAAAAAATTCTCTTTTATGTTCCTAGAAAGGCAAATCTGAATAAATCTCAAGCATTATAAAATCTATAATCACTAAATGCACTTATATTAGGTAATGAATTTAATGATGATTTTGTTGGCTATAATTCTTTGCTTCTAGAATGTGTTTCTGGATGTGTGTTTACCCTCTAATAAATCCTATTTGTTAAATGATTATGTTTTCGCAATATCTATTATTTTCTTTTGAGAGAGTGCGTGCCCATGAGTGGGGGAGGAGCAAAGGGAGAGGGAGAATGAATCTTTAGCATGGAGCAGATCCCTTCACAGGGCTCGGTCCCACAACCCTGGGATTATGACCTAAGCCAAAATCAAGAGTGGGACGCTCAACAAACTGAGCCGCCCGGGAGACCCGTAAAAGTGTTTTAAATTTATTTCCCTTGAAAACAATTAGTAAGCTTCAATTACAAGGTGATAAGCCTGCCTCTTGGAAATTTATTTGATCCATCATACTAGCAAAATAACGCAACTAATAATTCAACTATTGCTTCAGAACCTACTCTGTTGCATTAAATGGAGGTATTGCCTCGTTTAACCCCCCACCAATCCTATGTATTAGTTACTCCTTCACCAGCGCCATCTATCTTTTAATAGAGTAGGAAGCAGAGGTCAGAGAGGTTAAGGGCCATGTGCACAACCACTCCACCAAGTGACAGAGCTGCGGTTCTGACTGGCTGACTTTCTCTCTGCACACTGGTCTAAGCCTCCTGTTAAGAAGAACATTCGGAGAGTACGTTTTGGCTGGCTGGCCTACCACCATGAATGATACTGGGATGTGGAAAAATACTCTGTTGCCTGAGATACTCTCCCTGAAAATCCCTTATTTGGGCTATTTCTTTATCCCTAAGGCAATCCTCCTGAGGATAAAATAGGAGTTTATGAGTTATTAATAAGTTAAGGTGGATTATCACATTGCTTTCTAATTGACAGAATCTGTCAAGATCCTTGTGAAATTGAAGGTGTTGTCAAAGGAGGAAAGGCCAGTATTTCAGAGCACTTACAAGGAAGAAGTGGCGATTCAGGGGAACAGATTTAAGACTAAAAATTCTCTTTTCTCTTTTGTATCTATTCATTGTTCGTGAAATTTACGTGGACATAATTCGAATTTAATAATTGACCCATGTCCGATTGTGGGTGTTTTGTACATTGATTTTCCAAATGAACTTTGTCCTTACGTTTTGACTCTTCTGTAATATTTTGCAACACATGAAAGTCATCAGAAATCACCATGTGCAAAATCTTAGTGAACTTTAGAAAGGGTATAAACCACTTAATTCAAGATTAATATGGTAATTGACAAATCAGAAATGATATTTCAGCATTATTAGATAAGGATTGTGTTGTTTTTCTCCTTGTTCTGTTATGGAATAATAATAAATCAAAAAAGAAAAAAATAAAGGATATAAGATTCATTAGAGTTCATTGTGAGACAGAAAGAAAATACTTCTTGTTAAGTCCAATTGGAAGAAAATGTACTTTGGAAAATCTAAGGATCACTGTTAAAATTTGCCTAATCGGTTCCTCAAATTAATTACCCCCCATCCCCCCAAAAAGGTTCATAAATGAGAGGTTTTCTAAGGGAGAAGCTTCATCATAGAGTAACTTTGGCTGTGCACTTGGCCATGTCAGCTGATCTTATCTTCCAACCCTGCCATTATTACCCCTCTGCGTGTAGTGCTTAAAATGTGGTACTTCACATGGGGCGCCTGGGTGGCGCAGTCGGTTAGGCGTCCGACTTCAGCCAGGTCACGATCTCGCGGTCCGGGAGTTCGAGCCCCGCGTCAGGCTCTGGGCTGATGGCTCAGAGCCTGGAGCCTGTTTCCGATTCTGTGTCTCCCTCTCTCTCTGCCCCTCCCCCGTTCATGCTCTGTCTCTCTCTGTCCCAAAAATAAATAAACGTTGAAAAAAAAAAATTTAAAAAAAAAAATGTGGTACTTCACATAAGAGGAGTGTCGAGAGAGAACAAAGACTTGAAAAGGGCAAAAATCTCAGGTCTATTTGGTTGATTAACAGTGCGTAATACATAGGAAAACTACAGGAGAGAAACTGTGGCCCAAGAAGGGGCTTTTACCTCCAGATTTCATAGACTTAAAAGAGTAACCAGAACAGAGAATTCAGATGAAAAGCAATGTAGCAGTGACCGGTGGTATAAAGACACATGCGATCTAGTAAGTAGCTCTTCGTGCCGCTTTCTTTTGGGGGGAAACATCTAATTCACGAGTGACTCTCCAGTCGTTGGAAACTTTACTCTGGCTTCTAAAATCTATTTCAAACATCTATCTGGCCACGAAATAATCGGACACCATCCCTCGGTATAGATGAAACCGCTACACCTTAACGAGGTGACCTGGACACTACATAGCACACTCGCCACCTAGTGGCTACTCGGTGTAATTTTTCTCTTTATTTTTATTGTTTTATCACTCTTTTCTAGAACGCGTCGAAATCACCCATGACGTTTCATAATTTTAAGCGAAAGGGTGCACGGCCTGTGTTGCTTTGATCCTGTGGTCAAGAAGTTTCTAACATGTGTTTTGCAATCTGAATAGTTTGGGAGACGTGAAAAGACAGGTCTCCTGAACAAATTACTATAACCTCTCTCTAGAGAGGTCAAACTCATCAAGTCCTACGTAGAGAAGCAGCCCTTGTCAAAGTTTCTACTGCTAGTCCTTCTTCCTTCTCTTTATGGTCATGGCCTATCCCTGGGGCCGCTTAAAATGCATTGTCCATGCTGGACCATTCATCGGGTCTCTATCCAGCATCCCACGTGGGTTGAGAGTTGCGCTTGGCACCCTTTCATCCAACTATTTGGTTTGGAGGGAAAGTTCGACTCTCCTCTTAGTTGAGAATAAGCAGGGCGGTTTTGTCCTTTTCTGTCCCACCCTGCCTCCCACTGTGTTACCTCTTTAGCCAGGCAGTCTTTGAAGGCGCGAAGAAATAGACCTCTAATGTTCCGAATTTAAGCAGGATGGCAGACCAGAGAGCAGCTGTTGGGGTTTCCAGGCCTTCCGGACACCTATCAGATCCCAGGAGGGCTGCCAATCTGCTTTTCGGTGATGCTAGTCATGGCCATGGAGTTTCATTGTACCATCTGGCACATCAGGACTGCCTCCCCAGATGGCAATCGTCATCCCAACATCAATACAGTGAAATTAGAGTTGGAGGATTGCAGCAGGTTTTACAGCTTTATTATTCTGCTACCAGAGTCTCAACACGATGCTTGATACATTTGTCGACTCGACAACCTCATCTCTGATGACACAGACTTCTTTGCATGCCTCTTACAACAGCGGCCACATTCATAATGTATAGGCACACAGAGTTCCTCAGTGACCCTCAGCTGTGCCAATACTGTGCACAGAGAGTTACTTAGAAGTATCGACATATAAGCATAGTAGATGCTGTATACGAACGCTATCTCTACATCCTGGCAAAAAGTACTTTCTAGTAACCTGTATTTGAGACGTGTTACTGACGAGTGGCTTTCCTTGTTGCTATAATTCATTCTTCTAAGGATGTTTTTCAATCGCTCCAAAGGTCTTGTCTTTTTTGATACTAATGCGTATCTCCCATCCCCTACCCTACGATCAGCTTACCTAGTATGAATGTTTAACCACATAAATCAGACATCAACTCGTGTAGTAAATGTTTTCACCCAGCACAAAATGGTCACAACAAAACAGAATCTGGAAAGATAATGTAGCTCATGATATGAAACGGCATTAATGTGCGACTAAAACAATGACAGTCTGGTTGCAGATTTACTCTGAAACATAACTGAGTTCTCTTGTACATGCTAGTGTGGCAATAATTCTGTGGTATAAATATTATATTTAGGTGATAAAAGGTTTTCTATGAAAAATCTAGGGTTGAATCATAGCAAACGTTTATTTGGACTAAACAGGATTGAGACTCTCCAGAAAGCCAGGAGACAAGACTATGAAGTCGGGTATATTTATTACTTTAAAAGTACATGGGTTAAAAAACATTAAATTATTTTTCAGAAACGTTATGCAATGGCATGCAATTTAAATATTTATAAGCTTGGAGTTCATGCCATCACTCGTACACACACCACGCACACGTACTTACCACACACACAGCGCGCGCGCGCACACACACACACACACACACACACACACACCACATATACCACAGAAAAAAGCGGGGGGCACATTGGAAACATTTTCAACCAACCAAAACGACTTCTCTTACTCTTTTGTGATCTAGTTGTGTGCTTGTACCAGCTTGGAAAAGTCACGTGAGCGAACTGGTAAATATCCAGGAATGCAGGGAGCCAGTTATTAAACCAAACCATTATTAATATTAAATTATAAAAATTCACAGTTAAATGAGTTGTATTGAAAACGAAGGCAATAAAGACGCATCGATTCCTAATCATTTTAATATGTTTCACTGTTTTCCATGTTCTTCGACTTACTTGCTTCTCTTTTCTCTGTACTTTCTCATATATTTATCAGAAACTGTAGATACAGATTCATGCTTTAGACATGATGCAAAATGGTGAACACACTGCCTTGTGACGCCTCATTCAGGAACATGTTGGTACCTTGAAATTAGCCACGGTCGAGGGTATGTATATACCATGGAAATCAGCATATGCTACAATGCCAGGCTTTTCGTCCAGGAAGCTGATTGCCAAACAACTTCGAGGATACCAGTGATGAACTGCGGCCATGGATCTACACGACGCAGGCTCAGACCTACCCCTGTGATATTAGCCGGTTTCCAGACTGTTGTAAGGCCCGTTATACTCATCTACAGAAGGAGGCATCGCAAGCATTTTAAAACATCACATTTTAAAATAAATCCACCTTAGTTGCCTGATCGACAGAAATATAGCGTAAAGCAGTGACCCACCTTAGCGCTCAAACCAACAGAAAGACACAGTTTTTTTAAAAAAGAACAACATACAGGGGCGCCTGGGTGGCTCAGTCGGTTGCACGTCCGTCTGACTCTCGATTTCAGCTCAGGTCATGACTTCGTCATCGTAAGATGGAATCCCGTGTCGGGCTCCATGCTGAGTATGGGGCCTGCTTAAGATTCTCTCTCTCTCTCTCTCTCTCTCTCTCTGCCCATCTTCCCCGCTCGTGCTCTCTTCCTCTAAAATAAAATAATGATAATAACAATTAAACAATAAATGACATACAGTTTATCTTAATAAAGTGTCCAGTTCACTGTCAAGAACTTTATGAAAAACGAATGTTCGGGAAAAAATTCCAGGTAACTTGATCAATCAATAAATTATATTTTGTAAAATATATAATTTTGTCTATCGGATTAATTTTATCTTCTAAGGAAAATTTACTTATTTTACTATATAAGTAATATATATAATACTATATAAGTATATATTATATTATATATAAGTATATATAATACTATATAAGTAATATATATAATACTATATAAGTAAAATAATACTTCAGTGTCAATTTAACTTTTAGAGAAGTTGAAATTCAAAATACAAATCTCCAAATGATATTTTTCTATTAGTAGCTTAAAATTATTAAACATTATGTAAATATATTACAGTATTTAAATTGGCCATTGAAATTCATTGATGTTTGATTTCATTTCTTTCTGCTGTAGACACAGAACAACTTTGCTCTGCAACAGAAAATCTTTCTATTCTAATTCCTACTCACTGCAACATGAAAACATTCTGTAAGAGAATCATTTTTAAAAACTGCAATGGCTCTTATTTAAAAAAGGAAATAGTGGCACCATTCTAATGACATGAAAACTACAAAGAGTAGTAGGAAAAACACGCAACAGTGTGTCTAAAAACCTACATTCCAGTCCCAGTTTTATCACTTATTAGCCCTTTTGGGGGGGGGGGGAATCAGGTATCTGTAGTAGAATGAATTTTGAGCAAAAACGTGTATGATCAGTTGAATAAATTTGTTTTTTTTAATAACCACTTCCTCTCATAATTCATCAATCATAAAAGCTTCTAAATGTCAAAGAAACTAGCAGCAGACGTTCGTCACTACTGCCTTATTTCTCAACATATCCGTATCGGTAATATATTAGAACACTTGACCGTGCGAATCTACGGCGGTCGCCTTACAGAAATGGAGTCAACCGGCCCTCTCCAGCGCCCAGCACAGATGCTGGCCTATGGTAGATACTCAATAAAACACACGGCATGAAAAAATGCTCTGGTGGACGGGAAGCATTTTCTCCTGTTGAGATTTAGCTCCCAAGTTCAAGTGAAAAAAATATATATATGAGAAGAGCTTTAGAGTTGAAAAGATGATTTAACGCTCATTTCAAAATGCAGAAGTAGGTCCTTTCTGCTTCTATTCAAAGCCCTTCTGCTTTGAAGTGCTTTCAGTCAGCCGGCCAACTGGACCCAATCGTGCCATTGTGCGGTGCGCTGCGCGAGTTCCCATGCAGAGTGAAGGAGGAGCCAAGGTCCTTGTCTGGAGAAATCCACAATCGAATATCCACCAGAGGGCTGCTACGGGGTGTTTGAAACCACAGTACATTTCCAAGCCACCACGATGAAGCCATTTCTTACACTCAGTCTCTGATTGAGTCAATAGTTTTGCCCTTTTCCTTTTCTCAGCGTCAGGGTCACTAAGCCCTCCGTTTGCACAGCCATTTGTCTGTGGCTAAGGGGGGTAAGCTCTGGATTAGCAGAATGAAATGTCCCTGCCATCCCGGCCTCCTTAGACTCCTTGACCGGTGGGCCCTGCCTTGTCTCTAGACTGGAGGCTGGCCTCAGGGTTCATGGTCGTCCTCACACAAGAGGGCTGAGGAGTCTCAGTGGTCTCCGTCCCCGGTCTTTCCCCAGAGATGCGCTCGGTTGTGGTGACGGAGAGCTGAAGGACTCGGGAACATTATTCAGTGTTCCAATTATTAGCCAAAATGCAAGCAGATGGAGCAGGGAAATAATATCTTTTGCTAATTATCCGAATGGATGAGCTGACAGAACTTTACGCTCTCCCACGAGAGCCAAAGGGTCACGGATCCCCGGCCAACTCTGGCCAAGCTGGCCGGCTGCCAAGGAGCACAGGGCCCGCCGTCTGCCCTCCTCTTCCGCTCACCTGCTCGTCTGAGGCTTCTGCTGGAGGCCCCTTGCGCTTTTTACTTAGGAGGGGTTGGGGGGCTTTTGTTGTTTCAATAACAGTTCGTTGTAAGGGCCGATCGTCTGAGTGTCAGAAAAAAAAAAAACATTTAAAAATTAAGTTTCCTAAACACAGAAGCCTAGGTCTGTTTTAAAGCATCCACCTGTGCTACTGAGACGTGTGATGATGTCTCAGCGCCTTATTTTTCTTGCCAATAAGGCAGAAAACTATCGCCAGTGAATTTCGTGTCCACCCATGTATTCATTAATCTCTCCAAATCATCTCCCCGAAGACTCTTCTCTTTCTTCCTCAGCCCTGGTGGCTCAGCATCTCAGCAGAGCCCGGATCGCACTCCGCTTGCAAGTTGCATCTGGGCACGAGCCTGTTGGTTCCGTTCCGTCCAACGGCTTCCAGCTGCCCTCCTAACCCCGCACAGATGTCTCACAAGCCGCGCTCCGCTCTTGGAGGGTGGACAGAGCAAGCAGGGCAAATCCATCACCCAACAACTTACAGCCCAAGACCTGCGGAAGGTGAGTCACTGACACCTTACCCCGTATGCAAAGCAAGTACGTGACACGCCGTACGTTCTCGCCAGCCTCAGTCCTTATATTGAAAATTTTAGACACTTGCAGAAAATATCGTCCGCCCTCTATCCACCTTTTCCACTTCATTGAACCCCTCAAAGTCTCTGGCATTACCTTTCTCTCACACCATTACCTCCAGTACAAATGAGCTACTCCGGAGGTTCCTGCTTCTCATCTTCCCAGAAATATTCCATTTTCTCTCTGTGCCTCAAGACCCCCAGCCTTTTTAAACCCCTCTGAAGCTCCCTCTGCTAAGAGACATAATGCGACCTATTGTGTTATATTACGTGAGGTAGATAATTTCAGGGAGCATTTTCTAGCCCTTTCTGGACAAAGTCAGGGCAACAAAACAAAATTTGCTAGCAAAGAGGTCCGAAAAAGCAGTGGATAAGTAAATGCAAATTGCTAGGGATGTGGGGATCCATTTCTCTCATTAGCGTGCCTGCTTTTGGTTGACGGAATTGGACTTTGAACGTAGCAAAATTCTAAGTTGGCTCCATTTGGCCTTATAAGAAAATATATAATATTTGCCGTTCTTCGAAGAAAAGAAAACGAAAAAAAATGCCATACCAATGCCTCAGTGACTCAACACATGAGGTAGAGTTTCCTTTGTCCGTCATGCATGCTAAAACTCTCCAGGGTTTCTTTCTGTCCTGGTGTTACTGCTGGAGATGTAAGATCACAGGCACAAGGTTGAAAGGGACTGGAGATGTCTCATCCAAACACTTCACTTCGAATATTATTGTTATCTCTATGTCACATATAATTTTCACAAAGGCTTAGAGATGTTTCAAAACAAGAAGGGCTGGGTCTTGCCTCAATCCGCATCGCTAGTTTGTGCTTGAGCTGAAATGTGAACACTAGCCTATAGCTAGTGCTTTTTAGACACTTTACTATCCAGTTACTTGATCTGTAAATGTGTGTGCATGTACACACACACACACACACACGCACTCTTCACATTTGTCCTCTTTAGTAACCAAAAGGTACTGTGCATTATTTTCTGTTTTGCCCATCGTATTGACAATAGTTAAACATAAAATCCAGAGTTACAAGTTATAGAGATATTTGAATTCTTACACATTGCTAGTGGTACATTTGAGTTGTGAAAAAGAGTGACAATATATCAAATATGCAAAGAATACTATTACAGCCCTTTGCCTATTTTAGCAGGTCCAGGCAGAAAATAGATGACTCACTCAAAGGGTACAAAGGAAGAGAGACAAATGAGCGTGCTACTTATGGGGCCATGGTCTGGGGGACGAGAACCAAAGCATGGTAAAACATTTATTTAGAGACTAGCAGCACGGGGGAGGCATTCCTACCTCTGCCACAAAGACGGTAAGTCCGTCACTGAAGAGACCCAACCATGAAGGAAAAGGGAAAGAGAATACGCCACGGAACTCAGTCCCTGCCAGACCTGGGTCCAGTGAGTAGGAGGCAGAGATAAGTGTCCCGACTTCTCTCTTCTCCTGCCGGGCCAGTGCCTCCCACTGGACAAAACCAACGGAAAGCCAGAGTCCCAAGTGATGAGGCTTATGACTGTGACTCTCCCTGGGCACCATACATGACAGGGAAGGACAGCAGATGGATCACAGGAAAATAAGAAGCAGAGAATAAACACATTTGCTGAGCCACTTGTGAACAAATAAGCTGAACTTTGTGCAAAAGTGTTGGCACGAAAATGCTAATTGCAGTGTAATTGGTAAATGCCAATATTGGAAATGACATAATCAGCAGTAAGATATTAGACAAGTCAATTCTATATGTGACCTATAAGTTTTCCATTGAGAATTAGGGTATGACTTTAAAGGCATGCTATAGAGTGTTTGTTGAAATGGGCATATTCACACAATGTTAAAATGAGAAGCCTATAAAACATATACACGTTTTATTTATGCATACCTATGTGTGACTAGGAATGTATAACTACATACTTTTATTGATGCTTGTATTACAACTAAACTGATTTGTCAGACCTAAAATGAAGAATTTATATTAGATTGGAATTAGGTTAAACCAATCTGTAAGAGAGTGACATTCTTTCTTAAGGAATTTTAAATATTATTTATTGTCTTTCAAATTCAACTAGAATCATAGGGCAGAGTTGGGGTAGAGCCTTTGTATTGGAGTGGATGTGACATTATGATTTCACGAACATTGAATGGATGTTTTTCATGTAAGAATGAATTTAAAGCTATTAAGATAAACAGGATACAGATGTCCTCTAGGTCAAAGTCAGCTGGTAGGGAACCATTTGGCTAATAATCCCAGGTTTTAGGTATCGTTGAGCTTAGAAAACAGGGTATTAAAAAAGCATATTGCTGACTATTGTCAAATACAATCAATTAAAACAATTGGCCGTCTTGCAATCCAGATTTATGATTATTCATCATTTTACTATATTGGCACCTGTAGCTTCTGATTTTTGTCTGCCCTGTTTTCCCTATTTGTATAAGTTTTAGTTGAAAAACATATTGTGACTTTTTTCAGCTGATAACCATAACTAAACTAGTAGGATACTAGGTGACTAGGCACTGAAAAATAAAGACATTCTCTACAACGTAATGTCATCATAGAAGGACCCTAGAACATTCCATTACTTAAATACCCAGATCTCCTCGTATATAGATAGATGTTTATTCTTCAGGGATCAATTTCTTTGGTCTAAACCTTCATCTGGATTTAACAGTAAGAAATGTGTGAAACATATTATTTTGACTAGCCTAAGAAAGTAGACTTACTATATTACTTCATATTATCTTGATTGATAGGACATGTGACTATTTCTGTCTAGGACAAATGATAATTTTGTTCAGGTAAAAAGCAAAAAGGTAAAAGGGCCATTGTTGAAAAGAAAACAAACAGCAAAAAATATCAAACTGTACTATAACAATATTGGAAAATTATGAGACACAGACCCCAAATTCTAAGCTCTCAGATAAATCAAACAAAACTATGTGGCTGTCATACCCAAAAAGGATTACCGTAGAGGGAAAGAAAAATGACATGAAAACGTAAATAATGACCCAATGGTGGTATTTGGAAGTCAACAAAGGATAACAGGCTAAGCACATGCTGAAAGTTTGACAAATTTTTAAAAATGAAAACAAAGAAAACTTAGAAAGAACAGCAAAATAAATAACAACAAAAACCATAGTGTTTGCTGGGAGAAATTTTTCTGGGAGAAAAAATTTGCTGGGAGAAATTTTATTTTTTGTCATTCACCTTCTATCATTGCTGCTTCCCCGGAAAACTCTCACAATAACTGGAATTAACTGATACCTGCAAGTAACTCGCTTCTCCTAGCAATGCCCCAATGACAACCTCCATTCACAAACAGCCAAGACACGGATTCTGGATCGTTTTCTTAAATGGTTACATAATGTTCTAATCGATTCAAAGATTAGAATATCACACGCACGTTTTGAAAATCGGAGTCCTGTGAACAAAACTCTGTGTTATACAATGAAATACTCTTTCTCTCTCTCTCCGTCCCTCACTTCTTTCTTCCCTCCCTCCCTCTCCTCATTCTTTCTCAAATTATCATAGGTCTAATTAATACTGCCTATTGTGTTTTTTATTTCCTCCTCTTTCAGGGCGGGGAAATTTCAGTCAACACTTGTATATGATTTTTCATTTATGATAAACAGTTCAGCTGATCTTTATTTTCAAGTGGCCTTCAATTAATTATCCATACCTGACAAAAGATGATCAATTCATTTAACATAGGTGGAAACTTAAAGATCCCTTAAGACGATAAACCAATATATCCTAATCATTTGCCCGTTAGACTTTTTAATGCAAACTTTTCCTCGTTTGCTGTATGGCAGTTTCAGAAGGCAATGTAGAGCCAAGCCCGTAGCCTCTGGAGCCCAATTGCCTAGAGTTGTACATCCAGGCTCTGCAACTTACTGGATATCACTGACCTTGAGCAAATTAACCTGTCGGTTCCTCAGTTTCTTCTGTATAATGGGGATAATAAGGTAGTTGTTGTAAAACTAAAATGAGCTAATATTGGTAAAGTTTTAGAATGGTTCCTGGCATTTAGGAAGTGCTATATGTATCTGCTAAATAATGAATCAAAAACCTTATTAACTTCATGGAATTTAGCTAGGTAATGAACCAGCTTCTGACCAACCAAAATAGATACCGCTAATTATGCTGAGTTTTAGGTCTAAGGTTGAAACAATGAAAAAATATGCTTGCTAATGAGAGTATATTGAGAGTCACATCACTGAAATAATGACCTTCCTTCCAGTCTTCAAAAACTCTTGAAGTGGTTGCACATACGAATAAAAATAGCCATTTTTGCAGACCTTTAATAAACGTTTTCTTCCTTTCCAATCAGCTTAACTGAAAACTAGTTGAGAGATTTAAATAGCAAGAGGTCTGATTTTTGGTTCTAATGTTTCGGAGGCACATACCTACAAGATGATTGAAGTTTTAATGCAAACCCCCATATCATCATGATCAGAAACAAGTCAACCCCAGTAGGTAAAACACTGCTCTAAACATACAATTTTTTAATACTTTCTGAAAGAAAGAGAATATAGAGAATACAACTCACTAAAATAATGACCCCATATCAATATAGCACCTTCACTCTAATGTAAATGGAAACTATAAAAAAGTAATTTATAATAAATGATAGGCAATTCTATTCATTAATACTCAAGCACCCTGAGATTGAAAACATTATGAAGTTTGCAGAACCTTAGCTATATTCAGAGTCACCACGTTTGTGTGAATTACACATGTAGTGAAGACAGAGATCCTACTGTCAGAGATCTATTAGTCCCATAAGTGGTGTTCCCATGAGTCACATGATTTTCTGAAATGATGTATGATGTTAAGTTCTTGGGGAAGAAGACAAACTGGAATTTTCTCTCAATTCACACGGGTTGTGTTTCTGGAAAAGTGAGAGTATTTGAAAAGTGTACAGAAAAATCTTTGAATTTATTGTAAAACTAACTTGGACTCTAGACTCAATAATTAGAAACCAACGTCCAACTATAAATGCACAATTCACGGTGCCTAGCGTGGTTCATTCAATAAGTGCAGAAACCCTCTACAATATTATGACCACCAAAGAGCACTTCAGTGTTCCAAAATTCTCCCTCGAGGTAGTATCTCTGTTACTGGGAACCACTGTTCCAGACTCTGGGACTTCAGAAAAGATGTAAAGGTTTTACTGAAATATGTGAAGTGAATAAAAATGAAGTTATATAGACGATGCATTTTCACAATGTCAAAGTACTCAGTTTTTAAGTGCTGACTTTAGAAAAGGTCTATATTGGAAATATAAAGAGGGGGAACAGTTGATTGTTGAAACTGAGAATAGTTGAACTTTTCGAAGGAAGAAACTTGATATTGATCCGTCTTTAAAGATGATTACCATTGGGTAAAAGGATTCTTTCTACGTGTTACTGGGGCTCTAGATTGGACTCCAGAGTGCAAATGGGTTGACTTCATTTCCATATTTCTATACTAGCAGTCTGGTGCAATCTATAACAAAGACCAGCTTCACTGAACACTTAACCAGATATGACGTATTGCAGGAAAGGCAATGGAGCTTCTGACCGTGGATGCCATGCCTGACTACTCAACTAAGTGACACAGCCTAGTTCTTGTTTCATTCGATTCTCATCCTTATACATCAAGAGGAACAGGAAAGGTGGAAAGAGAATTCAAAGAAACTGTCTTTAAGACTCGGGATCGAACTTGTGTAATTCTTTACACTGCATGCAGGTAGAAACCTTTCTCCCACATTCGTCTGCTACAGCTGCCAAAACAAAGCACCATAGATTTGTCACTGTAAAAGACAGAAATGTAATTCGTCACAGTCCTGAAGGCCAGGTGCGCCAGATGTCTGAGATCAACGTTGACAGGGTTTGTTTCTTCTGACTACTGCCTTCTGGGCTTGTAGGTGGCCATCTTCTCCCAAGGTCTTCATGTGGTCTTTTTCTGGACCTTTCTGTAGCCAACTTTCCTCTTCTTAAAAGAACATCAGTTGTGTTGGATTAGGGCCCACCCTCGTGACCTCACTTTAAGCTAATTAAAACTTTAATTAAATTAAGGTTAATTCTTTAAAGACCTTGTGTCTTGGTACAGCCACATTTTAAGGGTTGGGGTTAGGACTTAGACATATGAACTTTGAAGGGATGCAATTCAACCCATAGCACTACCTACTTATGGTTGCTATAAAATATCACCAGGGAGCCTAATTGGAACCAAGAGACTGAATGAGCACAATTACCCACAATTACTTCTTACCCTGCAACCTGAACGCTGACTCCTATGACCCATGGGTTATCTTTCTCTGGGGTCAGAAATAGACCAAGTCTGAAGAGATAAATGGGTGGAGCAGGGCATTTAGGGTGACATCTCCCCTCTCCACCTGGATGCATCTCCACCATTTTTAAAAAATTCATGCTAACGTTCACATGGTGTGTCAGGAAATAAACAAAGAGGCTGCCTTTTCTTATTTGCACTGTCCATGTGCACACTTGGGGCTGGTGGAGAGATGCCACCCTAAAAGCGCTGGTGAAGGCAGCTTGTTTGTTCGTTGCTGAAGCACAGAAAGATTAGCAGGAGTTAAAGAACAGCAGGGGTGTATTCAGGTGAAGGTGAGAGAAGAAAGTTAATAAAACAGAGCTCATGAATATTGAAATAACCTGAAAGTAAATTAAATAAATTCAATTCATTCTATCTCAGCTTTGGAAACTCTTACTGTCCTTAATTTTTGTAACATAGAAACTTCTGGTTTTCTCCCTAGCCATTGGCCACTCTGTCTCAATCACCCATGCTTCCTCATACTGCCCAGTTTAGCTTTGAAATATTGGGGTGCTCGAAGACTCTATGCTTACATGCCTTCCTTTTTCAATCTTCACATTCTTCTCAGGTAATTTTGTATAATTTATGTCCAGACCCGATTTCTACCTGAAACCCCAGGCCAGATGTTTATCTACGTATCTGACATCCACACCTGAATTTCTCGTGGGCATTACAAATTTTAATATCCCAAAAGAGAATAATTGTCTTCACTACAAATCTTCTGCCCGAGCCCACCTCATTTCAGTAAATGGTGTCATTAGGCATCCAGTCACTTAATAAAAAATTTAAAATAAGTACATAAATGCATAAAAATAGAAGGCATACTTGATTTCCTCTTCCATTAGTAGATCCAATGACCTTAACTTCAAAATCTCATCCAAAACATCCATTTCTCCCCATCTCCATTAGGATTATGGCAGTTCAAGCTATCATTACCTTGCCTGACGTGACAATAGCTTTCTAATTGACTTGACTTCCTCCTATTCTGGCAACTCTATCTGGCTCCTATCTCTCTTGAACACCTCATTACTTACTCTTCTCGGGCTCACTCCTTGGTCTCTAATCAAATTGAGCTACCGCACCACAATTATACGATACACGTCCCCAGTTTAGAGCCTCGTAAAAGCTATTCCCTTCACACACAGAAAGAAAGAAAGAAGAAAGAAAGAAAGAAAGAAAGAAAGAAAGAAAGAAAGAAAGAAAGAAATGCCTTTCTTTCCCATCTTCATATGATTAATTCCTTCTTGTTCTTTGAGTCTCAGCTTAAAGAAAAAAAAAACTTCCAGAAGAAGTCCTTATTAATCTATTAAATCTATGGTAGCCCATCAGACTCTGAATGATATTAATATTAATTTTATGCAATCATTTAGCAGGGTATTTATGAATAATATTTCATCCCATCCCATTATGATGTAACACCTAGGAGATAGGCATCTTAATGGTTCTGTCCATTGCTCTTTATACTCAATACTTCAAACAATGCCTAACTCATGGAAGGAAGTCACTAAATATTTGTGGAGTGAAATGAATGAATGAATGGATCTTTGTATGAGATACTTGCATCACTTACTTCATCTGATATTGTTTTCTCCAAACAGCTGAATGAAAATGAAAGTAGTGTTTCAAAATTGAAATGAGTTATTTAAATGTTATGAACTTGGAAATGCTCTGTAAATATTTTTGTTGGAAAAAAGAAACCATCTCGATGTTGCCAGTTCTTAAAAAGCCCAGATACTATATTTACTGGTTCAAAGAAGTGCCAGTTCTCTTAGTCTCACTCTTCTATTTAATAAATCTTATTTTCTAAATTATAAAATTATTTTTCTCCACATTACTTAAATTTATTTTTGTTTGAAATGTAAATAATGCAATACAAATACTTTTATTTATTCTGGTATGGAGGGCTGTTATGGTAGAGATTATTCTTTGGCAAGACAGAAGAAATAGAATTTGACAGAATAGTGGATTAATGATGCATTTGAGGCTAATCATGCATTATTTTCCTTCCTTGATGTTTTGAAATATCCATGTTCTTTAGTCAGCTTTCCTGTTGGAGCAAAGGAAGAGTTATCTCTACTTTTTTCTCTCTAAAACCAGTCTTCTCACTTTGCTCTTCATCTCTTAATCTGCCCTCTACAAGACTATGAACCATAAATTGCTTTTTTATATATATGGTTTTTAATTTAAATTTATTTTCTTCCTCTGATTCCTTCCCTAAGGAGTGCTAGGCAAAACTAATAATTTGGGGATTGATTTAAATACTAATATCTTGGACACCCTTCCTCTCATGTTTTAATAAATGTTACATTAAAGTCAACTGATCACTCTGTAGCCACAGAACTACGTGAAAAATAAAATAGCACAAAGGGTAAGGTAATATTTGGATTTGATGTCTTTATTAATGTTTACACGAATATTGTCATTTTTGGGAATCCACAGTAACCAGTTTTAAAGTTCTTTTTCCTTCACCCAGTTTTTGTCCATTGGTTTCATGTACTTGATGTTACAGACACCGTGGAATATGACCTAATGCTCTGAATTCAGGAACCGAGGTTTCAAGACTTAGACCTTCATGAACTGTTTGTTGTTCTGATGATATTCTGTTGACATGGTTTTGTTTTCTGTTTCTATTATTGAGGTTTATTCAAAAATGAGAGCTGGAATATGGTCATCTTCTTTACATTTTTTTGCGCTTCAAGCAATTGGACAATGAGGAAAGGCTAAAGGTAATCCTTCAAATAACAGTCTTCAGCAGAAATAAGTAAGCAAAGGGTATTTGCTAGCTGAGATCATCTGGGTAGCTTTCTTCTTCATTTTTCTTAGAGAAACTAAAATATCTATGTTGGGGTTATTTTTTTTCTGAAAATAAGGATCATATGCTGTCTGATATTTGAACTCAAATAAAGGAGAAACGTTATTTAATTTCTCTGTATATTATTTCCAGAGTAGTCTTGAGAAGCTAATTAGTTTGTTAATTATCATAAAACAATTTTGTCAGGTCTTGAGTGATCTTCAAATGCAGTGATCAGAGAAATAGAATTCAGTTGAGCAACTGAAATTTGCTAAATGAATGAATGAGAATGCTTTACTCGGAGAGATTTACACAGAATGGATCTGTGAGGTCGCTGCTTTAACTAAATATTTATTATAAAAGGTCCTCACCGAATCGTTAAGGGGAATTCTACTGCATTACTGATTTCCACCACCAAAGGCAGTAAAGTTTGACTCGGGTTTGAAACTGGAGTTTAGTTTTAGTTTTATGAAATCCCATTTTCAAATGGGCATTTTGGAAACATTCTGGCTAGAAGTCTTATGAACTATATAAAAGCATGGATTTTTGTGTATCTGTTTTATTACAAGGTTCAAATCCCAATTCCTAGTTTTGGTGAGTCCTACTCAAGTGCGGATGGTGGCCAGTGCCATTTTCCTAGGACACACCTACTGTGTGCAACTTTTCTTTTTTACTCATTTCTCCATTTGCCCTAATTTGGCTCTCTGTGAGTCATAAATTCCGAGCAAATTCTGAGAAAGGATGTCAAGTTAGATGAGGAGGAAAGGACGGAACTGATTATGCTGTTTGATGCAATGATGGTGATTTGGGAACAAACGTGGGGAGAAGGATCATAGGCCACAGACTAGTTCCGTACAACAACATTGGATCTTTTCAAATACATTTGTGATGTCGCCAGGTATCTTGTGACCAGTTCAGTTTGACTTTCTATATGCTCAGCCTCCTCTTTACGGAGGTACTGGACAGTCATCAGAGTTGACTATCTTGGCCAAGTGGATCATTTTAAGGTGACGTTGACTATCTTAGGGTGAGGTTACCTTATGAGTTTTCCTATCAGAAGACCAATCTTAAGAAGGAAAACAGGGGTGCCTGGGTAGCTCAGTTCGTTGAGCTTTTGACTCTTGCTTTCCACTCAGGTCATGAGCTCACGGGTGTGAGATGGAGCCTTGCATCTGTGCTGAGGGTGGAGACTGCTTGAGATTCTCTCTCTCTCCTTCAGCCCATCTCCCTCACTTGCACTCTGTCTTTCTCAAATTAAAAACATGAAATTACCTCAGGAAATAGGTTTTTTAGCTAACTTATTCCATTGATTCCCAAAATGGAAATCTGGAAGTGATTTTTATTCTCCCCTGGTAATTTCAGAACGAGGAACAAAAAGGTGTAGAAACTTCTAAGAAATGAAAATGCAGACAGGTAAGTCCATAACCTTTGTAGTAACAACCAATTATTAGCCTAATGTCAGTGACTGGAACTTAAACACACAAGCATTGTCTTCTCTATTTGGCACTTATGAAAATGATATAAATGGAAAATATGAAAGCTGGCATACCTATGATATGACTTGACATTCCCTGTGAAGGAGATAGAATCTTCCCCAACCATCTACAAACATGGTTCCAAAGGATTACAAGCAGAGACAACACTAAATAGTCAAATAATTGTTTTCTACTATCTAGTACTACTTCTTGGCCCCTGGAATTGTATCACTCTGACAAAAAAAAGAAGAAAAAAACACCACACAGAATGATGACATAAATTAAAAGATAGGTCTCTCCTGAAGGTCACCCACTTGTGGACATTTTGACCCTCAGACACAACCTCACTTCCATTAGGTCTCTTAAGGGACTGGAGATTTGCCTTTGGGATGGTAAGAAAGTTCAGTTCCAACTTGCTGTGTGGGTACTTAGGTATTCCTGAACGGAAGATCAGGAAAAACAAATTTAAAAGAATGTCACACTAACTTTGAAATCAGAAGAATTTCCAGCTCACACCCTCAATTACAGCGTATGCAACTAAAACGAAGGACTGCATTATCAAATTCATGAGTTTTCAAAGAAGGTTTCATTTATGTCACCCTACTCAACGTACTAAAACAGGTATGTGTGCTAATATATATTAGAAATATTGTTAAACAAGATATAAATGGAAAAACTATCTTTCCTCTCTCCTCCTCATTCCTGACTAAATACTAATCAAGCAGAAAGTTCAATAGACCAAGAGATCATTAATTACTATATTATCATATAAGCTATCTCGAGTATCATTAAATTATAGTACCACCGATATTTGAATGTTAGCTGAATTGATATAATAGAACTTTAATATTTATATATTCAAATAAAACACATTTTTAAAAGAAGAATTAACCATGTCTAAACTGAGGCATGTAGTTAAAGCCATCTCTAAAATTCATTTTTAAATCATCACCTGGAACAAACTGAAATAGAATTTAGTCTTGGTTTTATGTAGGTAATATCGAAGACAACTATGGGTTCCATAATTTTCTTCAACTCTGAGTACGCTCAAGAGGCCTTATCATTTCCTGGTGCTGGATGAGGCATGGCATCCTTATAGGAATTTAGGGACACTGAACCATGGAACCTAGCTTTCGATGTTTTGGCAGTAACTGTGCAAACTAGCATAACCTGTTTAGACAGTAATGATCACTTCCAAGCCTGCTACATCCAATACCTTCACCACTGCGAATTGAGGACGTAAATAAATTGCAGAGAGATTTAAATCAATCCGGCTTCCTGGATTGATTCCTGGACCAGCTTCCTGGACCAATGAGTGTTTCTGTCCTTCTGTCCATCTGTTTGTTTGGTCTTGAAATGCCCAGATCCCCCAGTACAAAATGTCCTGGTTCCTGGATTATGTTCCCTGGTCTAACCTGGCTGCTAGTTCTATCTAATACTTGGACTGGGTTTCGCTTTTTTTTTTTTTTTTTTAAATTTTTTTTTTTCAACGTTTATTTATTTTTGGGACAGAGAGATACAGAGCATGAACGGGGGAGGGGCAGAGAGAGAGGGAGACACAGCATCGGAAACAGGCTCCAGGCTCCGAGCCATCCGCCCAGAGCCTGACGCGGGGCTCGAACTCACGGACCGCGAGATCGTGACCTGGCTGAAGTCGGACGCTTAACCGACTGCGCCACCCAGGCGCCCCCATCTAATACTTGGACTGGGTTTCGGATGCTACCTGACGTCATTCAACGTCGTCGGTAGGCCTGATATCATCAAACACTAGTGAGAAGAAATTGGGGAATGAAAGTCCAAGAAGCACCTAAGGAAAACTTGGAGGACCTTTAATTTGGGATATTCAACACACAGGCATCATGTGTTATTACAGCACGGAAGGAAGTAATTTCACGTGGAAACCATCTCCCAAATCAGGTTAAATGTTTATAATTTATACGCCACACGGCAAGTTTTCTTAACCTCAACGTATTGTTGATGTTGTCGCTGCTACTGAAAAGTTGTCTGTTGCGTTGCACATGGTCCCCCCCATTATTGTGTACTCGCCAATCTGCTAAGTGTCTAGAAAGAAGAAACTGGTACCATCCAAGACCATTCTAGACTCCGTGCCACAAAAAAGAGTTCATTCTTATCTGGGAAGAGGGTGAAGCCCTCTGGCTTGAGTATATGGTTCTTCCTTCTGTGCTTCTGAAAAGACTCTTTGTGGAAAGGTTTTCTCTCCTTCCGGCAATGGAAGATGCTATAGTAGATTTTGGTCCGGAAAGATCTCAAGGACGAGAAAAAAACTTTGACCAACCCAGTGGGGGCGGGGGATCAAACAGCAGTCTGCAAATTCTTCTAGCTGAACTGACTTCTTTCAAATTTCCTTGGGCCATTGCCACCCTAACTGAATTTTCCTTATTATTCTATTCGTCTCTGTCCAGCCTATACTTGTGAAAATTTCTTCTTTTGACCCCTCTCTCTCCTCAAACTATTGCCTTAGAAAATGGGTCCCCATTGTTCCTAAGGAAAATCCATCCCTCTATACCTATTTTCTAGTCTTAATAGGGTAGTGTCCCCATAATGCTTGGGATTACTGAAAGCAACAGTGTTCTACTCTTTTAATTGAAGTAAAGATACTTTTCTAAATCTTAGAAAAGGCTCTGATGTTGGCAGATACGTTCTTCAGTTCACACGTCCCACATCTTGCCTTGTACTTCTATAGGCCTTCTTCAGAATCCTCTCAAATTCCAAAGAAATTTCTAAAATTGTATTTCAACATGCATTTTATTATTTCCCACAGGTTTAGTGCCAATTAATAAATTCCTCTTCTTTACATTCAATTTCAAATATTTTTTGATAGAAGGTTGTTTTTTTTTTTTTTAATACGGACATTTTTGAATGATTTTGAAATGTGAATGTATTGAGGCATGTACTTGAAATTTTGGAACTTCAGTTTGGAATTTTGAGGGGTGCCTGGGCGGCTCAGTTGGGTAAATGTCCCATCAGGTTCATGATCTCGCGGTTCGTGGGTTTGAGCCCCGCGTGGGGCTCTGTGCTGACGGCTCAGGGCCTGGAGCCCGCTTCAGATTCTGTGTCTCCCTCTCTCTCTGCCTGCCCCCGTTCACGCTCTGCCCCTCTCTGTCTCTCAAAAATAAATGAACGTTAAAAATAAAATAAAATAAAATTTTGGTATATTCATTTACATCATCATGAAGAAGAAGAATGACACTTTCATGTGTCAGATATATCATATAAATTATTTTTAATTCTCACAATAATCTAATTGCATATATACAAAACTTACTCGGATCTTATATAAGAGGGAATTAAGGTGTATGTTCACAGAGAGGACTGTACAGACTCAATACACAGACCCCAGAGACCAGACTCAACACGCGGTCTAAATTGCTTCCTGTGTGCTCTTCTAACTTTTCCGAAATTCTATATACTTATAGCACTCAGAAGCAATCCACTTAATATTGTGGATTGTTTTTGAAATTTGATTGTTCCTCGGATAAAACTTTGATTTCTCGGTATTCTTTTTGCAACCCATTTCTAACTAGTTTAATCTCTTGAATAAATACAATTCTATTTCCAAACTCAAACAGACTTTACAAACATTAAGCTTGCTTCAAAAAGTTGCTTGAGTTCTCAAAAATCTAAAAGGCAGGCATACTGCTCCCTGATTATAGTTTAGCTATTGTTCTTTCATGGAACTGGATATTTTCATATGAGTTTGCAACTAGGAATTTATAGGTATGTACTAAACTTTTCTTCTAGCTTTTTTTTTTTTTTGCCTATTTACTAGTTTTCTTGATCCTTCCATTTTTTATCTAGAATCGTGATTTGATATAGCAACACTTAAAAGAGAAACGGTAAACCCGTACAAATGTTAAGTCAATTATAAGAGTGTTCTCCCTTCCTCTTTAAATCCAACTATTAATAGGAAATTACTACATATTTTGATATTCAAAGCATACACATTTTATTCATATACCATATTCAGTAATTCCTTGTCCAAAGATAAATGGATAAATGGTATATTTTAGTTTTTCAAAGTTACAGCATTTCTCTGGGGACACTCATTTGAAATTACATTTTCCTTAATCTATGAGATAAATAATGGGAGATTTTTAAAAATAATCACTTTGTAAATTGTAGGTTAGATTTGTCAGAGTCAAAGCTCTGCAATGTCATGGAGAAAGGTAGTTTTTTTTAAAAAAAAGTTTATTTATTTTGATAGAGTGTGTGGGAGCAAGAGCAGGGAAGGGGCAGAGACACACACACACACACACACACAGACAGAGACAGAGAGAGAGAGAGACAGAGAGAGAGAGAGAGAGAGAGAGAGGGAGAGAGAGAGAATCCCAAGCAAGCTCTACACTGTCAGTGCAGAGCCTGATGCAGGGATCTAACTCACTAACCTGATCATCACCTTAGCCAAAGTCAGATGCTTAACTAACTGAGCCACCCAGGAGCCCCAGAAAGGTAGTTTTTCATTGCAGTTCTGGAAGAACAATTCTTCTGACTAATGTGACTCAGATATATGCATGTTAGACTAAAGTTAAAAGAAAGTTGGGTTTCCAGAAAATGAAGAATGAAATAAAGATGAAGACTAGGATCCCTGTTCTGAATATTATGAATTTGTTTCACCGTCGTCTTCCCAGTTTTCTGAACGATGTTTCATACATACATTGAAGACCAGTGTTTTCTAACTATACCCTTTCCATTAATGTTAAACGATATAAACATGAACTGTTTTTTAACAAATACCTTCGGAGCGTTTAGACCAGGTAACACTAATGGTCATGTATTTCTCTGAGACCTTTAAAATATACTGGGATTTGGAGAGTCAATTTTAGTTTATGTCCTCTTCCTCATCAGCCTTTCCTACACTTAACATCTGATTATGACGTGAAGCATCTCGCCGTGCCCAGGGCCAATTAGCACTGCCGAAAGCCCAGGTTCCAGGTGGATTTTCTCTATACCAGAAGCTTTCCCATTAGACTCAACCACATTCTGTTCTTTCTCACTAGAGAATGCATCCTACATGGATGCCATACAACCAGAGAATTAAGTGCTAAATTCTTCTTGGAGTGTGCAGTCAGACTGGCAAGCGTTTCTATTCTAGACACTTTTGTTTTTCTCGGGAATTCACTGATTTCTGGGCACAGTTGAACAGCTTGTTTTCCAGAAGGAAATTCCAATCCAAGGACTTTACCTAGAGATACACCAGTGTTTTTCGACTTATTGAAAAGGCCTGAATTTTCTCAGTGCCCCATTCAACAGATTTAGTCACTTCAGAGTGTCCATAAAACCAGAATATTTGGACTCTTTTTGCCATTTAAGTTCCAAAATGTAGGGAGGACTTTTGAGATAGTTTTCCATGCAACAGACTATTTGAAGATATCTGGAATGAGGATGATGATGATATTTTTCTATCTCTGATGATGCTCATATTTGAAGAATATGTGAAGATACTAGAATAGTTACCTAGTCAACATTTACTTGAATAAATGTTAGTATCAAAGTGATGAGGACTTATTTTAATCTCGTTATTCAACCACTGGCCACCAACTTTGAGGGCAAAAGTGTTCTCTCTCTTGCTCAGAGGTGAAATCCTAGTACATAGCACAATGTCCGGTTCAATAAGAGCAAATATTCAACAAGTATTTGACTAAGTGAACGATGACCATATTTCTAACGAAGCAATAACTTGTTTCCAAATATGGGGTCATGTTAACATTTAGAGAAAAAGACTCCAGTGATTTCTGTTGAAGAAGAAGAGGATGTGAGTGGTGGGAAACAAGGAATGGCTATCCTTTCTGATTGTATATAACTCCACTTCCAAAATAATGCAATGTGCCCATCTTCTTTCCCCACCATGCCTTTGTTTTCTCTGTGTTCCTTTGGTCCACTTAGTTTTACTATTCTCAAGCTTGGATTAACCTTATATCCAACCAAAGAAACGTATTTCAGACCATCGTATCCTATCTTCAATTACGGTATTTGCAAATACAACCTAAGGCACGTGTTGATAATGGGTCTTTGGAACAAGGCACGCCATTTTTACCAGATCTAATGGACAGCTCATGGAACTGGAGGTCCATCGATTGGTGCAGCAGTTTCACAGGATCTTGAAGGTTAATCAGACCAAACAGGCTTTAGTAGCTTGTACCTTCTAACTAATCGTTAGATTTATAATTGAAGTAAAGAGGAAGTTTATCTTTAATATGTGATGATGATAATGATAGATTGGATAGGGAACTTTTAGTGTTAGAGTCTAAGGGATGTCTGATCCTTCAACCATTAAAGTCCTATATCTTTAAGTATACTGTGAATCCCAATGTTTGTCTCTAATTACACACTGAAAACAAAGGTAGTTGCATTACAAAGCATGTGGCATCACTCATTTTCGAACGTGGCAAAGTACATTGAAAACAGATGAAGGTAGGTTCTTAGCTCACACTGGAAGGAAATAAGACTGTAGTACTCAACAGCACAGTCGTGATGCAGGATGATTACATATGTGTCATTAAAATGAGGTTTGGTTCGTTTGTTTTCACTCATTAAGAGAAATGATCGCAAACTGGTCAGAATGCTTTTTGGAAGGAAAAAAAAATCACCCGCAGGTATACTATTTTCTGTTACAAAACAATTAAATAGACACTTACTTCCAGGTCTTTTTGTTCAGTACCCTAAGAAATGGAATCAGTTTAATCTGCTTGAGATAGATACCCATTGAAAGGCATCCACTGAGATACTGAAATGGTAACACTTGCAATTGTTTCCTCTTTTATCCTTTGATTAAAACACTTAAACACCACTCTAGTGGCGTTTAGTGCAATGGTTAAAATAGACACAGCTATAAACTGACTTCTGAAAAGTTGTGTTATCTCACAATATATTCTTTTTTTTTTTTCCCCTGTGACTGGTTTCTTTGAGCTCTTACACATGGTTGATGGCATTTCTCTACCATAGAGGTTTTGCAAGCATTCATTGACTTTTGACAGTCTGTGGGAATTCAAATAGAAAAGGGGCATTTTATTACCCATAAGTGTGTTTACTGTATCATTTTATAGGAGCAGAATTTTACAGCATGAGTGTGCAGTGTTTTTTTCCCCTGTTAGTCATCTGTGTGTTTCTTCATTTTCCAGATTGTACAGTTCTTCCTGGGACCAAACATCCCTTTAAATCAATAAGAAACAAAGCTCTAATAAAGAATGCTGAATCAGGCCCCTCACCACCGTACTAATTATGCAGAGAGCACCCAGTGATGTTTACAGTGGACCTTTCCACGACCTGACCATAACATTAAACTCAGAGTCTATTCCAGGAGCAGGCAAGTCTCCATAAAAATTTTATTTTGAAAGGCAAATGCTTACTCACTGCCTAACACTGAAAGACGTGGTTACTCCTACTTTGCTCTCCCTAAACATCGTTAGGTACTTAGATGACCAATGGTTCTTAAAACTGTGTCAGGAAAGTCAGGGAAAGGATTGGTTCTGCAGACAGAGAAGATTCCAAGCACTTTATGTAGACTGGATGGAAGGAAACTGTATAGAGCATCCAGGGCGGACAGGTGTAAGCTGGGGTGGGGGGGGCGGGGCGCGGCGCAGGGAGAGCTTGAGATTTATTATTGCAATTGTCTCAACGTGAAAAGAAAATCTGGGCCCCCGTAGACATTCGTCATTCTTAGTACCTGTAATGCATCAGATGCCCCGAAGTAGTTAACCGTACGCCTGCTTCATGCATCTCAGTTCTGTGTTTGTGTCTGTTCGCGAGCGTGTTTGCCTGAATGTAGTTTTCCCGGCAGCGGCGTGTGTTTGCTGTACGTGCGCCCGTGTACGAGTATGAATTAATTACATATTGGAAACATCTGCATTAGCGGCGTCCGCAGTCCCCGCCGCTCCGGGCGGGACGTTCGGCTCCGTCCGTCACTTGGTGTTAGGACCACTCGGAAGACCTGCCGGTCGGACGCCTGATTGTGGTTCCCGGGGGGCCTGAGCTCCGGGAGCCTGTACCATCTCCATCCGAAGGGGAGGAGAGGAGGGAAAGAGAAGGCGACCGAGCGAGGGGGGTCGGTTTCCCCGCAGCTGGGTGGGTGGTGGGGGTGGTGGGGGTGGTGGTGGGGCCGGGGGGGGGGTGCAGCCGGGGCCGGAGCAGGGGTCCGCGATCGCGCAGCAAATCCCCAACTTGAGCACCGCCTCCCGCCCCCTCCCTTCCCCCCCCACCCCCGGGGAGAGACGCGCGCCCCCTGTCTCGGCCCCCGCCCCGGCCGCTGGGCCCGGGCCCGTCGGTGCCTCCCCGCTCCGGCTTCCGATCGAAGCGAGGGCAGGGCAGGAGGGTTCTGACAGCCCGAGGGGCTCGGTAAGGAGGGGAAGGAGGAGGAGGAGGAGGAGGAGCCGGGGTGGGGACTGGAGGGGGCGAGGAGGGAGGGCTTCCCCGCCTCGCCCGCCGCCCGGCTGTGCAGGCGCTGCTGGCGGCGGCGGCGTCTCCAGCTCTCGCTCCGGCCGCCGCTGCCGCCGCCGCCGCTACCGCCGCCGCCGCCGCCCGGGCGCCGGGGAGATGCCGCCCCGCGCCGCGCCGCGCTGAGGCCGTGCGTGCGCCCTCCCGCCCGCCCGCCCGCGGGGCTGCGTGCTCCCCGCGCACCGGCTCTGCGCGCCAGCTCACAGGCGCCCGGGAGCCCCTCCGAGTCACGCCGCCCGGCGGCGCGGCGAGCGCTCGCCCGCAGTGGCCCCGGCGGCACCCGCGTCCCCCGGCGCGCTCCCCTCCGCTTCTGCGGCCCCCGCTCCTCGGCTCTGCCTCCGCGTCCCGCGGTGATTTTTTTTTTCTTTTTTTCCTTTCCCTCCCGAGAGGGAGAGGGCGGGGTAGGTCCCCTCCTCTAGCTCCCCCCTCCCTTTCCCTCCCGGTTTGAATTTCTTCCCCCTGGCATTTCACTGGCTCCCGGCGCGCGAGGCAGGAGCCGCACGCAGGCGAGAGCAAGGCTGCGCCTCCCCCGCGGCTCCCGGCCCCGGCCGAACTGGAGCCCGCAGGGGTGCGGGGAGAAGAGGACGCAGCGGGAGGGGCCCGGCTCACGCCCGCGCCGAGGACAGCCCGCCTCCCCGGGAGAAGCCCACGGAGAGACGCACGGCGTCTCCGCAGCGAGCTCCCCGAGTCCCGCGAGCCGGCAGCCGACGATGGTGGTGGCTCCGCGAGCCGGCTGCGGGGCAGCGCTGTCGCTCTGGATTGTCAGCAACCTCCTCTGCAGAGCCTGGACGGCCCCGGCCGCGTCCCGTAAGTAAGCCCCCCGCGAGCGCGCGCCGCGCTGGAGCGGTTTCGGTGCCGCATTGAGGTGCCACCCCGGGGGTGGCAACTCCGAGGTGCCCTCGCGGCTCTGGCCCCTGGCGTGCGCGGGTGTCTCCGCCGTCACGCACTTGCGGCCACTGCAGCAGAGAAACTCCGAGCCCCGGCGCTCCCGGTGGGGGGGTGGGGAGGGGTGGGGAGGGGGGGGCGAGACGGGGCTTTGAGGCCGGTGATGCTTCTGGAAAGTTGTTCCCGGTCCGGGAGATTCGTTGGCACCTGCTGGGTTGGAGTGATGAGGGTGGATGGCAGCTTCTTAGGAGTTATTCTTCCACTTCGGTGGGCTTGTTGTGGAGGGAGTTCGTGGCATTTTTGCTTAGGTAGGTCGGTGAAGGGAAAGCGAAGACGGTGGCAAAAATAAGTTGCGTATTTTTGTTTATGGTTTCAACTTAAATGAGCACGGATTTGGGGGTGAGAGAGGAGCACCTTTTGAGCAGTTTGGGCACCCGTGGACTTCTCTTACTCACCTCTCCCCCCCCCCCCAACAAGTTAATGACCATATAGTACTTGCTTATTGAAATGGGAGACAGTGAATCCAGTATGGTAACTGAAATTGCTCCGATTCTTTGGCAGTTGGATGTAATACAGTCTAGGACTTGGGACAGGCAGGGCAAACCGTCAGTAATGTAGTAATGAACACATTTCTTAAGAGTTCTCAGGAAAATGATGCTGCTCAGTGTATTTACGTCTTTGTGTTTTAGCAAGCCTTTTTTTTTTTTTTTAAAGAAAAGGTTGCCCATATTTTCATGTGGTTAGCAAGAGTAGAAAGAAATAGAAGTCTCCAGCCCATCTTCTGAATTGCTTTGGAAGTGCATACACTGCATCCAGAGAGGAAATGCATGATCGCTCCTTTGGGCCAGAAAGAGTTAAACACTAGACAGATTGCCTATGAGAATCTTAGGATAACATTCATAAGCACATAGTGCTTGTTGTTGGGAGAGAATGAGTTAATTTGTTAAGGAATACTCATGGAGACTTTTGTGTGAAAATAAGTGTTTTCCATTTAGGGAAAAAAAAGTTTCATGTTTTCCAGAATTCATTGTATGTGTAGTCCTATTCCTGTTTATGAGATCTTGGGATGCATTGATGCATCCTTACATATATGTTAATCTTAACGTTCTTATTCCAGGATGAAAATATTAATAAGAACCATTGAAAAAAGATTTTGTAAGTTGGGCAAAAAAAGCTGCCTCATAATAATGTCATATGATGAATCACTATTACTGTTTTGATGCATTTTCCCAAGTATTGAATTTGCTTCTCTTTTCTTGCAAGATAGGAAGTCACTAAACGGCAGTTTGTAATGGACCTGAAAAAATATTGTATAGCGTTTTTTCAAGAGGGTTAAAGCTCAAAAAAAGTGATATATTATTAATATTGTAGGCCAGTTTTATACCTTTAGACAGAAAATGAAGACCCAATGCTCAGTGTTAATATTTACATAAATATGTAACTATATACTGAGAAAACTATTCTGATGAGATTTAGTTCCCATTTCAAGATCTGGTTATACAGAACTCACTGTCACTTTTTTCAGAAATTCAATTCATTACGAGTTAAATTAATTACATTCACTGATTAAAGGCCCTCATATCCAGGATTTTTCCTGGGTTTTGTATTGCATCTTTCTGTATACTTCAATTACGATGGATCCATCTGAAACATTTGCCATGTGTCAAGAACGAATAGCATGCATGCAGCCACTGTGTTAATACATTTTAAAAATGGTAAAGTTGTTTCAGAAACATATTCTTAGTTTTTACAACTTAGAATTTGGTGATAGGGAACAGCAGAGACTATTACTTTTAAGATAGTTGATACTTATGTTTGATTAAAATTTATTCATTACCTTATTCGTTAACGTACAGTGGCTTAAGATGACCTTTTATTTCATTTGAACTTAAATTGTGTGACCAAAACCCAAAGTTTCCCTCCATCCTGGAAATCAATTGAATAATAAGAATGATGTAGACTTTATTGATTGGAACGAGCTTCACATAGTCCGTGCTTTAACATTACATTGAAATTTTACCCTTAATGAAAATTTTTATTTATTATTATATGCAACTGTGAAAAAGAATAAAAGATAGTTATATTCTTAATACTGAAAACACTCAAAGGAGAAAAAAAAATGGTAACTACATGAATCTAAGATAATGAACAACTCAACCAGGAGAGGTCATCACGAGACAAAAAGTAGCATGAAAATCTAAAAGTGATGTTTTTATTTGGTACTCATTTAAAAAAGAATATGATGACTATGCTAAAACTTTCTGCCCCCCTGATAACTTTTTAACATGGTGGACATTTCTAGAAGACGCAGCTAATATTTTTTCATTTGATAACGGTACCATTTCAAGTCTATATTTGCTTCTGGCTTATTTCTTTCTCTCTTACTGAAACATACATAAATCTGCTGTTACTGTTAGTACTGTGTTTTTGATAACTAGATAAAATAAGGAAGCTCATCTCTAGGATTAAATAGAGACAGAGTCTAATTTCTTGACACAGTGAGAACGAGCGGCTGCTGAGTGGATAGAATCATATAACCTTCCTCGTAAATGTATACATACGGGACACGTATGCAAAGTTTAAGTAGAATATTTTACTCTTAGGAAGTTGCATTTATTTGAACTCATTTGAAAGATGCTGACGGTTCAGTTCTAAACGACGAGGAGTTTGGGCTAGCATTTGATGAATTTAACTTAATGTTAAAGTATATAAATTTTGACTTAAATAGTGCTTTCTGGTAAAGATCACTTTACATTATTTTGCATACCCGCTAAACCATAATTTCCCTGTCACATTTAAGAAATGTGTTTTTGATCAATCAAATACTTTGTAACAAATACGCTTTTATAAATATATAAGCAAATATAAACATAAGCGTATATAAATATACACACAGACATATATGTATTTGGCAAAATCCTTTAATACATGTTATGTAACATATAGATACATCATTAATATAGTGTGTATATTACATATTTATTTTATGTAATATATGTATATATTTATATATTTTCTAACATATCTTCCAAAGAGTTAAAGCTGCTTACAAGTTTAGAGATGGGTCTTTTCATGGGCAATTATTTCAAGTAACTCAGGCAACAATATCAAAAGAATAGTATACTGATGTGTCTTCTTCTCCAATTCATATAGCATCCTAAAATGGCATCTTTGAAATAGTTGAAGTAAATGTAAATATATATAAATAAATATAAAAGCAAATGCTGCTATGAGGCTGTCTTAATAAAATGAATTTAAAGAAAAAAAAATGCTTTAGGGCCAGCAGATTTCACTGGCTGATTAGAGATAGGACATTATTTACTTAATTTAAGCTAATAATAAGAAAAGTGTTACTCATTGAAGACACCTGTATAATCCTGATTTCATTGCAGGCACTGATATTCAGAGAGCAGGAATATTTGCCAAAAATTCCTCCATTAATATGGCACATGGCAAATTGGCTGAAAAAAAAAAAAAAAGGAATCCCTAGATTCAGTATAGGTCTTTATTAACTTTTATACAGCTGTAAATGTACATCATTTTAGGTGAGTAACATCGAAGTTGTTTGATATGCATTATATTTTTAAAGCCACACTTCTCATTTTCTATTCTAGTTTGGAAGATATTTCAAGTTTTAACTTCTTTAAGATTTTAGATTACTTGTCTGAATTATCAGTTCTTCCAGAGAAAGTCTTAATAAGTCTTTAAAAATGAACTAATAAGTCTTCTTGTCTGATGTATCCTTCTTATGATTGAAACATGAGGTATTTGGTATATATCCCCTTGTCTTGCTATTCTTTGGAACATTTTAAGAATATTTTATTTGTTGAAAATTATATATACAGTAAGGAGAGAGTCTAGGCTCAGAAATTCTTAATTCACAGCTAGTGTATGATTCTCTTACGAGTATCGCACATGTAGAGAACCAACTTCTGCACGTTTTGTGGTGATTGATATTAATGGGATGGAGAAATAAAACATGTAATTTCAACATTTTTCCCATATCTAATTGATTCGAGAAGTGTTTTCTTTTGTCATTTATTGCTACTTGCAAAATTAAAGAGCAGACTACATAATTTAAATCTCAAAACTGCAGTGTTACGGAAATAAAGTGAATGCTAGATTTCCCCGTACGTGTATTGGTATCTGAAAGTGAATATTATCAGTATTTCTAGAGAAATAGATATTTTAAGATAAGCGGCTATTGGAAAAACAAGACATATTTTTACAATCATGTAATGTTTGGCCATTGGAAGAAGTTACGTGTTTATTTTTGCCATTTTAATATGTACGAATAATGATGAAATGATCTTGACATAGCCTTTAACTTTTCAAATGAGAAACCTAAAGGGCAGTCTGAAAGGAACGATCGGTCAAACATCGGATCTCTCCATCTCCTGGGATCTGTAGAACTTGGATGTCTGAGTTCCGAGCAACTAAAGGTGTTGGGATATGGAAGGGCTGCCTCTTTGTCCGGCCTGGTGTTTCCTTGCATGTGGAGGAAAAGTCCTCTTGTGACATTCTTAGCCTTAGCCTTCCCATGTTAAGCAGAGGGACTTGCCTGGCAGGTGACTTTAGATTAAAGGCCTGTCACGGCTGAGCCCCTCCTTCTTCCAAGCTGCCTGCAAGAGGTATAGATTCCACTGAAAGACATAGAAGTATATATAGGCTGTGCCTCTGCGATAATTTGTGTGATAAATGAGAAGCCTTACGGTGTTTTGGTGTTTCCTATGGCTAGAAAGTTTGTTTAATTTCAGGATTAAGGTTAATGAATCCCATTGTTGCCACACAGCTAAGCCCTGTTCGGCAATTATTACGTACTGGGTGGTGTTTGCTCTTCACCTGTGACTTCTTTTCTAATCCAGAACTCAGGCAGAGAAGAGAGTGCTATTTGCTGTACCCTGTCAAAACCAAAGATGTTAAAATGCCAGCAACAAGCTTATTTACTATTGAACTAAATGAACATGAGAATATTTTTGCAGGTTTTAAAAATCAGCAATGGAATGAGGCTCGTGTTTTTCCCTTTGAGGTTGAGTTGGAGAATTGGACCTATTCCAGCCATGACCTCCTAGAACCATTCATTCATATTCTGTTATTAGTGATACTCATCTTAGAAGGACATTTGGAATACCATTTCTTTACCTCCGGTCAGTAACATTACCATTTTAAATGCATCTTACTTACGGACTTTAGTAGCTACGTGCTCGGTTGAACCTTACCTATTTAAGCATCAGGTGGATTTGACATGCCTTGAGTTGGTAACCACTTCGTGTCCACGTTCCTTTTGCACGGTCATGAAGAGTTAGATATTTTGGGTCGGTTGTTCTAAAAAAGAAAAAAAAAAGTCTTTTGCACTTTGAAGACAAAGTTGATCATTTCCTCAATTGTACATTTTCATGCCAAGCTTGTTAAACTCTTACTTAGTTCATTTGGGGGGTAGACTATTCATAATAACAGCTTGAAGTAACTGATTTTTTATAGCACTCCAGATTTTAAAACCTCCCGTGATAGTAGGAAATCTGGAAATAAAGACGTGTTCGTTGGCTCTGAGTTTGCTTGCCGGAGATATCATATTTTTGGTATACAGCGAAAGTGCTGAAGAAGTACACAAGAGCTCCTAAGGGCCGTATTCTGCGTCGTACTTATGATTTACATTGGTTTGAAATATCCTCATAAACATGCAGAGTGATGTATTTTTTAACGCTTTCACGTGTAGGAAGGCGGTGAAAGTTCTGCCGGGCAAAAGGATCCCCAGGCACACGTAAGGTTCTCCGTCCCTTTTCAGGTACATTCATTCACCCCCTGCTTGGTTGGCGCTCGACTGGTGGCCTTAGTGGTCTGGGAATGTGTATTACAGAAGATGTCAGGGGATGTGCATTAGACGTCACGTGGAAAAAAAAGTAGGCGAAAAGAAAAATTTTGCCCTGACTCCTGCTAATTTTCTACTGCTATCACAATGTCCGTGATGTCACTCAATTATATTATTCAGAAGGATTACATGGAAAAAAGTAAATACATACACGCCGAATTCAAAAGGCAGGTTATTATGCGCGGAAATACCATGATTCGCCAAAGAAAGTCATGCATTTACCTCTAAGAATGTTCTCGTAAAATAGAAGGTGCTTGTTGTTACCCGTCAACCATACTGACTCGAATGCTTATTTTGAACTAACAGAAAACATATGTTGATTAATTGCATTGCTCTGTTAACTCATTTTGGTAGGCAGCCACCTACCTCTTAATGAGAACCAGATTATTTAGCATCCTTGTAAGTAAATATTTACCTCTATATACTTCATATATTTTTTCAGATATTAGGCAAACTACATGAACAGAATAACGACATGAAAAAATTTCAGCCTAATTATGTCACATGGCAAAATTTTACCATATTTTAAGAGTATCATTTGTTGAAAAGTTTTTAATGACACATTAACCGTGGCCTATTCTGCATGAAATTACCTAATTGCTAGTGAATTTTCACACAAAATTGATAGATTTATGTAATGCGTATGAAACATTTTTGGTTCAAACAAAAATTAATGTGTCTGGAAAAATGTATGATTATCAGTTTTCTCAGATGATTAAATGAATATGTTATTAGGTTAGTGGTTCCAGTGCCAACCAGTCTAAGAACACATGACCCATTTTTTTTTTTTTCTTTTTCTTTCTCTTTCGGTGTGCCCTTGGGCACAATGACCCCGAGTCTAATGCCACTGTCCAGGCAAATGTTGTTTTACTGTCCAGGCATTTGTTTCTCAGTGAGTCTGTGTATGGCCATAGAGTCCTATCTCCCTCAACACAGTATCCCAGACAGGTGTGCATAATCTCGTGAAATTTGATCTATAAAGTAAAACTTGATTTTATACTCATGTTATATATACCGTCACCGGGACTTTTCAGCTGACTTTTGTTAGTGATAAAGCTCACTTAAATCACTTAATTAACGTTAAGTGTTCTTTGAAAAGAATATTTAGGAGAATTCATACCTGCCTCATAGAATAGGTTTGTAATGGTCATATCTCCAAAAATAAAATTTCCTCATGCCCGTCTGTAGTATATGTGAATTTTATCCTGATACCTTAACCTAAGCATGTAAGTCTCTTATGGCTAATTTAAAGCACATGCTATTATTGCTGATTATATATATTTTTTTGCTGTCTGGATTATGGGAGTAAGAATAACCATTTTATCATGTCAGTTGACAAACTGTGTCAAAGATATCAGTGCGCCATATTGGGTACTTCCATTGTTTCTATTATTACCAGCACAAAAATAAACAGCTTCATTCCGATATTTATATACTGATGTGTTTATTTGTATGGAATCAGTGGCAAAGAATGGGATCAAAGAGTTTGTATATTTTTTCTTTAATGAACATTTCCTGATTGAGCTCCATAAATTTGTAATAGCTCATGCATTCACCACCAATGAACGAGCATCGTTTCCTAGACTCTTGGCATCAATAGACATTTTTATACTCTAACAGTTTTTTGCCCGTGGATATGAACAGTGTTTGTTGAGTGTTGACTTCAGGTCAGGCTCTACTCTTCAGATGCATTAACTCTTTTAGTCCTTAGACCAGTGTTCCGATCAGCAGATGAGAAAAGTGGGCAGACAGAAAAGTGAAGAAGCTTGCCAGGCCACGCATACGATCTATCCCTCCAGTGTATGCTCTTGACCATGATGCCTCAGGCTGAGGGAGAAATCCTATGCCATTGATTTCCAGTTCTCTGACTAATATTGAGTTTCATCTTGCATGTAGGCAACATTTTAAGGTTAATTAACTGCTTGCATAGAGTAATAGTGGGGAAAAAACCTGTTATCGTAATGTTTCCATTTCAATGATACTAATGTTAAATAATAACACATAAGATGTCATTTATGTTCTTCCTTTTCATAATAAAGTGATTTTACAGTGTAATTCTATCTTTTGGGTACTGTTAGCATACATTTAAAAACATTTTTTTAATGTTTATTTTTGAGAGAGATGGAGTGCAATTTGGGTACTGTTAGCATACATTTAAAAACATTTTTTTAATGTTTATTTATTTTTGAGAGAGATGGAGTGCAAGTGGGGGAGGGGCAGAGAGAGAGGGAGACACAGAATCCAAAGCAGGCTCCAGGCTCCGAGCTGTCAGCACAGAGCCCGACGCGGGGCTCGGGGCTCGACGTGGGGCTCGAACCCACAGACTGTGAGATCATGACCGGAGCAGAAGTCGGACGCTTAACCGACTGAGCCATCAAGGAGCCCCACTATTAGCATACCTTTTAATGGTCATGTGTTGAAAATATTTATTAAAAAAAAAGTATTTATTGAAAGCTGTGCAGAGTATTTGCTGAAATGCTTTGTCAGATATTAATAAAAGCTGTTTTAAACTGGTTCTAAGGAGATTTTGCAGTCTGTATCCGAACCATAAATATTACTGACATTACTAAGCGTAAGTGATGATACCTATGTAATCTATAACCATTGTTTTCAGTATTCATTTCATGTAGGGTCTAAACCATAAAGCTTTTCTTGAGAGTCTTGTTGAGAGGAAAACTTCTTGGACTCGAATGGCAGTGGGAAAATATTTGTCTCCAAAATATTTGCCATTTCCAACGCTTAAATATTTCTTGTATCTGTTCCTGCTCTCTTTCCTGTTACTGCGACTCTTGGGAGGATCTTCAGCATTTGCCTCCGGACATTAAATTAGTAGCCTCCCTGCTTCCAGCCATTTTCCTCTAGTTTACCATCAGTATGTATTCCCGACGTACTTTCCAGAAACACAGATCTTGTCCTAGGAGTCCACTTCCCTGGTGCTTGCCTGTCCCTTTGATGCAAACTCCCCCGGCACCCCATGTGTACCCCATGTGCGCCCTGTGACCTCACCGTACTAAACCCCTTCCGGTTCCTCCTTCCCACACACTCTTTTCCAGTTGTGTTTCTCTTTTGCATCCTCACTTACGTTCTGTCCTTCTGGAACACCTTTTGCTGTTTTATCCATGCTGATTTAGGGGAAACTCACTGATGGTCAAGCCTCTGGCTCTGGAGCAGATTAGAGGTGCTGTCACCTCCCTGTGGTGATTTGGTCTCATCACAGGAAAAATTCTAGGAAAATAGTAAGGGAGTCGAGTGATGTCAAATAACGCAAGTCCTTTTCAATATTCAGGTGGTAGAGTGAGAGATCATCACAAATTACTGACAATAGAAAAACCGCAAGAAATATATTTTTAAAAGATAGAACACAGATACTTATCATCATTTATACATGAATATTAATCTGTTGTTTCAAGGGAAATTACGAAACCATGCTGTGAAAGCTCTGTAGTTTCTCCAACCCTGTTTCCTGCATGGCTCTATTTTGCAGCATTTTCTGCCCTTCACTTAAGCCATATCATCGGTCAGACTGCTTGGACTGCCCTTTTCAAAACACGGTTGTTTCAAAGAAATACCTGTAATCTGCATGCAAATCAAAGACAGATGTCAACAAAATAATTATTGGGCCTACCAGGTACTTGAAATAGAGTGCTTAAGATGTCAAAAAATCTTGTAAATGGTACAGGTAGTTGCAGAGAAAGTTGATAATTATATATATTTAGTTTATAATAATCTTCGCATGTTAGTTGATTTTTGTGAAAGTGGGTATGGGATGTCAGGGAGTTTCATTTTGATTTCTAATATGACAAAAATATCTTTGGGGAGTGCCAAAAATAGGCCCTTATATTTTGTATATATTTTAACTCTCCACATCCCTGCATTTGAAACTCTGTTGATGTTGCATTTCAACCTGAAGATATCCTCCAGCCTGCAAGATCCCTGCCTTTTCAAGGTCCGCCCTTCAGGCGAAGGCTCTTCCCAGTTTTATATCCTTCACATCGACTCCCCCTACGTCTGCCTATTGGTAACAGAAGTTACTCCTTTTCTCTCATCCCAGACTTTGCATGGACACAGCCTACACTTTGTGCTTAGGTTAACAGGTATAAAGGCATGGTCGTATTAAAGGAACCAGACTTCAATAATCATCTTTCATCATAGCAGGTACTATACCAGTTACACTGAACTTATTACATGAAATTAGTCGATTGCCTCTCTGCATAGGGATGCTCAAAAAATTGAAAGCTCACTGGTTTCATTTTTATAGAGTTTTATCAAGTTCTCTCTTCTACTGATACAAAATCTGTGTCCTCATAAATCTGGCCATTGGTTGGAGATGGGCTTTTCAGGTAATAAAAGCTTAATATTTACCCGATATTCTGCCATAAAATATTTGAAGACAGACATGATAGTATGATTAACTATAATTTTAATATTTTGTCACTATTTTTATAGATGGCTAATTAATATGTCAAAGATTAATTCATCCATTAAGGGAAAATGCTGCACATGAGCGGCATTAAATAAATACAAAAGCATTGAACTAAAATGGGTTTTGTAAGATTTGGATATAAATTGTGCAAATAGCTGGGTTGTAGCACAAAATAGAGATACGTTTTATTAGTTGTATTTTTATAGCTACAGATATTGTAATCAGGAGTAATATAATTTTAATATAATATCAGTTACAACAAAGTTTTCCTGTAAATAGTAATTCTCATAAAAATACTGCCTTAAAACTGACATGTCTGTATGAATCAAAACGAAAATGAACCAGGTAAGTATTTCAGAGGACTGTCATTCAAAAGGAAAAGGGCTGTTAAAGTTATTTTAAAGTATAGTTTATACTACTTGCTCAACACGAAAGGCAACATATTCTTAAATTTATTATTTGTCCTTTGTCCAAAGTATATTAAGAAAGTGTTACTGCAATTTGATTAGTCTTCATATTGTGAAAACATGGCTTCGTGTTACATTATCAGTATATGCAGTGATCTGAGTTTTAGTTTTACAAAGATTATACAATCACCCCAAATCTAAATTTTGGAATTTAAAATACGTTGATTCTACACATTTTAGATTACAAGTGGAGAAATTAGAGCATCGCATCCACCTCTGAAAAAGAAGTTTTAGGACCTTGTAAATAAACACGGCGCTGTTCTTTTATCAAATTGGCACCAGCCTTTTTGTAAAAGGCTTTCAGATCTGTTGTTTGCTCCTTTATATGCCTATAATTACACCATTCAGAGCATCTCACACTGTGTTTGTTTCTGCATATTGCACTTTCGAATGACAAATGCCCCCATGGTGGAGCCAGAGACAAACCATGTCAAGTGATGGAAGTTTCTGGCTTCCTTCCTGAAGTTGACCCGTGACAACAGTTGCCTAAGAAATTGTAAAGGAGGGCACTCGGAGATGTGCTGATCGACATCTTTGGGAGAAATGAGTGACCTAGGCGTGGAGCTAAAATGATTTCTTATTATTTTATTTATATTACTTTTAAAAGCTTCCACATAACACATTCAGTTTTCCAAATTTTAGTAAGAAAAAAACTGCCATTTAACAGTGTGCTTCTGTAAGTCACACATGCAGGGTTTCTTAACTTTTATTTCAAAATTATTTTAACCGTAATATTTCACCGTAGTACGTTGCCTCAAATCTCCCTTTTATTTATTAGGCATGTTAAAATTTAAATTAAAATTATAAATCATCTCTGTCGGTCCAGAAGTAAATTTATCAGTAGGTGATTAAAGTCCTTCCCATTATGGCATTTTAGCTGGAACTTAGAGAATAAGAAGGAAGTAGCCAAGAAAAGAAAGAGGAAGAATGTTCCAACCAAAAGAGGACAACCATGCATTTCGGACATTGGTTTAAGTTTAGACTTCACCCTGATGAGGAGGTGTTAGGTGGCTTTGGAATAAGACTTGTGTAAAAAATGTAGTGAAAAGAAAGTTTTGGAAAAGTAAATGGCGTTGCTCAATAGCTTATCAACAAATAGAAAATAAATGTCTGTTGGTTGAAAATATAGTCAGTAAGTATTATCTTTAAATCAGAATAATTTAGGTTTTATCAGTTTTGTTTAAAAAAATAAGCATTGGGGAATCCTTACTTTCTGTGGATGAACTCGACTATAGCAAGTTGACTCTCTAGAATACAAACCATCTAAATTGCTATAAATAGAATATACACCATAGATTTGGGTATAGGGTGGGTAAGTTTTTCCTAACAATTGCTATTTTAAACTCCTTGAAAGATTTTGGAAAATTTTATTTGTTTCTGTTTTGCTTTGTTTTGTTTCTTTGTAAGTGTGTTTGAGTGTATGAACCAAAAGTAGTTGTAATCTACTTTGGTTCAACCTAAAATGGCAAATTTGGTTAGTTAGACTTCACTCAATCAAATAAAAATCAGAATGCTATATGTGAGTGTTTTATGTATATGTCTATTTACTGTCTGTGGCAAGTTTCTGTATTTTCAAAGCCAGTCTCCATACATGTGTGAAATAGTCGTTTACTATGGATGAGTGTCCCATCCTGGACGCTCCTAAAGTAAAGGCCACTGTAATCTAATTTTCTGTGGTCATCACTGAAAATTAGTTTTATACTGATTGCCTGATTAAATGTGTTGACGTTGATTTGGTAAAACCATTAATGATTTTCAAGAAGAATCTACCTATTCTTTTGACTCTCTTGTAATAGTTACGAGCAGAGACCAACATGTCAAAAAGGCTGGGTTTGGTTGTTGGCTCTGGTCCTCAGCGACCTTAACACGAATTATCGAAACTTTTGAGCCCCGGTATTCTAATGTTTAAAATGGTGAAATAACAGGGCACCTGGGTGGCTCAGTCGGTTAAGCATCCAACTTCGGCTCAGGTCATGATCTCGCGGTTGGTGAGTTCGAATCCCGCGTTGGGCTCTGTGCTGACAGCCCAGGGCCTGGAGCCTGTTTCAGATGCTTTGTCTCCTTCTCTCTCTGCCTGTCGCTTGCGCGTGCTCTCTCTCTCTCTCAAAAATAAATAAACATTTAAAAAATTTTTAAAACTGGTGAAAGACTTGCCATAAGGATCAAATACAGAATGGGTGGCTTAGTTGGTTAAGCGTCGGACTCTTGATTTTGTCTCCGGTCAGGATCCCAGGGCTATGGGATCGGGTCCCGTGTTGGGCTCCGTGCTGAGCATGGGGTCTGCTTAAGATTCTCTCTCCCTCTGCCCCTCCCCTGCTTGTGTGTACATGTGTGTACTCTCTCTTTCAAAACAAAAACAAAAACAGATATATACAGAATGTGCAATGACTGGCACTTGATGGTAGATTGATTTTAGTTAATTAATTTTGTTAATTTAATTTTTGGGGTCATTTTTGAACACATTAAATATTATGCAGATCTATGAGTAAGTACTCAATAGAGTCGATAAATATTGCAAAATCATTTGTAATTGTTTCATTTATTTCTTTAAGTTTTTAATTTTAATCCCAGTATAGTTAACATACAGTGTTCTATTACCTTCAGGTGTACAATATAGTGATTCAGCAGTTCTACACATTACCCAGTGCTCATCAAGATAAATGTACTCTTAATCTTCTTCACCTATTTCACCCATCCCCGCCGTTTGTTCTCTATAGTTAAGAGTTTATCTTGGTTTGTCTTTCACTCTCTTTTTTTTTTTTTTTTTTTTTAAGAGAGACTACTTTCTTTTTTTTTTTTAATTTTTTTTTCAACGTTTTTATTTATTTTTGGGACAGAGAGAGACAGAGCATGAACGGGGGAGGGGCAGAGAGAGAGGGAGACACAGAATCGGAAACAGGCTCCAGGCTCCGAGCCATCAGCCCAGAGCCTGACGCGGGGCTCGAACTCACGGACCGCGAGATCGTGACCTGGCTGAAGTCGGACGCTTAACCGACTGCGCCACCCAGGCGCCCCATCTTTCACTCTCTTTTTAATTTCCTTGTTCATTTGTTTATTTCTTAAATTCCACATATGAATGGAATGAAATCATATGGTATTTGTCTTTCTCTGACAGACTTACTTTGCTTAGCATTCATTACAATCTCTAGCTCTGTCTGTGTTGTTGCACATGGCAAGACTTCATTCTTTTTTTTTTTTTTTTTTTCAACGTTTATTTATTTTTGGGACAGAGAGAGACAGAGCATGAACGGGGGAGGGGCAGAGAGAGAGGGAGACACAGAATCGGAAACAGGCTCCAGGCTCTGAGCCATCAGCCCAGAGCCCGACGCGGGGCTCGAACTCACGGACCGCGAGATCGTGACCTGGCTGAAGTCGGACGCTTAACCGACTGCGCCACCCAGGCGCCCCGACTTCATTCTTTTTATGAGTGGGTAGTATTTCATTTTGTGTGTGTGTGTGTGTGTGTGTGTGTGTGTGTGTGTTTCTTCTTTATCAGTCATCTGTCACTGGACACTTGGGCTGCTTCCTTAATTTGGCTATTGTGACTAATGCTCCAGGAAACATGGCGGGGGCGGGGGGCATATATCCTTTCAAATTACTGTTTTATATTCTTTGGGTAAATACCCAGTAGTGTGATTACTGGACCATAGGATAGTTCTTCTTTAATTTTTCGGGACCCTCCATACCGTTTTCTATAGCAGCTATACCAGTTTGGATTCCCACCAACAGCGCGAGAGGGTTCCTTTTCCTCCACATCCTCGCCAATGTTGTTGTTGATTTTAGCCAGTCTGACAGGTGTGAGATGATATCTCATTGTACTCTTGATTTGCATTTCCCAGATGATGAGTGATATTGAGCATCTTTTCATGTGTCTGTTGGCCATCTGGATGTCTTCTTTGGAGAAATGGCTGTTCCTGTCTCAGACATTTATTTCATAATGTGGTAGGGAAGCTAAGGCTTACATTTGGAACAATTAGCAAAGATAAGACCAGAATGTTATCTGATTTCCACATATCACGTGTAAATGGTCAAAAAATGAGATAATAATATCGTTCCATTGTCTTAAGAAAGACTTAATTGAAGGAAATAAGGCATATATAATCTATATTAATTTATAATTTATTGTATTAATTTGTAAATATATAGGCTAATGTTATATTCTACACACAGATTAATACTTGAGTCATTTATTTAAAAAGTATACTCATGTTAAAAAGTGTGGCAGAAATTATTAGAACAGTATAAAATAATGTATTTAGTGGAGCCTATTTTATAACGTAATAGGTGTTCACTTACCTTACTCACACATGTTTCTGGAAAACCACAACATTTGTAAATTAGAAAGTTTGTGGGCATGAGGAACATATCCAAAAGCGAAAACATTTTTACTCTTAACTTGTCAGCCATATGTGCAGATAGGATAAAGCTCGTTTTCTGAAGTATGATGGAAAATATAAAAAGAAATTTGACAATTTTTTCCAGTTTTGAATTTGACTCTCCAAGTATCTGGAAAGCTGGGAAATCAGACAGCGAATATCATTTTAAGTCCTTGAAAATCAGTGCCCATCATATTTGGAGGCTCAGCCGAAATTGTTTATAAACGACTTTTTCATTATATTAATCAAAATACTTGAGTGTCTTTTAAAAATAGATCACTGTGGTAAGCTCTGAAGATTGGAGACACTTTGAACACAGGGTCTCTTGCCTGAAGAGTTTTACAATCTGTAGGAAGGTAGAAAATATTTATAATTAAAATTTTAAAATGAGCAACTTTTCCAGTAGTAAAAGCTACGTGATTTCCTTGCAAAAAAGGCCCAGGCAAAATTAACAATTACATTTTGTTACATAGATAATGAGGGTATGAATTGGAAATGATAGGATCATAAAAATGGTGGAGAAAGGTGGTCACTGGAAAATTATATTCTGAGACGTATTCTAGGGCGTGTCAGCAGTTGCTAGTGAATTCTTGTCACTGTATTTTCAGTGGCTCAGAAAACTTCTTGGGCCCATCTGCCAGACCATGACTGGGTCCTGCTTCACCACCAGCCCGAGTTGGTCCAATGAGTTTATTCATCAGTTTCTGTCTGAGATTGGTAAAGTACGCGTAGCAGACATTCATTTTCACAATTTCCAGATTCCTGGCCATGGAAACGTAAACGCTTAAGATAGATAGTCAGTGAATTTGGAAAACATTTGTTTCTTCCCCTCCAGAAATTTTGAATATTCTTTTCAGGAAAAGGAGGAGGACTGAAAACTTCACCCAGAGAAAAAGAATCTCCTCTTGTGGTTTTCCTTGTCCTCATTTTCTTATTTCTTGTGTCGTCGTCTTCTCCCTACTCGCACCCAACAGGAAGATGGATAGGGTGAGGTAGAGAAAACGTGAGGACACTAATGAGAGAAAACACTGGTTCCGATCTCTTGAAATAATAAAAATTAGCAGTAAGACAACACAGTCCTGACTTACATGAAATTTCCTCTTTCTCACAAGACCATGTGGTATCAGGCAAAAAGAAGTGAAATGCTGCTTTCACTCTGAATATTAAATTTATCATTTCATACATTGAGACAAAATCTATTAAAATCCAAAAGGAATAATGAAGGGCAATTGAACACTGGTAATTCTAAAATATTTTTCAATAAAGTATAATTTTTAACTGTTTAGGTGGGGCTGGAAATGTTAAATAAAACTTGTAAATGCTTTAATACATACTTACAGGGTAGGTATGTGATTTCCAGAAATTTATCTCAATTTTATTATTATTATTTTGTGTGTGTGTTAATTTATTTTGAGAGACAGTACATACACTTGTGCTTGCAAGGGAGGGAAGAGAGAGAGAGAGAGAGAGAGAGAGAGAGAGAGAGAGAGAGAATCCCAAGCAGCTTCCACACTGTCTGTGCAGGGCCCAAAGCAGGGCTTGATCATAACCTGAGCTGAAATCAGTTGTCAGACGCTTAACCCACTGAGCCACCAAGGCACCCCATCTCAATTCTATAATTATATTGTAGTCAATATGTATGGCCTAGGTAATTTAATATCAAATAGGAACATTTATTTCATTATGTAAAAAAAAAATTGTTTCTGGACAACAGTGTCTACATGAGAGAGATCATTCCAGCCTCATTTGGAAATGTCAGTATTAGTATTTGCAACAATTAGAGAACTTTGCTAAGGAGAGAAATAATTTCGATCATTTAACACCTATTTAGGTGCTATTGGAACAGGAGGCATTTACAAGAGGCAATTTCCTAAATAAAGTGTATTTTGAAGTGTATTGTTCATCGCTGACTTTAAAGGAAGTAAGTAATATTAAGTATAATTATGACATACTTTCATGGAACAATGTCATATTGATATTGTAATTTAATAGTTACAGGATATTTGTAATTATATCTTATTAAATTTTTTTAATGCTTATTTTTGAGAGAGAGAGACAGAGTTCTAGTGAGGGTGGGGCAGAGAGAGAGGGAGACACAGAATCCGAAGCAGGCTCCAGGCTCTGAGCTGTCAGCACAGAGCCCAATGTGGGACTCAAACCCACGAACCATGAGATCATGACCTGAGCTGAAGTCAGACGCTTAACCGACTGAGCCACCCAGGCACCCCTGTAATTATTTTTTCATGCTGCTAATGGTGATATGCCTCATATGCTTTAAGCACTTACCTTTGGCATTACTGTGTTCTGTACTTCACAACTCTTCTGATTTTAATAACATTTCACTTAGTTGGATTGCTGCATACCGTGGGATGGATAGTGGCTGAGTTTTATTCAAGAGGGGTGCATTTATAAAATGCTAGAAAGTGCAAAAGTTCTTAGAAAATATTCCTCGTGTTCTCATCACAGTCGATTTCATGCCAGTTGTTTTTAAGGAATATAGTGTTATAATGAGGTTATTTCAGAATTGAGTAATATATCACTTCAAACAGAGCAATATAGAACTTGATATATGTGTTTTTTACACTTTCAGTGTATTTGCAGCTTAACTTTTCAACATTGTCTATACATCAAAGGCTTAGCCTTCAAGTTTGACAGTCAATGAACTATAGCCTACAAGTCGTAGATGATTATCTATAAAAAAGCCATACAGTGTCTCTATCTATATCTCAGATTATAGTCTGTACAAAAGTATGTTCTTTAGCAGATGATCAGTTTACTTAAAACATCAACAGGAAGTTATACGTGGGTGTTTGTTGGGCATTGAGGACTAGTCCACAGCGGCCATTACTGGAGCTGGTATGGAGGAGGTGGGTGTAGAAGTGGAAACTTCATAGAGCACACCTGTTAATACGAGCATGAACCATCTGGCAGATTCTGAATCGGTGGATCTGGGTGGGATCTAAGAGGTGGCATTTCTCAAAAGCTCTCACACGACGCTTATGCAGAGAGTGGTTGTGGACCACACATTGAATAGGGAGGTTTTAAACTCGGAATCTTGAAAGAACATATGTCTTGCTTATTTTGAAATTTAGCACACTCTAATTGGGGAAAATTGAAAACATGTATCATCATTATCTATCAGACTATTAAATATGTTGGGTGCAAAGAGAAGGTACAATAATGTAGTCTGTGATGCGGTTTTGAGGAAAAACATGCAAGAAGATGTAGATACTGGGTTATAGTTGGGTAGTTTTGAACCATTTATATAATCTCTCTAAATTTTGGTTTTGCATTATAATATTAGAGAGTTGAACTAGATTATCTCTAAAGTCCATTACAATTTTAAAGAGTTTTCTTTTTTTAAGTGTATTTATTTTGAGAGAGAGAGAGAGAGACAGAGAGAGAGGGAGAGAAGGAGAGAGAGAATCCCAAGCAGGCCCCATGTTGTCAGCAAAGAGCCCAGTGCTGGGCCCAGTCTCGTGAACCGTGAGATCATGACCTGAGCCGCAATCGAGAGTCTGATACTTAACCAACTGAGCCACCCAGGAGCCCCTAGTCCATTACAAATTTAAAAAATCTATCATCCCAATCTCCTAGACTTTGCAGTCTTAGAACAAAATAGCACCTCTTCCAAACCTCAGTCTCTCTCTCTCTCTGTCTCTCTCTCTCTCTCTTTTAAAAATTTTTAAAAATGTCTAACAGGATCTTTGGGATAGAGTCTCAAAAGAGTTTCCGAAGCTGAAATAATATTATGTATTTAAAATAGTTAACAAATTGCCTTACCAATTGTAAGTGCTCAATTACTGTTACTTTTTAGGAAAATTATTGTACAGATTAGATAAATCAAATCCTAGAAAGTGACGTAACTTGTCGCAGGACATACAGCTTTTTAAAGATACGCTACATGACACTAAAATAACAAAATAGCTATGCAAAGACAGTCATCATCATAGACTATCACAAAAGGAGAAATAAGAGCTTGCCTTTCTCTGTTAAAACTGGTAGAATTCTACCCAAATCAATCTAATCTCAGTTACCAAGTTACTCAATCCTCGTGTCTGATAAAATGTGTGTGTATATGTACTCCTTTTTTGTTCTAATAATGTAATAAAAAATTGTTTACTGATCTGTGGATATCTCCAGGTTGTACAGTATGATGTCATGTTTGTAAAACATGTCATTTATTGACATAAAATTGTTATTTACTGTCTCGTCTTTTCAATTTATAAGCAAATAACATATTTCTATACCTGAGTAAATAGAAAAAGGTCTAATCAAGGGAGCAAGATTGATCAGTGTCCTCTGTGCCCTTCTTAGTAGTGAGTGTGATTTTTACAACATGTACAACCAGAAATTACTATATAGGCATGATAGATAGCTGCCAATAGTCTTGTTTTCCTTCCATAAATTACAATGCATTTATGCCAATATGGTGAGTTTTTCCACTTAAAACAGACAGTCTGGTCCATCTTTCCTACAAAATCGACTGACACGTGACCACAAAACATTACTATTAACATATTTTGTATCTTTTTAAATTTTTTTTAATGTTTATTTATTTTTGAGAGAGAGAGAGAGAGAGCGCGCGCGCATGAACAGGGGAGAGGCAGAGAGAGAGGGAGGCACGTGTCCGAAGCAGGCTCCAGGCCCTGAGCCGTCAGCACAGAGCCCGACGCGGGGATTGAACTCACAGGCTGTGAGATCATGACCTGAGCTGCAGCCAGGCGCCCCAGCATATCTCATATCTTAAATTACCTGCCATTGCGGCCCTGAATTTCAGGAACTGATTGCAGGGGGGGGAAGTGAGGACAGACAGCCTGGCTGTGAGCTCAGGAGATGTTAGCCTGGTTTGTCGGTGTGGGTTCCGAGGCACGCCCGATGGAAGTTCATGCCGTGCTGTCCCGCGGGATTCGAGGCCGCAGAAAAACAGACTGGTGGTTTCTTTCTTCTGGTTCGGCGGACTTGTTTCTCAGACAGGGCCTCCGGGGGATCGTTAATAATGTCCACATGCACCGATTTCCTAAACTTGGGAGCAGGTGGCCACAGTTGAGAACCTCGCACCCTTGTGTATCCCCCAGGCCAGCACTTTGATTGAATATCCAGCAATTCGATTTCCGTGGTGGGGCGTACCTTCGTTTACGTGGCTGTGGTCGGCTTCACGTGTCAAACCAGCAGAGTCAGCGTGCGCGACGGATTTATACAAAGCCCCACGCGGGGAGCAGGTGAAACATTTTAGCACCGCGCTGCGTGATGTAAGATAGAAACACCCCGCGTGGCTCTTTCTCGTGACGGAACCAACAAGCGGCTGCGAGAGGAAAAGCGGATTTGCAGACTTGAAACGGGAAGACATTAGCCACAAGCCCCAGCGCCAACCACCAGTTCTTCACCTGTGCTAGGTATTCTGTAACTTTTCTCCGGCCCTCTGCCGCGGGGCATCCTTCGTCCTGTCTCGTAGCAGAGAACGCGTACACTGCTACGAACTGCAACGTGAATATCCCATGTTGATCAGCTGGAAACTCTGGTGGTGTTTGTTTTTTTTTTTTAAGACTGGTAAGTAATTGGATATTTTTGAATCATGAAATTGCTCTGAGAATATAATTTTGAACATTCGAGCAGGCCGTGCTCTACGGTTCTGGAAAAGGTAATACACTATTTAAATACGCCAGGGAGGCTCAGTCGGTTGGGCTGCAGACTTCGGCTCAGAGCGTGATCTCACAGTTGGTGGGTTCGAGCCCCGCCTCGGGCTCTGTGCTGACAGCTCGGAGCCTGGAGCGTGCTTCGGATTCTGTGTCTCCCTCTCTCTCTGCCCCTCCCCTGCCCACGGTCCCTCTCCTTCACAAATAAATAAACATTTAAAATCAATAAATAAATACCCACTTACTTGCCACGCAAGAGAGGAATGTTCCGTTCATCTTTAAGGACATAGTGGGATTTTTTTTTTTCTTGAAGTGTCCTTGGTATCTTCTTCACTTCTATTTTGTAGTTTCAGGATTTTATTTAAATTCCAGTTAGTTAACATATAGTGTAATGTTAGTTTTACGTGTAGAGTTTATGGATTCATCACTTACATACAAATTCCAAGTGCCCTCCTTAATCCCCATCACACATTGAGCACACCCTCCCCTCCCCTCTGTCAACCCTCAGTTTTGTTCTCTCTCCTTAAGAGTCTTTTATGGTTTGTCTCTCCCTCCCCCTCCCCATCTATGTTCATCTGTTTCTTTTCTTAAATTAAACATATGAGTGAAATCGTATGGTGTGTGTCTTTCTCTGACTGACTCACTTTGCTTAGCATAATTTACACTCTCTCTCCTTTCACATTATTGCAATGGCAAGATTTCATCTTTTTTTGGTGGCTGATGGCTTTTTTGATGGTAATAGTCCATTGTATGTATAGATATACCACAACTTCTTTATCCATTATTCCTTCTTATCTTTTGCTTCACGTCAAGAAATAATTAGTACTTGGAAGAAGAACGTGGCTCTCTTGCTTGCTCTGTACCATCAAAACCTTAATTGGTGTCACTTAAACATGTTATTAAGAGTCTAAGAACGATGAAAACATGTATGCTTTTGTTAAAACTGAGCCTCTAATTTTATAGATACTAATGGAAGAGTTTTTTGAAAAAAAAAAAAAAACCAAATGATAATTTTTGTGTACCGTAACTTAGTAGTTTGCCCAAAGATAGGACCAAGGATACTTTTCTAACGTGTAATTACAATTTAAATTAAGTAGTTTTAAATGAAATTGTAATTTAAAAGTAAATTGTAAAAATTAAGTGAGGAAAGACCCCATTATACCTAAATCTATACATCTTTAAAAGATTATTAAAGGATTATTGAGTAATTCTTCATGAGTACCATAGTTAACTATATTAATGGTGGGGAATCTTCTTTGAAAATTATGCTTAATTTTTTTTCACTGAAAGTTTGTTTTTATGAAGTATATTCCTTGCATCTTATAAAGCTAAAACCCAATGTGTGGCATAATTTAAGCAAAGCATCCTAAGAGAATAAACATTCTCAAGTTTTCAAACTGTAAAACTTTAGCTATAAATTGATGACAAATGTCACATTGTCACTTTAGCATTCTTCTTCTGGGAGTTCTATGAGGAAATAGGTGTGAAATGATATTTCCCAACTTTCTTTACTCTGAAAAATAAAATGCATTTTGTGCACTGAATTTCGAAATGGTAGGGAAGGTCTAAGGAATGCAGAATTGTTGGTACCCTCCATTTTATTTATTAGGTACTTTCATTGTTTCCATCTCAAAAATTTTTAATTAATTTTTCATATTGATTGTTTTCTTGTTAGTACTGAGAGCTTAATGTGTTTCTGTGTAGTTTTCATAAAAGTGATCTTGTGATGCTTCTATTAACTTTGTTAATAACACTATAATGAAAGTGGCCATGAGTGAGCTGAGATGTTGAACAGCAAGGATGATGTCATGCACACGTATTAAGGAAATTGGGGAAGTGGAGTGAGAAGTATAACCTTTGAACACCCAGACCTTGGAGTCTATTTTCAGTTTGGCTCAACAATTGTGTACCTTATGATGTACCTTAAAATATGTTAGTTAGGGGCGCCTGAGTGGCTCAGCCCTTTAAGTGTCTGGCTTCAGCTCAGGTCACGATCTCAGAGTTTGTAGGTTCGAGCCCCGCATCAGGCTCCGTGCTGACAGCTCGGAGCCTGGAGCCTGCTTCAGATTCTGTGTCTCCCTCTCTTTCTGTCCCTCCCTTGCTCACACTCTGTCTCTCCCTCTCAAAAATAAACATTAAAAAAATTAAAAGAAATATGTTGCTTATATAGTTGAAATTTCTCTAAATAAAACTCACCTTATTTAAGTAACATAATAAAAAAAAACTTTAAAAAACACATTTGCAAATGATTTACATACCCCATGCCTTCTTAACTGAAATACAGTGTAAATTTATCCAGAATACTGAGGGATGTGACTATATACATTTATTAAGTATACTATTTTGATGATTATTTCAGTCACCATTCAGGTCTGTGGAGCTGCTGTTTTGCCACTAAATGGCTTGAGAGCACCAGACTTCGCTATTTTAGTCTGTCGATGCCCAAATTCTCTTTTGACTCCTCACTTTTAAATTAAAAAGGGCTTCTAAAACCATTAGGAAACATGAGGGTAGGTCTTCCTGTATTCAAGTTTGCACTAAACCTCTCCTGCCACAAAACTCTATACACTGCAGAGTTTCTTCTGGGCTTCTGATTAATTTTCTTTAAAATTCTGTGAGTGGCGTTTGGGTTTTTCACTCATTTTTATCAACGCGCACACACTTCACCCGGTCTGTCCGTTATTTTTAAAATATTGATCTGTTGTGCGAATGGAATAGATTTTGTGTTAGCCCCACATTCAACTGAGGGCCTCTGTTAAAGAAGTCTGTGGTATTAGAAATGTTTTTAATGCCCACAAACATCAGTTTTCTCATTTGTAACATAATTGGAATAATACCTCCTCGAGTTTCCTGCGAGGAAGAAGAAATGAGGTGACAGATAATCGAGTGCATAGGGCCGTCAGTGGCACAATGTCGGTATTTCATAAATGTCAGTTCTCGGTGCATAATCTTTGTGTAGAATGAGCATGTGCCTCATGAACGGTCTTAGGGATTTGGCATCCCTGTTAGCTCCAGCCCTTGGTGGGAATGTCTGCGCGGCTGAAGGACATCGCTCCGGCAGATGTCACCCCCTCACACCTGGCTGCCTACCACTCTTTAATTTGGTTGCCTGCCAACTTTGTTTCGGAGTATACCTAACTAGGGTTAGCCGCTTCTAGTGCTGAAGAAAACCCCCTTCCAAAAATGCGGCTTGTAGACAACTCACTACAGCGAATGAACTAGAAAGGAGAAGATGAGAGATTCCCTGTGATGTCAAAGGATGGATGAGGAAGCGGAGGGTTCTGGTATGGCTCCAGGAGTGATGGCGGGGACCACTTCCTGTTCAGTGACTCAAGACGCTGACCTAATCTTCCTCCGTCACGCGTGGAAAAGAGAATCTTACCAAGGAGATTTGGCCCAGGAAGGGGACAGCCGTACTGAACTCCTTGCCAGAGTGTACCAAGATGTTTTTGAAGTATTCAGACCTCCCCCTCCCTTCCGTTCCTCGGCTCTGACTCCTCTTAGAAGTTGTTCCTTAAAAGATCTCTAGTGCCTTCGTTTGGCTTCCGCATTATCTACAAGTAATACCACCCCCCTCGCCATATTTACCTCATCACTTTGTTTTCATATGTTTTTCTGTCCTGATGTGTCGAATATCTCTGGTGAGTAACTTTTCAGAACCATGTCATTGAGATCTGGGAGATAATTAGGCAGGTAGCAGGACAGAGTGTTTGAAATAGGATTCTCACTTGGGGTGGCTGGGTGGCTCAGTCGGTTGAGCGTCCAACTCTTGGTTTCAGCTCGAGTCATGATCCCGGCATCATAGGATTGAGCCCTGTATCTGGCTCTGTGCTTAGCATGGAGCCTGCTTAAGATTCATTCTCTCTTTCTCTCTCTCTCTCTCTCTCTCTCTCTCTCTCTCTCTCTCTCCCCTCCCCACCTTACCACTCCTCTCCCTCACTCGTGCTCTCTCTCAAAAAAATACGATTCTCATTTATGGCCTCTCATCATTTCTGTCAATGAAAATATCCATTCCCTTGGGTGTTTTAATTTGGGGATGGGAAATCTGAAGGGCCAACAATATCTCCCAGTAAGTTTCTCTTGGGTATTTAATAGAAGCTATGATTCCAGTTCTCGGCCGGGGCAAGCAATATTGCGTTGATAAGGGATCTTCTCTTAAATCAGCTCCTGTGGCTTATTCTTCACGACAGCAATGACTGTGAGGAGGGGAAAGGAGCATTAACTGGTGCCCACTTTCTCCTCTCCTGGATGAAAAGAGTCTCCAAGAAAGCAGAACCGAAGACGGCATTTTGGAAATCTGCAGTGGTGTTTTTCTTTGTTATAATGAAGAGGCTGCTGGCCATTGACCTGGAGAGGGCGGAGTCTAGAAATGCTAGAACATTGGGCATTCTGCATGTCAGGCCTACCCCACAAAGAATTTCCCACCTCCCAGTGCCTGTGAGATTCAAGCAGATGAAAAATCTGTATAGAAATATCTGAATCTAGAGCCTAACTAGAATTTCAATATGAATTGGAAGTATTTGACATAGTTTTAATAGGCACTGATTTTCCACATACACCTACTGTGTAAATAGAAGAAACTCGGTACTTTTTCAGATCATTCATATGCGTGTTCGTCACTTCAGAAAATTTTATTTTATTTTGTTTTATTTTTTTTAAATGTTTTTTTCAACGTTTTATTTATTTTTGAGACAGAGGGAGACAGAGCATGAACGGGGGAGGGGCAGAGAGAGAGGGAGACACAGAATCGGAAGCAGGCTCCAGGCTCTGAGCCATCAGCCCAGAGCCTGACTCGGGGCTCGAACTCACGGACCGCGAGATGGTGACCTGGCTGAAGTCGGACGCTTAACCGACTGCGCCACCCAGGCGCCCCCTTTTTTTTTTTAATTTTTTTTTCAACGTTTTATTTATTTTTGAGACAGAGCACTTCAGAAAATTTTAAATAGTGGTGTTCATGGTATTTGAGTGGCAAATACAACACATTTGGTCAGTCTGCATTTGTTGCTGTTACATTCATGGTGGTTCTAGGTATAAGTAAAACATCTGACTATTATGTCTTCTAGGGTGATAGTCCTTGAGTACTTCCATATTGAAATATGCTATTTATACTATCAGTATCGATCAGTTTCCTTTTTTTAACATTAAAATGATTCATATATACATTTTGTGCACAGGTGGATTATAGTGTAATGAACTGTAATGAGGGTTACAAAAAGGAAGTTAACAAATGTTTATTTATACAAATGAGGCATTGGACTTTGATACGGTTAAGAACCGTTGGTCTAGGAACCACCATCACTATGGTGTCCCTTGTACGTATTGGCTTCTTATCTACAGGCTAGGGGACACTGTTTTGACCTAGTTCTTTTTTTAGTTGAAGGGGTGTAGCCCTCAATGCAAAAGGAAATCGCTGTCAAGTCGGTTTGAAATAGGGTTACCAGCATCTCCTTTCCAAGAGATGGCTTTCCTAGCAGCTTTAAAGGATAACCATGTCCCCTTTTGCTGGCCAGAGACAAAAATTTAATTGTGAAACACTGAGAAATACAATATTCATCTACTTGTAAAGTTAATACTTGTGCATAAGTGTTCTATATTTAAAAAGCAGTTATATCCTTAAAAACTTTGGACTCATTTGTGAATTCTTTTATCATACATTTCAAGAAAACTCAACCTTAATGTTTTTTTGGGTCACCTTCCATGGTTTTCTTTCAAGCATTAAAACTATGGTCCTGAGGACTGTTCATGAGTGTAAATAATCTAGTTTCCCTTTATTTTATTATTTATAGGCATTATTAAGTTCCACTAATGTTGGGACACCTGGGTGCCTCGGTTAAGTGTCTGACTCTTGGTTTTAGCTCAGGTCATGATTTCATGGTTTGTGGGTTTGCACCCCGCATCAGGCTCTTTGCTGACAGTGTGGAGCCTGGCTGAAAATCTGTCTCTCTCCCTCTCTCTCTCAATCCGTCCCTCCCCTGCTCACATTTGCTCTCTCTCAAAATATAAACGTTAAAAAAAATTCCACTGTTGGAATTTTAATGTTGCATGTTACAGATTCATGTCAGATGCATCTTACAGATTCATTCCACTAATGTTGCATCTTACAGATTCATGTGAATTTCCATAGGGGAAAATTCAATTGCATGTAATTTGCAGCTCAGGGTGAGGTTAACAAAAGAAGTGTAGCACGTGTTCATTGTTCACCTTCTCTAACTCACTATTCCTTAACAGTGTGGTTCACCAGAGAAGATGATCTCAAACAGGGTTCATCACTGATTCCTGTGGATAGTTCAGGGATACTGAGTGCTTGCTGCTATATCTTCTGTTGTATTTTCTCAGCTGTACACGCGCTGAAGTGACCCTGTATCTCCTCATTACTGACCTGCACCTTACAATGTTGCAGGTGACTTCAGGAGTCATCACACCACGGGATATGTTAGAAACGTTTGCATGAGAGTCCCAACATTTAAGCCTGGGGCTCCTTCTAGACTACTGGAAGTCCGTATGAATTAGAAAAAAGTTGACCCTCATCCTTGGCAGATGTAGCCCCAGAGTTCAGGGATTGGTGAGCACAGGGTTCCTTTCAGCCCCCCTCCTTTTCCTCCTCTGAAGAGAGACATTGCCTTTCACAGCTTTGTGGGCAGTTTGTGAAGTCTCTTTCCACTAGGGATTTGCCTCCTCAGCTGGGCACCTTTGTACAAGGTAAAAACTGCGTGCATGTGCATGGTGGTCTTAAACACGATCTTGACCATGGAGGAAAAAGAAATAGAAGACACCCAAGTGTTCGACCAAGTAGCAGCTACGAAGGAATGAAAGAGTTTTTATAAGAAAACAAGAAGGAAATGGATGGAAGGGAGAAATTAAACATAGTGAAATCTGGCCATAGCCAATTTAATCCCTTTTATGCTTTTCACATTCAAGGGTGATCCTCTCTATCCCTAACGAACAGAATATAAACCTTATGCCATAAATTGATTACATTCTATGTAAACTTTCATTCGGTACGATTCTAATTCTGATTTCTCTTCAAATTCTATATGAGATAATAAATCTCTTGGCTTATGGCATTAGATAACCATCCTACCTGACTGACTATAGAGAATGATTTCATGGTTGTAGATATTCTTTCAAATTTCTATAGAATAAAAATGGAAAACTTGAGGCAATTTTCTTCAAATTTCACTTCTTTTTTGTTATGCTACTTTAAAAGTCATTCCAAAATAAGGAACTTAAATTAACTTTCTCCTGAAGTCACAAGTGAGAAAACAGAGATAATGGATTCTACTTTGTTAATGATATGCCTAAAATTAGACATTAAGTTATTAAAATTTTAGGTTTTTTATGAATGAGGACAAAAGCCTCATTTCTAAATCTTGTCACACTTAAATTATGCTGTCTCATTTGAGTTCCCAATGGATTAAGTCCAGTCTTATGATGTCGCTCCTATAAACTTATTTTTATCCAAATGACATAACCTCCAGAAATACATCATTTGAAAACTTTCTTCAAAATGGCTTGCATTATAGCTCGGCTTTACTATGGAATAAAGGGAATCTATAAGTTTTATTTTCCAGTGTCTACAAAATATCCAATTTCCTAAAGAAATTATTGGCTAACTGTATTGTGTTTCCTAAAATCATTTGTTTAGGGAATAAGACTATTTTATAAATGAGTTTACAGTCTTATTTAGAGTATCATAGACCTATATGGCAGTTAACTTTAAATAGGAAATATGGCACTTTCTGTGTGTCAGTATTTCCCCACACAAGGGTTTTTTTTTTTAAATCACATTAAAAATATTTAAAAAAACTGTTTTATTGCACTCCTTCCTGGTCCCAGGCTTAAATTTGGCGAGGGCATATAGGGGTCAGTGGATGAGAGAGAGAGAGAGTGTGTGTGTGTGTGTGCGCGCGCGCATCGCTGACATTGTTTTAGAAGTTCAAAGTCTGAGATGCTGTTGGTCATTTTTCATAGTTTAAAGCAAGTGACTACAGCCGTAACCTTCATGTCCATGATCAGAGCAAAAGAAAGAATCAAGAGTGAAGGGCAAGACGCTTCCCAGCGTGGTCTCCCTTCAGAGTACGCCTGAAAGCCTCACCCAAGGACTTGTGTTCACGTCTCTTTGACCAGGATGGTGTTCACATGGCCTCTCTTGTTTCCAAATGAGACTAGAATATTTTGCATTTCAGCTGGACAGTCTGCTATCCCCAAACCAAATTAGGGTACTATAGTAAGGAAGAAAAAGAGAACAGAGACTGGCCAGGCGACTAGAAATCTTGGAAGCAATACCTGGGAGAAAGGGGAGACGTTCTATATTTGGAAAAGAACAGAAGCCTTTATGTGTCCTTGATCCAGAATGAGTAGAGAGAGAAAAATTGCCTGTGTGCTGGTTTCCCAGTGGAGTTTCACAGAGAAATAAAAATGGGTCCCCTCTGCATCTCAAGCAGCTCTCAAATATGTTGTCCATGCACCTAGCAGTGGCCATGCTCCCTCAGCAATATGGTTTTATTTTTAGCAACGGACTCGGAAAGAAATCTCCCAGGGAAGAGGCTCCGAGACGGGTTTACACTTGTGAAAATCAATGTTCGAAGTGTAAGTACCTCACAGTCTCTACCAAAATGGAGTGTGCTGGTATCCCATTTCTTGAAGGCAGGTAAACAGAAGTCTAGCTCTCCAAACAGGGCAAATGAAGCAGATATTTGCCTTTAGGAGAAGTCATGAGTTTGTAGCCACGAGGTTGTTCAATGCCTCGGACAAAATGGAGTGTTTACCATATCATTCTGGTAACGCAATCTGTTTGTTAGATGGTTGCAAAACTAAAAACTAAAAATAAATACAAGTGACAATAGAATTTAGGGCTACTAATCTCCAAAGGATATATTTTACTTTGGGAATATTTTATTACATTTAAGAATAGCATCACCTCCAGATCAGCAGATTAATGGTGAGCACAGGGAAACGGTCGGTGGAAAGAAATATATTATTTATGTCAGAACCTTTTAAGCTTTCTTGTAGCTTCACTTACTTGATTTTAAAAAGGCAACTTAAGAATATTGCAGGTTTTCAAGAATTACAGCAATGTATTTCTCACTTGAAAGTTTTCAGATTCTTTTCATTATGCAAACTTTACGTGTGATGGAGGATGGATTTCAAGGTTAAATTTTCGGACCAAGATTTTATTAAGAGTCCACTGTCATAAAGTGGGCTAACGTGAGGCCACAGAATGTTTAAGTTGCATCCTCAACCATGGGAAGTTTACGAGTTAATGGAGAAGGTGATACACATGTGATTAGATTTGATTTTGATTTCCCCCCGGCCCACCCTGTTAATCAAAATATATAGACCTAATCACTATTGATATACTTTGTTCTTGTTAACATTTGCCAAGTTATTTGCCTTGACGTTTTTAATCGCCAAGGGATTCCTTCTCTCTAGTGGACGTCTCTGCACTTGAGCACGTGGCTTTGTGTTTGTAAAACCCTTAGGATCACCCTGGTAGGCTACTGAATAAGGAGCTACAGGTATGATTTAAAAACTAGTGAGCTAGAACGTTTTTCAAGATCCTCCTGTTGAAGGGGGTGGATCAGATTTCTGGGGGCAAACGTGTTAAACATTGTTTAAAATCTAAGCAACATATGAAACATTTTCTGAGGAAGGACCCATTCCTCTCTAAGTAATTTCTAGATGCTGAAGCATAACCCAGCACCTCTGTATGCATTAGAGGCTTCTTTGGGTAGAAGAGGGTTGTTAGATGGTCTGTATTTCCTTTTCAGGACAAGCAGTTTTGTCAGTGAATGGTTTGGGAAGGATGTAAAATCGTATCTGATTAACACGCAGTTTTCCGAGTTGGGCTGCAAGTACTTTAGTTTGCTTCCTGGACAATAAAGAAATAAACCTACAGCCACTGAATACAGGCTTTTGTTTCAGACAAATGACACCCTGGAGTGAGCACTTCTGCTTCTCATTTGTCATCAAAATACTGCTCAAGACCCAGTGATTCAAATTGCCAGGGACGTTTACTTTGCTTAAATTCAATTGTTCTCCTTCCTTTTTAACATACTGTAGTTAAACACTGGAACAATAATGGAGCAGTGTCTCTGGGGACCGAATTATGTTTAAATGGGAAGGAAGCACACTCTCTCTTGTTGTTTTAGTTCATAAAACTAAAACTGCCAATTAGTCGATGGTACAGCCTGTTCAGAGGAGCTTCATTGAAACAAGCAGGTATGTTTTTACAAGTATGTCTGGTAAAAGGCCATTATAGGTGGGAAGTTGGCTTAGCCTTGTGGGCTGTACCCACCTAGAAGGTGAAGGACATTCACAGCCATTAAATACTGGCTGTTGTAATGCAGATGATTAGAACGGGAAGCCCACACCCTTCCATCTTTCCCCAGGCTTATACCTGGATCCCATTCAGTGACTGACCTAGGAACTACAGACTCTCTATTCTTGACCAATCCCTGTAGCCAAGTAGCACGGATGTCTCACCAGTCACTCTAGACTCTCAATGAATGTGAGGAGGATTTACAATAGACACCTATTCTGTTACGTTGACTTCCACAGACAGCGTACATAATGAATTGTGGATATACAGTGGGCAATATAAATATCCCAGTGTCCACTGGGGATCTCATTTTCGGTGGAGGAGAATTTTGATGTCCCGTAGTGACGCTGAGCTTTCTCATTTTTGGTTATTGGACTAAATGTGGCCTTTTTATGAAAATTCTTAAAATATGGACTTTTGATCAGGAAAATATATACTTTGATGATGTCAAAATGGTCACCTTGAAGTCATTTTTGGATACGGATTGCAAACTCCTAGAAAAATATGCAATTGTGGCTGCTGCTTTCCTAGGAAACGGGAGTTAGAGTTTTTGGAGATATCAACTTTGTTTACTACAGATTTGACTTCTGCAAAGCTCACCTTAATGAACATCACAATAATGGTCTTTTGTGCTTAAAATGATGCATTAGAATCCCATCAGTACCTTTGCCAACCAGTGAATTATTAATAAGGTGATGATCATTTTAATGAAGCTACTTTATTAGATTTTGATGGATTTTGTGCTAGAGATTGTAGTGAGGCCTTTGAAACATATAGAGTATTTTCTCCCAGGGCACATCTTCTGGCTTCATTGAAAACTTCTCTGAAAACTCTTCATTACTCACAATATTGCTTCACCTATTTTATAATGACATGATAGTCACTTTCACAGAAACATAATAGTCTGCAAGTCAAATGTTTAATTTGCTGCAGCACAAGAATTCACTATAGAATTCTCAATGTGGGGTTAATTACATAGTAATGAAAGAGTAATCCTTTTGGGAAAATGCTCTGAGTAACATTGCTCTGTTTCCTCCTGATAAAGATGTGCCTACTTGTTTCATTTTATATGCTGGGAAATTCAGAGACAACGTTTAGAAAATATGTGCACAAATAGCGAAGTTCTTATCTTTTGTCAACATGATGAAAAAAATGACTGTGTGTAATTATTACATTACAAAAGCAATCAATAATTAGTAATGCGTAAGATATAACATTCTACCATAGACAGGATAAAATAGTACATTATAAATAAATGGTAATATATTCTGAAGAGAGAAATTGCTAATCTGAAAAAAAAAACAATAGGGCAGTCACTCAAAATTGTCTCCATCTTTTGAATTTCCTCAAAGAATTCTTTGCCCTCCCTCTCTCTGAAGAGTGTTATAAAGGTAGTTGTGTAATTGTGGGCATACCCTATATGTCAGATACTTCCCTGAGTACTTATAGTATCTTAGTTAACCTCTCAAACATTTTATTAGCTAGGTAATCTAATTCCTGTTTTCTTAGCTGAAGAAAACAACATTTAAAAAACTTAAAAAAAAAATCAAAAAATGATTTTTGATTTCAGATGCAAATTCAGATCCATCTGTCTCCAAAGGCTTTGCTGTCATTCATTATCCTATACATCAGCTGTGTCAATTCATATATATATTGGAGTTTATATTAGAGAAGCTTGAAAAGTTCAAAGAGAAACATTTCCCATCTAATTTGCTCATCATCCTGGGTAGACAGTGGCTAGTGCAATGGCACAGTGTTTGGTTTCCTATGTAACTACGTTAATTATGATGGTAAGGTAAGCTATACATGTGATGATAAACAAATAGCCGGAACCAACAGAATAGAGTCCAGAACTAGACCCACACATATATGATCAATTGATTTTCAACAAAGGCGTGAATGTCATGCCATGGGGGAAGGAAAATTTCTTCAACCGCTGGACCTAGAAAACTGGAAATCTATATTGGGGAAAAAAAAGGCTTGATCCTTATATCATACCACACGCAAACATTAATCTTAGATGGTACTTGGACCAAATATAAAACCATAAACTCAATAGTTTCTAGAAGAAAATAAGGAAAATATTTTCTGGACCGTGAGATGGGCAAAGCTTTCATGGAAAAGGCCCAAGTTGAATTAGCCCTAAAAGGAAACAGAATGACTTTGTTACCTAAAATAGCCCTGCTCTTCAGAAAAATGCAGTAAGAGAATGAAAAATGTAAGCCATGCATAAAATATTCATATTGCATATATTTGATAAAGGACCTTTATCTGGACTATGTAAAGAACTCCTACAAATCAGTTATAAATCAGATGAGCAAAAGACTTGGACAGATTTCAGAGATTAACAACCGGCCAATAAGTGCACAGTTAGTGTTCAGTATCACGTCATCGGTTATACGTAAATTAAAATGAAATGCAGCTACACATTATAATTATTGAAATTAAAAAGCCTAACAGTACTAACTGTTGGTAAGGCTATGGAGTAATTAAATTCTCATACTTTGCTGGTGGGAATGAAAAACGATACAACAATTTTGGGTGTCTCTTGGGTGGTTTCATGTGCGTGTATGTGTGTGTATCAGTAAAGCTGGGGAAGAGGAAAGCAAAACACACACACAGAAACACACACACACACAATGTTTTACTTTCCTTTTTCTCCACCTTTATTGATATATAGTTGATATATAACATTGTATAAGTTTAAGGTGTAGGATGTGATGATTTAATATGCATTGTATATTGCAAATTGATTATCACAATAAGATTAGTTAATACATCCATCATCTTAAATAACTATTTTTTTTGTAGTGAGAGCATTTAATATCTACTTAGCAGCTTTCAAATATGTAATACAGTATTGTTAACTGTATTTACCATGCTGTATATGAGTTCCCCAGAACTTATTCATCTTATAACTGAAAGTTTGTGTTCTTGACCACTAAACATATGGTCACCCTCTGACATCAATTTCTACTTCTTAGTATTTACTCAGTAGAATAAAAGCATATGTTCACACAAAAAACTTAAAATATATGTTCATAACAGCTATTTTCAGAGAGCCAGAAACTGGAAATCACCCAAAGTTTTATGAAAAGGAGAATGAATAACCAAATAGGTACTATATTAATATAAAATAATAATAATTAGCATTATAAATAACTACTGGTGTGCACAACAACAAAGATTAATATCAAATATCATTATATGAACAATTAGAGCCAGATATGAAAAACATATGTTTATATGAAGTTCAAGAGGAAATGGTCATATATAATACTAAGACCTCAGCTTCAGAGAAAGTGGTATTCAACTGAAGAAACTTTCAGGGGTAATTGATATATTTATACCATATCATTCATTTGACTGATGGATATAGGGGTGAATGTATTTTTCAAAACTCGTCTAACTGGATATTTAAGTTTAGTACTTGTAAAACACACCACAGTAATTTTTACCGTTTTGTGAGAAATAGGAATGAAAAATAGGCAAGATTTTTTTTCTCAATAAAAATGAGTTAGACGTATTGTTGTCAAACCATGTGTATCAGCTTGGCATTTGTTTGAAATGTTTCCTGTCTCTGTCCCTTGAAGGGTTAGATTTTTTATTTATTTTACATGGACAGTTAGGAAACCTTAAGCTGATCATTGGATTTTACAAATAGGAAATGACCAAAGGCCTTTTCTCTTACTTTGATTTTTTTTTTTCATTTTAAATATATACAATATTTAATGAGCTCATAGGTCAAAACCCTATGAAAAGTACACAGAGAAAATGGAGTTACATCTGTATTCACTCCAGGTTTTTTGCACTAACCCATATGAATACTAATGTTTTTAGTTTTGGGTATGTCCTTCCAATAGGATTTTATTATTTTTTAAATATTTATTTATTTTGAGAGAGAGAGAGAGAGCATGCCGGGGACTGCGAGATCATTACCTAACCCAAAATCAAGAGTCCGATACTTAACTGATTGAGCCATTGAGGTGCCCTCCAATATTACTTTTTGCAAATTTAATTATATATGTGTGTGCATTCCTATCTCTCTTATTTTCTAACATAAATATTAGCATCCAGTATATTCTGTATGTTGTTTTCTAACTTACCCTCTTAGTTATGGGTATCTCCTTATATTTGTACATGCAGATTTCTGCCTCTATTTTTTGCTTTCAGAATTCTCCATTTTGTGATTGTTGCACAGTCTGTTGCAACAGTTCTTTTCTAATAGACTCTTGGTTTGATGGAGAGAAACACTCTTCATATGTTGTTTATATTTGTGGAGTATATTTTTCCATACTTTCAAAAGGTTCTCTTGATTATGTCTCTCTAGTGGTTATTGTTTTATATATAAAAGTTACAGATTTTTACTTATTAATTTAATATATAGATTTTTATTTTTTTTTGAAAATTTTAGTTCTATCTATATCACTTGTTACTACATCACCTTTATAGTCCTGCTTTTTTTTCTTGTCGTAGTTGCTTTAAGACCTCCAGTATAATATTTAATAGTAATGTTCATAGTGGTTGGCTTCAGAAGGAAACCCCTGTCACATTTTGAGAACAGTCATGTAGAGCTTCCATTTCACCATTATTATCTAAGTTAAATTATTATATCAAAGCCTATCAGAGAGTTCCCACACAGGCCATATAACAGAACCCATCAACACTTCAACATAAAAATACACATTTCATGATTTGTTTCCTGACTTTTTCAGGCACAACTTCACGTGCAATAAATCCCATCAAAATGGAAATACCTTAATCGATTCTCTCTGGCCGAATTGATCTCGAACCTTCGCTTCATACGATTTTTTTGCATTGCACATTTATCTTCACCACGGCAACATCGAGCCGTATTTTCTTCCTCTTCCCATTTCATAAGTGACGGAAACGTTTAACATGATTGACTTTATATTGCTGTCTGTTTATCTCGCTGTTTCATTACGGTGACGTTTTCGTAACTTAGGATCTTAAAACGCTTCACTTTGTTTCCATGACGTTGTTAGCAAAAAAAAAAAAAAAAAAAAAAAAATAATTAGCAAGAAAAAAAAAATCAAGTACAACTACATGTTCCTGCCCGAGTTCTGTTGAGCTAGGACATAAAGGAATGCCCTTCACTGTGGACTAGGATACATACAAGTAAGGGTTTCCCGTATTTTTAGTAAATGTGCCGATGCTTAGTGTATCAGTCTTCCAACTGAAGAACGTCTGGAGGGTGGTTTCTTTGGAAAATGTAGTCGAACTGTAACGAACGCGGAAACGCCGTAGCACAGCTGTGAAGGAACTGGGTGGATTAGGTGGCAGAAGGTTGATGAAACCGCTAGCGTAGAAACGCTTCGAAACATCTGAGGCGATCAGTGCAAAGAAATCTGTGCTTCTGGAGCCCCTGATTCAGGCTGTCTCACGTGGAGGGCCTAATGAAGGGAAGAGACTACCCACTTTCTAAATTGTGCAGAACAAATACCCTAAAAGGGAAGCGTCTGGATCTTTATTACTTTGGAGACCAAAACGACAGTGTACTTTGAAGTTAGTTCCTTATGGTTAGTTTGATTTACTCGACGTGGAAGCATGGTGTGAATCCGCTGCTCCATGAATAATACATAGCAGTGATAATCTCTATTATCAGAATGTTTTTATGTATTCGCAAAGTGTGTTTTCTGTGGCTGGAGGAGAAGCAGCAGATTATTAAACTTCAGGTGTTTTTTTTTTTTTTTTTTTTATGATCTTCCCTACCTCTTCGGTTTATTCCACCTTTTTGTTTTAAAGATTGCATTGATAAGACATGGTTACAAAAGAAGCAATCTGGAAAACGCTGATCGTTCTTTTTCATTTTGCCTCCTTGTTCCGCTTTGTGTTTTGAGCACAGTATGTCTGTTCATAGAGACTGTGATTGAAAAGGGGGCTTATAATCTTCCTCAGATAGCTTTGCCCCGAGTTTACAATGGATGGTTCGGAGAAAGAACGTGATGATGTCTGAGCTTGTAAAATAATAAAGCACGTTTATTTTTGCGATGCAATGTATTGGTATGAGAGTGGTGTGAAAGGGTTTCTTTGTCTCTCTCCAGTTTTATTTTTAATTTTAATCGTTCTTTAGTCTTACGCAAAATCTGCTTTACTTTACAAGACAGATTGACGGTGTTTCTTTTTAATGATTCAAGGACTGATTTCATCACACTCACCAAGAATAAAGACTTGATGAAGAATAAAACGTATTATTTTGCAACAGCACAGGCAACGATGAGGTCAACAGCCCGCCAAGTCTCTGTTTCGGCTCTTAGGTATTCCTAACACGGTGACAGGGAAGTCAATATTGAGTTTCAGATGACAGCTTGAATTCTGGCAGCACTCTTTAGTTAAGTCGGTCTCATCCGTGCTTCCATCAGCGCACGCTCTCTGCCCCTAGAATCTCACTGGGCTTTTCGAGAGTGTTCCACTGAGCCAGAGAAAGGAAACACCTGACCGTGAGGCAGAGAATGCAGGCATCCGGCTGACAGCTCGAAGGTGCCATTGGACCCTCCTCATCAATTTTCTGAGCACTACTCAGGTCTTCCCAGGGGATGCTTGAAATCTTTTGGACTGTTCTCCGCACCTGGTAAATAGCATCTGTGGACCTGAAGTACCTGGGAAGAAGGCATTCCTCTCCTCCAAAGCCAACAGGGGAGAATCTTTATTATCTTGAGACAGTTGCCTTTACAAGTCTGTGATCTACAGATTAAGGATGTCGAAATTGCACACTGTGCTTTTGTCCTCTACCGTCATTCGTGTTGTTTATAGGAACGAGAACAGATAACATTTGTTACACGGTCCCACGCCAAACCTTTATGGTAAATGTTATTTAGTACTCCCATTTTACAGATGAGGAAACTGAGGTTTTGAAAGCTTGAGTGATTTGTCAGAGTTGCAGAGCTCCACGTCACGTGGCTGAGATGCTAACGCACATTTTGCTAACCTTGAAGCCTAGACTCGTCTTTATGCTATGCTTTCTCAGAGCTAAGGAGAGTAGTATAAATACATTTGTTTTTAAATCATGGATAGTAATCTTATTGCTTAAGCCATTTAATCTACACTGACTCCCCAAAAGCTCTCTGCAGATGTTGTCCCAAATTATACTGATGCTTCAAGGAAACCAGCACTAGAAAATTTAATTCAACTGAAGAGTAACTTCTAGGAATCACGAACCTTCTTACCTCTCATTCCATTTTATTCCGGGAATTAAGAGTGCCCTGGCCACTCTTGGTAACAACAGATACTTGCTGAGTTGAAATAAACTGAATTGAATTCAAGTCATAGGCTTATTTTTGAGGCCTTGACAAATTTGCAGGATATATTCGTGGAAACTTCACAGCGAGGAATAGCGTTTAAGATGAAAAGAAGCAAAAAGGTTAAGTAATTGCACGAGAGGACAGTATTGAGTGGAAACAAAATTCCTATCTTCTGTGTAGTCATCCTAGAACCCAGAAGATGTCAGCTCCTGGGGAGTAACTCCTTGTACCTCCTCTAGGACAGAACTACATTCGCTTAAAAATCTGCGATTGGCCCCGATGAGCCGTGTCTTAAGTGGGCAGAGGTGTTCCAGGTTCTCCAAGCGAAAGTGACAAAGTCTAAGGGCTACTACTGTGCTGTGTCTTATATTCTGGAATCATGCTGAGAACAGGAAAGAGAATGGAGAATTTCTGTCCTTTTTTTTTTTTTTTTGATAGAGCACATCAATACATTATATAATACTGTAGATCATAGTTGGGCTACCTTTGGGGATCACAGATTAAATACCACTGATCTACATGTGGTGGGAGAAACTGTACATTGAGATTAAGTAAACTTCTATTTCACTCTTTGGGAAAGAAAGATAAAAAAGAGTTTCCTGAACAAAACAAAACAAAACAGTTTCTCTGTGCTAAAATTAATGTATGTAAGGTAGAGATCACAGCTTTCAAATTAGTATTATTTACTCACAAACTTCTCCTTGCCCTTTTAAAGTACTCCCTGCTTTATAGCACTTTTATAGGCGTTCTAGGCCAGTGAGAAAATTTAGGGGGCACCTGGATGGCTCACTTGGTTAAGCATCCCACTCTTGACTTCCGCTCAGGTCATGATCTGATGGTTTAGTTCGTGAGATTGAGCCCTGTGTCAGGCTCTGCGCTGACAGCACGGAGCCTGCTTGGGATTCTCTCTCTCCTTCTCTCTCTGTTTCTCTCCTGCTCGGGTGCTCTCTCTCTGTCTGTCTCAAAATAAATAAACTTTTAAAAACATTTAGGCAGAGAGGTCATAAATGATAAAAGGTAAAGCTGAGAAGTGAACCAAAGTGTTCTGGCTTGAAGTTCAGTATTTTTTTTTTTTAATTTTATGTCTTATTTTATATTAGAGAGAGAGACAGAGACAGAGACAGAGAGTGAGCAGGGAGGGGCAGAGAGATGGAGACAGAATCCAAAGCAGGCTCCAGGCTCCGAGCTGTCAGCACGGAGCCTGAATCGGGGCTCGAACTCGCGAGCAGCGAGATCATGACCCGAGCTGAAGTTGGACGCTTAACTGGCTGAGCCACCCAGGCGTCCCTGAACTTTAGTATTTTTAATATTATGCTGCCTCTAACTTAGTGTAGAGGCAATGGGGTAGAATAATAAACTAAAAGGGGGAAAGGTGACAGAAATGGAATTTCCAAACATCTGTATCCTGGATGTTTTGTATTATCAGCACTTAAAAAAATTTTTTTTTAATGTTTATTTTTGAGTGAGAGAGTGAGACAGATCATGAGTGGGGATGGGCCTGAGAGAGGGAGATGCAGAGTCAGAAGCAAGCTCCAGGCTCTGAGCTGTCAGCACAGAGCCCGACGCGCGGCTTGAACCATGGACCATGAGAACATGACCTGAGCCAAAGTCGGACGCCCAACCGACTGAGTCACCCGGGCGCCCCAATTACTCGCACTTTTGAATAATATCTGGGAATCCCTATGTCCGCATTCTTCTTCTTAAAGAACATGAAAACGCTCACATTTCCCTAATAATCAGTGGCAACCTACTTGATTGCGTAGACTTTGTTATTCTTTTTTTTGCATTCTTCAGCAATTCTTCAAAGATTATTGAATTCAAGAAGCTGTTGTAAGTGTACTTGTGAGAGGTGGGCCAGTCGAAAGGAGAGCTCATCCACAGATTTGTATAAAAGCATTTCTACTTAAGAATCCCTTTCTTCTGAGGTTTTTTTAATTGGTGTTTAGTAGAATCGATCAAGGGAAGGAACTGCCCCAGACCCAGCTCTCTCCACTGAATAGTTACTGAGAGCACATCTTACACTGTGCTCCTTTTACTGTAGTCAGTGACCGGCAAGTGCTCCTCCCCCGAATGAAAGTCTGGATGCACACTCACGTGGTACGTTCGCCACTTGGAAATATTTTTAATGTGATAGAAGTAGTTGGTGAGTAAAAATTTAACTTCCTCTAGTAGTTTCTCTCCAGAGGGACAGATAGAGATAGGCTGGGAGATGCACAGGCAGGCAAGGGGATATATGAATAAATTTTGTAACTCTAAGGAACTTAGTGGGTAAAGGAAGGGACCAGTAACAAACTGTACAAGTTCTAGCTGTAATTTCGTCCTAACTCGAACGCACGCACGTCTTGTTTTTACTTTACAAACTTGTTTTGTAATTCTTACGTTCATTCATACTGTAAATGATCTTAAAGTCCAAGATGTTATTATGTAATTCTGACAGCTAAATATTTCCAGTGCATCTCTGTTACATTAGACAGAAAGTAGCGTTACATTTTAAGTTGGCATGATCTGTTGGAAATACACTTAGCCAAGAGTTTAGGATTTGCGTCGCCTATGTATAGAATCCTAAACGCACAATTTAACTTGAGTTGTAGCTGTCTTCTCAGTGAGTTAAGAATACTGATGCCTGTCCTGCTATCACAAAGGTCTGCTCTGAACGGATCTCTAAGTTTTCTCATGTTTTACAAAATTCCTTAAAGTTGGTGCGTCAATAATTAGTTCCAGTTGGACTTTCCAAATTGCTCATAGTTATATACCTTGAATAATTCCTTCTTGTTAAGGTTTGACTTCTCTAACTATAAAATTCAGTGACATTTGCCCTACAGTATATATTATACAGTATATACATTATACATTATACGGTATATATATTCTAAGACTTCCTTAGACACAAACTAAGAAATGGAATCTTAATCCCTAGACATTTTCTGGTCATACTTTACCCTTTCCAAGAAAATTTGATCCTGAAGAGATGAATTACTATTTTTTTCTTACATAATTTAGAGAAGGTACCGTGTGTGTGTGTGTGTGTGTGTGTGTGTGTGTGTATGTGTGTGTTTGAAAGAACTCTATAAATTGAAGCTCTGTCACACGCAAAGAATTACTGTTAGTAATCTACAAAACAGTATTTTTGGCTTTGTATATCTTCTTGTGAACATTGATAGTTTGGAATTAAATATGATGCCCTTGCAAAACTATGATGTGTAATAATTACTGTTAAGCTTCCAAATTGTGAAGCAGTAGAAAAATCTATTATGATTCGTGTGAGCTTTTCTTTTTTTAACTTTTCTTTAGTGTCTTGGAAAAGCATAACGTATGATTACTAAGATATTTTTCAGAGAATTTGGCAATGTTCAATAAAGCAGAGAATGTACTTTTAGAATAAAATGCTTAATGTTTAATTCATCACAAACACAAAAGAACTGAAGTTTTCTTAATTCAAATCAGTGATGTTAATTTTATTATGAATCACTAATATTCCCAAAAGGTGGCATGCTTGAATCAATAGATATATTTTGTACTAAACAGGCAAAAGACTAGAGGCATATTATTAAAAGACTATTATCAAAATTGTCTTTTTCTTTTAAATTTGTGTCTAAGTTTTTATTTAGGTTATAAAAGTAATCAAAGCTTTTTTTCCCCTTGGTTATTAAAGCTAAACATTTCAAGTCAGTCCATTAATCAGTACTTTTAACCGATTGAAGTCTCGTGTAAGAAATGTCTAAATTGTCCAGTGGGCTTTCCAGATAATGTAGATATCCCTTCTATCCAATTAAAATCTCTACCTCACAATTCCATAAAAATGAATTAATGTTCGAAGTATATGTAATTAAATAAAAATTTAATGTAAAATATATAGCTTAAAGCAGAAGTTAACAAGTTATAATATGCAATGATACAGTATTTTCCCTTTGGACTACACAGTATCATTTGTGTGATTCATAATGACAGGCTATATGAGGTCATGACAGTTCCCAACATATGTCATTATTATACAATAATGTTATTATTAATGTTATTATACAATAATGTTATTAATGCATATTAATGTTATTAACATATTAATGTATGTTATTAATGTTATACAATAATGTTATTATTATACAATAATAATAAATCATTCAACTTTCTCTTCCTGTAGCATTATAGGTATTATTTGTGTGTGTGTGTGTGTGTGTGTGGATGTGTATGATTTTACAATTAGAAACAATATGTACTTAGCAATATTTAAGAGAATATTGACATATTTTCCCATTTTGATCCATCAGTTTCTAAGTTTCTGATGGACTGTATTCCAAAAGTTAATTTATTTGCAAACTGAAATCCATTTTTTTTCATTGAATCATCAGTACTAATATTAGGTAAGGTCTCATACTAACTTCATTGACCTTACCTAAAATCATAATGCAAATGAAATACTATATGGTTGAAAAAAATTTAAAGTAGATGTATACACAGTTGCAAATCAGTCATTAATCATATGCACTAGAAAATTCACTACACCAGTGCCTTTTTAAACTAGTTGAAAAAAGAATATTGTGGCTTCTAGTATCTCATCCAAGCCTCTTGCATTGTTGGGTGATTTTTATTAAATAAGATCAGAATTAAGGTGGATGTGGAGAGTAGGGGTGTGGGGGCTAGCTGGAAGGCAATTCTCTCTGTGGAGGAAGAGAGAAGGTTTAGGAACTGTCAGGCTTTAACCTGGTACCCAAGGGCCCTAAAGACTGAGCCTGGTAGTCAAAGCTCAAATCTGGAACAGGAGCTTTGAAGTGATGTGGTTGCTAGGAGAAGTTAGACACCAAATGTGTGCAATCTGAATGCAGGACAATGAAATAGGCTTCCTGTCGACACGTATTGAGAACGAATCAGGCATCTTGTGGGTTTCTTCCCAGGCATGGAGCTGGGAGTTTTAGCTGGGAGTGATAACTCGTTGTCAGCAGCTGCTCTCTGAACTCCATCACAAGAGAAAGGACTTTCCAGAACTCTTTGACTAGCCAATCCACTGGTTCTTTGTCTCTTTGCCTTCCTCAGTATCCCCCACAACCGAACCTCAGATCCTTAAACCAGTATGGTTACTTTCAGTAGCTCTAATATGAGTTATTCCCACATTAAACAATTGACATGCAAATGACACTATATACAATTAGCGCCTAGTGCATATGATATCATTATATAATAAGTATTACTGCTTATAATACCACAAGTATTATAGTGGATGCACGTTTGGGTATTGTGGGAGCGTAGAGACACGGATTCAAATAAAATGAGGGGGATTATGAAAGAGTCTCATAAAGGAACAGTGCTTTAGCTGAACGTGGAAGGAAATAATCTTGATGATGACATTGCGGCTGTTGTGTGCTGAGGTATTAATGAGCCACTGCAGTGACTCAGTTGAGAAATAGTGCAGGGCTCATCTGTAGCAGAAAGGACAAAGACAGGGCACAGATTCGAGAGGCATTGAAAAATTTGGATGCGTGTGGTTAGGGAGAGAAAGGAGTTTAGGGTGATGCCTAAATATCCCACTGGTACAACGGTATTTCCCTTTTAACGTTCTGTGTAGTAATACCAGAGGAGGAACACGTTTGAGGGGAAGTTACTGGATTTTTCTTGAGACGTAGAGAATTTGAGGTGGTTATGGATTTATCTATGGAAAACATGCAATAGGATGTTGGAAATACATGCTCAAATTTCTTGTCTGGATGGGGGTGTAGACTTGGGACTCTTGCCTAAAGGCAGCGTGGAGGATGGGCACTGCCATTTTTTTTTCCCTCTGTGGTTGAAGTTGACCTTCCCCACGCCACCCCTGTGTGCCCCATCTTTAGCTTTCCTATCCCAGATTATGGCGGTTCTGTTTTTTCCAACTGTTTGATCAAAGAACTTGACCTCAGCCTTGACTCCACTCCTTATCTCGTTCCTCCATTTAATGGGCAAGGAAATCCTGGTGACACGACCTAAAAATATAGCCGTTCTTACTGCATCAACGTCCTCATCCCTCTCCTTGCCATTATTATTTCCCACCTGGGTCATCACAGTAGCTTCTCAGTGGTTCACCAGCTTTTAGCTTTTTTTCCAGTAAGAACTGTTCTCAACACAGCAGTCGGTTATCCATTAAGTAAAAGCCAAATTATCCCACCCCTCTGCTCAAAATCCATTTGTGATAAAAACCAACATGTTTCCGGTGAGTTCCATAGCTGTCCACATTACTTCCTCACTCATCACCTACTATTCGCTTCTTCTTGACTCAGTACCAGCCACGCTGGCCGTGTTCTTCAGGCCCTTGAACACGCCAGCCATGTTTGAGCCTCAGGACCTTCTCGCAAGAACTCTTGCAAAGAGAACTCTTTCCCTGCTGTCCGCCTGGAGCCAGCACCTTTACCACTTCTCACGATCTTCTGAAGGGGACCTGTACTGTTTGTAAATACAACTCATTCAAGCCCTTTTTCCCTCCTGTACGTTTTCTTTTCTTATACAACTTAGCTCCTTCTAACATATATAATTTACTTGTGCTTAACATCTTTTTTTCTGTCCCTGCCATTGAAATGTAAGCCACATCAGGTTAGGGATATTTCTGTCTTTATTCCACTGATAATATGCCTAGAATAGTACCTGACACATAGCAAGTGTTTGAAAAATATTTGTTATATTAAAAAATGGACATTAGGGGTACCCGGGTGACTCAGTCGGTTGAGCGTCCGACTCTTGGTTTGAGCTCAGGGCACGATCTCACAGTTTTGTGAGAGCAGGCACTGTGCAGCCTGCTTGGGATGCGGTCTCTCTTTCTCTCTCTCTCTCCCTCTCTCTCCCCCCTGCCCCCCCCAACCCCTCCTCCACTCACACTCTCTCCCAGAATTAAAGCAAAAATGGAGATTAAATAGCCCTAATATTTTTTAAGTAGTTTTTTTTTTTTTTTTTCTGGTGGAGTCAGATTTTAATGCAATCAACAGAAAATAATTTTGGAAACATGAATTTTCTAGAAACACTAATTTTTGAAAAAATGTATAATGTGTAGGTTTATACAGAATATGAACTGAATGTTTCCAGAGCTATGCAAGCACAACTACCTGACAAGAAACACAATTTGTGAAGACATTAAGGGTTTTTCATATGTGTGGATAGTCACTTCTTAACAGGGGAACCATTTTGGGTTTTTTTTTTTTTTTTCCATTATACTTTGCTGTCGTGAGTAGTTTTCCATTAAAAAGCTTCCTGATTGATCGTCAGTGGACAAGCTCAAATCCCTCTTATCTTTAAATAACCTGTCTAGGCAAATAATAACTAAGGAGAGAGAAAAAAAAAACACTGTATGGGACAAAACAATATTTTGTAGTATAGTTGGGTAATTATTGCCTTCGGTAGTTTCAGCAAATTCAATTTTCTTTTTTGCTTGAGCCTATTTCTTTGATATTAGTTCTTTAGAGGTGCTTGATAGAATAGTATTGTCAGAAGAGGAAAATACCAAAATGAATTACATATAACAAGCACTCATACAAATAAGGATATATTTTAAGCAGGTAAACATTACTCCATTTATCCATTTAAAAATGTAACTGTAATTATGATCATTATAGTTTCAATATTTGTTTGTTTTCATTAGCTCAAAAGCTATGAACAAGTTTTATGAATTGTACCTCATTTAATATCAAAAAGGTAATTTGCCCTGTTTTTCTTTTTCATCATATATAATCACGAGTTTGGAACTGGCTAAGATTTCTATTAATATGTAAGGAAAACAATGTTTTTCCTAAGTGCTATGGAAATAATACTGTAAAACATATATAATTGGTACTTTATTAATATACTATTACAAAGATACTTAATTAAATGTTTTACATATTTTTAAAAGGATGTATTTATATTGTGTTGACATCTTGTCAATAAGCAACAAAGCTGAAATTAATTAGTTACATTTGCCCTGAATGCAGATTTTATATTACATCGTTTGTTCCTTAAGTTAATAATGACAAACTGGAAATTGGCTCTGTCCTTTCTTTTTTCTTTAATTTTGAAAATGCTCAGTTTCTATAGTTTATTAGTTTATGCTGTAAAATATATTTACTTTGGAAATGTATTCTGTTAACTGCCCATGTTATTTTTATTCTCGCTTTAAACACCATCCTTGAATTTCTTACAATTTCTTACAATTTATTTCTGGAAATACTTCTTTGTTTGTAAAAATAAATGGCTCTAACCTAGGACCATATTTGGGGACACCTTTGGTTGTTACAACTAGGGGAGAGGGTGCCACTGGCATCTATGTGTCGAGGTGAAGGACGGCTGTAATGTGCAGGACGGCGTGGATGTGGGACAGGATATGAGAAGACTCTACAATTAGTCTTGGAGGAACTGAGGGGTAAAAGCACTGTTTTCAGGTTTCTGGATCTAATAGGGCCATTTTGTGAGACAATGGATGGGGTGGGCTGTTCAGCTGGGGATGACATTGGCTTTTAATTAACCATCTTAATACGATAGGCTGAAATATACTATGATATAGGAGCCTGCCGTCAGAGAAGTATGATCCTCTCTAGTTGTCCTTTATGGTGAAACTCAGTTGCCATTGAGTAGAGATTCTGCCAGTAATAAAAAAAAAAAAAAAAAGAGAGAGAGAGAGAGACAGAATCTCAGTGATTATGACCTAAAAATATTAAGAAAACTTTAGAGACATTCAGGATGAAATGCAATTATTGGATAAGTTAATACCAGGTTTATATGATGAGTAGAGTTAGTGTCTAACTGATTTTTCTTTTCCAAATGTATGACCTTCATTTAATTCTAAGTTAGAATTCTCTATATTATTACAACTGATCTTTCTCCTCTCCTTCCCTCCCCCCCCTTCTTTCCTCTTCCTTCTCTCTCTCTCTCTCTCTCTTTTTTATTGCATTACTGGCAGTCGCCCTATTGTAGGATTATAGATGCTAACTATTAGCAGCTTTGGCTTATGTCCCTAGTGGGAGCGATGGAAAGTGTGCAGAAAAGCTAACGGGACTCATGGTTCTTCTAATGCAATCTCCCTCACATTCCACATCTACAGTTATTGCTACCCTAGGGGAAATTTGTATATACTGTATATGCAAATATATGCTTTAGGAAAACATATTTAAACTTCTTCCTTCGCATTTCAGAATGAAACAAAGTCCTAGTTAAGAATTATTTATGAATTATATAATGAATTAGTGCTCATTATCTCCTATCAACACGGCGCATTGGGTGTCAGTAATTGTAAGTCTGTTTTCACATTTGTAAGTATTGAAGACTGTCCTACGTTTTAGTGGTAATTGAAATGAAAAAGCGTAAATCAGTCTCTTCTTGGTGTGCAGGTCATACTGCCTTTAAGTTCCTATAGAAAAATACAAGGTAATTAAGTTTGGGGGCTGAAGGTATAAAGAAGGAGGATGGACGAAAGAAAGATAATTTTGCTTCAGAAGATTAGGAATACTATAGGAGTGGGTTTGGGCTGGCATTTTTACTGGAATACAGATTTATAGAGAATTTAGACATCCTTTGGAAAGCCAGACTAAAGGCCCTTAAACTGCTCGTAAACAGGATGAAAACTAGAGTATCCAATACCCTGAGCATTAGTAGAAATGCTCCACGAACCAGAGCTCTTTGTCGGCATATCTATGATTCATTTCATTGTCCAAATATTTGAAACACCTACTGCTTGCCAAACACTCTTTGAGCTCTTGGAGCTTCAGGTAAAACCAATACAGAGAAGCTACTGGGCTTCATGAAAGCTACATTCTGATGCGATTGCTTCATTATTAGATAATTTATGAGCAAATTTGCCTTTGTCTGTTCTAGATTAAATAAGTTGGACTTGGGGCGCCTGGGAGGCTTAGGTCAGTTAAGCATCTGACTCTTGGTTTCCGCTCAGGTCATGATCCTAGGGCTGTGAGGTCGAGCCCCACATCGGGCTCTGCCCTCAGTGTGGACTCTCCTTGGGATTCTCTCTCTCTCCCTCTCTCCCTCTCTCCCTCTCTCCCCCTCTCCCCCTCTCCCCCTCTCCCCCTCCCCTGCTAGTGCTTTCTCCCTCTCTCTCTCTCAAAACAAATAAACATTTAAAAAATAAATTAGTTGGACTTAAAATTTAGACAGCATGCTTTGGTATCTGGATAACTTACCACAACAAAAGGTACCAATTAGGGGAAGGTGTTATGCTTCTGTCTATAGCCACAAGTGGCCTCATGCCTCCAGAGGGTGTCAGGGAAGACAAGGGACGTTCTGGAGACAGCCTTGTGTCGGTGGGTATAGCTTCGGAGAGAGCATTAGCAACCAATTCTGCTCTCCATCCTCACTGTGAATTCAGCTGCGTTCACTCCAGCCTCCTCTGCACAACACACGTCTTTCTTTGCTTCCCTCCTGTAGTCCTTTCGTGCTGCTTTTCGGGGGCTTGTACATTTTGAATAACTCTAATGTCTATAGCACTTCCCGAATTGTAGATCTGGACAGTATTGAAGGGCAGTGGGGCCTCCCAAAGAGCCTGTTTTGCTTGACTAAGTTCTTTTGCTGTATTGATTTAGTAAAAGAAATCCTGGGCTAACATTCAATTTCTTCATGGTTCTTAAAAATCTGAGGCATCACCAAGGGCTTTCTTTGCATTCCGGGCAAGAGACACAATGTGGAAACAAACCAACAAACCAACAAACGCAGCACAAAACAAAACAAGAAACGAACTGTTGTCAAATTGGTCGAACACACAGATCTCTACAGATGGGAATTTTCTTAGGATTGGCTGCGGTAAGGCCACGTAATTTTCTTCTTTGGGTGTTCCCTGCATTTGCCCTTATTACTGAAAAATAACAGTGAAAAGCTAAGCTGAACCGGAGCAGCTGTTATGTTTTTAGTTCTAAAAAATGCTTCACATCCGTAGTATTCCTTTCTAGTTCCATCGGTACTGTATCTCTCTTCACATATCAACACAAGGACGTGAAAACAAGCCACTAAATCGAAAGGTTGACTTCCTAGTATCTCCCAGTGAAAACACTTCTTGAACTATATCCTGTCTGTAACAGAACAATGTGTATTTATATGTAAGAAATCCTTTGAACGGGGCGCCTGGGTGGCGCAGTCGGTTGAGCGTCCGACTTCAGCCGGGTCACGATCTCACGGTCCGTGAGTTCGAGCCCTGCGTCAGGCTCTGGGCTGATGGCTCGGAGCCTGGAGCCTGTTTCCGATTCTGTGTCTCCCTCTCTCTCTGCCCCTCCCCCGTTCATGCTCTGTCTCTCTCTGTCCCAAAAAAAAAACTAAATGTTGAAAAAAAAAAAAATCCTTTGAACTTTCACTGTCTTGTTTGCCCACAATATTGGGTGTATTCCCATGCAGTTTCTTTCCTGCTTATTTTACTTGTGCCTGTGTTCACAGAGGGTTCTCTCATGTTATTTCTACCATTGCGTCAATTTTAGAAGCCGACCCTTGGAAGTAGAAGAACCATTGTGTAGAAATGTAGACATCGTCGCATTTAATTCTTCCACTTGACCGATGAGAGTGGTCTCTCTCTCTCATTGGATATGATGCGGTGGCCCTGAATACCCGTGGGTTACTTGTACTTCTTCTGTTTCCATAAGCTGCTTGGAACATCCTCCTCAGTTGCCTGTATTCCTTTCCTGCAAATTGTGATCATCTAAATACGTCGTTGCGTCACAGTTACTCTGAGTGATGTTGCGGCAGATTTCTGAAACTTGCCCCCCAGGAGAAAGTTCTGATTTGCTGTTTTCTTACTAGGTATTACTCCATGCAATACAGAGCCTTGGCTTTGGGCACATTTAATTGGTAGTTAAAACAATGCTTTCCACCTCTGCAGGGAGCGAGCCACACATCCTCTGTTTGACCTCTGGTATGCTATCCTGTGTGATTAAGATTTTAAAAATTTGGGGGGGGGCGCCTGGGTGGCTCAGCCAGTTAAGAAAGAGTCCAGCTTCCACTCAGGTCATGGTCTCGTGACTCGTGAATTCGAGGTTTGTATCGGGCTGTCTGCTATCAGTGTGGAGCCTGCTTCGGTTCCTGTCTCCCTCTCTATCCGCCCCTCCCAGCTCGTGCTTTCTGTCTGTCTCAAAGATAAATAAAAACATCAAAAAATTAAAAAAAAAATTTAATGTTTATTTTTATTTTTTTTATTTTTGAGAGAGAGAGAGAGTGTGAATGGGGGAAGGGAAGAAAGAGGGAGACACAGAATCCAAAGGAGGCTCCAGGCTCTGAGCTGTCAGCACAGAGCCTGACGCGGGGCTCGAACCTCGGGAACGGCGAGATCATGACCTAGGCTGAAGTCAGACGCTCAACCGAACGAGCCACCCAGGAGCCCCTAAAAACGTTAAAAATTTTTAAAAATATTTTTAAAACTTTCCATTAAAATTTTTTCTATTTTGGTAATACTAGTTCTTGTAATCTTCAGATGTCAGGCTTCAATGTGGGAAAATATGCATCTAATGAGTTATTACTCAAAATCGTAAATATTTTATTAGGAATTGGATATTTCGTCTGCAGGTAGAGTACAGAGAAACAAACATGCAACATTATTCTGTGAGTTCTGTGATCCTGTGATCAGTCTGTTTATAATCCTAAAAACCGAGAGGCCTGAGCTAATTTGGTCAGGATCCCAGTCTGGTTAAACCTACGTGTGGGTCTAAAGCCACACAGTAAGCAATGGATCTGTTATATGATGTGATTTGAGGGTATCCTCGCTCCCCAAATACAGGTTCCAAATTAACAAATGAATTCAGTGGTTAAGAAAAACTGAGAATTTTGTGAAACATGCCTTTTCCTGGCTGAGATACAGCAGGCGATAGGGTTTCGTTTAATGTAAACGAAGCTTGGGGCACCTGGGTGGCTCAGTCAGTTAAGTGTCCAACTTCAGCTCAGGACATGATCTTGCGGTTCGTGAGTTCGAGCCCCGCGTCGGGCTCTGTGCCGACAGCTCAGAGCCTGGAGCCTGCTTTGGATTCTGTGTCTCCCTCTCTCTCTGCCCCTTGCCTGCTTGCGCTCTGTCTCTGTCTCTTAAAAATAAATAACATAAACTAATCTTCCATCATTTTAATTAGCTTGCTTGTCTCTGATCTCCTGGCTATCTTGAAAACAAAGGAGTTAGAGAGAGAGAAGGGAGTAAGACACAGAGGGTGCTTTGGAGGTGGTAATAAAAGCTGTCAGAAGAAACTTTGAGATATGGAGTCAGGGCTCCTCATGGAGGGCTGAATGACCAGGGAGTGGTTTGGGGTGTCGACGATAACTAAAAGTAGAACTCCACAAAGTGACGAGAGGGGTGTGTGTCATGACTGAGGAATAACCAATTTTGGTCTGCATTATGACCACATGTGAAGTAGTTCCTCCTTTTGAACATGGGTGTTAGAGAACTGATCTAGAGGGATCTCTTCTGCCATCATTGTTTGCCGCCATTCTCTGGAGAGTTCTTGATGTCTGGGTGGTGTTACTGTCTTTTATTCAGTATAAGGAAGGACTTCATCCTGGACTTCTCCATCTTGGGACAGTGTAAGACTCTGGTTCCCTAGAGACTGGAGTATGGACGGACCGCAGACCTAGGAGTCTTTCTCCCTTCTCCTCCTTCTTGTGCTCTTGTGAGGAAACCTTCTGGTCCTTCTCAGCTTCATTCTCCCCTACCCTCTGAGGCTGGCTTCACAGTCAAATGCACCATAAAAGCAGAGACCTTTTAAGGAAGTTCTTATGATTGGCATAGAAGGTAGAGAAGACACATCTCTGGGAGATTTTACCCATGCACATCCCCACCTACATGTGAAGAGTATAAGAGAAATAGTGGAAAGAGATAGTTCATGGGCTCTTAAGGTTTATCCCAGTATGATACAAACACTGAGTTGGTTTTGTCACCAAACTGTTGAGTAACTGTTGAATGTTTAAAATTCCAGTGGCAAAGGCTCCAATATAATGAAGACGCCATGTCATTGAAGACGGTAGGTTCAACCTAGTACAGTTTCTATTCACAGAACAAATCATGGGATCTAGATAGATTGCACCACATTCTAATTTTGTCACTTTTTCACGTTTGTGATATATTTATTCGTTTACTTTGCTTGTCTCTCTGTACTGTAATGGTAGATGAACCACCTAATCTCTATGTAAATAATACCAGCCCTATGGATTTATTTATAGGCATGTGCTTTATCCTATAACGTCTTAAATGCTATGCTTCATAATACTTTCAGACCCACAGGGTTAACCATCTGTTGAAGCCTGTTTATATTTTCACCACCAAAGAAATACAACTTTAGAAGTCAGACAATATTTTCGTTACTTAGTTTACTAAAAGAAGTAATGATTGCCTGTCATTGGCTCGCTCACCTACCCAAGCACAGCTTCCCGTGAACCGTGGGCCCATGCATCCTTTATCAGAAAAACCAGAATACGTAAAACATCATGTGTTTAGACAATCCGTGAGTATCGGGAACTCGATAAATGAATAAGTGAGGTAAATGAAGCCCAAAAGATTAAGGAGTTACCCTGCTTTAATAGCCTGTCCTCGTGCGGAATTACAGAGACTAAAGCAGTATTTTCAAAACTTAAGGGCATGCTTCAGACCTTTCTAAAATTATGAAAGAGGACACATGAGTGACTAGGTCAAAAGGAAATGTATGAAGAAAGGGATCTCTTTTATTATGGAATAAATGTCTTAAGACCAAAGGATCAAGAATGTGTTTTTACAGAAACAACACATTGAGGAAGCGAATTCTACTTTGCTTTGAAACTCTGGGAAGTGACTTTTAGTAAGAAAGCAACAGCACAGGGTGTGTGTTACCCTTCCTCCCCGCTCCCAGACTATTCGCAGTTAACCAGCCTTTTACTCAAACATTGTAACAGTAATTGCCAAAGCACTGAGGTCTGCGTGTTGCTGGGTATCTTGGCACAAAGAATAAGTAACAGGAAAAACACCCTCTGGGAAAGTTGAGAGACTCTGTGTAGCTTTTTCGCTTTAATAATTACAGCAGTGTTAATTCACAGCCTTTTCCACTAGATACTTAGGTTTTAAGTAGCCTCGCAATTACAAACGTTGCCATCAGCTACTACCAAGGCCTTCTGAATATTTATCAGATGTTCCCTGCCTTTCTTTCAGTTTCATACTTTTCTGTTTTCTTCACTTTCTCCCTTCCTCCTTTCCTTCTTTTTTTCCCCCCTCCCTTTCTCTCTTCTTCCTTCCCTCTTTTTCTTCCTTCCTTCCTTTTTTTCCTGTCTCCTTTTTGCTTATTTTTTAAAGTTATTCAACTTTAGGGTGAATTATATGGGGGCTCCTATCCATCCTGTGTTAAAATAGATTTGCTCCACGAATAGGTTTCATTTAAAACTTACGAAACGTGTTTAAAGATTATTTTCTCAGTATTAATGAGTATTTTATTTGCGGTGTCATTTTTTTTTTTTTTTTTTTTTTTTTTTGCCTAGTAAAATAACTTGTACGTATTTAACATAAAGTTGTCGAGGCTCGCTTTCCTACCTTTATTCCTTCTCTGTGAATCAGTAGCCTTCTCTGTCGCAGGCATCATTCTAAGAAACCATAATAGTCGTGGCCTCTATTTATCGATCAAGCCCCTAGTTAATTATTTATGTTGGATTTATCATAATGTAATATCCACCACAGCCCTTTGAAATATATAACATTGCCCTCACTTTATGTATCAGTAAAAAATAAAATAAAATAAGGTTCAGAAAAGGCAAATGATATCACTAAGGTTAATAGCCAATAAGTAAAATTGCTGTGATTCAAAACCCAGTTCTTCGGAAATTCAATTGTTGGTCTCTGTGATGTGCCCTTTAGAAGGTGATGGAACTTAAGAGCAGATGGAGAAACACGTGTGTCCCTGGTTTTCTTCCTTGAACCCCGATTACTCACTGAGGAGTGAGACTGATTGGCTCCGCTTTTCCCAACACACATTCTGTGAATTTCTGGGAACTGCTTTGGTCTCTTAGAGTCAATAGAAGCTCTTAGGACTTCACCTTTAAATTTGTATGCATATGTTTCTCAAAAATCAGCTATCATCGCTAAGTTTTCTTTAAGCATCTTTGGGGGGAGGAAGTAATGGAAATAGTGAAGTTTGCCAACCCAGCTATGATGTCTGTGATGCATTTTCTTTATTTTAGAATTAATGCCAGTAAAGTAAACAGAGTACAGGAATTGGGATTTAGAATACTTGGGTTTTTCAGCTCTGCCACCATAATCGGTGACCCTTGGGGCTTTATATTCATTGGCTTTAACTTCCTTATCGATAATATGAAAGGATCACCCGAGGTTGTATTTAAGGTAGAAATGCAGTGCTAAATTTTGCCATTATTTCTAATAACAATAACACATTATGTTTTAGTTTTTGTTTTTGTGTGTGTGTGTGTGTGTGTGTGTGTGTGTGTGTGTGTTCTGCCCTGTTCTGTCAGTCTGAGGCTCAGTTAAATACCTTACAAGGATTCCTGCCTGCTTCCTGAGAGCTTGAATTATAGTTTCCCAGGTGAATATTAGTACTTCATGAAGGATGATTGGAGTTACTGAATATTTTACAAAGGAAAAGCGTGTGTGGCTTGAATGATAATTTAGGTATCTTGATAAATTCCTCCTTTGTAGTTGAAGAAAGACAGTTTTGAAACATTCGACTTCAAAGAAGAACACGAGAGGCATTGAGCATGTCTGTAAATACTTCATAATTGCAATAAAGTGGTTCATAGAAACACTCACCCTCATTTGAGTGAGATAAGCATAGGCATGCTGCATTATCTTTTATTTTGCAAATAATGTCACTATCTCTTTTTTCCATATTCAGTGGTAACTTGCTGTGCCTCCTATGCCAGAAGTTGAAGACAGAAAAATGTAGCAATTACTTGGCTAGTATACCATATTCCACAAATCGTGCTTGAGCATGGAAGGCGTTTGAGTCTGAAGCACACTTTTTCATAAGACTGGTGTTCTGAGGTCTGTGCCAGTCAGTTTCCCAGACCAATCCACACACTCTCGCATCTTCGTAGCACAGCTTAAATACAACACGCTTGTATGAACACATGTAAAGGAAGCCGTCCTGCTGAGATAGTAAGAAAGATCCAAAAAAAAAAAAAAAAAAAACAAACCCAAAAAAGAGAGAAATGAGAAAGACCCATTTTTAGTTCCCTGGCTGAGATGGAAAGTAGGTTTTAATTTTTTTTTTTTTACATTTATTTATTTTTGAGAGACAGAGACAGAGAGCGAGTGGTGGATGGACAGAGAGAGGGGCAGACACAGAATCGGAAGCAGGCTCTAGGCTCCCAGCTGTCAGCACAGAGCCCGATGTGGGGCTCGAACTCATGACCTGTGAGATCGTGACCTGAGCTGAAGTCGGACGCTCAACTGACTGAGCCACCCAGGTGCCCCAAAAGTAGGTTTCATGAGAGCAGCGGTCGGCCAGCTCAGCAGCAGGTACAATTTGGCCACACCTACTGTGACCATCTTGTCCAAGGCCCTGTCCCCCAACAGTGGCAGACTTCAGGAGTTCTGCTAGAGGCCATGTGGCCCTCATAGCCCAAAATATTGACTATGTTTTCCCTTTATAGAAAAACCAAATAGCTGACCCATGAATTGGAGAAGGACTTGGAGCTAGAGAGCAACTTTGCAAGTTCTCATGGTGACTTCTGTCTCGTGAACTCCCGAGGGGCGCGGGTTGTGTCTCCTGGGGAATTCTGTCTCCCAGAGACACGGCTCATGCCTGGCACCGAGGGGGTGCTTAGTCAATACGCATTGATGCACTGTTCGTAAAGTCTCAGGGAACTTGACAGACTGATGCCTCCAGTTCTCTTCTCCTTTGTCATCTCACTTGTAAGATTATCTAAATATTGTTTTCAGAAAGCATGGTTTGTGTATTATCCTCTTTTTGGAATTCGCCGAGTTTCTCTTAATCACCTCAGGCAGGATTGACTTTGCGTGGGCACTTGAGATTAAAATAAATCCTCTGTTTCAGGAGTATGTGCTGGGTTATAGTGCTATCAGATGATACTTAGTAATTATTCGATTCAGTCCTCTTTTCCCGTAGATAACTTTGTTTACATAATGTATCAAATGAAGAGAGAGATGTTAAAAATCGTTTAGCTCAGCTTTCTCGTGCACTGTTCACAATTACTGCTTTATAGTCGTATCAGTGCAGCCAGTCAGCTCTTTAGTAAGGTTTTCTCTATTAGTAAAATAAACCCTCTCAATCCCATAGAATAAAATGTATACCGAATCTTCTTTGCATACTATTGGTATTGCATTCATAATTTCTTGCTTCCATTTGCCTAGTTTTCTTCAACAGTACCTATGGATGTCCCAGAAGAGAGAAGGACATTTGGCTCATTTTTATCTCCTTTCTCCTCCAGTCATACAAGAACAGCAAAACAAATAGGAGGAAATTTTTTCTTTTTTCCTGTATTTTTCCCCATTGCACTTACTTTTGTCTCCGTATACTCTCCCTCCAGAGTCATACACTTTAATTTGATTTGTATCATGTATATTGAATTATACATTAAATAATAAAGTATGTATTATTAAATTATGTTACTTTATAAGATAGCTTTTTATCATGGTTATTGACATCTACATGGTATGTTTAATTGAATCTGTACTTTCTTCAAGTTTCATATCATGATTTACCCATTTATACCTTAAAAAAGGAAAAAAAAACCTTACCTCTATTACAGTGTCTTGTTGTTGCTTTTGTGTGTGTGTCTGTCATATTTAAGATGACACCTGGGGGGCGCCTGGGTGGCTTGGTCGGTTAAGCGTCCGACTTCGGCTCAGGTCATGATCTCATGGTTCGTGAGTTCGAGCCCCGCGTCGGGCTGTCTGCTGACAGCTCAGGGCCTGGAGCCTGCTTCGGATTCTGTGTCTCCCTCTCTCTCTGCCCCTCCCCCGTTCATGCTCTGTCTCTCTCTGTCCCAAAAATAAATAAAAAACGTTGAAAAAAAAAAAACTTAAAAAAAAAATAAACATAAAAAAAATTAAATGACCCCTGGGTGGCTCAGTCAGTTGAGCGTCCCAACTCTTGACTTCAGCTCAGATCATGATCCCAGGGTTGGGGGATTGAGCCCCGTGTTAGCCATGGAACCTGCTTAAGATTCTCTCCTTGTGTGTCTGTCTCCCCTGTTTGTTCTTTCTCTAAATAACATACATACATGCATACATACAAACATAAAGGAAATACATAAAAAAATAAAATGGACTTTCTGTTGCCTTCATAAATGAATGGTAATTTGAGTAAAGAATTCTGGGGGACTCTCTTTTCTTTTTCCAACCTGTATTATCTTTCAGCATCTCACATTGTAGAAGACAAATATGAGATAACTCAATTTCTTTTTGTATTGAGGGTGGTATGTTTCTCCTATCTGAAAGTTTATTGAATTCTTCATTCCCAAAATTAAATATCCTTTCCAGAGAATGCTTCCGTATGGTTCACTTCCATTAGTTTTATATTATCTATTTTTTAAGAATATACAATAGAGTGCGGCACCTTGGTGGCTCCATTGGTTAAGTGTCCGACTTCGGTTCAGGTCATGATCTCATGGTTCGTGGGTTCGAGCCCCGTGTCTGGCTCTGTGCTGACCGCTCAGAGCCTGGAGCCTGCTTCGGGTTCTGTGTCTTGCTCTCTCTCTGCCCCTCCCCCGCTCACATTCTGTCTCTGTCTCTCTCAAAAAGAAATAAAACGTTAAAAAAAAATTTAAGAATATACAATAGAGTCAACCGACTTACCTGTGGTTTCTAAACCTAACAACTGTCAAAGCCAGCACTTGAAATCAGTCTCTTGTATCCTGCTTCTACACACTTTCTCCCTCAGTTACTCCACTAGCCCTTAATCTTAAAATTTTGGCTGCAGTGTGGAAACAGCATGGCAGTTCCTCAGAAAGTTAAAAATGGAACTCTCTACGATCCGACAGTGGCACTACTAGGTATTTACCCAAAGAACACAAAAATACTAATTCACAGGATACATACTCCTATGTTCACAGCAGCATTATCTACAATAGCCAAATGGAAACAGCCCAAGTGTCCATCGACTGATGAACGGATAAAGAAAATGTGGTGTGTGTATATATGTGTGTGTATGTGTGTGCATGTACGTGTGTATGTATATGCGTATGTATATATATACATGTGTGTGTATATATATGCATATATGTGTGTGTGTATATATATAATATATATATATTTATAATGGAATATTACTGAGCCATTATAAACGAAACCTTACCATTTGCAATGATATGGATGGAGCTAGAGAGTGTTATGCTAAGTGAAATAAGTCCATCAGAGAAAGACGAATACCATATGATCTCACTCATGTGGAATCTAAGAAACAAAACCAATGATCATTGGGGGAAAAAAGAGAGTGGAAGACCAAGAAACAGACTCTTAACTATAGAGAACAAATTAAGGGTGGTTGGAAGGGAGGTGGGTGGGGGATGGGCTCACTGGGTGATGGGGGGTAAGAGGGGCACTTGGGATGAGCCCTGGGTGTTGGATGCACGTGATGAATCAGTAAATTCTACACGTAAACCTGCTGTTACACTAATACGTTAACTAACTGGAATTTACATAAAAACTTAAAAAAAAACCCCACAACTCTTACTGAAGTGTTGCCACCTAGGAAGAGTCTTAGGCCTAGATTGTGTTCACCCTAGAAATGGTTTTTAGAAGCCCTTTCCTCTCGCTCATAGTTTGAGGGACCCCCCCCCAAGGGTCTTTTCCTAAGGGAAGAGTGCTTTTGAGAGGGTATATTGGTCATTCGGAAGACCAGCCCACGCCCGCGTGGTCAGTGGGGGAGAAGATAAGAAAACCGTAGAGCCTTGGCACCCTTGGTCCAGGGAGCCCGTGCTCTAATGGGAGACACGGCCGCAGGCCGCACCAGTGGGGGCCGCATCCCACAGCAGTGAGACTAACCCGGTGAGAGCACAGGAGGAGGCCAATGACAGCGACAAAATAACTGAGAGGACGCTGCTCCCCCACACCACAGATGGGGCAGCTCTAGGGAATTCATAACAATGCGTGTTACTGCAAAATTGAAGCCTGTTAACACTGGTTTGTAACTATCTGTGACCTTCTAACCTCTTTTTCCCTTAGCTTGGTATGACCTGCCTTACACAGAACAAGTTCTTTCTCTTCTCCTCTCTGCCTTTCTCTCTCTCTACACACACACACACTCTCTCTCTCTCTTCCCCTCTTCCCATTCTCCTTATGTCTGAAGACTTCTCGAAGGGCATCTTCGTGGAGAGAATGAATTCAGGCAAAGAGCTTAGAACTCTGTCTTCTCCAGGCTTACCACCAGGCACATGCTCTGCCTTCCTAGAACAGGGGATGGGTTTTTGTGAGCACGGAGCCCTGTGGTCGGAAAGGTGTAGCAGGAAGTGCAAGGTTGTTTTCCCAGAGCTCCTTTGTATGTTTTCTAGTGTTGGCGTGTCTGGCCGAGCGCTTTCTTCTGCGTTTACTACCAGGCGAGCACAAGAATTCCTCTGAGTTTTTGATTGCGTCCAATCTCCCACTCCTCGTCCTGCATTGTCTTAGTATTTACATATGAGGGTGTGGATAAGTTGAAGCATCTTACAGTGAGATACAAAGAAAACTTACATCAGTTCCAGTATTAAAAATGACAAAGGGAAATTATCCCCGAGGCAAAAATTTCTACATTGAAGTAGACTTGCAGGGGGAAAAAGAAAAAGATTACAAAAGGGGGTCCGTGTACTGATTCAAATTTAATTCAGTGCTTCAGTATATTTGTCACTTGATATCAAGGAGATTTTAAAGAGTGTGCCGAATTTTCCAGTACAGCATTCTGGGGTTATTAATTACCATATACAGTATACCATCTAACCCAGAACTCGGAGTAAACTAGGGCTACACGGAACCTCAGCAGTCACTTAATCTACTTCGTCTGTTTTTCACATTGGGGAACAGGCTCAGAGAAGAAATGTGCCCTAAATACTGAGCTAATTAGCGGTAGAACCCTAGCCCTAAATCCCAAATTAGGGACTCAGAATGCCAAGCTTTCCCCACTTTGTCAAGTGTCCTGCAACCCATCACTGAGCTATGTTAATGTGGTCTGGAGGATGCACTTGAGAACATCTGATTTCAGGGTATTATTATGTCAAAGTAATATGTCATCCCTGGTGATTCTCCGGTATAAGTGATGTAAAATCATTCCCAGCATGGGAGGTAAAATAGTTGAAATATTGTGCAGTCAGCATACCTACAGCCAACTGAATGATTAAAGTTCGTTTATTTTATATCCTATATCATATGAACAGACCAGAGAACACCAAACTATTGAGTTATTGGGATTACATCTATTAGATATCCATTTGACATCTCAATTTGGTTGTTTCTAGGCCATATGAGTTAATGTCATAATTGTATTAGATCAGTGTTTTTCAATGATGGCTGCACATTAAAACCATCTAGGTCTAAGTCAAATCAGAATCTCCGGAGTGGGAGTCTAAGCATTGATATTTAAAGGTTTCCCATTTTGTTAAATTTATTAAACATTTTTTTTGTTGCTAATAGTGCTGTATCATAGTGATTATGAATTTCCTTAGCACGAAAGGTAATTTTAATCACAATACTTGGAAATGTGGATTGATATTAAATCTATTTGTAATCATAAAATAAAAGTTAGAGAGAAATGCTTTAATTTCACATATATTCTAATTCCCTCATGTGATGAAATTTCACTTCCTTCTTTGACCCATACTCCCTTAATCTATAAAATAAGAATCATAATGCTGATCTCTTTTTTTTTTAATTTTTTTTAACGTTTATTTTTGAGACAGAGAGACACAGAGCACGAACAGGGGAGGGACAGAGAGAGAGGGAGACACAGAATGAAACAGGCTCCAGGCTCTGAGCACAGAGCCCAATGCGGGGCTCGAACTCACAGACCGTGAGATCATGACCTGAGCCGAAGTCGGACGCTTAACCGACTGAGCCACCCAGGCGCCCCCATAATGCTTATCTCTTAAAGTAAGCATGAGAATTAGCCACATGATACATTGTGCACCTGGCAAGTGTTCGATAATGATGATATGGGTAATCACATGTACTAATAATACTTTAAACCTCAAGAAGTTAAATAACTTTCCTGTAGTCATACACCTAATTAAAGCTATAGTGAGGATTCCAGTCTGCACCATATTCATCGTCATCTAAAATTTTGCAGCCAGTTTCAACTTCTTTAGTGTAAAGTTAAAGACAGTGTGAGGCTAATGGAGTGGTATAGAGGAGCGCAAAATGTCAAACAAAGCCTATGTGCATGCACAAAGCACTTTTAAATTAAGCGTGCCTGGGTACTTAGACATTAGCTAGGAAGCAAAAGTAAAAAGAGAAGAGATAGGGCCATGGAGGTAATATTTTGCAGGTATGACCAAGGGAGGGTACTTGGAATTCAGGGTAAAATCATTTGAGTTTCAACATCCGGGTGAAATTTTCAACACTTGTGCTCATATAATGTAATCGTTTGAAACCTTATCACACTTCAATTGAGAGTAATTTACAGCTGTTTCCATTGAGAGTTTATCATCATGTACAACACCCTTTTAACAATATGAAATACCGTCCAGTCACCGTGGTTGCCATATGTAATGGCTCTTCTGCACATGATCCCATAAATTACTTTAATGGGGCAGTAATTTTCCCTCATAAGTTTGAGATTTTGTGGCTAATCTTTCTAGAACATATGTTCGCAGACACTAAAGACAGTGCACTGACTTATAGTGCTGGGTCATAACAGAGATATACTTCCAGGGAGCAATTTCCTGACTGACCCCTGGTAAGAACTCAGGAAAACGATGCAAAAACCCATGAGTTGGTTTGCTAATTAGGAGACTGATCATTCATCCTTGCTGCCTTTGCATGTGCAGGGAGGGTGCCAGCTACGGCCACCTTCCACGCTGGAAGTTAAGCAGCATCCTACACCTGGGCTCTTTGCTTATTATGGCCCTTAGTCCTCAGTACAGCAGCAAATATCAGCACTGTCACATTGCATTGTATCATCTTGGAAAGACCGCGGAGATTAGGTAAAGGATGAACAAAGCTTTTCTCCTTTGGTGGAGCCGTTTATCGGTGTCTGTGCTACTTATACTAATAACATGGCTCCACCATATTAGGAAACCAGCCAGTGTTTTTTTTTGTTTGTTTTTTGTTTTTTTTACCCACTGCTATGGCCGTTTGTTAAAACATAAAATGTCCCAATGATATGAATCCTTCCGCAGTAGAAGGAGATCTCATGGTTTCAAAATGAGAGTTAGTGTTTTTATCTGTCCCTCCTCAAACCGTGTTTTATCCATTCCTGTTGATTAAAAAAAAAAAATGTACAAGGCATTGTAAAACCTTGTATAAGGGGTAACAAAAAGTAAAGCAGCGGTTTTAACACTAGTCTTGAAGTTCAAGAAATGTATCATACCTGAATCACAAAATAACAAAACCCACATTCATGGCATTGGAAGTGAAACTGACCACTTCCAAAGCCATTATTGTATTGTGTTTTTATTTTATTTTATTTTATTTTATTTTATTTTATTTTATTTTATTTTATTTTATTTTAATTTTCAGTGGCAGAAAAGACGGATCCCTTCCCTTTCACTCTCTCTAATGGACATTTCATTTCATTAAGAACATGGAAAAGGTCGTGTATGTTTCTTGGAAAACGTTTTCTAAAACGCAGTGGTCAAAGAAATAAACGTCCGGTGTAAATGTTCACAAGATAGAAAAAGATACAAATGGTAAATGACAAAGTACAGCGCAACACAATTTGAGAGGCTTTAATCATGTAAATCTCTCACAGCTGCAGAAGTTTGGTCAAGTTCGTGATGTGCGTGTTGTGTGTATAGATTATTCTTTTTGGTCACCAAGTATTTTATTTGGTACATTTCAAAAACAGGCTTATCTCCTGCATCTGTTGTTCAAACGGAACGCAGATTATAAAACACTCGTAACATAAAACTCAGCCTGTTCTAAAATGCCTTCTAGACGCTCTTTACAATACCCCGTTTGCTAAATCAGAGACTCTACTATATCTTGGTAAGTTCTTGTCCTAACGCAGAAAATTTTGTAGACCAATTTTTGATTACCAGCAGTAGACTAAGGAGCTTTATCTGTGTGGAAATACGAATAAAACTTACAGTTATGGTCCTAAAATTATTTTAATTTGAGGTTTATGATACTTCATCCTTAATAGTGCTAAAAATATCTTTGCATACATCACAAAATGCTGCCTCTTGTCAGTCAGTCATTATTATGAGGGGCAGTGAAATGTAGGAGGAAAAGAACAGAGCTGAGCAGAGTGGAAGACGTCAATTCTCATCCCAAATCTGCCGCTAGCCACTTCCCCAGTCTGGGATTTCCGCTCATAAAATCATGTACCACAGGCATTGGAACCCCACTCTGTGGCTTTAAAACCAAGCTAGACCGTTATTCTACAATGAAGAATGTAACAAAAGTAATTCTCCAGCATCCTCATTTCAACCTTGTTTCTGTAAAATAGATGCCACGAGCATTCCAAGTGTCCCCAGCCTTGGGGGAGATCAAGCTTCCTTTCCTTGCAACAGCATTTATATGTGCAATTGATTCTAGGACCAAGGGATGCCTTTTTAAGGATGGCTTGGTTTTCATTTAAAGAAAACAACAACAACAACTTTGCACTAAAAACGTTAAATCAGATACAGTTTATGTGGCAACGAACCAAGGAACACGAGACAGTAAATAATGCAGAGAATGCCGCGCGTTCGAACACCCAAAAAGAAAATGAGAAGGGGAGAAACTGCACAAGTATCGAACGGACACGGAGGGCATAAACAGTGACTGACACAGGCTAAAATTGCTTTCATTGCTTCCTTCCACTTTTCACTCACTGGCTTCTTTATAACTTTCAATTAGCCCACCCCCCTCTGCTTGCAACTTCTCTTTTTTACTGCCAACGATCCTTAAAAGAGATACTAAATTATAGATTCAGACATATTTTGAGCAGACCTTTTGCTGTTGTTTTTGGTATGCTTCAGAACTAAAATTCAAAGGGTGCAGGGCTCCCTAAACCAAACACAATATGGTGTCAGCATTCCAGACCATCCCAGCCAGCCCGCAGCGACCTGCTAGCCTAGCAAATAGTGAGGCACCAAACACCCTCCTGACGGCGGAGAGCCAGCCAGATGCATCATCCTGGAGCCTGGTTTTTGCCTATGTTATGTTGCCAGAATTACGTGGTGTTTGAAAGAGATCTGTGTTTGTCACACCGTTTGTCTTTTCGATGAGAACTAGATGCTTACGTATACTTCAGGTCTGGAAACAGATCAGTCTTCATGAACGTTCAGACTCCCGTTCAGAAATCAAAATTGGGGCTTTGTTTCTATAATTAAAGAAAAAAGATTTTTTTGTTATGACGATGTGATTGGGATTTAAAGTCACAGTGTTAGGCTGGGAGCCTCAGATTTAAAAGTTCTTGTTTTCAAACTCTAGTTTTGTGTTTCTCAAAAGTAGAAAGCTGGGGTGCCTGGGTGGCTCAGTCCGTTAGGCATCCAACTTGGGCTCGGGTCATGATCTCGAGGTCCAGGAGTTTGAGCCCTGTGTCACTCTCTGTGCTGACGGCTCAGAGTCTGGAGCCTGCTTTGGATTCTGTGTCTCCCTTTCTCTCTGTCTCTCTCTCTCTCAGAGTGAATAAATATCAGGGTGCCTGGGTGGCTCAGTTGGTTGAGCATCCAACTTCGGCTCAGATCATGATCTTACGGTTCGTGAGTTTGAGCTCCGGGTCGGGCTCTGCACTGACAGCATGGAGCCTTGTGGGGTTCTCTCACCCTGCCCCTCCCCCGCTCACACTCTCTCTCCCCAAAAAAAAGAAACATTAAGAAAAATACAATACAATAGTAAAAGCTGATTTGAGTGACCTAAGGACCCCCTTCATGACCGCGTCCAATGTGAATTTCACCCCATATAAGAGATTCATCCTCCGTGCCCGCTGGCTCCCCCAGACTAGAATGAATTAGCCACATGCTCTCTTGGTCTTTAGATTTTCATGAAAGCCAGCTTTTGCTTCTCCAACGTCTAGAACAGCAAGAAGTTTGTATAAGACTATAGAAAGATTATGCATCACTGCATTTGAAAGCACAGCGAGTAATGCAGTTTATTAGCTAATGGTGTTTACCTTAAAAGTCATTTGACAAAGGATCACCCATACTTGTGGTCACGTTAAAAGGGACGTTTAGGGGTAGCATTTCCCTAGCATCACTCCATGTATTTCTGGAGCAAAATGAAACAAATGATTATAGACTCTTACGCACGTATTGGTTTATGTTTGTCTTTTTTTTTTTTTTAATTTTTTTTTCAACGTTTTTTATTTATTTTTGGGACATAGAGAGACAGAGCATGAACGGGGGAGGGGCAGAGAGAGAGGGAGACACAGAATCGGAAACAGGCTCCAGGCTCCGAGCCATCAGCCCAGAGCCTGACACGGGGCTCGAACTCATGGACCGCGAGATCGTGACCTGGCTGAAGTCGGACGCTTAACCGACTGCGCCACCCAGGCGCCCCTTTTTTTTATACTCTTTTTTTTTTTTTTTTTGGTTTATGTTTGTCTTGACAACAAACACAGCCTCTGGAATGTGTATGCTAATAACTGCAGTGAAAGGTAGAAAGAAATGAACACCAGGCATCACAGGAATGTTTTGAGCGGACAGATTATTTACAACCTAGAAGGTCCCAAAGGACCACGTTGAGGCTGTCGCTTAAGGTAGGCTCAAGCTTAAAGGGAAAGCTAGACTGTAGATAGTTGTAGAACAGCAGAAGAAGGCTGCTTCAGGAGGGACCAGCGGAAGAAAAGAAGATAAGGTTGTGTGTGGCATGTATAGGAAATTACAAACAGGTAAGTCCAGGTAAAATGTCTCAATGGCGAGAAATCTATTTTTATTTGACATTACATGTATGTTCACACAGAAGTACATGCATAGAGAGACGCACACCAACAATTAGAAGATTCTTTGTGTTGCTGGACCATTATTGGAAACTTCTAAGCTTCTTTGTCCCTACCTTGTGTTCTGGAAAACTTTGTAAAAAATCTCCTCTTAATGATCGTTCGCTTCCACTTTCTTGTTAGTGTCAAAGCCACGGGATAGTCTCTCAGGGACACCAAGTAATATTGTTGTATGGTATTTTTTTTTTTTTTTTTTTTTTTTTTTACCAGTGAACTTCTGTCATTTCTGCAAAAGTCCCATCTCTCACTTTTGAACGTGGTCTCTCCTGTTCAGCTAAGGCACAGTTCTCTCCTGGAGTAAAAAGGGAAGATCTGCAATGTTATGGGATGATGAGACTTTCCACTTTCTTCCCTGTCCACCGGGGATAGCTAGGAACAGACTTGAGTATTTTAATAATAGTGTAGAAGCCAGAATGGTGTAAAATCAGAAAAGAATGGTTTTACTTAAATCCACATTTTTAATTCCTTATAGCAAATAATTTCACAAAGGATAAATGAAAGAAATTACATATAGGAATTACTACCTTACTGTCCATGTGTTTGCACTAATTTAAAATTTGCGCAGACTTTTTATCAAATAAATCCGAAAGCTTCTGTGATGACTGAGAGGTAGTTAAACTGACCTCAAAAGCAGGTATGTAATTGATGATTTTTTTTTAATTAAGGTCTGACAAGGTGATTAGAATTTCAATTCAAGGTTTTAGGCTGAGCATCTTAGCTTTAAAACTACCTGTAGATTTTTTGTTTTATGATTCTATTTAAAAAAATTTTTTTTTTCAACGTTTATTTATTTTTGGGACAGAGAGAGACAGAGCATGAACGGGGGAGGGGCAGAGAGAGAGGGAGACACAGAATCGGAAACAGGCTCCAGGCTCTGAGCCATCAGCCCAGAGCCCGACGCGGGGCTCGAACTCACGGACCGCGAGATCGTGACCTGGCTGAAGTCGGACGCTTAACCGACTGCGCCACCCAGGCGCCCCTTATGATTCTATTTTAAAGGGGACTCGAAGGTTTAATTACAACCTTGCTAATTTGTTTCCAGATCTATTAGGCTTAAAGTTTAAGTGTGATGTTAACACAATTTTTAATTCTTAACTTGTTCTTCAAAACATGCATCTGCGTTTTGATGCATTGGGAGGAAAAATGACTCATCCAGTCAGACAGCGTGTTGACTTCATTGCTTTACGTAAAGCATTAAACTTGCATACAAACCAAATATTTCTTCGAGTTTGAAAAACGTGCCTCCAAGGGAAAGTGGGTTTTTCAGATTGTCTGGTATCCCCCAAACACTTCTTACTTCCAACTTGAAAATGTGCACTTCATGGGTAGAATTTGGAGCTAGGAAAAACAATGACCTCTCTGAGGGCAGTCTGCCGCAAGATGTCAGTTTTTAAATCGAAGATTCAGAAAATGTTGATGGTTGATTGATGGATTTTATTTGAGAGAGTGCACAAGCTGGGGGGAAGGGAGGAGAGAGAGCGAGAGAGAGAGAGAGAGAGAGAGAATCTCAAGCATGCTTCACGCTCAGCACAGAGCCCGATGCGAGGCTCGATCCCACAACCCCGGGATCATAACCTGAGTCGAAATCAAGAGTCGGATGCTCAACCGACTGAACCACCCCAGTGCACCCCGCCCACCTTTTTTTAGAGAGAGAGAGGAAAATATTGATGATTTAAATATTTATGATGGAAGTTTTGGCAGATAGATAGATATATGACTTAAATGACTGAGTAATTTAAAAGTGAACAGCTTAGTTGCTATATTAAAAAATTGAAAGCCTGAGTCCCAAAATAAAGACATATCCTAAACCACGTAAACCCCAGGATTTGTTTAGTAGATGTTGCTAGAGAAGCAGCAGTCATACTAGCTTTAACATACTTTATGTGCCTGACTCCCAGCGTCTCCCTTTTTTTATGAGTTCAGCCAACTACATTAATGCATTCCCTTATGTTTTCTACCTTAAATTTGACATCAAGTGTGTGAGATCTCCATTGAACCTATCTTCATTTTGGAGGAAAAACTCAAAATACTGCCACATATATATATTCCTTTTTGTGGTACCCTAGGTGTGAATCTTCCTCAGTAGAAAAACGACTGGTTCAGGACATCTTTTGTTTTTTTCAAACTAGACTCTGCATTTATCATGGTAATATGGACTTTTTTTTTTTTTTTTTTTTTTTTTTTTGCTCCTGTACGTAAATTCCAAGGAAGTATTTTGGTGAGGAACTTGTTTCATGACAATAATTTCGTCGGTCTCTCGACACTTTTTCAGTAGTACGTACTTAAGTTCCAGAGTCATTTCTATAACGTCAAACATTATCTTAACGCACCAAAACATATTATCTTTTCCCGACCTTTGCCTTATACATTCATTTGCACAAATACGTCATCTTCGATAACCATGCATGTGGATTACTGCCAAAGAAAGCCCTCTTCGTTTTCCAGTACTCCCTTCTCCAAACGGTGATGATTGTATAAAGTGTGATTCCCTTTAATACCCATCTGATCAGCAAGTATACCTTTTCATTCTTCCTTAAAAACATCTCTGGAAATTCTCTCCTCTCTGCCACTTGTTGGGAACACGTAATCTCTCAGAGATGGATTCCGGCAAATGGGAGGCTGTCTGATTATGTCTTGAAATGTCAGCCTGCCTTTCTCTTATCTAGGAGAGATTCTGGGTAAGAATTGATCACCAAAGGTCAATGGGATCAAAGACATCAGAGACGAAGAGCTGACAGGCAGGCAATGGGTTGGGTCATAGGAATGGGCCAGTACAGGTGGGTGGAACAGAAAAGATGAGAGGCACAGCTGCCCGGGGCAGGGCGGGAGAGAAGATACTAGGGAGGAAATATGGAGACTGAAGATAGGAAGAACTCCTGGCACTTACCAAAAATGAAAAGGAGGATCAGTGACTACATACATTGATTAAATAATCAAGGTTCTAATTCTATCAGGGTGCAAGACTGGCAAGAAAAAATATCCTGTTTTGCCCTTCTTTTCCTGTGCATAAAAGTTTTAGCTCTAATAATTTACTGTTGCCCTAAGTATCCAATTTCTGTTTGGAAACACTTTGTCTCCTTTGCAAAGGGTGCCCACCTCAATGCTTTGGGCCAGTTATGGCATTAGAGAGAGAGAGAGAGAGAGAGAGCACGGAAGAAACTGGTGGGGATCTGAAAGCTGACCTAACCTAACTCTGAGAGAATTCCTCAGACGCTGTAACATCAGATCTGCGAAACTTCTCACCGTTGCTTTTTTCTGAAGGGTTGTGAGCGGCACTTTGGATATTTCTCTTCCTCCGCTTGGCAGAAAGGCCTTCCTTCCGCTTGCCCCTCTCACTCCTCTGCCCTGTATAAGCACTGGCTCGCTCAGATAAGCCAGTCAAAAAAGTTTTGAGTTTATTCCTCAGCAGTCCCAGTGGATGGAGTCTGGAAACTAGTCCTAGAGATAGTTCAGTTTATGGGTAGCAGCTTTCGGGAGTACCAAGAAATGGAATCCTTCCAGACCCTTCCACAGTGCTTTCTCTCTTCTTTTCTGAGACCAGAGTTATGATTACTAAGATGTGCTTCTATGCATTTCCTCTTCTAATCCTTCTGCTTTAGGAGACGCACAGACTTTGTCACTCAACCAAATAGTACCGTGGCCTCTGAGTGGAACTAAAAGAGAATTTGTGTACTAAAAAAGGAGTAACTAAAAGACTTTTTGTAGCCTGCAAAGTTTAGGTTAAAAAAAAAATGTGTCAGTGGGAACAAACCCTGAATGGCTGAAACCAAAAGGGATGTTTCCTGATGTTAGTCAGGAGGACTTGCCAAATCCGTACTCCTCCAAAGTGGGCTTTTCCATGTTTGTGTTGGACCTCATCGGAGACGTTCACTCCTTAGAGGATTATGAGTGTTCTCATGGCATCAGTGAGACAGAAAGCACAAATGCCCAGGTCATTTGTGTTAAATAAAAGAAAAAAAAACAGTCTCAAGCACACAGCATGACCTGAGCTTTCCAGGGGAGAAGTATAGATTTGGAGAACACAGTTACCAAGGACTACATATAGTGTGAACTTTGGGAGTGCGATGAGGCATGTCAGAGTATTCTGAAAATAGTTCGAAGGATGCGCATGTGAAGAAGGAATGTCACATTCAGATAAAGCATTCGGTAAATATTTATTAGTACCTACTAAGTGCTGCTCACTCTGTCGGGTGTTTGACACGTGTTAGTACAGTTGGAGGCGATACAGACCTGAGCCTCCCTTCAACAAGTTTAACCGACTGGACTTTCCAGAATATATTACGGTTGAAAAACAATAACAACACCGAAAAAGAAGACCGACAGGTCCTGGAAGAAGAAAAACTCAAAGTAGAGCAGAAAAGGAAACAGCCATTTTTGAATCCACATTAGTTGTATGAGTGAGCATGTGTGTTTGGATCAGAATTTCTATTAAGGATTAATTGACAACTGGTATCTGAGGTCAACTAGATTATGTTGGGAATTATTTATAGTTTTGTTTCAGTTAATCCTTAGTAGAATACAGATAATTCTGTTCCTATGTTTTTGGTTGTCAGTTATTTTGCCATATTCATGAATCCCCAGATAAATAATACACAAAGAAATCAGTCAGTTCCCTTTAGAGAAGTGGAAATGAGGGCGGTGATACAGAAGAGGAAAAAAATAGACCAGAATAAGGCTCACTTGGGGCTTCCAGGTTGGGTAGTAGAGACTTTGGGTAACGAATTCTGATGGTGGTGGATGGAGATCTTATTTGTCTAAGAAGAAACACTGTCTTCGTTTAGGCTGCGTGCTTATTTGTGGGTGTTTGGAGGGGTTGCTGAGGGAAATTACGTGGAGTTTATACCACATCAAGTCATTCTTTTGAGCTGCCACAGATATTACATGTTTACTTGTAGAGACACCACTAATGGTGTAGAAGAATCTTTTCTAGCCACCAGGCATAACCTATATTCTCTGACTTCGACCAAGAGATGTTTTAATTTTTACTAACGGGTCAATTTTACTGGGAACGATTTTCCTATCAAGAACAAAAGCAGTCTCCCTGAGTGAGGCCCTCTGATTGATTTGCAGAAAATGTATTTAGGTAGCTCTCATTTTTTTGGTTAAAGACTCAGCGCCTGTGTGTCAAGAGCCATAGAGAATCTCAACATTGACCCAGTAATTCCATTCCTAACAATCAAGCCTGAGAAAAAAGCGAAATTTATGGGGCACCTGGGTGGTTCATATGGTTAAGCAACTGACTCTTGATTTCGGCTCAGGTCATGATCCCGCAGTTTGTGAGTTTGAGCCCCACACTGGGATTGGGGCTTGGGATTCTCTCACTCTCCCTTTCTGTCTGCCCCTCCCCTACTTGTATGTGTGCTCTCTCTCTTTCCCGAAATAAATAAACTCAAAAAAAGAAAAAAAAACGAGATATAAAGAAACCTGTGTCCCACCAAAAGTTACTTGTTGCATGTTTACTTATGTTACATATTATTTTAAATATAGATATTTAAAATTGCCAAAATATTTAACAAAGGAGAATGACTATCCAAATAATGAAAAGCCTACTAGATATAATGCTACTAGCTCTAATGCTATGTAGCTATTCAAACCGCATTAATAAAATGTTTATAGTAATATACAATGAGGTTCTACTAAAATGTTGAATATTATTGTCATATACATTTCCATGATAAAAATGAAAGCATAGTTTTAAATGTTTCCATGTTGGCTCATCATCAATCTTAGGACATTCTCCAAGCTAAGTCAAATATATCTATGGTGAAAACAATTTTTTAAACTTCGCTTTATGCAGTATTTGATTTATGTCTCAGGGGAGAGCTATATTATCTATCCAAAGATTTTCTGGTCCAGTAACACCTTAAGGAAAAAAATATGGTAAAGTCAAAATGAACTATGCATCTACTAGTGAGTTGGTTAAGCCCATTAACCCTGTTAGGGTGACACAACCGTCCTTTGATTCTCCTGACTCTGAGCATTAAAATTGTTCTTAAATGTAAAATCAGAGAAAAGATTACGATGCCTTTTTATAATAGCTGTCCTTGCAAGATGTACTGGTGTGGATGCTGTGCCCCTGTTATATCTATAAGTAGACATGTATCTATTCCAATGTAAATATTCAAATGCCTCCTTAGGAAACAAAACTCCAAGAGGTACGTGACCTGCCTGAGTTCCCAAAGCCAGAGAATTGACAGGTTGCCATCAGTATGTGGTGTCTCTTTCTGGTTCTTCAGAGCCTGCAGCGTAACGTGGCCAGGTTTCATGTACTTTGAAAACTTTCAAGTATTGCAACTCTACTTACAATTTACATTGAAAATAACAACTCACTATTTGTGATTTCATTTTTGTTTTTTGCGAGTGATTATTGGATATAATTTATAATATTGCAACTCTGTTTATAATTTACACTGAAAATATCAGCTCACAATTTGCGACTTCGGCTCTTTGCAAGTGATTATTGGGTACAGCTAACGGCGCCCCATCCCTCAGCAGCCTGTGTTTGATATTCTGATGTTGTAATTTTCACCATGTAATGAAATGGGCAGTGTGCACAATGCTGTATTTTCCCATTGAACAAACACATGTGGCCATGATATAAAATGCATAAAATCTGTTCCCCGGGAAGAAAGTGGACCCTCCAAGAGATGAAATAAAAGAATGCGCTGATAGTTATTTGTCTCTGCAGTGTCCATAACAGGAAACGTGAGGAAGGATATGATTGGAGACATAGGTCAGTACGATGTAGGCATGAATGCAAGTGTATATCATTCTCTTCCTCTGCTTTTCTCTCTGAATATGAAGACGTCTCAAAGCCTATTCTCGATTCCAGAGACCTATTTAGTATTGTGCACTGGCAGCGTCCATTTCTCCTACCATCACATTTATTATTGTTTAATCAAATAGTGACAAGTCAAGTGGTTCAGAAAGAAACCAAGGAAATGAATCCCCATCAGTCTTTACATAATTAATGGTATTCCCTGTGGACTGGGCAATTTATTAAATTGCTGAGCAGAACCACTTCAGATAAACATATTTATGTATTCTGTGAAAGACTGTTCTAGAAACTTTTGAATGTTTGAAACTAACATCTGTCGATTTTTTAAAAAATGTTTGAATATGACAATGTTTTAGGAGAGTGGAAACTGGTCATAGCACCCATTACTGCTTTTTCCATTTTAAGAATCTTTAATGCATTATCATAGCAATTTTGAAATTAGAACCACTTAGGAAAAACAATATGAGAAATTAAGATGTTAAAAAAAGTATATAAGAAAGGAGAAGCATTTGTTTCTAGGGAAAACATTAAATTCCTACACATCAGACCATGCACTCTTCTCCCTACAGAGTAAGTTACATATGAAATTTCCCATATGCATGTATCCAACCATAATATATATGTAATTGATGAAATTTTAACACAGCAACTTGCATCTTTCAAAATATTTTTTAATGTTTAAGGCTAGTGAAAATACGTTCAAAGAATATCTTTTTTAAAAAAATGTTTACTTATTTTGAGAGAGATAGAGTGTGAGCAGAGGAGAGACAGAGAGGGAGACAGAATCTGAAGCAGGCTCCAGGCTCCGAGCTGTCAGCACAGAGCCTGATACGGGGCTTGAACCCACGAACTGTGAGATCATGACCTGAGCTGAAGTCAGATGCTTAACTGACTGAGCCACCCAAGCACCCCAAAGGATATCTTTTCTGATTAAGATTTCTGATTTAAGATTAAGGTGTGGGGGCACCTGGATGGCTCAGTTGGTTAAGCATCCAATTCTGGGTTTCAGCTCAGATATTGATCACACTGTGAATTCTAGCCCCGTGTCGAGCTCTGCACTGACAGTACAGAGCCTGCCTGGAATTCTCTCACCTCCTTCTTTCTCTGCCCTCCCCCCCCCCAAAAAAAAAATTAACCTAAAAGCAAATCATGTAGATGCTAAGGGACAAACAATTTAAGTAATCTATTTAAGGTGGTACAGACAGTAGGTAGAAAAACTGGAAATCAGCCTCCCGTCCTATAACCAGACCTATTTACTACAAGCGCGAACTCTTAAGTATTTGTTATCTGCATTTGGTTTTAGGTAAATTCTATTTTAGCAGGTTCGAAACATTGACGACACTGTTTCTCAAGGACATATCACAAACTAAAACTGTTCATCTAGTTGGAAAAAAGGTAAAAGAGGGTTTGCGTTATGAATGTCAATCATAGCTGTAAAAAGTGACCTGTTAAGGAAACTAACTGACCTGTTAAGGAAAAAGTACGTCGAACCAGTCTAGCAAAGTTCTTTTTGGGGGGAGAATCCATTGAGTAATTAATTGGAAATTGTAACAATTAAACCATTAGCTTTGAGTAAGTTCCTAAAGTAAAACAACAGACTGCCTTGTGTTTAACAAAACCTATAGGTACATGAAATTATTTTCAGTTTCTGAAATGTATCATTTCAAATGTAATGAGAATTAGTTCCTTCATGATTCTCATATAACGTCAAAGCTGTCTTCATGTGCTGTTAGGACAGAGTATTTTTGGGATACTATTAATCAGACTGAAGAAAGTAAAAATAGGTTTTTGAAATAGTCTAGACCCGAAAGGGAGGGTAGACATTAACTTCTTGTCTGATATATTGGATACATTAATATACAATGCATCTTCGGTACTTGACCTTAAGTGTCATGGAATATAATCCACCATTTCTCTTTTTATAAGCAGTACTTTAAAGAGGTGTTCCTTGTCAACATTTTGTGCTGCAAGGTGGAAATAATGAAATACATTAAAGCATTAAATATACAACTTATTAAAAATATAATTAGTCACTTTATGTACTTATGTTCCGTAAATGCTAGACCTCGCCAGTCAAATTTGCAATTTAATCACTGACGTGAGGCTGTGACAGCATAATCTTTATTTAAATCTAACTTCTAATTTCTTCTAATATTGCTGAGTTAATAGGGCCTTTTGTCTATAATCAAAATGCATATTTAGATTTTTTTATGCTATATTTACTTGATTTTTATTCATATACTCTATGTAGCTTCTCAACTAACACCAGATATTCACCGGTAAAGCTCTCAAGGTCAAAAGCCCAAGAGCAATGTTGACCTCGAATATTCACCTAAAACTTTACCACATGATTGCCGTTTGACCAAGTAACATTGGGAATGTCAGTCTCAAAATGTCAGACCCTTTTGCCCCTTCCCAGTGGGGTACTTTAAAGGAGTCCAATTCCTCATTCTGATTTATTGTAACCTCATATATTTATATGTGTAATTGGATTTTTATTAAAGCTTTTAGACCAACTTAGCAACTAGTGGCATAGTAGAATATATTATGTAATATAGTAGGGAAAAGATCGGGTTTGAAGCCATTAATTTAAATCCTACCTAAAATCTTCTTTAATCTCTTGGAGCGGTGTTTTCTTGTGTATAATTGGGAATTAAAATGCTTTCCGTTCAAGGTGTCCTGCGTTTAAAATAACATCCAAATAATATTCTTGGTTCATAGTAAGTTCCCATCAGTTTGTCTTGGCTTCCTTCTATCCTTCCTTTCATTTATTAATCATACCAAGGTGCCAGACAATAGAAATTTTTCGGTTTATCATTTTTTAACACATGACAGGAAAGCATGTTTTTCATTTCTGTAACAAGCAGTTTTTGAGTCATGATTATCTGCAAAGAAAAAAAAAAGACATAAAACATAAGTAGGTAGATATACAAATGTAGATAGATAAAGGAGCCTACTTTTCATGGTTTGGTTGGTTCATATAATACATAGAGGCAGTCTAACAATAGTGATTAAAACAAAAGTCTAATTTGAATATAGTTCAAATTACTTAACAATTTCAGACGGAACTCAAAATATGAGAGCTCATAACCTGGGAGTTGAGAAAGTATTTTTTAAAACTTTAGGCAGAAATAAAGCTTAATGTTCCAGTACAGACCCTGCCAGATTAGTTTCTGTCATAGAGATATTATTAAGAAATGAGTTTAAATAAAAATAAAGATCCAAGTATGTGTCACATTAACTCAGAGGTTATTCCCAATTATGTGTCCTATAAATAAATAGTTGGTGGTTTTCCTGAATTGGGAAAATTCCTTTAGGAATTGGTGGGAATTCCTTTTGGGAATAATTCAGGAATTATCCTTTAGGATAAATACAATGAGGATTTAGCCATGGGAAAGCCAGCCAGAAGAATGGTCTGTCCTTCTGTGTGGAAAGTAACAGGATGGGGAAGAGATCTCTTCGCAGAAGACGTGTTTTAGTGAGAAGGAATGTGTGTATTGTGATCTGACTTGTCAGAGTTCCCCAGCAAAGGGTGATTGAAATCATCACAACTGCAGAATTAAGACGTAGAAGGAAGTATTTCCAACTTGGAAATTTCCTCCATTTATAATAGTGCATTTATGTGTATTTTTATTCGTTTACCGTTTGTGTCCCCCATATGAGGATAGACCACGCTTGCAAGAACCGTATGCTTTTCGTACAGCGTGATAAAGTAAATATCACATCGAATGCGGTGCCAGGTACATGGTGGTTGCCAGGTAACTATGGGATGGATCTAGAATGAATGAGTGAATGGTTGCACGGATGATAGAAAAACGTCTGTTTTCGTGTCGGAAAAGTTACTAAAATTCAGAAACAAATAAGTAGGACTGCCTTTTTTTTTTTTTTATATTTGCTAAAATCTGTTTTTACTATGCTATTTCTCACTTTAGCAGACTAATTTGGGAGCAGAGGGCAGTGGCATTATATCCACTAGGATGCACTAAATCCAAAACACGAAAGCCAAACAATTGTGCCAGCTGATGACAAAGCAACTTTGTCAAATTATTAATAAAACCTGTTTGCATAAAAAGCTACTTCCTGATTATACATTTTTCAATATTTGAATCCTACATTTAATACTCAATATATAAATCTTCATTCAGTGAAAATTACAAAGCATAATAAAATGTCTATACTTCACTCTCTTCTCTCAAGAGAAATAAAGACTAATTATTTATAGTTGAAGTTAGACTGATTAGTTAGTGTTGCTTGTTCCTATGACTAATTAATGAGGAAATGGCGTGTCCTTACCCTTTGATTTGTTGCTGATTAATAAATCAATAAAGTATTACTGGAAGGAAAATAAAGAACAGAAACACACTCCTATAATGAGGTGATGGTTGCCCTTTTTCGCTTTCTGAATGCTCACGGTCTCAAAAAAAATATTCACATCATAAATGAAATTAGCTGGGACCATTGCCAAATTTTTGAAGGAGGACTACAATTGATGGCTCACGAAGATTGAATTATTCATTCACCCCTAGAACACGAAACTCTAGGACGGAGTTGGGACACCGCCATTACGGTTGAAGCTTGTCATTGTCCTTGGTACCATGTGTTCCATCTTTTAACAAACAGGGATTTCAGACTTCCGGGTTGTTATTTCAGGTCAGTGCTCAGGAGACCACCTCGGCCTGGTGTACACGTTCACGGCGTGTCGAGGGGCTTAATCATGACCCCCTAGAACTTCAGCCGTTTGGATGCCTCTTTCTGCGGGGGACATTGTCCCCATTTAAATACTGGGAACGAGGCATGTGAAGGGAGTGCAGGGCCGGCGTTAGAACACAAGTAGAGGCTTCAGCCTTGCCTTGGCCCTTGACAAATCACAGTCAGACTGGCTTAAGAGATACACATCAGCTGTGTCTCTACACCCATCCACTCTACACTACGTCCACAGGATCCCCGTGTTTCTTGTTGGGACCCATGAAATAGTTCCCTCACTATACTTAGATCTGGCATTGACTTCACCCCTCCTGGATTATCCTGTTCTTACTTAATATCAACTACATTTCAAGCCTCACTAGTCCATTACCTCATGGTGTAGTACAGACTTGAATGTTCCGTGCCTACTGGCTAACATCCTGAGATAGAGAAGCTCTAGACTTCCAGTTGGTCCAGTTTGGCAAAAGAGTTATTGCTTTTAGTATCCTTGGGACTTTTGATGAACCCTAAATCTTCTGCTCTCTGTTCAGTAAGTCAGATAGTTCATAGATTTTTTTTTACAGCTTTATTGAAGTAAAATTGATAAACAAACAAAAAAAATTCACACATTTAATGTTTACAATTTGATGAGTTTGGATATATGGATACACCAGTGGTACCATAACCGCAAAGTAATAAACATATCCAATCACCCCCCAGAGTTTCCAGAGACGTGATGTACAACATAATGTCTGTCGTTAACAAGAAAGTGTTGTGCACTTACAAATTTAAGAAACTAAGTCTCGTATTAAGTGTTCTTACCACAGAAACAAAATCAAAGTTAAAAAAGGGGACAAAAATTCATAGAATCTTAATAGTGGCTTCGTAAAATCATGTGCTTCTAGCATCACCCCAGACCCCCGGGAGTCAAATGTTTCATATGATACACACTGTTAGTTAATGATAAATTTTAAATCACCAAATCCTGTGATTTTCATCACTACTCTGTGGTCTGTTATTTTAGGAAAACTTTTCTATCTGGGTGTATTTTTTTTTATTAAAAAAAATTAATGTTTATTTTTGAGAGAGAGAGAGAGAGAAGGGGAAAGGAGGAGGGACAGATACAGAGGGAGACACAGAACCCGAAGCAGTCTCCAGGCTCTGAGCTGTCAGCCCACAGCCCGATGCGGGGCTCGAACCCACTAACCACAAGATCATGACCTGAGCCGAAGTCGGACGCTTAACCGACTGGGCCACCCAGGTGCCCCTATCTGGGTATATTTTTAAGAAAGAAACAATTCATATATTAACCTGTAATATATACAACTATATATTATTTATTTGATTTTAAAATATATATAATTTTGATTTTAAAAATGATTTAGCAAAATCCTAATATAGTTGAATGAGTATTATGGTATGGTTACAACAGAAGTTTGCAGGATACAAACTCAGTGCAGTTTGTTAAGTCACAAAGACAAGAAAAAATATATAGGCAAAGCATTGTCACAGACAAATTCATTAATCATTCTGTGACTAGTAATTTTAATATGCACTACTAATAATCTTGAAAATCTAGAAATCTGTGTGTTTTTACACACTACAGCTTATCACCGTTCTGAATATACAAGTTCCTATTATATAAATACATATGGTATGTATATCCTTGAAAGTTCTTAAGAGCAGTTGTGGACCGTCTAAAATATTTATTAATAATTAGTGCTATTAAAAATAATTAGTGCTATTAGATTTGAGAATTCTTTCAATGTTTATTGTTGAGAGAGAGAGAGAGCGTGCGCGCGCGAGTGGGGGAGGGGCAGAGAGCGAGAGGGAGACACAGAATCTGAAGCAGGCTCCAGGCTCCGAGCTGACAGCACAGAGCCAGCCTGATGCAGGCTCGAACCCATGAACTGTGAGATCATGACCTCAGCCAAAGTCGGACACTTAACCGAGTGAGCCATCCAGGCGCCCCAGTGCTATTAGGTTTGAATAAATAATCTATAAATCACAGGCTTTTATTTCATTTGCAATGTTTCTCTATGTTTGACCCACTAATCCTGAAGTGGCCAAGCCGTTCCATTATAGCTCTTCAAGTTTCTGGAATATGTGGTCAGAATACCTTTGTGGAACTGCAGTAATTTCCAGGTAATATCACTTAACATTTTTCTGTAAGAATTAATATAAATTTATCAAGACCTGGACCAGGGGATAAAACTATTACTAAAATATGGACCAGTTACAAGAGAAAAAAGACAGTAACACCTACATAGAAACAATATAAAGCAAAAACGAGATAATAAAAATTAGAGCATTAAAAGACCAATGTCACCTTCATACACACACACACACACACACACAAATAAGAACTTAACCAATTTTTGTCTGGTGATGGTCATTGATTTTACATCAAGGAAATGATTGATTTAGGAATTGATATTTGAAAGGTAGACATTTTTTCAAGATTTCTACTTTAGCTACAAAATTATATCTCCCTCAGAATTGCCTGAGGAAAATTATTATCATCCCAACTTAAACCTGTATTTTTTCAGGTGTCTAAAGTGAAAGTCAGCTTCATGCAGAGTGACTGACTTCTTAATATTTAAGCAACTTTACATAAAGTAGATGCGTGCAGCTTTTCTGGTTAGACCACATAATCAATTTTCTTTTGTATTGCTGGGTAGAAAGGGTCCTCAAATTGTTTACTGGTTAAAATTGGTTTGTGTTAGTGAGGCTTGTATATATGCTTTATCGTCCTTTCTTTGCTTCCAAAGCAACATTCAGTTCAACTTTGTGTTTTTTCATGTACTTTGTGCCACTGTTGAACCAAAATCCGGAGCGCGTGGTTTCACGTAAGGATAGTCGATTAGTTCCGGACCGTTTAGCCTTCTTACATTTGAACAAAATCTCAGGGAAGTGAGATGGCTGTCCAGAGTTACACAAGTGACGTAGCACCATGAGAAACAAAAATTGAAGCAGGCTTGCCTGCCTCCCCCGAACTCATTCACAGGTGCAGCAGTGAACTTGGCCCCTTACCTAATGTGCTCTGATAAACATTGGACTTCTGTCCGTCTGCCAGTGGTTAGTGGGGATAACAGCCGTGTTTTCTGAAAAGAAGGTTCCTGCAAGGATTATTTGAGATGTTGTCTGGGTATAGACCAGTACGGGAAGGCTCTGTTAAGAGTACCCTCAGATTTTCCTTAAACCGTTTAATCTCCCTGGCGAGCTCCTCCCTCTCTCCCGGAGGTATCATGTGGGGAAGCCTGAACCTAACCCACCAAGTCATTCATGTATGTTAGATTAACTCGCTTAAGGTTGGATACTTTCAAATCCCCCCCTTCTCCCGCTCCTCTCTATGCATCTATGACCTCCTTGAACGGGATCAGAGCCTGTGACCTCAAGCTGGCACTCATGACTGGCTGGTGTGACCCAGGGATGGGCTGGCTGCCCTCAGTTGAGGTACTGTCTGGTCTAGTGTCTCCCCTTTCTGCCGGCATTAGCTAAAGAGGTCTATGGTGGTGGCCCTGGGCCTGATTTCCTAGTCGTAGACAATGGCTCCAGGAAGTGTCTGCTGTCTCCCCTGGCTGCCTGGGTCCCACCCCGATTCTCAGTTGTATTGCCTATTCCAGTAGGTCTCCCCCGAATGACTTCAGCCAGGTTCCTGTTGAATGGCTTTGAGCTAGTGTCTGTTTCCCAGGAAGTGGCAGCCCTTTCCGCGGGGGGGGGGCTCCCCACTCAGACTCAAATCCAGCTTTGGAGGATGCTGCTTTCGTCTCCTGCACCTTAGGGACTCCCAGCCCCCTCACACTATAAACGCGTCTGGGGCTGCTCACAGAGAGAGACCTCAGGCAGTCTCTCTTGACAACCGTGTTGACTTTTACTGTCTTTACTGTCTTACTCCTAGTCTAGCCGGGAGGCCCCAAGAGGAGGAGGGCGCATGAGGTGACTCTCTCCCAGACACCTGGGCAGGAAAGAAGGGCATATATCCCCTCTTCTCTAAGAGTACTTTCTAGTCTAATTCCCCACCTCTCTCTCTAGCACAGGGAAGAAATACAAAGATGCAGGTCCTCATCACTAGATCTTATCTCCGCTTCCCGTCCCCCTGAGACCCACCTGGACAAGAAGGGATGGAATTTCTATTTCTTTTCTACCCTGGACTCTGATCTGATCAGGCAGGCTTAGTGTTTCATTATGTTACATTGCATCAAAGGAGTTTAGAAAGTCATGTTCTACAGGTGAGGCCTGGCTTTCGAGACGTGGCTCTTGCTGCTGGGCGAGGAGCTTTAATGGTCAAAGCCAATCAGTGCCCTCTTTGTTCTAGGTCCTTTCCTCCCTGGGGCGGTGTCGCTTCCTGACTGTCCCTTGAAGGTGGAAGCCTGGGAGGGGAGAATGTTTCAGGGAAAAATAAGAAGTCTTCATTCTAATATCTCCCCCCGAATGTGTTAAGGGCTTGTGCTAAATGCTATGTGATGAGTGCGTTCGTTGAATACTTCACACGGCCGTATGAGGAAGATAATCATCTCATTGCATATATGGAAAGGCAGGGTTGAGGAGGTCAAGTCACGTGCCACCGTGAGGGTAGATGATACCCTCAGTACCTGGTAGAGCATCTTTTGAATCCAGATACTATGATTCCGGAGGTCATATGTCCCCCCACCTAACAATGCCTTTTTTTGGACAGGACATATTTAAAATATCTAGTGAAAAGTTGAAACTTTTGGACCTTTCAAAACACTAACAGATTAGATCTAGGGGAGAGGAGGAGGATGTGAGAATAGTCTATTTGAGAATAGAACCTTCAGGCATCTCAGGGAGCACACACCAGCCCGGCCGTGTGCACTGAGTTTTCTTCTTTTTGCAGCGCGCAACCTGTTGTCCAAGGTGCTCCATTACTTATCCTGACCGTTCAAGAATTGCACTCAAATCCGTCTTTCAGCTGGATTAGTTCCGTACATATATTCATGTTTAAAATAATGCTTTAGTTGATGACTTTATTCATTAAAAGAAACTGCAATATAGACAGAAGTTTTGTATAAAACAAGGTTGAGTTTTATAAATAGATTTTGGGTAAATCTCCCCATATTTAGAAAATTTTCTTTATTCTGGGCGTTGACACAAAAATCCTTTGCCTTTGACTTTCGTGAACGATTTCTACTTTATTCTGTCTGCAGCAACAAAACAAAATCATCCATAAGCCTTCCTGTTCCGGGTATAAACGTTAGCCTGGTAAACTCAAAATTTTGTGAAACCTGAAGATGATTTTACCATCCATAAATGTGCAACCTTGCAATCACAGAACTGGGCAAGACCATAATTACCAAGGGTAATCTGCCTTGATACTTCAGGACTTCTCTGATTTTGAACCTTAAATGTTTGAAGTCATGAATCTGGTTAAAAGACAACCAAACAGATTTCAGAACTGACCAGAGTATTTTGTCATGATATTGCCAGGAGTTTTCCCTCTGTGTGTATGTGGGTGTGCACGTGTGCGTGTGCATTTATTTAAATAATGAAGTCATCTTAGAGCAAGAAAACATCCAATTTTCCCATGCATAGAACAATAGAATTTTAGTTTAACCTTGAATGATGAGATCGTAGGTAAAATGGGCCTGAAGTAAGAGCATAACACAGTTAGCAAATGTAGACCACCCAACACATCTAGGGCATGGGAACCCTCTAGAAACAAAATGCTCTTCACAGAGAATTCTTGGTTTCTCTGTAGCACATTGTGTCGTTCCGGGTGATGAAAATTGATCATTTGGTGATGTCTGCCAATATCTCCCTCTTAACTGAAGTTAATCTGACACACCCGTGGTGGCCAGAGCTGTCTTGGGTTCCACGGAGTTCCTCACTGTTTACTGTAAAAACATGGAAGTCATCTCAACAGCTAGCAGAGCCCCCGCACCCCTGAACAGCTGCTGCGGAAATGCCCTTGGAAAACAGTGAATTTTACCAAAGAGTGGGGAATGAGTGATTAATTTTTAACATACCTGTTTCTGTACATCGAAATTGCCATTCTCAGGCTAATTTCACTTCAGCAGAATTGTTTATGTGCATATAAAGGTATCATTTTTTAAAGTGAAATTTCAATACCCGTCTGAATTTGTTGCCAAGCCTCAAAATTAAGAAGGAATTTTCTTTATAATTTTAAATCATGCTTTCACGCCAGCTATAAATCTTGGTGCAGTTCTCTGAACGTAAGCCCTGGCTGTTGATCGATGTTTTCATCCTCTGCCATGGAGTTAAATATCATAAAAATATTAGTGTTGAAAACCAAATAGGTGGAATTGTAAAACATACTTTACTTAACCCAGGGACGCTAATATTTTCCTTTATCTACATAATGACACTTGAAATCAATCAACTGTCAGATTACTTTTAGCTGCTTTATCACAGTATGTGACATTGTTGGGTAATGAGCAATCCGTGAATTAATCTATCCAAACACGAATGCTGGAAATTAAATACTGTGACTGCTTTAGTTCAGGTTTGTAGAACACTGTTCCTTGGAAAGGACGTAGTTGAACTACTTTAATCCAATGACTTTCGATTCAGATATCCCAGTTCCCAGAGCATATTCCCTAATTCACAGATGATTATTAAACACTGACGATGCATGAATGCTTTATAATATTCATGTCTTCATCTCTGGAAAGAACCTGATTCCACCCATCAACTCAGTTGGCCAACATGGGGTCCTCATTCCTGTTCCACAGTCTGGAGGATTTGCCTGGTGGGGGCTACAGTGAAAATCCTTCTACCCAATAACCTATACTCTCTGTCAGTTTCCATACAGATTTCACTTCCTTTTAAAGTTTCCATTGCCTTTGTTGTCTCGGTTTCCTCATCTGGAAAGCTGGTACAATAATGGTGGTGAGGAAAAGATTTATTATGAAGCCAACAAGACTTCAGCTTCAAGGCTTCATTTGCAAGGACCCATGCAAATTCAGCACCACAGTCCGTACAACCTAGATCAGTTTCTGCACGTACTTCATAAGGATACTGTGAGACTTCCATGAGATCATGTAGGGCTCTGTGCCCAGTGCCGTGCCCAGAACGTGCTAAACTATTATCATTGTAACATTTATGACACAGTAATACACATGTAACTTGTGAGGCAAAATACTCATTTGCTACCTCGACTATCACTGTAGTGACCGCCCAGCATTGTTGTCATTTACACATCTGGCTTTGTTATTTTCCAGAAGGGAAAGTCTGAGTTGGTCTTGTTTGCCTTTCAGTCATAGCCACTAGCATGGTTCTTGGCACTGGGCATACCAAAAATACCGTGCACTAGGATATAATAAATATTTCTGTATCCGTGCCTATTGAACATGACTTAGCACTTAAGAAATAATACTCAGATTGTGGAATACAATAGCTTAAAGAATCACAATTGTCACTTTATTTTTTTTTAAATGTTTTGCTTTTGGGAGAGCGCAAGCAGGGGAGGGGCAGAGAGAGGGGGACAGAGGATCTGAAGCAGGCCGTGTGCTGACTGCAGTGATCCAGATGTGGGTACTGAACTCACAAACCTTGAGGTCGTGACCTGAGCGGAAGTCAGACCCCCAACCGACGGAGCCACCCAGGTGCCCCAGAAGAATTGTTACTTTAAAGATACCATTGGCCCTCTGTTTGTGCAGTTACTTTCCCAATGTCTTGCCCTACTTCACTCTGTAATAGTTGATCAGAAAATTTGTCTGGGGGTAGCTGGGTGGCTCAGTCGGTGAAGCGTCCGACTTATGCTCAGGTCATGATCTCACAGTTTGTGAGTTTGAGCCCCGCATCAGACTCTGTGCTGAGCCTAGAGCCTCCTTCAGATTCTGTGTCTCCCTCTCTCTCTCTGCCCCTCCCCAGCTCGCTCTCTCTCTCTCTCGAAAATAAACGTTAGAAAAATTTTTAAAAAATTGTCTCAATTTTCATGGATTTTATAAAATTCATGTACATATATTCCTCCAAGAAACAGGCTATAGTGCATTGTCCTCATAACCCCAGGAAAATGGCATTCATATAAATAATATAATTAAATATTCATATAAGTGATCACAGTCTTCTAATTTATCCGTGCTCATCAAATACATGTTAATGATAATATGGGACTAATCCTGTGTGGTAGCATCTGCTGCTTTTATGTGCCCATTTGCCACTCATGCCATACGTACACAGAAACATTCGGTTTAAGGTTCTAGAAAATCTGCTCAGCTTGATAATGTCAACCCATCACATTCCAGTTAAGCAAACGTCAAGTCAAATGATGCATGTCATAGATACATAAATATTACGTACGTGGAAAGCAGATTTCCAGCCATCAAATGCGTAGAATCTTCTGGTGGGTAAACTTGGAGTACATTCTTAAATTTTGGCTGCAAGAAGAAACTCATGTAAAAAGAATCCATAGTTCTCAAATAATTCAACTGCCCATTTACTTGGAAACAGTTTTTACCACATATCTGTTTTGCTTTCAAAGCTGTCCTCTCCTGAAGTTACCCTCCTAATGAAAAAAGCGATCATTCTGCTAAAAGTAGCATTTCCTCTGATAGGACATATTGAGCTGTATACACATCGCACAATCTTCTGATTTCTTCAAAATAAAATTAACCCCTCCATGTTCTCAGGGTTAGTTCAAGGTAATTCTAAGCCATCATAAGCTGAAAATCATTACACAGTTGAACTTCATTACAAGATAAGTGATTCTGATGAAATTGCCACTTTATGGAATTGATCAGGATGAGGGTCATTCCACGAAAGCTTCTCCTTGTGAAAATGAAAAATATTATTTACATTTGCAAGGAACTTTGTCAAATTTGTTAAAGTTCCAGTGCAGAACGAGTTATCTAATACTTTCGCAATCTTATTCAATAGGAAAAACGTTTTCGGTGTAGAAGGTACTTGATAAATATCTAGGAAAAATGCTTTTTGGGTAGAAGGCACTTGATAAATTTGGTTTGTTGAACTGAATTGAATTCAGGCAAAGAAGGCCAGAGGCATTTTGTGAGAGGGTAGTTCTCAAAATCTTTCCCTGTTCTCTCCCTTTGGCCAATATTATACTTTTTAAAATTTATTTATTTATTTATTTATTTGTTTGTTTAATTAATTTTTGACAGAGAGAGAGACAGAGCATGAGTGGGGGAGGAGCAGAGAGAGAGCGAGATACAGAATTGAAAGCAATCTCCAGCTGCCAGCACAGAGGCCGACGCAGGGCTTGAACCCACAGACCGTGAGATCATGACCTGAGCCGAAGTCGGACACTTAACCGACCGAGCCACCCAGGCGCCCCCATGCTTGCTTTTATAAAGGATATTTCATTTTCCCAGTTGGTTTCATGACTGCCGTAGTTTGAGTTCCCAAAGAAGCAGATCCTTAAAGAGGATTCAAATAGAAGCAGTTTCTTTGGGAGTTGAAGGGAAACACTGGCAGGGGTGGAGGGAAGTGGGACAAGGAAGGGAGGAAAGTCCACAAAATCTCCTTTGGGACCCTTAATCCCCTGGGGGATACCCGAGGCACCAGCACTCAGAGCTCTAGCAACTGGAGGGCGGGAGGGCGGGGCTGCTGGGCCATCTGTCCATCAGTTCCCATCCCGTCTTTGGATGTTTTCCATGAGGGCTGCTCCTAGGAGCGTTAATTCCTGGCCCTTCCAGGATACCCGGGAAGTAGCAGAGTGGCCTATGGTGACAAGAGAGAGCCCTTGGGAAAAGACGTGCAGGTGTTGGCTGGCTCTCAGAAGGCAGGTGGCGCTGGGTGAGATGGTAAAGGAATGGGGGTGTGAGTGGGTAGCTGGAGCACCTGCTGCAATGGTATCCGTTGCTGAGCATTCTTCCGGGACATTAAATATGTGTGTGTGTGTGTGTGTGTGTGTGCGCGCGCGCGCACACAGAATATTATAAGATATTTTTGGGATAGTGAGTAGAACAGGTTTTTAAAAAATGTTTTTATATTATGACAGAACCATTTTTTAAAATGTTTATTTTTGAGAGAGAGAGAGAGAGAGAGCATGAACGGGGGAGGGGCAGAGAGAGAGGGAGACACAGAACTGGGAGCAGGCTCCAAGCTCTGAGCTGTTAGCACAGAGCCCGACGTGAGGCTGGAGCGCGTGAGCGGTGAGATCATGACCTGAGCCGAAGTCGGGTGCCCTACCGACTGAGCCACCCAGGCGCCTCCAGAACCATTTTTTTTTTATTTTTTTTTTTATTTTTGGGACAGAGAGAGACAGAGCATGAACGGGGGAGGGGCAGAGACAGAGGGAGACACAGAATCGGAAACAGGCTCCAGGCTCTGAGCCATCAGCCCAGAGCCTGACACGGGGCTCGAACTCACGGACCGCGAGATCGTGACCTGGCTGAAGTCGGACGCTTAACTGACTGCGCCACCCAGGCGCCCCGAACCATTTTGATACAACACTAAATGGTTGCATCAGAAGCCTGCCTAGGCTTCCCTTTGTGCTCCCTGAAGCCCTTTTCAGAATCACCTGCCCATTAGCATGGATCATCCCTTTCTCCCAGAGGGCCAGTTCCAGAATGACCTCAGAGCCAAGGCAGGCTCTGGACCCCCACGCGTTGCATCCCCTGCTTATTGAAAATCTGTTTCCCTTTTACTCAAAGCCGGGAAACCAAGGGCCTGCCTCTCACTCTGGAGTAAACACATGAAATCATAAGCTACCAGGGACTGTTTTTCCCTAAAATAGCAGTTCTATTAAATTGCATTATGTAAAAATGGGAATTGCACTAACGTTGTTTTATAGGAGGTTGGTTTATATCATCAACTGTTTCATTGAACATCTGAGTGGTGATGAGTCACCCATAAAACTGGCAGGCTAAAACGTGCAGAATGGCAGTTGTGAAGTTCTTCTAAGGCTCATAAAACTGGGTGACGTGCTCAAACATTTTATCAGAAGAAACTGAATCATTATCGGTACTCCATTTTACTTTGCTTTTTAGGGACTTTGATTTTGCACTTCCCCTTCCATACTGCGGATCTTTTTGAGACTATGAGAAAAGGAGACCCATCCTTTCTCTTCACACTGGATCACAGAAGAACCAGATGAACCTGCTGTTACAAACAGGGGTTTGCAGGCCAGTCACAGAATGAGAACCTTGAAACCTTTTCTCATTCTATCACAACAAAAAGCAACGTGCGCTGAATAGAGGCACTGTGGCGAGAACCACAGTGACTCATGACTCCATTGTTTACATCCATTGCCTCCATTCCGCTCCATGATGATCACGTGACACAATTACTACTCTTACTATTTACTTGGAGAACACTGAGGCTTAGGGAAGTTTAGTAATTCCTTAAGGTAGGAGCTGGGAATTAAACCCACATTTCTGTAGAAGAAATGATGCTTTTAAGCATTTTGTTCTCCTGCTTTATGAAATAACACGTGCTCAGGTGAAAAATAGAGCGAGAGACAAAATTGGTCTATGGTGGAAAATGTCACAGTAGGAGTGACCTCTGGGTGGGGGATGGAGATTGGGAAGGGGCATGGGGAACTTTTTAGGGTGGTTGAAATACGGTGTCGTACCAGGCACGTGGTTAATGTGGATTATATGGGGATACGCATGTGTCAGAAGGCATTCAAAGGTAACACCTAAGATTGAAGCACGGGCCGAAGGCAGAGGATTCAGACACACCTTTTCTTTTTTTTTTTTTTTTTTTTCAACGTTTATTTATTTTTGGGACAGAGAGAGACAGAGCATGAACGGGGGAGGGGCAGAGAGAGAGGGAGACACAGAATCGGAAACAGGCTCCAGGCTCCGAGCCATCAGCCCAGAGCCCGACGCGGGGCTCGAACTCACGGACCGCGAGATCGTGACCTGGCTGAAGTCGGACGCTTAACCGACTGCGCCACCCAGGCGCCCCAGACACACCTTTTCAAGGTGTCTGCTCCCCATGACTCTAGCTCTGGCACGTGAGTGGAAACGGTCAGTTTCCCTTATCCTGCTTCCCGGCCCACAGGACAGGTCAAGCATCATGCCCATGATCCTGTCCAGCCAGTCAGAAGCCTTCCCGAGGACTTCCAAACCTTGAGCGACGTGGTCTCAGAAACTGCCTTGTTTTCCTGGGATGACAGTTATGTCAGGACGCGGACCCTACTTGCTGACAAGCGGTTCTTTTGCTTTGTGCAGAAGGTGGGTCGAGCGCTTAAAATGTGACCGATGCAACCGGGGAGCCGAACAACTTAAATTGTATTTAATTTTAATTCATCGAAGTTAAAATCGCGATGTGTGTGGCTGGCCGCTGACCTGTCGGACAACACAGGTGTAGGAGAGTGAGTCAGGTGGCCAAGGAGCAAAGAAAACGAGAAATGAGAAAAGAGAGCCCTGAGGGAACTGGAGAGCTCTTTAGGGCTGACTTCCCCCTGCCCTTGGGATTCGGAGATGTGACCTCCTGAATTGCACAGCCCTCTGTCGGTCACTGCAGACAGATTCTCCTTTAGATGTCACCCTTTGAAATGACCTTTAATGAAGTAAACCGCTCTTTCCCCCACTCTTTGGGAAAAGAAGCCTAAAATGCAAATACGCGGTTGAGGTGGTTGTTCCCAATTCTCTAAAGACCAAATAACTAATAAATACAAATGGCTGAGTGTTCTAAAACTTTCCCTCTTTAATAGAAATGGAAGCTGGAATAAATCTACAGGGACAGCCTTGGTACCTTCAGAGTGGTAGGAAAGGAGGAGACTTGACAATTTTCTTAGGATCCGTCCAGTTAACTTGCCAAAGTCTCCCGTAAATGCAACGTGCCTGGAGTCATAACTTTGCATAATTAATGATGGGACTTTTTGGGGCACTCTCAAATTACTCAAAGGATCTTTTCAGGGATGTTTCTACACACCGTGACCAGTCATGCCACAGTCAGTGACTTAGCATTTGCTAATAAGGTACCTTTGAACTCTGGCATATATTGTCAGTCTTGTAGCCTGGTTTCTAAATTTTATAAAATAAGTTATAACGGTACAACTACTACTCTCTAAAGATTGTAGATCACAGAATTTCAGAGATGGAGGGAACTTCAGAGACTATCCAGTCCGGCCTCCTCATTTTACAGCTGAAAAGACAAAAGCCCAAGAGAGGCAAACTGATTTGCTCAAGGTCACAGCATCTAATTAGTGGCCGAGCTGAGACTAGACCCCCAGTCTGCCGATCCCGAGCGTGCTGTCAGTGAGCCCAAACCAACACATCTTGCCGTTCTGACTTGTGCCTCTTCGAATGATATCTTAATCGCCATTTATGCTTTATGATTCTGTAAAGAGTGACAACTTTGTCCAGACAAAATTTCACATAATCCACTATTTTTTGTGACTTTTGGCCTTGAACAACACATGTATGATATGTTTATCCTTGATGAGAGTCTTAAAAGATTAAGGATGAAACCTCAAGACATACTAGCTGTTAGTGACATTATGTAGATAAGCCTCACATCAATTTACACAAAATTATCTCGAAATCATTTACATCTGCCACCTGTACCGTTTAAAGTAAAATAATTATGGGAAAGACACAACTGGAGTTGAGTAGAGCACGTTCAAGAGTTCAGCCATACCACTTCCTTAACTGTTGAAGGCTTAGTTCGTTCTTGAAATAAAGGGATTAAAAAAGGTACAGAACATATAAAGCATCTAGTACAGTGCTTAACTTATAGAGTGAGTAAATACATAGTAAAACTTAATATATTTATAGACCCTATTTAAGATGTTTTCACACCGGAGACAGTATTTTGATTTACATGTGATTACGTAAGGTTATCTATGTAAATTTAAAAAATATTAACGTGACAAATGCTTATTGAGCGCTTGGTATATTTTAGGAACTGTTTCAGATTGGGAGTGCATTCATGGATAGAAGAGAAAAAACTGCTCTACTGATACAGCTTATATCAGTTGAGGGTCAGTGGGGTGAAGGAGGCAATTAAAAATAAATATGCACGCATTATGTGTGTGTATGTAATACACCCAGCAGATAATTAGTATTAAATAGGCATTTGAACAATTATTACTTATGTGATGTGTAAAGTTTTTTTTCCATGTCAATTAAGGGTCTAATACCGATGAAAAATTCAGTGCTTTGCCTTGACTTTGATTTGCCTTCGAAACAACCATCTTGAGGCACATTGATTTAAAATCTATATGTATTTTGTAAGTCATGAATGACTCTATGTTAATCATTATGAAAACAAAAACATGATTCAGAGATTTCTAGTAAATTTTTTTGTTTTGTTTTGTTTTATCTGAGTGTAATACACATGCCATTGTGCTCCAGGAAGACCCATTCAGAGTTCGGGCGTCTATCTAGATCCGTTAGAAGATCACATTCTGTGCCAAGGCGTTTATGATGCGACCGACATCGCAGATTCTGACCTAGTTTGTGTAGGACTTGGGCCAACAGCCTTCTTCTGAGAAGAAACGCAGCAGCTCAAGATGGCAACGGATGGTCAGGGAAGAAACATTTTAAGAAGTAGAGTGTCTGGACCAGATTAGTTAGTTCAGGGGGAGGTGAACCTGGGAGAGGTTAGCTTATTCCCATGTCTGGCGTGGGTACATGGGTGAGAGTGAGGGAGGATGTTTCCAGGCAAGGGTAATTAACTCCATTTGGGGTGCACTGAGCTCGAGTTTCTTACTGAACAAGGCTGGGATACGGAGGAATGTAAGTTTGGCAGTCTTGAACTAGAGACAAAGGTGTGAAGGCTGTCTTAACAGGTGTAAGTAGAAATAAAGGGCAAATAAAACTGTGAGGAATTCGCATTTCCGCTTTTATTTTAGTTATTATAACGTGTCTCTGAAAAATACGCAAAGAGGGGAATTAAGCAACCTTTGCAGTAAAGTATTCTTATAAATAAAAAATAAACACCTACTTCTTACCCTAAAGAGGTTACTACCAAGTGGAGAGAAATAGTTGTAAAGTGTATTAAGTATAGATAAGCCTTAAATTCCAAGTCAGATTTACATAATGTAGCATAACTTGTGGGTAATGATGATGATAAAACCACTAAACATCTGCTAAGCATTTAAAAAGCATTCTCCTTCCATTAGCATCAGTAGCCGGAAAATAACATACTTGGGCACAAATTGTCCTTTTAAAAATCTAGTTTGGGGCCAGTAGAATTTTACTCAAGATTTTATTGGGAGTCCTGGCTTTTTTTTTTTTTTTTTTTCGCTCTCAGAGGGTATAGGTAGCCAGATGCTTTCGGCTGATTGGAAACTCACATTCCATTAAGTACACTCATTATTTTGATTATGGCAAGGTCAGACCTTCAGCAAATTTCATACATCTTTATCTGCTGTACAACATCCTGTTAGGGGAGACCATGTTCTGGTCAGGAAGTGAACAGTTTTGTGGCAGGAGGAGAATGGAAGTATGAAGTGTTCCTTATTATTCTTATAGGTTGTCATAATTAACAATTTTAATTGTAACACAATAAAAACATCACATGTTATTCCTAGCCCTAATTTTTTTGTGTTGTAACAGGTAACCTTTTTTTTTTTTTAAAAAAAAGAGGAAAATGTTTGTTTCTCTTTAAGAATTAGATAATTCATCTGTCTTTTATCTTGGTCTCTGTAGTGTTTCTTTATCAAAAGATATATATAAAAAAAACCAAGTTTGACTTCAAATTGGCTAGGCCTGTGTGTAAAGTAGCATAAATGTACTCTTGCGGGAATAAGTACACTTTGTATTGGTGATTGATCACTCAATTAAATTCTCCATGGAAAGGAAAAGCTAAGGGATCTCATTAATTTTTTTTACACACGCACACACACACACGAAAGAAGTATAAAAATATCAGAAAATTGTGTGGGGAGAAAATTAATAAGAATAGCTTTTAAAAAGGCACTTTGAAACCTGAAAATTACTTTAGATCTCTGGTAACACTATTCAAAAAAGTACACAATGCTTTTAAACAAAGTCAGCAACAATGAAATAAACTAAACAAATATAAACAAAAATACATCTCAAAACAACCATGAGTAATAGTTTTTCCAAGCAGGTTCTCCCAGTAAACTACACTGAATAATGGCAAAAACAAGTAAGCTAGTCTTTTTAAAGAAGGTACAGAGAAAAATCATCAAAACAACATGGCACCCAGGACATTTTTTTTTTTAACTCAAGAGTAAAATTATTTTACTGTGTATAAATTCTTCAAGGTGGCAAATGTCCTGTCGCATGGCTCCGATTACTGGGGACGGGAAACTGGGTTCCAGTTTGCAAACCACATACCCGGTAGGAATCCTAGAACACATAGAGAAATGAGAGTCAGCAGTTACCTTGAAAAGCCGAGAAAAGGGAACATGTAAGCCAATACAATCAAGTGGGGACCCGGCTCCTGCGTACCTACTGTGCGCCGGGATGATGCTGGGCATTGGCAGCGAGCAGACGCAGCTCAGTCTCTGACGCCGGTGACAGCTGGTGGGATGCATGTTCTAGGACCTCTTATAGTGCTGTGCGGTCCCCTGTCCTCTTCATCCAGTTTGAGCCCCACAGCGGCACGCTGCTTACCTGCCCGAATCCTGCCTCTTCCTTCCGACCGAATCTGCCGTGACCTCGTTAGGCTTGTGCTTTATATCATCTCTCCCTCGTCAAAATCCTGCTCACACGTTCATTGCTGTCCTACACTTGGCCTTCTTTGTGTGCCGTCTTTGACGGTCTAGCTGTTACAAGGGAGTCCCATTCCTCCTAGACGACCTGAATTTCTGCACGTTCCCAGATCTCTCCCTTCGCTGAGGGTTTAGGGCCAACCTCATTTCTCAGAACCATCCGGACCCGAACCAGGAAATGTAGGCAGTTCCCCTCTACTCTGCTGTGGCAACTCAACTCCATCGCACCCCCGTTCTGCCTCGGTCCTGTCGGGGCTCCTCGCCTTACCTAATACATAACTTCCTTCTGCTTCTCCTGGACAGGAGCGAGGCCAATTAAGCGAAGTGGGACAAGTGCCTTGTGAGAAAGCTTGCAGCATGGGGGTAATTTGTATAGCATGGTAAAGTCAGAGGGGAGAGGATGGCAGTGTGAGAGTGTGACCGCGTCACGTTTGTGAAATTTACAGTAGAATCTTCCCAGAAGCAGTAGGAGGGTAGGTTGAGAGGGGAGGGTGAAGTTGACTGAGACAGGGATGCGAATTGGACAGGATCAGCAGTAAAACAGGTGAGAAGCTGCGAGGGCCAGTTTTGTCTGAGGTGTGGTCCAATGGCCAGCGGATCGTGAGTGATTCTTATTTTTCCCCTTTTATTTTGCAGTTCCCAGATCGTTTTTACAGTAAGCACACGTTCATTGTATTGTTGTAAGAAATGTAGCTTGTGAAGCAAACATAAAACCCAGTTACATCCTTTGACCTCACAATGCTCTTACTATTTACACGAAATGGACGAAAAATGCAGCCAGTAAAACTGCATATAAAGCCTGATTTTATACAGTAAGCTTGTGCATAGAGAGCAGACCGACAGATAACAGGGGTTGGCGGGCAGAGGGGAGAAGAGAAGCAAGCCGGAGGCAGATACCCAAAACCTTCCTCGGTCAGCTCTCATCATTGACCTCACACAGGGTTTGTATTTTGTTTCCTACGCTGTTAAAATTCAGGACGTGTAGTTGATGTGTATTTCTTTTTTAACAAGGAGAAAATTAAGTTTCCTTGAAGATCGTGTTGATGGGTGCCTATCAGTAAAAGTAACTAGAAGAGGGCAGAGAACTGGTGCTTGAAATATCACAAGGGTCCATTTCTCAGAGAGAGAGAGAGAGAGAGAGAGCGCACGCATGCACGAGGGGGGGAAGGCAGAGAGAGAAAGAGAGAAAAAGGGTCAATTTTTTTCTTTATCGTCGAACGTGCAGGCATCACACGGAGAGGAAGGGAGCTTCTGTGACAACTCAGGCTCTCGGCCGAATGGCCGGCCCGGCTGGTGATGAAACCAGCCACGTGGGAGAAGGCCCAGCAAAGGTGACAAGTGGGCGTCGTAAGTGGAGGGGAGGTTGGCTGTGGGAGCCGTCGGTCTCAGATGAGAGGAGGCTTTGTCACTGCCACGGTCGAGAATCGCCCGCACATGGTGACGGTCGGAGGAAAATAGACCTCGGTTTTGATCTGTCGGCGCGTCCTGCAATCCGTGTACTCCATCGTCCCGCGCACCGGAGGACACCTGTTCCCACCGCCGTGGCCCGCCCCCAGCGTGCCAAAGCAGAGAGAAGAGGAATTCTGTAGGACTCCTTTGGAAGGAGGCAGCATGCAGAGGGCCTCCGGTGTGCAGCTTGCAGACATCAGGGCGGGATCGAGGACACGTGTCCGACACGGATGAGGAATGCGGAGAGTCTGGAGGGAATGGTCCAGAGTGTCGCGCAGGAGCGTGGATGGCTCAGACGGAGCCCCCAGCGCCAGAACCTCTGAACTGTGTCCTGCACAAGTTCCTTAATCTCATCAAGCCTCTGTTTTCTCCTCTGCAACACAGAAATGATGATAGTACAATCCCAAAGAGTTAGAGTACAAGTTTCGTGAATTCATATGTGACAAGTACTTAGATCACAGCTTGGCACCTAGTAAATACCACATAAACGCTGGGTGATATTTTCATTATGTTTTTGTTTGCGCAAAGCAACGGCGCTCACGTCCTAGGTTAGCACCAGTCTTGCTAAGAATTAAAATCTGTTCTGCGTTGTACTGTAGCATTCTCTTGCTTATAGAAATATTACCAACATTAATTCCCCTCTTAGATAAATGTGATTCACATTTCATCTCTTTATGTAATTTCCTTATTGTTTTATCATTTTTCTGCCATTTTCCTATTGCTCTATTCTATAAATAATGGATACACCATTTTAATGATTCTAGTAAATAGAGACCATATTTTTTTTTTGCCCGTGAAGCACAAGGAAAATTTTTTTCATAATATTTTATTTCTGTCATTGCGCCTGAGATTAACAGCACGATTTTTCATCCACAAAGTTTATTATGGGTTGTAAAAATGAATAGGCTCTCCTTTCTGATTGGCTGAGAAAAGGAATTTAATCTTATGTAATTATCTTTCAAATCACGCATGCATCGGCACAATAAAACTATTAGATCACTGAACCATTTCACATGATTTTAAAAAGATTAATATTCATATAAAATTTATATATCTCTCAGCCTTTCTCCCCATGATAGACTTTCTTAAAGAAAAACAGGGGCGCCTGGGTGGCGCAGTCGGTTAAGCGTCCGACTTCAGCCAGGTCACGATCTCGCAGTCCGTGAGTTTGAGCCCCGCGTCGGGCTCTGGGCTGATGGCTCAGAGCCTGGAGCCTGTTTCCGATTCTGTGTCTCCCTCTCTCTCTGCCCCTCCCCCGTTCATGCTCTGTCTCTCTGTGTCCCAAAAATAAATAAACGTTGAAAAAAAAAAACAAAAAAATATTTAAAAAAAAAAAAAAAAGAAAAACAAAATAGACCAGCAAAACAGAGCACCAGATAATGGAGGGACTAAGAAAAATTCCGCCAATAGTCACGGTAACACCATCTTTTTCCTTCTTAATAAAAAAGGCAGGGTCCTGAAGCAGAAAAAATCACTGTGGGTTGTAAGAGCTGGAATGTTAGACAAGACTAAAAACATTCGTCTTAATGATGTGCAAACTTTTGTCTCGACTTCATTTTCCAGACAAGTTCTTCTCGAGGGTCTAATTCCTGAAATAAATAACTACGGTGGAGAGCAGATGAGGGAGTTGGGGGGTGGGAAGGTTGAGCAGTTGGGGGGTGTGGGGGTGAGGGGCGTGGTGGGGGCACAACTCCAGGCACTGTCTTCTGAAGCCGTCCCTCTGGATCCCTCAGCTGCCCGTCGTGGTTTGAATAACATCAACCTAATCTAAGCACTGCCTTTTAAGAGACCGTGAGAAGCAGTGATACAGCCAGGGTTATAGGGTTACACAAGATAACACCCAGTAACGGCGTCCTGATGCATTGTGTGCCCTGAAAAAAAATATATTATACTCTTGTATACAGTCCCTACCATGGGAACATCTTAAAATTGCTTCTGCTTTTCCAAGCGACTACTGCTACATAATGTATTCGTCTTTCTCTAGAAAATCTCTCTGTGATGGAGTTTATTTTTCAGCCTATGAGGACTTTTTTTTTTTTTTTACTTAGAAAAATTCTCAATTCAAAAATAAAAATGAGGGGCGCCTGGGTGGCTCAGCCCGTTCAGCATCCGGCTTCGGCTCAGGGCATGATCTCACGGTTCGTGAGTTCGAGCCCCGTGTCGGGCTCTGTGCTGACAGCTCAGAGCCTGGAGCCTGTTTCGGATTCTGTGTCACCCTCTCTCTCTGCCCCTCCCACGCTCACGCTCTGTCTCTCTCAAAAATAAATAAACTTTAAAAATTAAAAAAAAAATGAGACAGGTACAGTGAGCATTTAAATTTGTTTGGTTGAAGTTCTTATTCTTAAAAAAAAAAATACTTTGGATAATCATTGCTGCTTCCCTACATCCCTCTCACAAGGGAAATAAATTTCAACATGATTAAGCAAGTAAAGGTTAAATATGAATAGTTTGGATGTGGCTTACTACGTTATTAAGCAAAAGACTTCTCTCAGGCATTCGGCACAAATAAACATAGTAAATGGCGGAAAGAGTAATGGGCATTTTTCCAAATGTAGATTTCCACTGAAGAGACTAAGTGAAACTTCCTCAGTTATGAAGTATCTTTTTGAGTTTTGATCTAATGAAAATTGGGATAAAACTTGCTGTGTTAGGACTGGTACCCACTTCGAGTCAAAGGACACCCTCCTTTAAAGCTGCGGACATTCTAGGCCCTAAAACTAAGGGAGGGGAGGGTACAAGTCTGTCTGGCACCAGAGATTTTGTTCTAACTTGGAATTCTCACAAGGATTCTACTCGACTTAAGAGCAGTCCCCAGCAGGAGCAGAAGAGCATAAATGTCACTGAACAACCTCAGAGGCAAGTGACTTTCTTGACTGCAGAGTAACCTGGCATCTGTCTAGAATTCTCCCTTGCCGCGTTACAGAATGACAGAAAATGTCCCTTTTCCTCTCCCCGCGATCATCTGCACGTTGTGTGGCACCTTCTAGATAGTGAAGGTGCTTTACGTTTTTGTGTCGGAGGGGTGAAGAACGAAGAGCGCTAGTAAATGGAAAGGAACATTCTAAAGCCGTGACAGCAATTGGGTGTAACTGGTGAGTGAACCTAGCTGGACCTGAGAGTGATGTCACCCTAGATGTGAAAGCCGCCTCTGTTAGGTGTCGTCTGTATAAATCCAGACAAGTCATATAAAGTGACTGCCATCTGGCAATGTGGTGGTGAACATTCAATAGTTCATATATGGGCAATATTTAATAACTTTCTGCGTTTGCTGTGCTTTGAAGATCCTAGAAAAAGACCTGGAGCATTGTGGGCATCCAGGAGTTGGCAGTGAGCTTGTCCTTCAAGCTCTTAAGATCACAGGAAATAGATCCCCGGAGGTTGTCTCACCTGATAAGGGGGGAATTATTTTGAGGCTACAGATGAAGGAAGCTAGGAATTCTGACCCCGAAGCAGGTTTGTATGGAAACACGGAAGCCGGATATGTCTAGATCTCAGTTTAGAAACTAGAGGCACCACATCTTTGTAGTAAGCCATGGGTGTGAACCTGTTTTTTGTTATTTTTATGACTGGCTCCGTTCAGTCTCTCCCAGTTCTTTCTCTAGGAGCCATTTACCTCATCCTCTGACACTTTCCAGTCTTGAACATCTGCTTACTCATATATCTGCTGACTTAGAGAAAAGGCAAGGCACAGACACGTGAATATAGAAAGTGGGAAGAAAATAGAACTAAGTTAAAGTATAATCAGCAGGAAATATCCCCTTTTGTTTAGGGAAGCTACTCCGAGCTAAATGACTCTTTCTTTGTATCCTATTGGAACCCATCAAGACAAGATCTTTTTAATGTTATTTTTTTAATGTCTATTTATTTTGAGAGATAGAGCCTCAGCAGAGGAGGGGCAGAGAGAGAGAGAGAGAGAGAGAGAGAGAGAGAAAATTCCAAGTAGGCTCTTCACTGCCAGTGCAAAGCCCGACAAATGGCTGGAACCCACAAACAAACCATGAGATCATGACCCGAGTCGAAATCAAGAGTCGAAAACTTGACCGACTGAGCCACCCAGGCGCCATAGGAGGAAACCTTTCAAGCAAAGCTGTTTACTAGATCACATCATGGGCTACTGACCAGGCTTTAATTGCTCTGATTCAGTGTATCTGGGGATGGAGGGAGGCTTGGGGTCAAGTGGTACTTATCATGGCCATTTATGCTGAAGGAACTTCCTGGAAAGGGGCTGTTCATGAAGCACACATTTTTAGGCTTAACATTTTTACAGTTCTCTTTCCCATTTATGCAGGAAGGAAGAGAACTGATTCAGAAAAAGAGCTAGGTTAATGCTAGAACAAACACATTTATTTCTGAATTCTTACCTTTTCCAGTATCCTTCAGGTTAAGTAGTTGTCATTCTGTGGTGGTTTTTATTACCCACGCTGAGGTCCAAGTAACTATAAAAGAGGCTGGCCATCTCTCAGGAGCTTCCCAAGAGAGATTCTTTCCACAGCCCTAGGTCTGGATTTCAGTTCTGCAGATTCATATCTGAGCGTTTACTCAGACTTAAGGAAGACCGTTTCCCTCATGAAAGGACTCACAGGGTCCAAGTTAAAAAGAAGCTTAACATTATAAAGGAAAAAAGACAAGTTACAAGAAAAAACCACTATCAGCCTATAGTTTTGTATGACTTGTACAGTTTTCCTGTGGAAAAGGCAAATAGAAAATGAGATTAAAACCTATAGATTTGTTGATGAATTTGAAGTTGAAAACTGTGTGTAGCTCAGATGTTTTGTCTGTATAACTATCGGGATTACTGTTAACAGGCCCTTGAGTCTTTGGGTCAGAATCCCTCCTCTTTGGGAGTAAGACTAGGTGTCTCTGATGTTTGCTGGTAAGAGTCTATTGTTTCTAGGATTCTGCTGCTGAACGCCTCTGATCCTGTTGAGCACGTTTTGCATTATTGATATTACTGTTTGAAATCAAGGCATGATCTTGTTTGACGACTATTCTGTCTTCCTAATGACTCTGTGTATTTATTAATTCATACATTCGAAAACTTATTCTGCACCAGGTATGTGACTGGTGTCATAGGAGACATTAGGGAGACAAGAGAAACACAGCAAGCATTGTTTTTGCCACCGGTCCTCAGAGTCCAGTGGGGGCAGACCGATGAGAGTGAAATTAGTTACTTCTTCCCACACTCTATCACATAATAATAATAATGGAATCAGTTTGGGGGTTATATGTTCTAGAACTTAATCTACACCTGTTAGGGTGTAAAATCCTGAATCATCCTGCAAATATTTTAATAAAAATCCTACCAAAACATGTCATAAAATGTTGTAAACACTAATGTAGTAGGTTAAAATTAAAAAAAAAATTGTCCCCCCAAATTGGTTTCAATTTGGCTGAGTATAACGTAGAGAAGGAAGACTTTCCACATAGCTTTGAGTCTTCCAGAATGCACTAGTCTTAGAATTATTCCTCAGAGGGCAACAAATGGTCAGAAACCTGTTTGCATCAAAAACAACATAAAGCTCTCAGATTGTAGCTTAGACAGTGGCTTTTCAATCTGATGACAAGCAGAGTATCACCCTGAAATGTAAAGCAGTGATTTACTAAATAAGAAAGAGAAACCTCTTCAGAGCGTAATCTGTGACTGCGTTCGAGTCTGCAAGAATTGAAAACTCGCACCTCACTTGATACTGAACAGTGTGAAATATCAAACGTGTCCCCACATTAGAAGCCTCACCAAGTACCCCCGCCACGAATGAAGGGTAATGTTTTCCCTTGAGAAACTGAACACTTTAGCACCTGTTGGGAAAAGATTCAAATTGTCCTTCTGCCTGACTTCATATTCAGCGTGGCTGTGAGTTAACACTGAAATCGCTTAATAATTTATTCCTTGGGGGGTTGGAGTTGTATACGGTAAGTGTTTGCAAGTACCTGGGCCAAAATATGGCCATCGTTCAGTATGATCTGTTTACAGGGCTGAAGACTTAAAGCAGGAAGTTAAGATAAGGAACACACTGTTTCACTGGGATACCGTGCAGTAGCTGTAGATAGAAAATATGTCTATCAGAGAAGAGATCAGAGATGTCCATCCGAAATGAGTGTAACGCTGTGTGTCAGCCATACTTAAGTGAGAAAAATAATGCTAAGGAAATCAGAGATCAAAGCTAGAAGAGAGGCAGGAGAAAAAGGCTGAGGGTTAATATCGTTTCACTTATTCTGCCTTTTTGTCCTTGTTTTTCTTTTAATTTTGGAGCACAGGCATTGCATTTTGCAGGGAGGAACTGTCCCAATCTCCTCCTTTACGCTCTGCTTCAGTTATAGGAAAGGTAGAGGTAATACAGAGAGTGGTCTCCCCTAACCCTCAGTGTTTATTGAACTGATCAAGGCTGGGCTTTTTTTGTTTGTTTGTTTTTTTAACTATCGTCTTCTTTTTGTTTATTAGTGATTCCCCCCCCCCAAGGTTTTTACATGACAACAAATGATTTTGGAGTGATTTTAGACTGTCCCAAGACATTTTCAGAAATAAAGGAATGGCTACTTTCTGTGTGAGAAACTAGTTTGATAGCCATGGTCTTATTGCTAGTTGCTTTTAGCAAAAGTCTTTTCTTTAAACCACTACCTAAACTCTTTAAACAAATAAATATAAACTAACATCAAAACCTCTTAAAACAAACATCAAATTTTATGTCGACTGCCCATTAGGTAGATTTTTTATCAATACACTGTAAGTTATTAATAAATTAATTGGTCTCATGCATTTTACTGTGTGGTTTTGTTTTTATTTAATGTTTGTTTATTTGAGAGAGAGAGAGAGAGAGAGAGTACAATTGGAGGAGGAGCAGAGAGAGAGGGAGAGAGAGAGAATCCCTGATGTGGGGCTCAAACTTAACAAATCGTGAGATCATGACTTGAGCTGAAGGCAGACACTTAATTAACCAACTGAGCCAGGCACACCTACTGTGTGATTATCTGTTTTCACCTCGCAGGGAGAAGTTCTGAGTTACCTTGCTTCTTCAAGGAGTTAATAAGTTCTTCATATTTCAGGGATGGACAGTTAAGTGTAAGCAAGAGATCACAATCTCATTTGAGGGTCTTTGTTTCTGTATTTTTGACAAGTAAGCCGATTGTCCAAAGGGAAGGTTAATATTAAGGCTGATACTTCGAGAAAAAGAGAGAAGGGACCCAAAGCAAGAGGGAGAAAAATGATTTGATGCCTTTGGTGATGAGACCCAGCTGGCTGCAAATGGCAGCCATTCACGTAGTTATGTAGAAGGCATGGCCTTGGAAGAGGTAGCTTTGTGGCCTTCTGGGACTTCGACTCTGGAGCCAAAGATCCCTGTCATCAGAGTGGATCCTGAGAGAGGGGGGTGTTGTCAAAGAAGTCACCCCTGTAAATGAAAGAACAGCACCTTGTCAGAGACTTCTTGACCCGTGGCCTGTCCGGTCTCACACATCACAAGGCAAAGAGAACCATGAAAAATAAGAAATTCTGGGATTCTCGCTAATCGCATCGAATGAGTAGTTTGTGCTAAGTAATCTGAGTTAGAAAAAATAATGGAATCTGACATACTTTGCACTTTGAATGCTTTGGAGCAAATCTTAAATTACATGATCCTCATATATGGGCTAAGGCCATCCACTTAAAAGAGAGATCAAAGAGAAATTACTCTTCTAGGCCTAAGAAGTGTCTCGAATAGCATTTTCCAAAGCACGCACTAGGGCGAATTGGGGCCATGAAGGTAAGAGGTGCAATGCATTTGAGAGATACCAATATCAGAGCAACCTAAACACCTCTGGTGCTTCTCAAAACACGTGAGCCTCCTGAGAGCTCTGACATAACCCATTCTTGCCTGTCTGTTTAACCCAGCATTTCCCAAACTTATTTGATCATGAAAATATACTGACATTTCTGAAAAACCAACCGTGTTTGAGATACCAGATACTTAGGGAAGAATAAAGAGTAACTCTACAAAGCAATAGAGATCAATTACAGTTTCAAATCTAAGTGGCTGTCTTTGCCCCGGAAAGCATGGTTAGGTATATAATTGTTTTTACCTCCTGTGGGGATATACAAAAGGAGAGAAATATAAAATCTACGTGTATATGAACGATCCCCCAGGCCCTACTCTGGCATGATAAAGACCCTGCATTGTGTTGGGAAGGAATCATCCTTGTGCCTGTGGCAAATGTCTATCTCCTGCAGGAGATAGTTTCAAAAGGCGGTTCTCAACAGAGAATGCAGCTCATCATCTCTAGAAAGTCAGAGTAAGGAATGAAGGGTAGTTTTTAACGTGTAATAAGGAGGTGGTTCAACAGAACAGTTACAGGAGTAAGGAGATAACTATGTCAACACACAGTTTTACTGTCATTAAAATGCCTGTTCTGGGGCGCCTGGGTGGCGCAGTCGGTTAAGCGTCCGACTTCAGCCAGGTCATGATCTCGCGGTCCGTGAGTTCGAGCCCCGCGTCGGGCTCTGGGCTGATGGCTCAGAGCCTGGAGCCTGTTTCCGATTCTGTGTCTCCCTCTCTCTCTGCCCCTCCCCCGTTCATGCTCTGTCTCTCTCTGTCCCAAAAATAAATAAATGTTGAAAAAAAAAATTAAAAAAAAAAATGCCTGTTCTAATTTGGCATCAAAAACTGAAGTGCAAAACGAAAAGCGTGGCAACAGAATGACATCTGCAAAAATGCCTGAAGGTTGGAAAGTAGGAAACAAAGCTGGGGGGAGGGATTTTCAAAATTAGGAGATGGAAGGGGCGCCTGGGTGGCACAGTCGGTTAAGCGTCTGACTTCAGCCAGGTCACGATCTCGCGGTCCGTGGGTTCGAGCCCCGCGTCGGGCTCTGGGCTGATGGCTCAGAGCCTGGAGCCTGTTTCCGATTCTGTGTCTCCCTCTCTCTCTGCCCCTCCCCCGTTCATGCTCTGTCTCTCTCTGTCCCAAAGATAAGTAAAAAAAAAAAACGTTGAAAAAATTAGGAGATGGAAGAGAAAACCATGGAAAGGCACAAACAGTGTTGTTCTTCAGTTAGAGAAAGGGGATTACTGGTTGGCAATAAGCAATGATTATTTTCCATTGGTGAGAATAAAAGACCGTATGATCAGAACGTGCTATGGAGAAAATGTGCTTTGAGCATTAGAAAAAAGGGTGAGTGTATGAAGCTAAAGTTGGTCATAGTATCTCCGGGAAAATGTTCTAGATTTATTAGAGTAGATAGGTGCCTGGAGTGATTTTGGTACAAAAATAAAAGAATCCTGAGAGTAGCAACAATGATGCCATTTAAAGTAGTAGTGATAGAATACAGGTATTATAAATTCCGCCTTCTAGTCTTTGTGTCAACATCTTTTTCTTCCCCTTGCCTTTGTTTTTCTCTAGCACCAGCTTTGTACGTAAACAGATAACAGTGATCCTTGGTGACCCATTTTCAATTCAGAATTCTTTCTCATTTTCTGTTGGTGTCTGATGTGTCATGGAGAAAAGGTGAAGTCCCACTTCCCAGTGAAATGTAATAATTAAAATGCCAGTAGCTTCACACGAAGGATGTCCAGCCACGTGACCTTGAAACAGTCACAGTCAACCCTTAGGCACAGTTCTGTGTAGTAAAATATGAAGATGTAGCCATGGGATAACCTCAGGAAACCTCTTAATGGTTAATCATATGGACACGGAAGCAATCTACTTGGAACCACCTGCTTCCTTCCAGCCTGCCTCTCTATTTTGTGATCCTGTTGTGAACAGGATTTCAGCTCAGATTCCTCATTTTCTCATCAAGGGTGGTACATGGGACACTTTTGTCTTTCAGTCAAAGTTGGTGAGCAGTTCACGAATCAACCTTGTAAATAGCATCAAGCAAGCACTGGAAACCGTACCATAAACTAAACCAGGCGATTTTCAGATATTTGCCAAAATGATATGCCGCAAGTCTCGGGGAAACATTCATCTTTCTCGTTAAGTTCTCCAAGTTGGATACATGGAAACAAAGTTTTAAAAATCTAGGATATCATATACACTCTCATAGAAATGTCTTCATTGGCTTGTGCTTTAATTAGATTTACAAAGGGGCAGTATAAAATAGAACAGTTTGATGTAGCCGATTAGAGTAACAATTATGTCACCCAACGGCCTTTATATAATGATCTACATGATAGGTTATACCTAATATTTAATGTCAAGAGTCTTGAGATGGAGGAGAATCTTTCTAGGTTAACTTACTCAATCACTTAGACATTTTAAATAAATGTTTATGGAGATGGAGCCCCTATTGTGTATAGCCCTTGATAGTTTTATGTCCTTTCAAACATGGAAACTGTTTTTAACTGTTGGGTTCTACGTTTTTTCCCCTTAGCTTCCCGGAAGCTCTGGCCTAAATTTATGCTCAGATACAGAGATTTATTTATTTAGGTTATCAACATGAGAGTACATCTCACTCTATCTTACTTAAAGTAAAATCTACATTTTATTTCCTGTTCTGTTTTATATGCTTTTAACATTGTAAGCTACATTATAAGCCTTTGAAGAAATAAAGTGGACTGTAAGTCATAAATGAATAAATAAAAGCTGGGTGTAATACTGAAAAATTAATTAACTTGAAATAAAGCTTAATGAGTCATTTTTCAAGGAAGAACTCTTCCTCTAATGAGAAATGTTACTCATTATCATAGTCATCAGTTAATAATTCATTAATAATGCCTTATATTTATGTATATTAAAATATGTATATTGCCTCATTATCTCACAATAACCTTAGGGCATAGACAAATCAGATATATTTTTTCTTGACTTAAAGATGAGAAAACTGAAATTCCAGGGTTTGAACCTAAGACATTTAAGGCTATCTAAAGTAGTATATCCCTAATATTTGGGGTTTTAAAACTTATATTTGTTATTCACATATGATTTGAAGATGAAATGAATGTTGCTGGGTAAAGCATTTCCATAGGTACTTAGACTTTAAAATCTTAATGCTGTATATCTTCAATTCACCAAAATGAGGTATATTTGCAGAAGCAAAAGTTTCATTGTGGAAACCTGTTCTCTTGTGGAAATTATAATTTATGTTGATAAGGACTTAATTATTCTACTTAGGCTGTCACATAAAAATCAGCACTATTTATCCAGACAACAGTAATTATTGTGTTCAGGAAAATACACACACACACACACGCACACACGAGCATGACTGTTTCCTCAGTGGTAAAATTTTCTTTCCTCCAGCCACCAAATTACCTTGAAAACTGGCTCAACTCTTCACTAGACTAATTTAAAAAGACAGTTCAGGAGATATAGTATAACTCATTTCGTGAGGATGTCTAAAATGTTAGTCTGACATATTTTTAGAAAGACAGCCTTCCACAAACCCATTTCTAAATCTCAGAGGAAATTGAAAATATTATTGATATGCAGTATATAATCACGACCCATAACTTTTTCTTGTGGGGTAATAAGACTTACAGCATGTTTCCGAGCAATGTGACTCTAATGGCAATCCATAATTTTAAGAAGAATTCAGGGACCTCTCGAAAATTTGAAACTGTGACTCACGGAAGAAGCTAGCCCCTCCTGGAATCCTGATGTACAACAAATGGTTATGTTTGCTTGCGCTAAAATGGAAACAAATAGGTTTGAAATTTGGCTGGGGAAACAATTTAACCTCTTTAAATACCCGTTTCTTGAGCTATAAAATGGGGACAGTAACAGAACCTATCTCCTGGGATTGTCTTGAGGATGAAATATGACCAGGCATGTAAAAAGTGTAACGTGGGGTCTTTGTGGCCATTCAGTGAAAGTTGACCATTATTATCCTCAGCTCGGAAACAGAGCACATACTCAAAACATTTGCACAATTGATTGAAGAAATCCTAAATGTAAAGCACAGGTTCAAATAGTTTTCTATAGCAATGGGTTTATTACGTATATTGAACAACTGAATTTAAAAATCTGTACATTTTGTGGGATAAAATACTTAAGGATCAAACTACTAAAGAGTAGATAGAACAGTTGATAATATTACTCTGTAGGTTAGTTTATATGTTGGTAGTATGTTTTGTCTGTATCCAAAAATTAATTTGAAGCAATATTGCTGCATTGTACAAATTGGAGGTTGACTTTGTCTAAGGAAATTAAATTAATCAGAACCAAAACCAAACATGTATTTATCACTTGCTGCCAATCAGTGGCTAACCACCTGATCTTAAGCACTTTACAGTTAATAAGACATTACTATTTACACATTGCAATATACATTTTCTGTCTGTGATTTCAAGATACTCTTTCCTTGTGAAGAATGTCAAGAAGGGTTTCGTGATACTTTCTTTCATAACGTTTTCAGTCATTAATTTAACATTTGAAAAAAAAAAAAAACAAACCTTCGAGGTCTTCCTCCAAGGTAACAGGACAAAAACTTTGACATGTTTAATTCTATTGCCCCTTTTCACTCAGTCTCTGCTTTTCTCTGTTGAAAATTTCTCTTTTGATTTATGTCTTGGGAGACGAGGGAAGGAGACTTTTACTTATGAGTTGATTAATAAGAAGACTAGAATATGAGAAATTACATTCATCCATTTATTATCCAAAAGGTATTGACTATCAAGTAGCATCCTAAGAGTGAGTGAGTGAGTGAGAGAGAGAGAGAGAGAGAGAGTGTGTGTGTGTATGCACACACACACGTGGGTACTTATTTGAATTACGATCTGAGGAACAAATGCAAGAGAACGTTTTCCCTGGAGCAGATGTACACCTGAATTGTCTAAGTTGTCTTCTCCTGCATAGTCCTCACTTTTCACCACTGGAATTTCAGCATATGATGATGATATGTGGCCAACTTGTGGTTTTGTAAAGATGCAGCGATTTCTGGTCAATGGATAATTTAGGTTATGTTGTATCTCTGACAGCAAGTGAAGAGGGTAGCGAAGAAGTGAAGTAAGTGTACTTTTGTAGAATTGTATTTCCATTCCTGAAATTGAAAACTAATAATATTCCCAAGAAGGCCTTAGTCTCTGATTTAGACTCTAATGTAAGATGTACTTACTCATCCTGCTATGATAAACTCGGAATTGTCTGTACCCTCTGCCAACAAGGATGTGACACTTAGAAACCATGTATTGATTGATTGATTGATTGATTGATTGACTGATTGAGAGAGCGAGCGAACACGCATGAGCACAAGGGCGCCTGTTAGAGGAGAGGAAAGGGAGAGGGTGAGAGAGAATCTTAAGCAGTCTTGACACGGGGCTCCGTGACAGGACCCTGAGACCTAAGCTGAAATCGAGAATCAGACGCTTAACCAACTGAGCCACCCAGGCTCCCCTCTTAACTATCGTTTTGATTGGTTCACAAAATCACTGGGCAATTTAACTTTCATTTTTTAATAGGGATTACTTATTTTTTAAGTCTCTTTATAAAGGAAAAGGATTTCCGTGCATGTCTGTTTCTGATAAAGTGTTCACATAGGTAACATAAATGTAAATCATAAAGAACATTAAGATGTTTAATTGTCTATCAATTTTGGATACTCTAAGGAGATATAGTTGTGTTTAAGAGTAAAAGGTATGAACTTAGACAAATTTGATTGTTAGTCCTTTATAAATTCAATATTCATCTTGTGTGGGATTTAGATTTTTAAGTTACATTTTTACATTTGTATGAGCTTTAAAAATGGGTTAAGAGTAGAAATTCATATTTGCAAGAAGTGTACAGTTTTTTATTTATCTCTTGTTTTTGCTATTCTTGGCCACAAAATATTTTGATGTTAGGTAATACTTTCAAGGAACTTATTAAATTCTTCATTAAAAGAATACATTTCTTCTATTATTTAGCTGTCTTCTTTCACTAAGGGTATTTAGTAATCTATTTTCTTTTGTATGTCATAATTTATGTAGTTATATTTAACTATTATTTATCAAAAATCTATCAAAATCTATCAAATCTGTCAAAAACCTATGAGAAACTGCTTTCTTCAGTTGTGCGAAGTGAGGGGCAAAATGGCTTTTCAAATAATTTGCTCCATTATCCTAACATCAATTATTCTTAGTCTTAAATAAATAAATATATTTATTCATTGTTTTGTTATTCCTCTGTTATTTATATTAGGTCCTTATTTTCAATAGGATTATTTCTGGACTACACTTTTTGATTTATTGATCTGTATGTTTATTCTTACGTCAGTATCAGACTGCTTCATTATATCGTTAAATTTTGATCTTCTCTTTCTGTCACACTGATGTGAAAAGAGCGAAAATTTTTTAAAAAGAGGGGAGGGTTATATGTTGCATGACTTGATGAATGATATGGTCTGAAAAGCAAAATAATTGTCTTTGTGTGTGTGATGCTTGTTTAAAATATCAGTTATTAGTATTCAAAAGAAATACATTTAATGAATGGAATGATGAATTTTAGAGTGAGGTCGATGTAGATTCAAATTTGAACTTTGTAACAATGGCTATTTCATTTGTGGTTAAATTGCTTCAATTCTCTGAGGCTCCTTCCTAGCAAATGAGATTACCTTTCCTGATGTCATCAGCCTAGAATGAGTCCTAACTAAGACGGTAGAGGGACAAGGAAAGCACTGTGCTGTTTTGATAGTAATGGCTCCATAAATTTAGCTAGTACAATTGTTAGAAATACTTACTATCGGTGTAGAATATTCTGGAGATCTTTATGCTTTCTAATCTGGAAAACATTGTTCCTAATTTCATTGCTCAAAAATAAGTCTCCAAATTACCATTTATCTCGTAACTGAAATGAAGAACATGAATCTCATAACACATAACTGTTTTTCGTTTTTCGTTTTATCCTATGTCGGCTAGAGCAAACGTATGGAAAGGACTCATCCGACCTCACACATATCTCTCGCCCGGTGGTATGTGCCTTGGCTTTGAGTTCATGGCCGCAAAATGTCTGTTAATTATTCACAAGTAACTTTTATTCCAAATCTCAGTCATTGTATGCTGCTTTGGTGTTATTTTCTATTTCTAACTTTGGGCTTGGTCCATTCAGTCCTGCCACGCAATGAGTTGCTGTTCCCGTTTCCACATAGGTATTTGAAAACCTGTCAGAGTGCTGTTTTCATTATACACTTTTCATTATTATTCTGTCATCACTGAACAAGTTTATTTCAAAACCTTTTGGGAAAAATGACAAGAAACATAGCATTTTATTTCCTTGTCCCTTCATTAGATTAGAAATGTCAAGAAAGATTTAGACTGTACTCATTTTTATTAAAAGGAATGATAGATCTTTCTTGGCAAAAGAAAAGGAAAAAATAGGAAATTTTAATTTTAAATACTACTGGAGTCGAAGACTTGCGTGTGAAGGTGCTCTTTGGTGAAAAGCTTTCTCTTCATTATTTGGAAAGATTTATATTTTATTATCAAACTTCAGGCCATCTTATTCATTAGAAGATATAAAATATGGTAGTCATTCCAGAACACCAGCTACATAAATGAAATCTGTTAGGTACCAAAAACAAACTACACCAAGGTGAATCTAAACTATTATCAGCAAGGTTACTTAACATCATGCATTATAAATTTCAGCAGCTATTAAAAAAAAAAGAGAGAGAGAGAGGATGATAATGCCTTTGTCCGAGGCATGTTGTGAGAAGTATGTGAGTCAGCACATGTCAGGCTTCTCATACTGCACATAAGGTTGAACTGGAACACATTAACATTCTAGCATTTTTGGTCTAGAAAAGCATCACTGTCATGTAGGTCAGCCTACGTGTTCCTCAACAGTTGTGAGTATCCTACTCACCCCTGGGGTTTATACCATGGAACTGACCTCTAGGAAGGACAGGACTTAGTGATTACAATCTCAATTCTTACAGATAGGGGGCAAGGCAGATTTGCATATGGCCAACCTCTGTCTCCAGCCTGTCCTGGTATGGCGGTGCCTCAGCACGTGGCTTTATTATCTCTCTTACAAATGCCAACCTCCTGACAGTCTGCGACCCCTTACCCCATGGCTTCTGCCTACCTGTGGCCGTGGCTTCTATTTATTGCATCACTGTGCTCATTGCCTTTGCTCGGACAGGTAATTTACTAGGTACCCAGTATCCAGCCTGCCTGCCCTGTGTGGGTGGCCGTGCTGGTGGTAGGTTGATGTTAATCATATTTAATGGCCTCGAATTTATGAAATTAGAAGACATTGTTTCATTCTAGAATGAGGAGGATAGCATTTGTCTGGGAGAACAGTATGCCCAACCAGCATGTAAAAAAGTATACAGTTACCACGCATACTGTCTTTCAGTAACATAGCAAGGTGGTACAAAAATACGTATTTTCTTATAGTAAGGGTCATTCAGTTTATTGTTTGTAGGAGTGACGAGTCTTCCTCCCCCGATGTTCTTGGTTAATATAGTCTTCCTTACACATGAATTTGAAATAAGGGGCAATATAAACCGGAATGTTATATCTAGTTTGTATGACTATCTGATGAAATAGCAAACCCATCACAATGACACAATGATACAAAACATCATCTTAGACAAATACCTACAGATTACAAAAATATTTGAGCCATGAAGATATAACCAAATTATCCTTCCTCATTCAAACTTTGGCCTGTAAAATGTTACTTTTTGTGATTATAAGTAAGACCCGTTATCTTAGTTTTACACAAATTATGACTTTCATATGAATGACAGATATCAGACTGAATAATTCCCTCTTATTTTTAATTTTTATTTATTTACTTATTTTTGCTCTATCTTAGTTTTTCTATCGTATGGCATAACATTGAGGTTGTTTATTTTTTTCTATAGAAGGAGAAAAATAGATGACTTTAAAAATATGTCTTAATTACAAGGTGGCTTCCAGGATTTTTTTTTGCCTTGCGCATGCACAAATATATATAAACTAATGCACAAATATAAAACAAAAATAGACATGGTATTACCCGAAATTTTAAAACTTCCCTCTTTTCCTCGTACCATTTAGAATGAAATAAAAAGTAGGAAGTATAAAATAATAAAGAATTTCATTTTGAAGATTGATATTCCTACTTAGCTGTGTATAACAAAATAATTATATAACTCACTTCCAACATACAAGGGGTGATACTTTAATTAACGTCATGATTTCAACTGAAAAATGAAATGGGAGGGGAACATAAATCAGAAATAGTAACTCGAAGTTTAGGCTAGAGAGACCACACTGTTCTAACTTGATTGATACTCAGTTGTGATTCCCAAAGTGTTTTTCAAACCCCAGTAAATAATTCAGAACTATAGACTCCGCATTACGCATTTTCACGTGGATTTTAATTTCCAGAGAAAGTAAATATTTCTGGCACTCATGAAGAAATTCAGAGTTGATTTGACAGTGTGATTTCCGATCTTCTCGTGGGGCACATACATTCCGTATCGGTCAGCTTTTGTGGCTGGAATACCACACAGCCCTCAGGTCTCAGAAAGCAGGTGACGAGAACATTTGTTTCTTGTTCACATGAGGACCGCAGGGTGAGTTCAGGTTGCCTGGGCTCTGCTGGGCTCAGTTTTACTTGACTTCCTATTCCAGGCCTCAGAGTGAAAATAGTTGTGTCACACAGTTCTCAGGGTGGGGGCAGAACTGGAGAGAGAGAGAGGGAGAGAAAGAGGGAGAGAGAGGTGGGGAGGCAGAGGTGAAGCAAACAATCACATTTAGAGGTACTTATCGATCATAGCAGATGTCATGGCTGCTCATATCCATTGGCCAACGCATGTCACATGACCAGGCACGAGTCAGTGAGGACCAGATACTTCCTCCCTTCACAGAATGCCCAGGAATTCTCATGATTGTAGCTGATTTCTAGCGATCTTACTGCGGGGACCAAGTAGATAGTTGGGAACCGTCATCTCGTCTCACACACACCAAATCCAAATCACCAACCTGAAATCACAGTCCAAAGGTGGCTCTTCACAAACTTTCCAAAGAGGGTTTTTACCAGAAATCTAGGGCCCTTCTCAGTCACTCTTTATTTTCTATGATGACTGTTCCCCTCCGCCTACCACGCACATTTGAATTTTGTGTGGCAAACACAAGGACAGAACATGATGGTATTCATTTCAAATTTTACTTCTCTTACAACCTGAACCCCCCACTTCAGACCTTCTTCATTTGCCCAAACTCTAAACAACAGATTTATAACTTGACTGCCTGTTGCAAGCCATTTTGTTTTTGGAAATAGCTGGTTTAAAAAATGCAGAGAACACGGAGACAGCAGAGATAAGGGGACCTGAACTCTTACAGCATGTCAAGGGTAGGGAGATAAGGAAGAATCTGGAAACGAGTTTGTAGAGCAGATGCTGCTCAGGACCAGGATAGGGAACATTTTCTCCAAAACATTCACCCTTTTCCAAAGTGCAGAGTTGGGCAGATTAAGTTTCGTGCCTTCCACGGCCCTATCTTTTTAAAAAGAAGGAAAAAAAAGTAAAAGAAAACATTTAATAGCCAATAACAGAGTCAATGGGATAAAAACATAGCTGTTCGGACCAGGGATCTGATCATGTTAATTTCCTGATTAAAATGTGTCCATCGAGTCTTACTGCTACATGATAATGATGATAATGATAGCAACAAAAATGAAAGCAGTAACAACTATTCTTACCATTTACTGTTTGCCCATTAAGTGCTGTGCTTTATGCTACAAACTTTAAATGCAGGTCTCATGCCTCACAATAAATATGAGAAAAATAACTTTACCAGACTCACATAGTTAATAAAAGTCCTTTCTTTTAACCACCACCATACCTTAAAAATGTGTAATAATGTGCTTTCATGGTTTTTGTTGTTTCCATCCTCCCCAATTCATTTCTTGCCTTCCCCTCTGCGATTTATACACTGAACTACAAACCCAGAGCCTTATGCTCCCATTCTATTCCTGGCCCTGTGGCTCTGCATATAAGAACGTCTCCATTTCGGATGTCTTTTCCAGCCACATTGCTTTTCCCTGCAACCTGATGAATTCTGCTCCTCTCTAGGAGATAGTCCTTAGACCGCCTGCTCTAGGAAGGCACAGTTAACCTTCTCTAAGACACACTGTTATCACTGTGTACACGGGGTTCTGGGCTTGTCTGTACATGCCAGTCTTTTTCTTGGCTCACCCAAGTGTTCTGCCCTTCCCCAGGTGGGAACACTTTAGGGATCCTATTTATTGCTATCCTATTTTAATATTAGAGTGCCTGTTCTAGAACTTAACTTATTCAAGTAATTTGGATGGAAATCCCAATAGCCAGAATGAGTTTTTGCTGTGTATTTTTAATAGTTAACTTTAAAAGAGTTGGAATGGGGCACCCGGGTGGCTCGGTTGGTTAAACATCTGACTTGGGCTCAGGTCACGATCTCAATGGTTCGTGGGTTCGAGCCCCGTGTCGGGCTCTGTGCTGACAGCTCCCTCTGTCTTTCTGTCCCTATCCTGCTTGTGCTCTGTCTCTCTCTCTCAAAAATAAATGAACATTAAAATAAAATAAAATGAAGAGTTGGCAAAGAATTAGAAAATAATAAAAGAAAATTTTATGGATTTGATCTGAGGTAATCAGATATCATAGTTAATATTTACTGTGATATCCATAAAAAATAAATTTTAAGCAACACCCTTATCAGAATCCTCAAAGAAACAAAACCCTAATGAAGCTGAAATATAATATTCCACTTTCTACATATACCAATGTGTATAAATATAATATTTCACTTCCTTCAAGTACATGTCATTTCTCCTAAGGGCATTGAAAGATTGCATACACATTTCATCTTTTCAGAATAAAAAAAAATCAAGGAATTTAGCTGTTAAATCAAGCATCCAAACTCTAAAATATATATTGCTCTTATCACAGGGGAGGTAGTCACACAACTTTTATATGTTAATGAACTCTTCCTGAAATATTTCAGGATGAAAACCAGGCATCACAAATGCATAAATATTTACTTCATTGTACTGAGGAAAAAAAAAAAAAACACAAACTCCTGTGATTTGACTTGTGAAGTAGCTGGCATGATTTTACAGAACAAAAATCTCTTATTTGGAGTAGTACTACATTAGTGATGGAGGAGACAGAGTCTAATAAGATGTAAAAGAATCTCGTTGTCAATAGAACCTAAGTAACGTATCCGAAATTTTGTGTCTACCTTGAAAATAAATATAGGAAGCTAAACAGTTATGTGCTGACCATTATGAAAATATGCATCCATAATGAGTAATTCACAGAACTAAAACTGCCCTTTCCCCTTAACCTTTTGGGAAGAGATTGAATTCTTTGTGTACAGTCTATAAACTTAATACAAATTATTCAGATTTTTTCAGCAATTAATAGTATTTACTTACCTCTTCATGGCTGTGCTTTGTCACAAAATAGAATTCAAGTGTAACAGGGATTAAAAAAATAAAAACCAATCAAGAACTTAGTTTTCCAAATAGGGTAGATCATTTTGGAAAAGAAACCTTTTAGTCAAATGTGCTTCTGAATGGCTGTAGTCATGGAAGTAGGTTTTCAGAATTGGATTCCTCATTATAAGATAGAGTAAAAGGTTCTTATTTTTATTTTTAAATGCTTTTAGATTTATGGAAGGATTGCAGACAGTGCAAGGAGTTCCCATATACTTTTCATCCAGTTTCCCCTGATGTTAACATTGGACATAACCATGGCATATTTATCAAATTATTTATCAAAATTATGCTGGGTAATCTATTAACTAAACTATAGATTTATTTGGATTTCACCATTTTTTTTTAAATTTTTTTTTTCAACGTTTATTTATTTTTTTTTTGGGACAGAGAGAGACAGAGCATGAATGGGGTAGGGGCAGAGAGAGAGGGAGACACAGAATCGGAAACAGGCTCCAGGCTCCGAGCCATCAGCCCAGAGCCCGACGCGGGGCTCGAACTCACGGACCGCGAGATCGTGACCTGGCTGAAGTCGGACGCTTAACCGACTGCGCCACCCAGGCGCCCCATTTCACCATTTTTTTAATAGCATCCTTTTGTTGTTGCTTTTCTAGGATCCCATTTCATTTAATTATCACATCTTCCCTATCTTATTGGATTTGTGAGAGTTGTCTTTGTTTTTCATGGTTTTTAAAAAAAAATTCTTTTAATGTTTTTTCATCTTTGAGAGAAAGAGCATGAATGGGGCAGGGGTAGAGAGAGAGAAGGAGAGAGAGAGAGAGAGAGAGACAGAATCCAAAGCAGGCTCCAGAATCCAGAGCTGAGCTGCCAGCACAGAGCCCAACATGGGGCTCAAACTCACAGACCTTGAGATCATGACCTGAGCTGAAGTCGGATGCTTAACTGACTGAGCCACCCAGGCACCCCTATTTTCCATGGTTTTTTGAAGAGTACTTTTGTATAGCATCCTTCAATTTGGATCTGCTGGACGTTTGCTCATTATTAGACCTCTAGGAGGGAGGAGTGTCAAAGAACTTGTGAATACATGTTAAAATTGTTAGAGTAATTAATAAACCCCTGGGGGAGAAACTTTGACACTCTAAATATCCTGTTTTTCCTTAAAGTTCTGCTCATTAATTTTACCATTTATCAGTGGATCTTCCTACAGCAATTATTACTATAGTATTTTATTGGTAATTTTCAATTTCTCTCATTCTTCCTAAGCTTATTATTTGTAATTCTTTATCAAAGAAGATTTGTCCTTTTTGTCCATAATCGATTAATTCAGTCAGTATAAACTATGGCCATATATATATTGCACATATATGTACAGAGAGGGAGGAGAAAGAGGGGGGACAGTGGGAGAGAGAGAGACTAATTACATGGGTATTTATTTTATTCTTTGGGTTATAATCCAATACTAATGTTTATTTATTCAAACCATCCAACTTTGGCCATTGAGGTTTTTTTGTTTTGTTTTGTTTTGTTTTTGTTTTTAATTGGTTCGTATGTCTTCAATACCTCTCTCTTTTTTTTTTTTTTATACAGAGTTGGGAGGTTGGGTTGTTGAGGTGGGGTCATTTTCTTTCTGGGATTGCAAGATGCTCCAGGCTCCACTTGTGTTTTCCCTGCCCAAGGAGCCTGGTTCCTTTTATTGTAAAAATAGTACATCTAATGTTACATGGATAAGGGAATAATAAGGTCATGAATTTTGATGAAAAATGCTTAGTGTACTTGGCAAATAAGTTCCTAATAAACATTGTTTTTCCTCCCACCACCAGTTCCACTCTTACATGTCCTACACCAAGTCAAAATGATAAAACATGAAAGTGAGAGCTGGAAGGAAGCAAATGGGAGATGTCATTTAGATTTGGCACTATGGCTTCCGAGAGGTGACCAGTCAGATGGATTCAGATGAATGATGACATACTAGTTAGGGGTAGATGGGCAGGGTTATTTTAGGGCAAGCTGAGTGCAACCAGGGAAGTACATGCCAAATTTAGGGAAACAATGTATTATACCTCTTTCTGGGGTTGAATTCAATAATACTAGTAATATTAAAAAAAATAATTCAAAAAATTAAGTGCATGCTAGATGAATCAAGGTCTTAAAAATAAAGATCCATAAATACTTATGAAGAGAGAAAGAGGTAATCAGAAACTTGAGTTTCACTGATTCAGCATGTGGCATATTCAGGCTAGAGCCACAAAATACAGGAGGTAAAATGAATTGGCCAAACTTCACTTTTTCTTGCCGAAGATTAGGATTGCATACTAGGGGTCAACAGTGATGACAAGCAGTAGAGAGGCTGATTTGATATAAGGCAAGTAGTGAGCTAAAATGTACGTTGGTGTGGTTTTCCTCAGTAACACGGGTTAGCTAGGATCTGAATTAGCATAAGATGTTGGCCACAGAAGATGAGTAGAACACCCAGAGAGTTATGAAAAAAGCATCTGCGGCATTTGTCATGAACAGTTCAAAGCAGGCTTCCTGAGTGCAGAACTGGGTAATGGGTAATTTGAGCACTGTGCTGACTTCACTGGGAGGCGGTCCGGCGCAAAGGAGGGACAGTGTGCCTTTGTGACTTACTGTGGGTACCGGCGGGACGAGGTGTAGCTTGATGTGGCCAGAAAGCGTGAGATCAAGGCTCCAGATATCACACTGGCGCAGCCCATTGTGATGACAAGATCCTGGATTTGAAACAGTGAAGCCTGTGCAGAGGAATAAAAGGGAAAACCAAAAGAAAAGATGGACAAACCCACTTCAGTGGAATTTGTATCATCTCTTCTTTAATTTTGACCGTGTGTAAAACTTGTGGACAAAAGAAAGACCATTATGGATTGTATCAGTTGGGGATGAAAAGGGAGATATTAGCTTATTTTATTGGCTGAAATTCAGCAGCAGAGGTGGTTTGAAAGAGTCAAGAAGGAAGGAATTCATGCGTGCCTAAACTGTGTTGGGGCAAATAAACCTTATTGGAGGCCTGTTTGGGACATAGGTCTTTCTGGCCTTTTTAGTCCTGCAGCTTCAGCAGATCAGCATAACTTTCTTTTTATTTTTATTATTTTTAAATGATGTTTTATGTTTATTTATTTTTGAGACAGAGAGAAACAGAGCATGAGTGGGGGAGGGGCAGAGAGAGAGAGAGAGAGAAAGAGAGAGAATCTGAAGCAGGCTCCATGCTCTGAGCTGTCAGCACAGAGCCTGATGCGGGGCTCAAACCCACCAACCATGAGATCATGGCTTGAGCCAGAGTCATATGCTTAACCGACTGTGCCATCCAGGTGCCCCGGAACAGCATAACTTTCTAAGTCTTGAAAATTGCCTAGGTAAAGAAAAATAAGAAACACTAAGTGTACAAAAAAATATTTAAAATAATTTTAAGTCTATTTTCAGAGAGGGAGAGAGAGAGAGACAGAGAGAGACAGAGAGAGAGAGAGAGAGAATGAGCAGGGGAGGGGCAGAGAGAGAGGGAGACAGAATCCCAAGCAGGTTCAATGTTGTCAGGGCAGAGACCAACATGGGGCTCGAACTCACAAGCCATGAGATCATGACCTGAGCTGAAACCAAGAGTCAGACACTCAACTAGCTGAGCCACTGAGGTGCCCCCCAAAAGAACAACGTTTTAGAATACTAATATTTCAAAGAGCAACCATCAAAGTTGCTGCCTTTGTGTTAGTGTCAATAAAATGCCAATTTAAGAAAATGTAAGACAGAAGATGTAATAAAACCTCTTAAGATATATGTTAAGAAACTCATTCACATACAAAATCCCAGTTCCACAAATGCTGCAGTATTTTCTTCAACTTGCACTGGAAAAACTGAGCTGTAAAGAGTTAAGTAAAATGTTTAAAATCAGGAAAGAAAGAAATGGCAAGTTAAAAGTCTGAGGGATTTTTTTTCCCTGCTGCATCCAGAAATACCCAGGGCATCAAGGGATTCATTTAAACTAGAACAACCAGAATGTGTTCCAGAAATGGCATCCATCGGATAGTTTAATAGCTAATGGGAAAACATTTGTCTACAGTGCTTCAAAGTATATCTTCACTTTGCTTTTAGCAATTTACCTGCGTTTGAAAAGGTTCGTTTATATAACCTCATCCACCAATGACTTGCCAATTCACTAAGCCATATTCAGCAGTTGATCACTCTTACTTTCCTTTTTTTAAACAGCTAACCAGTTGCTATTATGCACACATTTTGTATTAGAATTATTTTGTTTCAAGAGAGAGAAAATTAACTAGCTCTTGGGAATAAAGGGAAGAGTGAGATATAACACGTGTACAGAGATATCACGCTGAACGTAAGAACAAAAAAAATACTGCCAGAAAATACATGTGACCAGAACTGAGAACAAGAATATGGGAACAGGCGTGACAACTTAATCATTTCTGTCTTTCTTTTCTCATCTGCTCTGTTTTCATACCTTTGTCCGGATACCAACACCTCCTCTTTTCAACGAGACCCCAGAATGTCTGTTCTAGTTTTATTAATTAAGTATACCTGACTGCCTGGCTTCAAAAAATGATTTCCTGCTTCGAGATTTCCTATCTTTTGAGCTCTTAGATTAAGTTCTCGAGGGAGAGAATTTGATTGGTCCAGGCGTCCTGTTGGATGGTATTCTGTTCTCTGAGTAGGAAGGGGCAGGATAGCAAGAGTATAAGGATGGCAAGAAGGAGCCCAATAGTTAGCCTAGACTCAGGTTTTTCAAACAGTAGTCTGCGTCAGAATCAATGGGAGGCAGTATTAATGCACAAATTTCTAACAAATGTTATTGTTAAAAAAAATTTTAATGTTTATTTTTGAGAGAGAGAGAGAGAGCGAGAGCGCATGAGTAGGGGAGGGGCAGAGAGAGAGAGGGAGACACAGAATCTGAAGCAGGCTCCAGGCTCCGAGCTGTCAGCACAGAGCCCGACATGGGGCTTGAACCGACGAACTGCGAGATCATGATCTGAGCCTAAGTTAGACACTTCACTGACTGAGCCACCCAGGCACCCCTACAAATGTTTAGATCATGCTAATATTGCTGGTCTAGGGACCTTCCTCTGAGAAGCACTAGTTATGCTCTAGGGCCGTAGAGTTATCAGCAAGAGGAATTGGACAAAATACTTCAACAATTTGCTAACTTCACTTTGTTGGGCTATTAAGTTGTTTGGATTATCCAGCTATTTTTTTAATTCATTTATTAAACATTTATTGAGAAGTTACTATATAAGCAAATAAAAATTTGTATATGCATAAAATTAGTTCATAAATGCAGTCTACTTCTGTGCCTGAATTCTAAATCTTTAGTACGTTATTCAAATTAATATATATTTTTGAAACACAGTAAAGAAAATGTTCTAAAACAAATTTACCTTTTATTGAGTTATCTAACTACAGAACTACAGAGCAATCATAATTTTTAAAAGATGCAACAGTATATAATTCGTACTTCATTCATTTTTGCAAATATTTATAATTATTGTATGTCTAATATTGAAAGAACATTAACAAAACAGCTAAAGTGGTTTCAGTGTTGGTGCTTTGAGATTTTATTTACTATACCTTTGTGTAGGAAAAAATATCCTATACTCACAGAGCCTTGAGATCAAGTATAAATTTTACTTCTTTGCTATTTTTCAGGAGTCTGAATACATTGAAGGGAGGAATCTCTCTAAACTAATTCTCTTAAAACCTTGTCCCGCAGTAACATACGCTGTCTCCTGTTGTACGAGTGGAAAGGCATCAGAGATCAAATATTTTGTTGATAATTGCTACTTTCTTTGGAGTGATCTTTCTCCGGTTGCATAATCTCTGATGGCGTTTTATTGTATAAACCACACTGCAATTATCGTAGGTGTATAGTGAAAAATCTTTCTTCATCATGTAAAAATACTTAGCTACTGAGATTATCAATAGTCAATAAGTCACTAGCAACGTCATTTTGTCACTAAGAATCTCGATATTATTTCCCCCAAATTTTATACGCATGATTCATTTCGAATTGGCCTCCGTGGCTGTGCTGTTCTCATTTCGGTCGCTCTGTTTCTCGACTCCCCAGGCCGCCTCGTGGACAAGTGCAATTGTGATAAATAATGCAGACTTTACTAAGGTTTTATGAAGGGTTGAGAGTGAGTGTACCCACAATTAAGCTTCCTAAATGTCCTCATTACCTATATATGGTCATTTTCAAAATTTCCTCCTCTCAGCCAGCTACCAGATCACTTTACTCACAATCTGGCAGATATTTTAGGATATCTGCTTCTTTTTCTCCCCAATACAGAATCTCAAAATCCAGATAACTTTCGTACCATACCCTGCAGAATCTAAAGCTAACTGAACAGTGTCTGGAAAACAGAAGTTCGGTCTGTAAGTTCGAAAGTCTTCGGCTCACACATAACCTGAGAGAGGCTAACTCCACCCTCTTACCAATAAAACGAGTATTATATCTCGTGTTGAAATGAAGACCCATTATTTACCTGGGCATATTTTTTAAGAAGTCTTGGGACGGATTTTATGTTTGAAGGACATTTAGGACCCATGATTCTAGGGGTAGAAAAACCTACATTTGGACTGGTCAGTCAGCAAACAATCCCTCCGAAAGACTGCAACGATAATTATTAAATATTCTACCGTATCAGTTGTTAGAAAACCTCTCCACTGTGCTGTTTGCGAAGTTATGGAAGAGACCCAGGCAGGTGGGAACTCGTGGCAGTGGCTTCTCCTGTCCTTTCCCTCAGGTGTTCCGTTTCACCCCTTTTGCGGAACCTTAGCCTTTAGCTCTTCTCCCCACCCGTCTTGATGAACCCAGACTGCCCACGAAACAGCTACTGACAGCTACTAACCTTTCCAGGCACCCTTTTGACCACCTGTTCTGGAAACTGTCTCAGCCTCTTGCGAACCCTCTGTAAAATGCTTGCCCTCTCCATTTCAAGTCACAACTCTGCTTTAAAGTCTTTGCTTACCTTTGCTTGCCTTTATTTTGAATAAAGCCTTCAGTTAACAGTGGTCTGGATCATTTTCTTCCCCTAGAACGGTCCCTGCGATCCTGATGAGCAAAGTGATAGCTTTGTCTGTGTTTCTAGATACAGAAAGAAAAGATGACTTCGTCTTTTCCGATGCATGTAGTCACTGTCCAGTGTATGGAATATCAAAATTCTCACTGATTTTTTTTTTAAAGTAAAGAAACAAGCAAGGAAGCATTACTTTAACAATTATTCTCATGAAACGTTTTGCCAAACAGCGGGGAGTACATTTTCTGATGGTAACTACTGCTGAACAAACTTCATAATAAACGGAAGCTTAGTAACAGCATGAAAAGGGGGGACCATTAAGGTTAAAGATAATGTCCTCATTTTGGTATCTGTGATAAAATAATAGACTCCTGATTTTGGACGTTATTTAAGAAATGTGGTTTCACATTTAGAAATACTGTGTTTAAGGTAAGAGTGAGGTATATGCTTATAAAATATAGTAAGTTGTTGGGGTATATGTAGGAATCACCTTGATTATCTGATTTTTTAAAGTTTATTTATTTTAAGAGACAGAGAGAGTGAGCATGTGGGGAAGGGGCAGAGAGAGGGAAGATCCCCAAGCAAGCTTCATGCTGTCAGCTCAGAGCCTGATGTGGGGCTCAAACTCATGAAACATGAGAGCATGACCTGAGCCGAAATCAAGAGTTCGACGCTTAAATGACTGAGCCACCCAGGCGCCCCTTAACTATCTGATTCTTAAGACCTTACTAGTAATGGCTGAAAACCTACCTCACTCTTTGTTGAGAGGTTACTGAACTCCCTCAGATTTTCTACTAACTTCCAGGGTTTTGTTTTTTTTTTTTTTTTCACTCTTACATTCATCTCTGCCACACACTTTTCATCTCAGTAAATCAGTTCAGCCCCAGAACTTTGGTCCACAGGTTGCCCATGTTCTACAAATATTGATCTAGAAGTGGAAACCAGTTCTTTTTTTAAAGTCTCCCAGAATTCATTCAAAGAAGACAACTGTAGGTTTGGGGAGACAGGTAAATGCGTATTAAATGCTAATTTTAAAACTCATGTTTAAAATTATTCTCTCTTCTGACTTATGCATGCTCCTTTCTCTCCTCGCTCATATCCTCCCTTCCATTTTTTCTCTTCTCCAACTCTAACCTCTCAGGAGAAAAAAAAATGATAGAAAAATGTAATCTCAAGTTTTTGTGTCAGAGCAGTTAAGCTTTTCTAACCTTACAGGCAGATCAGAACTTACATTTTCCTAGAATATATTGAAATTATAATTTATAAAGCCCTGCCTTTATAAATTATAAGTGCCATAAGTGCACTCCTTATGCTATTCCCGGAGGTGCAGACAAAACCAGAGATGGCTCCATTTTTCTAGAGAACAGAAGATCAAAAATGATTTAGGGATAAATTTTGGGATCAGGAGTCATCTATAAAATAGCACTAGAGAAGCCAACTAGAAAAAATTAAAGCCAGATCTCTAAAAGAAAATATAAAAGGAAAACAGGAAAGAAAGTGTCAGTGTTCACTTAATTTAAAAGTAAGGAAATGAATTAAAGCCAGAGAAATTCCCTGAAATACAATTACAATAGCTGTGTGGGTTCGATGCAATTAATTTAATTTATAGATAAGGAAAGTAAGGCATAGAAGTGAACAGAGTTGCCTGTGGACACAGAGCTAACAATGCGAGAGAGAAGATTCTTTGCCAGATGCTTTGACTCAAAGACTGTGCCCTTTTTAGGACATTGGGACCTCCCTCCTGAATTCCTTGTCATCTATGGAATCAAAATTGAGAATCAGGGAGTAAGAAAGTGGTTTCATTTTGGGATCTTCCAATGCAAAGGAAACAATAAAAACTATTAAAAAAATCCTTGTATATAAAACAATTTTAATAAATAATTTTTATATAAGACAATTGGCTGTGAGCCACTAAGAAGAATAAAATAATTGCTTAGTAGAAATAGGGTCTATCCAGTAAAAGTGAGTCACTGAATATGTTTTTATGGCTTTCTCCACCAAAATCCATTAGTTTGTTGTTTGGCACAGACGAAGGTGGGAGTGATCCAAACTGTGACAATGGCGTGAGAGACCCAAGGAAATGGAAAAGACACATGGGATTACCTGATGCTGGGAGGGAAACCTGAGGTAATACAGGGCACAGGGGCAAGTGAAGCAAGGAAACAACAAAGAGGAGGCAAGAGTAATTGAAATTAGGGAGGTGTCAGTTACTGATGACATTGAACATGAGAAGGGCCGATGATTTTGGAAGCTACAAAAAGAGAGCAGAGACAGGGATTCAGAGCACATGGTGGGGGGGGGCGCCTGGGGGGCATAGTCGCTTAAGCGTCTATCTCTTGATTGCAAGTCAGGTCATAATCTCACAGTTCATGTGTTCGAGCCCCGAGTTGGGCTCTGTGCTGACAGTGTGGAGCCTGCTTGGGCTTCTCTCCCTCTCTCTGTCTGTCCTTCCCCTGCTTACACATGTGCGGTCTTTCTCTCTCTCCTTCCCAGTAAATAAATAAACATTAAAGAAAAGCAGATAGAGTGATTCCAAAATATGATGGTCCACATGTGATTGCTGCATGACCCACCTACCAGAATAGCATTATATCTGTGATATAATGACAAGAACTGTGTCATTATATCACAGATACGGCAAAGACCAATTATACATTGCTTTCAAGGGGAGACCAACCGAGAGCCATGTTCAGAGCAAGGTCAAATAGAAGATTGTGACTGTTTATCTTAATGCACAGAGGAGGGGCTGCAAGGAGGAAGACACCAAAGTTTATAAAATTGTAATGGCTTTATTGAACGTGAACATAGTGTGAGTCTGGGAATGCTAGATGTCCAAGACCTGTTTTTCTTTGTTTTCAAAAAAATGTGTGTGTGTGTGTGTGTGTGTGTGTGTGTGTGTATACATATACACACACACACACAATTTTATACAAAATCATTACATTTTATTAGTATTATGTTATGCTATACATAAATATTTCATTATATTATCATATAAAATTGTTATATACAACACCATTATATGTGGTAATATATTATTGAGGCATCTTTCTAAACTTCAAAAAATTTTTTAAAATATTTTTTAATTTTAATTTTTTTTTTAACTTTTTTAACTGCATCATCATTTGGGCGTATTTTCAAATGTTTTAACTTTTTTAACTGCACCATCATTTGGGCATATTTTCAAATCTAGAACACTGAATTTGATATAATTTAATCAGATTCACTTTGGGTAGTCTATTATTGGGACACTCAGTGTTGTCATTACTGTTTTGTTTTGTTTTGCTTCTTCATGAGAACTGAGCCTTTTTCTTATGTTTGGAGATCTCTTACCAAGGGGTCTTGGCAGTTAAGAAGACTGTACAAGCTTAAAAGGGCAAATACACCTTCTCCCTTTTTTCTCTGGCAAGTAAATTATAAAAGTTCTATGGGTCACATGCCAATTATCTGAATTTATTGATGAGGAAAGCGAGGACATAAGCATACAACCTCAACTCAGCCAATCTCAAGCATCAGTCCAAAAAACATGGAAGCCAGAAGACGAGACTAGCAAAGGCCCCTGAGGGTACAGACAGTTCACAGAGAGTTCTGGTATTTCAGAGCCCAAGGCTGGAACAAGTGAATGGGTCTCATGCTGAAAAACAGTGCCAACGGTGTCTTCCTTGGACAGTTACGTAGCGTGTTTTTGACCCTGATCTTTGCTATCTAGAATTCATGGGTTCTTCTGGTTCTCCTGAGCTGGTATTTTAAAGCACCTAGCATGTTTTAGAAGTTAACACAATTAGTCTCCAGAAATTCCTTGTCTCTTCAAATCCCGCAGAGTTAGTTCCTGTTGCCTTCAACTCAAAACTTTGACAAATATAGTAGATAAGGCATAGTTTGGGACTATAACTTGATTTTTCATTTTTGGGAATGAAGTTTAACTTGTGGAGAGACTGATGTTCTCTATCTCTTCAAAAATTGTTTTTGTTACAAGTTCTATTCATAAGTGAGTTGTAATGTTAAAGAGGAAAAAAAAGGATTTTCAATTGCTTCCTGCAGCAAAATGCGAGGCGGTAAAAAGTACAACCTGCTAAACAGAGAAAACAAGACAATAGAAGGAAAACACTACTCTGAAGAACATCTGACAGGAATGGTGTGAAAAAAAATATATATAGCCTAGGTTTCAGCTGCATACGTGACATAAAAGATGTTGTGACAGGGAGAAAAATGTTTCTTTACTCACAACCCCACCGTATCCGAACTTCAACACATCAGCACACGCATACATGCTCTTCTGAGGAAGGTTCCATTTTGCTGGATGGTTTTTTCTAGCTGGGTTCAAAGTTACTTTCGACATAATAGCTTTCCATATACTTTCGACATAATAGCTTTCCATATACTCGGATAATATATAAGTGATCGATGTAGAGATATTTAAAACAAAATTGGAAGAGTCTGGGCCAATGCAAATAGCTCTCCAAAACACAAGGTGAGGGGAGACCAGGAAGTGGAGGCAGGTGGGAGGAAGGACCAGGAAAGAAAGGAAGATGAGTATTTTCTCAGAGGGAAATGCTTAGTACTGTTTAGTGTAACCCTCCCTCCCTGGCTCATCAGAGGGACATTAAAATCTCCTCTGGTCATCGTGGTTTGTGAGATCTTATTTGGGTAGCAGATGATGCTGTAAAGTGCTGACACTTGCTCTAAGTTGTGCAAAAAGTGGAGAGAGAAGGAATCAATTGGAGGCCCGTTACCTCCGGGCCCTGCATGATTTCAGTACTTACATGGTCTTCCCTTTGTGGATTGGCACTGCTACAGGTACTAACTGAATGAGACCTTTGAATCCCAGGTACTGTCGTAACAATAGCTGATACCAAGGATGTGTAAATCCTCTCCCACAGATTTGCCAAAGATACCACAATAAAAGGCGAGTTACGATGCAGGGAGTCATAATCTGTTACATGTAATGGGTTTATTCATTTGATTAATGACACTGTGTGCCAACATCTAGGAATAGGGACATGAGAAAACCAAAGTCCTTCCCCTCACGAAGATGCTTGAAGTAAGAGAAGTTGGGATTTCTAAGGGTGTTGTGGTTATAAACTCGCTTCATAATACTCCAGCGAAAGACACCACGTTATTTCGTTGTTCTTAATCATAATAATAGTATATCTTGTTTAGAGCTCCAGCTAAATAAAATAGCAAGACATTCGAATTTAATCGAGTCTGGGAGCACTTTCAACTCTGTCTAGTGCTGAATAAATATCCAGGAAACTTATGTGGTACCCGGAACACAGGAAAGGTCCAGTCCTTCACAGACTAAGGTAAAACATCAGAATCACCCTTGCTCGTTCTGCTTCTGGTCCTCCTTCATATTTTAAAACTCTAATCCCCCAGGCAGTCCTCCTCATGACCCTAGAACTCCCCATGCCTGCCTTTTGTGGTCATTCTGTAGCCAGTTCACTATCTAGTCAGTCAAACAGATCTTCACCATGAACAGGATTGATTGATTGATTCTTTTGAAGAACAAAGTTGTCTATATTACGCTGTCAGTTTCTAAGCATTACTGTCAGTCTGTAATAATTAAGACAGTTTTGCATCAGCGTAAGAAAAGACAAATAGAACATTGCAACAGTGGACCAGAAGACACTTCCAAATATTTTACATATATATCTGTCTGTCTCTTTCACTGCAGTTCAGTGGGAAAGATTATTCTTTTCAATATGGAAAGAAATGAACATTGACTGTTACTTCACAGCATACAAAAAAAAAATAACTTGAAAAGGACCATCAAACTAAATGTGAAGAAGAAATCAGTAACATTACTGAAAGAAAACATACGATAATATCTCCATGACTCTGGGCATATGCGATATTGTGATTTGTATTAAGAAATCTTGGGGCGCCTGGGTGGCGCAGTCGGTTAAGCGTCCGACTTCAGCCAGGTCACGATCTCGCGGTCCGTGAGTTCGAGCCCCGCGTCGGGCTCTGGGCTGATGGCTCAGAGCCTGGAGCCTGTTTCCGATTCTGTGTCTCCCTCTCTCTCTGCCCCTCCCCCGTTCATGCTCTGTCTCTCTCTGTCCGAAAAATAAATAAACGTTCAAAAAAAAAAAATCTATTTGGTCATTATGTTTCTGGCCACAGGACTCCTAAAACTCACAGATGATGAAACTCCTTAGTGGTGAAAGTGATAACATGTCTTTTATATATCAGCAAGTTGACTTTGGAAGGCACCTGAGGATGGAGGTTGGTTGCTAAGAGAACCAACCATGTGATTGGAGGATTGTAGCTTTCAGTCCCATCCCGCTGGCCTCTGGAGAAGAGGGAAGGGCTGGAGGTTAAATCAGTTGCTAATGGCCAATGACTTAAACAGTCGTGCCAGTATAATGAAGTTTCCATAAACATCCAGAAGGACTCAGTTTGGAGAGTTTCTGGGCTGGTCGGCCCTTGGGCATCTGAAACAGTGGTACCCCTGGACAGAGTAGGGAAGCTCTGTGCCCCTTCCTGCATACCTCTCCCTCTGCACCTCTTCCATCTGACTGTTGTGAGTTATATCCTTTTATATGAAAGCAGTGACTTAGTAAAATGTTTTGCTGAGTCCTATGGGTTGATCTAGCAAATTAAACAAACGAAGGAGGGGGTTGTTAGGAACCTCTAATTTATAGCCAGCCCCAGGCGGTCACCTGTGCCTCCGACTGACTTCTGAAGTATATGGGGGTGAGGTGGGAAGAGGGGCCACAGTCTGTGGGACCGAGCCCTTAACCTATGGAATCTTAGGCCATCTTCAGGTAGACAGGGTCAGAATTGAGTTGAATCGAACACCCAGCTGGTGTCCAGAGAATTCTTGTTGGTGATGTGGGAAACGTACACCCACACATCGGAATTTGGTCCCAGGACACTATTAATTACCATGCAAAGACTTTTTTAAACAAGATACAAAAAGCACTACCTGTGAAATTAAAGTTTGATGAATTGTACTTACTTAAAATTAAGAATCGTATTACTAAAAGACACTTTGAGAGAGAGAAGAGGAAACCACATAGCACTTGTGTACAAGATATATGAAGAATTCCTATATTTTTGTTAAAGAAAAATATAGATAAATCTTATCGCCTATGAAGATCTTTGGAATAAGTGAATCTTTATAACATCTCAAAGATGTCCAGTGATGCCCACTTTTCATTCCTGGATATTGATAATTTTTATTTTTCATTTTTCCCCACCGTGAATAGGATTTAGAAACAAATAACAACAAAAACCTAGGTAGCGACTGATGTGGAGAGGCATGGCTCCTTTTTCCCTCTGGTTCAACAACCTCTTCTCTTATAACTCTCTTCTTTCAAAGTTCTCTTGCTTAGTTCTGTCTAGATCTATTTCTCCACATCCGTCTCCAAAATAGCTCCTGGGAAGAAGACCTTGTATCCAGAAGGACACCAGAGGAGAGGACAGTTCATTTAGTTCTTTTCTTGGGATAGAAGGAAGGGGGAAAATAGCTCATGTTCTTTCAAGATAGAACAGAAGACAAATTAATATTTCACCAAGTTATCTGGGGCACATGCCTAATCTACTGAATTGCCTAATTTGATTGGTCTAAAAATTCACAAGAAGACAGTTGAACAGTCACCTCTCTATTTTGGGTGACACTTCACTGAAATACTACTAGGATGAATTGGTTGGAAATCTATAAAGCAATGAGAGACCAGCATGATTCAGAGACCTCACGTTTATCCGGTGGTCAAAGTCTGCCGCCTTTAGAATAGAGACTCTTCATAGCAACTGGAAAACATAGCTTGAGATGCTTTGGAAAGGATCATCATCCTATAGAAAGGTAAGGGAGACTTTATGTAGTTGGCACATCGGTGCGACAACTCGTGCGTGCCAAGAAGGGTGACCGAATTGAGTCTTTTACAAATTTGAAATTTTCTTCCAAAATTTTGCCGGTTTTGTGATGGGAAAACAGTCCCAGGGTTCTATTACATACTTCAGAGCTGAAGAAGAAAATAATGCTCTAGGTCAAATCTTAAAAAACAAGATCATAGTAACATAACATTTCCCTCTTGAGGTCTTTGCGTTGGGCTTAAGTGTTCGGAAGAAGGAAGTCACTCTTCGAATAACAACTGAAAGCGTGTGCGGATTTACACAATTACGTAAACAAGTGTAAGCTGATTAATTCTGACGGACTCTGTACACACCATCCAGTGGCTGCAGCTGCTTGTTCACCTACTTACCATTTGCTGTTTTGTCTGATGGATGAGAGGCAACCGTGGCTGGCCGGCCCCACAGACAGCTCCATGTCTCTCCCGGCCTTCCTTGGGAAGCCCCCCTTTGCCTTTCATTCTCTCCAGTTTTCAACACGGTAATATCTTTTATATGCCGTCGTCCTCCTAAAGGACAGGAGACACAAAACGTGTCGTGCTTTCTGGAATTCCTATCTGTCTCCTCTTTCAGTGTTTATGGCTACTGTCTTTATTTCAGGCTCTCATGTCACCCTTCCTTGGGCCGTTTCAAGAGTCTTATGACTGGCCTTTCTCACGCTGCTTTGCCTATTATCCACTTCAGCCTCCACACTGTCACTGTAATGATCATCTTTAAATTATAAGCCTAATCGTGGTACTCTTCCCCACTGTGTACACCCTAAACTGCTAACTCTTTTGTATGGCACCCAGGATGCTCTGTATTCGTACATCAGTGGTTCTGGTCCCTACGCACTTAGCACAGTGCCTGGCACGTAGCAGACTCCTGGTAGACGAATGTCCGTGGGGTAAAATGTGTGTGGGACGAGCGTTTGGGGATCAGCGAGTGATTTGAGTGTCCCTTTCACGGAATCATGACCTGTTCCTTAGCAGTAGATGAACTTTGCTTGTCTTTAGCAAAGTACTTTAAAAGTTTTCAACCCAACATCTCATTTCTTGGGGTGCCTGGGTGACTCAGTGGGTTAAGTGTCTGACTTCGGCTCGGGTCATGATCTCAGGGTTCGTGAATTCGAACCCCGCGTCGGGCTCTGTGCTGACAGCTCAGAGCCTGGAGCCTGATTTGGATTCTGTGTCATCCTCTCTCTCTGCCCCTCCCCCTGCTTGCTCTGTCTCTCTATCTCTCTCCAAAAAAAAAAAAAAAAAAAAAATTAAAAAAATTAGAATTTCTTAATGATGAGAAATTTCATTAATTCTTCTGATTAATCCATTCCATTTTCCTCAGTTGCTATGATGATCATCAATAATTAGTATTAATAACTGTAATATAGAAGGAAGGAAGACAATTTAGTATTAGATACTTTTTCATATTTCAAAAATACATTGTTGTTGTAGAATCGATTATGTCATTAGAACATGCTCATTGAAACAGAATTCCAGGGCCTAAGACTGCATAGTGTTAAGACTTCAGACGCATATTGTAACATGGTTCTATAAAACCACATCAGTTCAGACCCAGATGTTTAATGTTACAATCAGATCACTACATTTAATTGTCATAAAGAAAATTACATTGTTACACATAATGCAGATTTAAACTTATTCTCTTAAAAAAGTATGACGTCTCAGTTGTCGCAAAAGAAAGATTCATCATTCAATAAATATTTCTTGAACCCCTAACGTAGATAAGACACCATCCTAGGTAAATAAATCGAAATATAAGGACTACTGCTTAATGGAAAACATGGTTATATTGACAACAAATATACATAAATTAATCTGGAATCACAGAAGACTGCTTTGTGCTTCACAAATGTGGTCTCCTTCAGCATTAGCCTCTGCTGGGACTTGCTGAGTATTCTTTCTCAGGACGTGTTATCTTGTGATTCACTTCAGACATCACAGGTTCGGAAAAGGAGCCTAACACCTTCTTCTACAAGGCGTTTTTAAGCCCTACTTAGTCATCGTGACCAAATTTATCAAATCTTCGCACTGAAACCCACCAATTTCTATGGATTTTAATTACAGTTTCTATTTACATCTCAACAGCATCAAATGACACCAGTGGTTTCAAGTAGTTGGTACAAAAACACCGGAAGGATATTGTTTTGCTCTAATCTTAGACTATTTAATTATCAACGTAAAGAATTCTACTTATATAAATGGAAGTAACTCCTTAGCTTCAAAGGACCCAACAAGAGTGAGAAATAATGAAAAGTAGGTTAATACATTTTTAGCTTTTTGTAAGAGATTTGCTTTTATTCAACCGCATCCTCAGGAAGATTTTGCAAACACATACTTCATAAGTGTTAAGGTAAATTGTTCCCTCTCAGGTTTGAGTTTTTGTGATATGTTTTGTTTATCTTCTTCAAGGAGAAATGTCAAATGACATATGCCCATTCGTTTTTATAATTGCTACACATTTCTTTTAGAATAATAATATTTTAGGATTAAGATGTTTACAGATCTGTAACATTGGAAGTTATTTCTTGATATTTTGATACATCACTTTTATTCACATTTCATGCTCATCTTTATATCAGTTTGATTATTGCTAAATTTGGGGGCACTTGGCTGGCTCAGCCTGTAGAGCATGTAACTCTCGATCTTGGGGTTGTAATTTCAAGCTCCACACTGAGTGTAGAGATTACTTAAAAAATAAATAAAGGGGCACATGGGTGGCTCAGTCAGTTAAGTGTCCAACTTTGGCTTAGGTCATGATCTTCCAGTTTGTGAGTTCAAACCCTGCATTGGGCGCTGTGCTGACAGTGCAGAGACTGGAGTCTGCTTTGCATTCTGTGTCTCCCTTCTTCTTTGCCCCTCCCCCACATGTGCTCTTCTCTCTCTCTCTCTCTCTCTCTCTCTCTCTCTCTCAAAAACATTAAAAAAATGAAAGAAATCTTATAAAAATATTGCTTCAATCCTTATCAAAATAACAACAACATTCTTCACAGAGCTAGAACAAACAATCCTAAAATTTGGATGCAACCAGAAAAGACCCCGAAGAGCCAAAGCAATCTTGGAAAAGAAAACTGAAGCTGGAGGCAAGACAATCCCAGACTTCAAGTCATGTTACAAAGTTGTAATCATCAAGACAGGATGGTACTGGCACATGAAACAGACACACAGATCAATGGAACAGAATAGAGAACCCAGAAATGGACCCACAAACATATGACCAACTAGTCTGACAAAGCAGGAAATAATAACCAATGGAATAAGACAGTGTCTTTAGCAAATGGTGCTAGGAAATGTGGACAGCGACATGCAGAAGAATGACCTGGGCCACTTTCTTATACCATACACAAAAATAAACTCAAAATGGGTGAAAGACTTAAACGTAAGACAGGAAGCTGTCAAAATCCTCGAGGAGAAAGCAGTCAAAAACCTCTTTGACCTTGGCCACAGTAACTTCTTATTCAACATGTCTCCGGAGGCAAGGGAAACAAAAGCAAAAATGAACTACTGGGACCTCATCAAAATAAAAAGCTTCCACACAGTGAAGGAAACAATCAGCAAAACTAAAAGGCAACTGACGGAATGGGAGAAGATATTTGCAAATGGCATAGCAGATAAAGGGTTAGTCTCCAAAATCTATAAAGAACTTATCAGACTCAACACCCAAAAAACAAAGAGTCTAGTGAAGAAATGGGCAAAAGACATGAATAGACACTTCTCCAAAGAAGACACCCAGATGGCCAACCGACACATGAAAAAATGCTCAACATCACTCATCATCAGGGAAATACAAACCAAAGCCACAATGAGATACCACCTCACACCTGTCAGAATGGCTAACATTAACAGTTCAGGCAACAACAGATGTTAGAGAGGATGTGGCGAAATAGGATCTCTTTTGTGTTGTTGGTGGGAAGGTAAACTGGTGCAGCCACTCTGGAACAGTATGGAGATTCCTCAAAGAATTAAAAATAGAACTACCCTACAACCCAGCAATTGTCCTAGTAGGTATTTATCCAAGGGATACAGGTGTGGTGTTTCGAAGGGGCACATGCACCCCAATGTTTATAGCAGCATAATCAACAATAGCCAAAGTATGCAAGGGGCCCAAATGTCCATCAACGGATGAATGAATAAAGAAATGGTATATATATGTATATATATATACACACACACACACACACACACACACACACACACACACAATGGAGTATTACTCGGCAATCAGAAAGAATGAAATCTTTGCCATTTGCAAATACATGGATGGAACTAGAGGGGATTATGCTAAGTGAAATTAGTCAGAGAAAGACAAAAATCATATGACTTCACTCATATGAGGACGTTAAGATACAAAACAGATGAACATAAGGGAAGGGAAGCAAAAATAATATAAAAACAGGGAGGGGGACTAAACATAAGAGACTCTTAAGTATAGAGAACAAGCAGACGGTTGCTGGAGGGGTTGTGGGAGGCGGGATGGGCTAAATGGTAAGGGGCATTAAGGAATCTACTCCTGAAATCATTGTTGCACTATATGCTAACTGACTGGGATGTGAATTAAAATACATAAATACGTAAATAAATAAGAAAAAAATATTGCTAAAATTGGGTTAAAACAAAAAATATTTTACAACTACTTAAAATAATGGCTTATTTTAAGTGTTTATATTGGAAAAGTTGAAAATTTTCAAAACACACTGGAAATTGGATCTTAACCTGCCAATAAATCTATAAAAATAGGTAAGACTTCATGAGTAATCAGATCAAATAAAGTTAATATAACATTTCAAAATTATTTCCTTTCTTTACCAAATCAGCTTAAAGAGTGATGATATCCCACTGTCGGCAAGGACCTAGAAGTTATTCTTGCTCACCATTGTTAGAAGTACACGCACAGCTTTCCTGGAGTGCTTAAAGTGTTACATACCCTTTACCCCAGCAATTCGAATTAATCCTGAAAAAGTAGTGGGCTTCTTACAAAGATTGTGTGTGTGTGTGTGTGTGTGTGTGTGTGTGTCTGAATGTATGTGTGTTTGTGGGTATGCATATACACATCCACATACATGTAGATGCCCGCATGGGCTGCAGTATGGGAAAAAAAGCCAAAGGCAATGGACTGGGGAATAAATGGGAGCAAAGACAGTGCTTTTAGCAATTGCTCGATGAGCTAGCTTCCAAGAAGCTCAATATGAAAGACAGGAGAGAAAACAGATTGGTAGCTACATAGAGAGTAAGACTGAAGAATATCACTTATGTTGGGGGAGATTTAAACCTGTTTAACCATTAATGAGAAAAAAACCAGTAAACGAAAAAATGGAGTAGACAGCGGGGACATTGATGGAGGAGGTCACTGAGAGGCATTAGACTGAGCATGCATCGTGCAGGTAGGGGAGTACTTGTGACATTGGCCACAGATGGGTGGGTGCGAGAGACACCAGGGAGGGAGCCTTGAGGGGCAGAGGATTTAACCAGTTGGCAAAGCCACAAATGCTCTCCTGGGAAATGAATTTTTAATAACAAACGGCTCACATTCAAAATATTTCAGAACGCATTCCATTTGTATTAGAAACACTGACACTATTTTAAAGTTACCTAGGAATAAAAAAAAAAAAAGGTTTATTCGCAATCATACCTAAGGTAAATATGAGAATAGAAGAGAATTCCTTTATCATCTAGAATAGGAATTAGTATTTTTTCCTGTAAAGGGCCAGATAGTATTTTAGACTCTGTGAGCTATACAGTTTATGTCGTGACATAACTCTGCCATTGTGGTTATGGCACTTAATAGCCATAGACACACCCTAAACAAATAGAGGTGGTTGTGTTCCAATAAAACTTTATTTACAAAAACAAGTAGCGGGCCGAATTTGGCCAATAGTCCATAGTTTGCTACTCCTGGTCTAAAACACAAACCAGTGAAGGAATTCACAGTAGTAAGATCAAACCTTTGCTCTGCCGGGATATTTTAAGCTCATGCCTGAATTGTCATTGTATACTTTATGTGTTGAGATTTTCTTGCATTTATAACGACGTCGGAAAGAGCCTCTGTTTTGTGGTGAGTCTGGATTTTAGGTAAGGCCCTCCCACTTCTACTGTACAGTTCCTCCAAACTTTGTAAAATGGAATTCTTGCCTTAGTTCCTGCCTTTTGAAAATGGGGCAGTGACCCTGTCTTTAATCATCATAGATCGTAATGAGGATAACATACACGTGTGTAAATGCTCCAAACTACCATCAGGAAATCACTATCAGGTTCAAACATCAGAAAATCACTATCGTTTAAAGTTGGTTCGGGGGCTCCTGGGTGGCTCAGTCAGTTGAGCGTCCGACTTCGGCTCAGGTCATGATCTCGCAGTTCGTGGGTTCAAGCCCCACGTCGGGCTCTGTGCTGACAGCCTGGAGCCTGCTTCGGATTCTCTGTCTCCCCCTCTCTCGCTGCCCCTCCCCGCCTCATTCTCTGTCTCTCTCTGTGTCAAATATAAATAAACATTAAAATAAGAATAAAATTGTTTCAGTGCCCATACGTAAGACCGTGGCATGTCACATGTAGTCCCTGCCGCATAACCTTGTAGGTATTAAATGAGACAAGAAGGTATGCGCTTAGCCTCAGTGCCTGACGTATAGTACATGCTCAATAAATGTCAGATGGCGTTACTAGTTTCTTAAAAGACCGTCAACATTGCCAAGTGATTCTGACACTGAGCACCTGCAAGGACAAAGCCAAGTTGTTCCTGTACAAGGCTGGCATTGTCATCCACGGGCAGGGCAGTTACAACAAAACCCTTTCTATTAGCCTCCCTGGGCTGCGTAGCAAATGGTGTAAAAAATGGATATTGACAGTTGCTATGGAGGCCAGTGACTCCGAAGCTGAGTTTTCAGATGGATATCAGGGGAGCGTTTTCATTCTTCTGCGATTCGGAAGCCACAGTCCCAGAATAAAAAGAAGGAATCCATCTGATTCTATGGTAACACAAACATAAAGAGGCCAGATGAGACAGCATGGCTACCCCGGGGCAGCTTTAAATTAAACCGCAAATGTACTCATCAGCCCTTTGGAGGAACATTTGCCCCTATTTGTTCAGTATGTGCAGTTTGTTCACCAGACCAGGGAATGCTTGGTTATTATGTGATTCCACCCCATTAAAGTTCTCCAGGCCACACAGGAGGGGCAGGGTAAGCATCAGTCCGTTTTCCATGGATGAAGAAGGATTTAATGAGGGAGAAACGTGCAGTGCAGGTGCCATTCTGCCTCGCTTCTGAGTAGGTAGATAGGAAGCGTCGGTGGTCAGGTGTGATTCATCAGAAGGAAAAGCATTCCCTCGAAGAGTCAACCCGCGTTTTAAGGGGAGGGTGGGCTTTTTTGTTGTTGTTGTTTGTTTTTCGCTTTGCTGTTTAAATGAATCCATGTTAAGCTGCGGCTCTTCCGTTGAAATCAGTGGGAATTAACACCGATGCCGTCATGCGGTGCTCTCGCAACACGGACCTTCACCTGCAGCATTGTTATCGGCGACAGTGATGATTAGGTCTTTGGTGGTTAATAAGCCGTTTGTCTTTGTAATTTTAAATCCCTGGCTTCCATGTAGATTTCTTTCTGACATCATGTATTTATAAAGCCTGGATGTCCAGGCTACACGTGCCGCACATCAGAGGTTGGGTCAAGTACTAGATACACTTGACCACTTAGTCTCCATTCGCTCTCACGTCCAGTATCAAATAGATGTAATTTTTCATGTTGTCCCTTTGTGATGCTCAAAGTCATCACCTTGAACATTCACGACACCACTTATAAGGTTTCATTTTTTATCCTTCAATTACAGGTTTTTCTAATGATGCTAAAAATAGTGGCTTAATGTGACAGCGGCCGCACCCAGACTGAATGAGGATTGAAGCTCAGGTCTTCTGACTCCACATACCGCTGTTGTTTGTTTTTAAAAAAGTAATATCTACTTTTTTTTTTAATTCAGGATGACAAATTATTACATTAAGAGCACTGAATCTAGCGGTATAAAGAGTGATATTTTGTGGGTTCTGCAGGGAGCTTGCTTCAGTCTCTATTTCTGTAACAGTTATTTATTTTTATTTTTTTAATGTTTATTTATTGAGAGAGAGAGACAGAGCACAAGTGGGGGAGGGGCAGAAAGACAGAATCTGAAGCAGGCTCCAGGCTCTGAGCTGTCAGCACAGAGCCCGACGCTGGGCTCGAACCCACAAACCGTGAGATCGTGACCTGAGCTGAAGTCGAATGCTTAGCCAACTGACCCACCCAGGCACCCCTGTAACAGTTTTTTCTAAAGCTGAAAATCAGGGTAAATTCACACATATGCGCACACACACACTTTTACAGTAAAATGCCTAGAGCATGGTGTGTTTTAAACCCCTTTCTTCTGGTTGGGTGCAAAAAATCCCATACGTCTTGAGAGGCTGTTATATGAATCAAGAAATGGAAGCCAATGAGCCAAATTCTCCTGGTACACAGGCTGTATATTAAGTTCCAGTGTCCCCTTTCTGAGAAATTGGCTGTGGATAAGAGCAGTAAGCCAGTAGGGTCCTATAGGTTGGTTTCTAGGAGCCTCTATACCGTCCAACCTAAGGACGCATCCATTTCTAACCACGAGAATGTGGTGGGGTCACACAATGAGTCTAGGTTACACTAACCCAAGACCCTTGTTTACAAAACTGGAGGTTTTGTGTTTGTCACTACCACCTAATTCAGGACTGCAGATTTCCAGAATTACTCTCAGGGCAATGGTTCTTAACTGGGAGCAATTTTGGTTGCTCAGCTGGGTATATCTGGCAATATCTGGGGATATTTTTGTTTGCTATAGGAAGTGGCATCTGGTGGGTCAAAGTCATCGATGCTAGCAAATATCCTGTAACACACAAGACAGCCAAGAGTCCTCCTTCTAAAATGTCAGTGGTACCCATGGAAATGAATGCACACATGCTAAGCATATTCCCGGAAACCAATGTTTATGTATAAAATACCGGAATGTCGTGGTGTCATGTTATTAGTTGGCAGTGATAACTACGTCTGTCAGGAGGACCAAGAGAATGATATCTGCTAATGAAAATATTCCCTCCCTTTAGAAAGCTACATGAAGAGCCAAATCAGAATCCGAAATTTATTTGCTAAGCAAAACATCAATTCTAAAGGAGATAATTAGATAATCCCCATAGAGTGTATCACAGGTTGGGTGGGCACTTTCTGAGTTTGTTTGTTTATCCCTACAGGAAACTTCCTGTTACTTCCGAGATTTCTTTGCAAAGAAATAGGAGTAGAAACTCACAAGAGGAAATGCTGAGCGCTTTAGCAGAAAACAAGTACAGGATGCTAAGGGAATGCCTAAGAGGGACTCTGAGTCCCACCTGGAAATTTCAAGGAAAGTCTGGTGGATGAAATTGTTAAGTCAGTTTTGAAAGTTAAGTAGGTCCTTTTCAGCTGACCGATAAGAGCTGGAAGGACAAGGTTGTGACCACGTGAGGGAGATAGAGAAGCCAAGGGCCCTGAAATATTGCAGTCAGCAGATGAGAATACTTTCTCCCGCAGAGCATTTTAGGCTTCATGCTAAACAGCCTCTCGAGACGATTGGTGGGACTATAGCTTTAGATGGGCTCCTGTAGTTCTCCTGCCATGAGATGATTTCAAAGTTACTAACTCCATATTTTTGACATTCTTCCCTTAGATGTCCCTTGTACTGGTGGTGGATGTCGTTTCTGGCCCTTCCTTCCTGATTTTTAAGACAGAGCATGTATCTTTTAAAGATAGGGGGATGAAGCTCTCTATTCTTTTCCTCTGGAACTCGAGTCAATGCCCTCTGTGTAGCCATGTGGCATCAGTAGGAAGACTACTCATTAGATTGGAAGTCCAAAAAAAAAAAAAATTAAGAAAAAATGTTTAAAAGAATCTAATGAAATAGAGATCCCCTCGTTTGTAATTCCTTTGAGTCCCCCCAATACTGTTTCATTTCTTTGGCCACAATTTATTAGGTTTCCACTCTGTGCCCGTCTCTGTGCCAGACCCTTAGTATGAAAAGATGGCTAAGAGAGCGTTTTCATCCATATATAAATTATAATTTGGTGTGTTTTGAAGGTATCATTTTGCCTGACAGTATGAGCAAAACGCAGAAAATAGTGATTGATTAATCTTATTTTCTGGTGATGCAGAAATCTAATAAACTCAGAATGTAGAGAGAAATGAAGATAAGGAAATTGAAGTAATCAATATTTCTACTTGGTGCTCACTTTCATTACAGTGCTAAAAGTCATCATCGAAATAAGAAAGGATAGATGAATGTCCTCTTGCTCTGGTTCGGCATTAGGATAGGTTTAGACCACTGTGTCGGGGACAGGAAAGGCACAAAGCTAGTAGTCGTAACGCATGGGATGGCTAAAGGTAAATCATTTTCAATAACTTCAAAACTCGTATCCTCAAGGGTTCTGAGTCCCAAAAGAAAGGAGCAAAGAATGTTGGGAGTATGTGGTTTCTTCACACATCTCAAAAACAATAATTTTCTAAACCTTCTAAAGAACATTGTGAAATGGATAGAAACCTCTTGAGAAACTCCTGTTGTCATTGTATTTTGAAAGCTGTAGTAAATCACTTTCTGCACTTACTCTAAATAATGAAAACTGCTCTTTTTTGTCATTCTTGAGATCTGTGGTAAAAATTGCTATCGCACAAATTATAATACTGTATTGTATCATTAAAATAGAAACGGCATCCCAGTACAACGGAGTTATGCGTTAGTTTTTGAAAGACCAATAGGTAACAACATAAATGTATAGAAACTGATTAGGGGAAAATCATTCATCTTTATCATAACAGTTTTGTTCATAAAAGAAACACACTTGGAGGGGCGCCTGGGTGGCTCAGTCGGTTAAGCTTCTGACTTCGGCTCAGGTCATGATCTTACGGTTTGTGAGTTCGAGCTCCGTGTCGGGCTCTGTGCTGACAGCTCACAACCTGGAGCCTGCTTTGGATTCTGTGTCTTCCTCTCTCTCTGCCCCTCCCCTGCTCATGCTCTCTCTCTCTGTGTCAAAAATAAATAAACATTAATAAAAATTAAAAAAAGAAATACACTTGGAGATAAACACACACATATGCTTATAAATAAAAAAATCGTGTTGCTAATTCTCAAACCCTGTTAACATGTGTGTGTAGTTCCTCTCATTCATTTAAACATTTTTATAATTATAATTATAATTTCATATTTTTCACTTATATCAAACTTTATATTATGTATTTTCATGAATTTATTTTAGAAGCTGTCTCATGTCCTCCTTATAAATTTATGATATTATAATGTTATGACTGATAACATTTTAGAGATGCCTGGTCACTTTTTAGAAGAATATAAGTTTTGCTGAGTGAAAAATTACATCTCTGTATTTAAATCAACATTTTTTGATTATTAGTACAGTTTAATTTTAGCAACATATTTTAGCAACTTTTATTTTTCTTTTACAGTTATTTTTATGTCTTTTCCATGTGTAAATTGTGAACAAATTATTGTCCTCATCAATTTGAATAATATTGCTTTTTAAAACAATACTACTTTTTAACTTGGAAATCTCTAATAAAATTGAATAATCCTATGGAAATATGGGTATGAATGGGAGAATACAACATTATCTGTTCAGAGGTCTTAATTACAGCATTATATTAGTTATGATAAATTTTAAACAACATACGTGTTCATCCCTTAGGGATTGGTCAAATATATTCTGCAATAACTTATTGTTAGAAGAAATGAATTAAATGTTTAAAGACCAAAAAAATCTAGATGAAAAACATGCGTTGCAAAAACAAGAGAAGTAATATTTTATAACAATACACAAATCTGGAAGAGTATATACCAATGTGTTAACATGCTGATCCCCAGAGGATGAGCTAGGAGGGCTTTTAGTTTCTAAATTACATATTTCTGTGATCTTTTAAGTATTTATTCATTTTTACAAGCAAGGAAGATACCAAATAGTTTTAAAATGTCTTTTTGTAGTATTTCCTCTATTTTCTCTTTTTTATTTAGGGCCCTTTTGATACTTGGATATTTTATAAGGCTCATTTCTTGTCTAGATGTTTCATTTTACTCCTTTGCCTGTCTATTCTCGCATGAATGCTGCCCTGTTAAATACTGTGTGTTTAAAATGTATTAAATATTATGCAGAAATAATTCTGCCGCCTTATTTTTACATGTGAAAATTGTTTTAGCTAGACTTATCTATATGTTCTTTCGGCTAGTCTTTAGATTAATATGGTTAAAGACACACACATGTACGGCTCAGTGAGTTTTTCATGGGCATTGCAGCAAGTGTAGACTTAAATGTGATTAGATTTCTCTTTAATATTTATTTATTTTTGAGAGGGAGAGAGACAGAGTGTGAGTGGGGAAAGGGCAGAGAGAAAGAGGGAGACACAGAATCTCAAGCTGAGCTGTCAGCACAGAGCCTGATGCGGGACTTGAGCTCATGAACCATGAGATCATGACCTGAGCCGACGTCTGATGCTTAACGGACTGAGCCACCCGGGCACCCCTGTGATTTGATTTTTTTTTTTTTACAATTCTAAAACTTGAACTGTATCTCAGTTTACCCATGTCCTCTTTTTTTTATGGAAATAATTGTCTTTATCAAGGAATGATTAATTTGACAAAGCCTGAAACTCCCAAGTGCAGCCAAAAGATGACATACGCAAATGACAATAGATGAGAAAGCATTTTTTAAGAATAGTTTAGGTAAACGGAGGTTATAATAATAGTTATTATTGTTAGTATAATAATGTAAGTTAAATTATCTACATAGTAATATAATTACTCCTATTATTCAGAATGGCCCTTCAGCGAAACAGGGAATAGGACTTTTATATTTTCTCCTCCTTTCCTTCTGTCCGTAGTTCTTCCTCCCTGTCCCTGGATGCCTGCCTTCTTTTCATCTCAAGAAATTAAAATCTCCCTTCCTTCCTGACCTCAGTCCTTGCTCTTTGACATTAAGGCTTGGTACCGTGTCTGAGCCTCTCCTTGCCTCCACTCCACCCCTCCCTGTTCTCCTGCAGCCACATGGATGGAGTGGTAGATGATCCCTATTCCAGAGTCTGAATCAGAGTGATTCAAATTCTGGCTGCACATTTAGCATCATTTGGGGAGGTGTTTGTCGTAGCCTCGCAGGCTAAAATTCTCTTTTGGCCAGCAAAAGAGCGGACGCAGGATTGAAGCGAGAGATGGCTGATGTCCGGGAAAAGACAAGAGCCCCGAATAAGGGTCCTTGCCCTGTATGTATTCACATCAGAAGGCTTGCAAACGTGATGGGCGTGCACAAAGAGACAAAGAAACTGGGAACATGAACTTGAGGACGTGAAGGGGGAAAGGGGGTTTTGAAGATATACAAGTGTTTGGGGTTGGGGTCAATATAAAACAGAATCCGGGCGCCAGGCAGATGGGTAGATGGTTGTGAACAGCAGACAGGAGGCGCTGTGCCTGTTCACCTTTGCCAGACTAGGGGAAGAGACAGACTGGGGAATAACCCCAGGGTTGACAAGGCACCTTTTCTTTTGTTAACCATCTCACTCCGGGCTGCTTTGCCTGAAGGGCGGCGGTCCATAGTCCAAATCACCAATTTACCTAACCTGGTCCTATTCTCCTATGAAAACAGCTTTCTGCTAGAGTACTAAACTTGGGGTGTTTTCACCCTGAATATCTAATCTTGTTATCCCTATGTACTGGGCACCTTTGCGCTGTTTCTATTTCAGTCCTTGGCCTTTCTCAATTTTCGGGGGCTCAGTGCCCCCTCTCTATTTTGGGGTGCCTTTGTACCTCCCTATTCCTGGCACCTTTGTGCCTTCCTATTCTCGGGGTGTCTTTGCACCTCCCCTATTCTTGGAGTGCCAATCTGGTTACCCAAACTCGGGTGTGAGCATTTTAGGACTTTGTATTTCTTTATGCCTTATTAACCCATTGGTGTAACCCCCGGAGGGTTCCTAAGCTTATCCCCCACAGGTGTTTTTTTTTTTTTTCTTTTTTCTTTTACGAATATGACCATCAGCTGTTCACTCGAAGCATTCCTTCACCTCCCCACCCCTTGATTCTCATCTCTCCCGTGTGGGATGTGGTCCAGACATAGACGTTTTCAAAGGTCCCGGAGTTGTTTGAAGGCCCAGCCAGTTTTGCCAATTTCTGGTCTAATCCCGTGCATATAATGCTCTTGCCCTTGCCAGAGTTCTGTCTTCAGGGATAGGGAGCTATAAACCAATCAGTGAATGACCAGCCTCAGTGCAGGCTAAGAAATTCTTTGAGCCAATGAGATATCATCAGATATTGACTGAGGGTTTCTGAGGGGTGTGGAGAGGGATGGGGAAGCTTCCTTTCTCTTTGAGAAAGTTGCCTCAAGTGACAGTCACTCTGGCTGAAAAGTGTGGCCATCCTGCATTCTCACTGAGGCTGAAGACTATAGATAGAAAGGACACAAGAATTACAGAGAGGAATCAGAGTTTTACGTGGACCGTGCCTGGTCACACCCTGCGCCGGGACGTTTCAAGTTATTTGAGCCAAAATATCATGCATGGTTTGCATCATTTCAGGAAAACTTGAGATGTTTTCTGCCAGCATGAGAACATTCTAACCAATGCAACTTTCCTCGACACTGAGGGCTAAGACATTCACATGGCTTCGTAAACCAGCAGCATTTTTCATTTTAATAAAGGTCGAGTAGCTTCCTGCTAAAGAAAATATCTTATATGGTAGAATTTCAGGCAACAGCAAGACGATGAGGTAGAGATGGTGACTTCATCATGATTTTTATCTAATTGAACGTTTGACAGAAACACATTGAAATAAGACCCAAACGTATGTCTTTGCACTAGCTTTTCATTTACTAGCTTTGTACTACCTGTATGATTTCGCTTAAATTACCTAATTTCTTCAGGTTCTCTTACCTGTATAAATGTACATGTATCGTAGGGTTATAGTAAGGATAAAATGCAATAATGTAGGTTAAATTTCGTAACACAGTTGCTGGGACGGTAACAAAGACAGGGCATTCTATATCAATACAGAGTAAAGGATCCCATGCAATATGTGTATGTGCTTTGTTTCAGTTACAGAGATCTAAAAGCCCTCAAACCTGAACATAAAGAAATGGAGAAGGAAACGTTTATGTTAGCACTGCTGTTTGAGTCTCCTGAGATGTGGGTACAGCGCTTACCTGATAAACCAATTTTTTTTTTTTTTTGGCTTGATAATTTCTGTACCCATGAATAGAAGCCAATTCTGGGCAGGCTCGCAAAAAGTGTTTCTACACCTGCGTGGTCCTGTCCCATTCTTGATCTTAAGTGGGGGCTTTATGCCTTTTGCCCCCAAAGTGGCACTGATTGAAACGCAAGGGGAAAAAAACAAAAACACATGATAGCTCCAAAGCTGTTAGGGTTCCTGATGCTTGAAGACACTGACTAGGGACATCACTCCACTCACTCCTCTGCTACCTTGTGTGTCTCCCCTTCTGATCCGAAAGATTAGATGCAACCCCAGCTCACCTCACCCGCCTTTGGAATGCACTATACAACGTCAGGAGTGTGTCTGATGCCCGTCCGAGCAGGTTTGCTGTAATAGGTCCAAATCGAGACTCACGGGGTGCAGAAGAAAGATTCAGGGAGATACATTTAAACTCTTTCACTTGATATTAATGGGATTTTTAAAAAGAGTATTGTGAGTGCTGTTGGTCTGTTTTCAGGAAGAAAAGGCCAGTTTCTAAGAGACTAGGGAGAAGTTCCCGAGAAGTTCCCAGGTGTTTCGGGTCAGAAAAACCTCCACCTCTAACGGGAGGCTGTACTTTTTATTTTTGTTTATTTTAAAGTTGATTGGAGAGACAGAGACAGCACGAGTAAGGGAGGGGCAGAGGGAGAGGGAGAGAAAGAGAGAATCCCAAGCAGACTTCGCGCTGTCAGCATGGAGCCCGACGTGGAGCTCGAACTCACGAAACCGTGAGATCACGACCTGAGCCGAAACCAAGAGCCGGACATTGGAATGACTGAGCCACCCAGGCGCCCCCGGGCTACACTGTTTAAGTGAGATCTTATATTTAATATTCATGAGCAGTAGATACACACACTGGCCACGCTCTCAAAACAAAACATGGTCTAGCAAGAGGTCAGAATATTTGAAGTTTTGAAACATTCTAGAAAAGTATGAGCCCCACATAGCTGAAGTCAGGACTTCTCTTGCTGTGTGGCCGGATTCAGTGCGTGGATCCCATGAGCAATTTTATTATTAACCTTTTAATCTTTTGAAAACTCACATGATTCTGAAACTGGAATATTAAATCCTCGAATACGTATAGGATGCATTTGTGCTAGGTATTATCAGTTTTTATGAAACAGATAACTCTGCCCGTGATTGTGCAAATGGACAAGAAAAACCTTTATGTGACTCTTACCAATCATCACATGAAATTTGATTTCTGTGTTCTCTTTAGTGTAAGCTAACACAAATTTCCAACTAGGTTACTATTTAAAATAAGCCTCCCCTCGGTGAGTACTTCATAAATTCAACGACATACTTTTTAATTTGGTAACATTGTGAAATTTCAAAACATCAAACATATCTGAAAGTTTTTAGGGATTTTTGTCTCTTAAATATTTTTTTAATGTTTGTTTATTTTTGAGAGGGAGAGGGACAGAGCGTGAACAGGGGAGGAGCAGAGAGAGAGGGAGACACAGGATCCGAAACAGGCTCCAGGCTCTGAGCTGACGGCACAGAGCCCGACGTGGGGCTCGAACTCACAAACTGTGAGATCGTGACCTGAGCCGAAGTCGGACGTTCAACCGACTGAGCCACCCAGCCGCCCCGAATCTTCTTTTTATCATACTAAAATCCTTAGTTGTAAATAGAGTAAAAATAATCATGTGAGAAAAATAAAGGGCTCTGGATATTTTTAAAGAAATTAAGATCTATGTATTTGTTTTATTGGCAATTATGAGGCTTGCCCAGGTGAGTGGTCCCTTTCGTAAAGATGTAAGTAGTACGTTAAGTTTGCAATATGAGACGGGAAGAAAGATTTACATCTCCTATCTTTGTTTATTTTTATCTAAAAAAATAGAAATAAAGCTTTACTTAATTTAGAGCAGAGTCTGTAATTGTCCTTATTTCATCATATTTTACCTTTGGTGCCAATATTTCCTTAGCAGAAGAGCAGATAGGTTGACGAAAGACATTTTATGTGTCTGTTAACTCTCCTAAAATGAAAAGCTGGCGAAGGAAGAGTCTCACAAAGAACTTCCATCATGAATGTTACATTCCAAGTTCAAGCGCAAAGAGCCACAGAATGGAAAGGTTGATATTTACACTTCCTTGGCCACCTTATGCTGTGTAAAAAAAAAAAAAAAAAAAAAAAAAAAAAAAAAAATCAGTGATGATTTGATCACATCTGACAAGAAATTGGCCAGAGACAAAATATTATCCAGAAAGTAATTTGAAATGTGGATAAGTATGCTGTCATTAGTAGTAAGCCCCACTTTATTATGTTGTTGGTGACAACCTAGTAATAATTGTTCATATAGAGATTTTATTTTTAAATTTTTTAATGTTTATTTATTTTTGAGAGAGAGACAGAGTATGAGCAGGGGATGGGCAGAGAGAGGGGCGACACAGAATCCAAAGCAGGATCCAGGCTCCGAGCTGTCAGCACAGAGCCCGACGCAGGGCTCAAAGTCATGAACTGTGAGATCATGACCTGAGCCAAAGTCGGATGCTTAACCAACTGAGCCACCCAGGTGCCCCTGATGTTTGTTTCTTAGAGAGGTCTGTGGTGAATCTGGAAATTTTACATCTCTAATTCATCATCTTTTTTTTTTATGTTTATTTATTTTTGAGAGAGACAGAGACAGAATGCGTGTGGGTTAGGGGCAGAGAGAGAGGGAGACACAGAATCCGAAGCAGGCTCCAGGCTCTGAGCTGTCAGCACAGAGCCTGACGCGGGGCTCGAACTCACGAACCGTGAGATCATGACCCGAGCCGTAGTTGGAAGCCTAAGCAACTCTGCCCCTAGACTTTAGTTTTTTAAATCCACATTTTAGAGGGGGGTGCAAACTCAAAATTATTCTATTGACAGGATCAAGTGATCTAAAATATTTGGAGGGTCTGATGTAGAGGAGAAGTACAAGATACTCCAGTTTTTTAGAAACACCAAAAGCATTTATATACATTTTATAATTTATCAGCCTCTTTCCAAATGTATTTATTACACGTTCACTTATGTGAAGGCTGATGCTTTTTCCCCCATTTCGTGACATCAGAGTTCTGAAAGATTACAAGCTGTCCATGGGCACAGTTAATAAATGCAGTAGCCATAACCAGATCCCCTGTCTTCTGATTTCAAAATCTGTATTCCTCCGGCTTCCAGTTTGAGTTGCAAACAATCTGCCCAGATAAAATTGAATCCAGTTAATTGGCAACCAAGATGCCCAAACACAGTCCTTGTATTATCTGATGGTCTCCATTTTTACTTTTTAAAAGTAATAAAAGTGTCAATATTGTATCGACAGTAAATTCAGCAGCCATTCATGAGATTAACCTTCCTAAAGGATGATCATCGCCTCCAATAGAGGGAGCCTGATGGAGTTTGACAACTCAATTTATCACCGAACAGAGTGCGGTAGGTGAGGGATAACACTGCTTGTCTTCTGAGCAGACACTCATTTGTGCCATCTGGGCTAGCAAATGATTTCCCTTCCAGGCTCCATACCCCACCTCCCAACAGGCTCAGAAGATGTCTCTTGCAGCTGATGGCTCACTGCTGAGTTGTGTTAGCAGCTCCTTGACACTTGGCTTCTGAATGATGTTCACCCAGTTTTCCCCGAAGTTTCACATTCCCTGAAGCACTTCTGACAGCCATCCAAGGCCTGTGGACCTTTCTTGGAAATTTATAGAATGAACCGTATTTAACTCATTCTCCTATAATAGATACTGTAGGTTCAGCTCACAAAAAGAAATGATATTAGCACATACTTAAAAATTATCCTCTCTTTGTAAGCAAAGTAGCTCTAAAGAAGCTAATTGTTCACCTTGCAGATACTGACTTGATATAGACACGGGCATTAATATGTAAAACAGTGATCTCAAATGAGCTTTGAAAGCAGGTATAATGTAAACCCCTAATTAATGTTGAATATCATGAGCACATCCACATTTCCACCTCCTTATGTTTCATGATGTGGGAACTGCTCAATCTGTATTTATTATATAGAAACATCTGAGTTAGGCACAGTTTGGTTAACACTGAGCTTCTGTGCGAGCGAAAATTGTAAAATTTGTAAACCAAAGAGAAAACATTGAGAGTTTTAGTTAGAAGTCAGCCACTTGTAGATAAAATGGGATTCTTGAGAAGAAAATGTTACATTTCCCTTTGTCATGTTAGTGTCAGTAATAGACAAGAGTTTACCTTTATGCTGACCACATAAAGGCTTTCTCAGAAATTCTAAAATGATCCCATGAATTTAATCTCCCAAATACTCTAGGATTTTTTTTTTTTTTTTTTAAGGAGCTGAGACTTCCTGAGTATTTGGTTTATCAGGAGACTGTCTAGTCCATGCACAGTTGCATTTCTCAACAGAGAGACTGTGTGCTGAGGTAAAAATAGCATGGGTTTGGAATCATACAAGGCAAATTTGACTCTCATTTTAACCCCTAATTTTGTGGCTTGGAAAAACTGCTTTATCTGAGCCTTATTTCCTCATCTGTGAAATGGGAACAATAATATCCTCCTTGTTTTTTTAAGCTTTGAGATTTCATTGATTTTGCATGGAACCTCTAGCATAGAATGGAGTCCAGGGGCGCCTGGGTGGCTCAGTCGGTTAAGTGTCCGGCTGTAGCTCAGGTCATGATCTCACGGTTCATGGGTTCGAGCCCCGCGTCGGGCTCTGTGCTGACAGCTTCCTCTCTGTCTCTGTCCCTATCCCGCTTATGCTCTGTCTCTGTCTCTCAAAAATAAATAAACATTTAAAAAAAAAAAACTAAAAAAAAAAAAAAAAAAAAAAAGAATGGCGTCCAGGGGCGCCTGGGTGGCTCAGTCGGTTAAGTGTCAGGCTCTTGATCTCAGCTTGGGTCATGATCTCACAGTTCATGAGATCTAGCCCCATGTCAGGCTCTGTGCTGAGAGTACAAACCTGCTTGGGATTCTCTCTCTCTCTCTCTCTGCCCTTCTCCCTGCTCAGGCTCTCTCTCTCCCTCTCAAAATAAATAAATAAACTTAAAAAAAAATTAAAAAAAAAGAATGGAGTCCAATCAACTTGTTTCTGACTCTGTAAAGCTAGGCAGTGATAAATTTACCAAGGTAAAGCCACTTAGCCACTAAAGTCTTTTTCAATAGAAACCACTGCAGGGACACACCAGCCTACCCTGATTTTTTTTTCTGTCCCTCCAGGCAATTTCCCAAATCATTAAGAGTTTTGCTTTTCTCGACACTCAGCCATTCTTCATACTCAGCCAGAATGAGCTTTTCAAATAAAAATGCGATTGTGTTGCTCCCTGCTAAAAACCCTTGAATGACTTCCTATTGTTCTGGGATAAAAGCCCAAATCCTTATGTAACTTCAAGGGCCTAGGTAGTCTGACCCTGTCGGCCTGTGCAGAATAGAGCAGTAATTCCCGAATGTGCTGTCATCCACCCCCACGGTAGTTAGTGACCATCCTTCCGTCTTTACGTGATTCACGTCCGTGAGTCTATATGTGATCATCAGAACATCTGGTCAGAGGACAGATGACACCATTAAGATGGTGATTAGAACATCCATCTGAAACAAATAGCAAAATCTCTATAGGAACCGCTAGTATGGCTAGGAGTCACGTACAGGCAAATGCAACATTAATGTGGATTTAAAGAAAAAAAAAAGTGAGGCAGAAGGGAGCATTTCACGTGTTGCCACCTTCTCCTAAAGAACGAATTGCTTTCACACGATTCTTTCTGCCTTTAAAAAAATAACAGAATTTGCTTGTCCCAAGGGGGTGGGGGGGGATAACGGACTCACAGTGCTGAAACTCCCATGAGATCAATATGTGGGCCATGCGATCAATTTAATGATTTACATTGCTAAATAACTCTTCAAGGTAGGTGTCTCCACCGGGACGTTGAATTAGCATGAGAAGGCTTGGTTGGCAAACAGGGAGTCTGGTTTCGGCAGGTGCCGAGAGGCAGATAAGCCTGCTGAACTTAACAGGTTGCCTGTCGAGGCACCTTCTCCCCAGTGTCCTGAAGCTATATTCTTTTTTTTTTCCCCTCTACATCCTTGTTGGCAAAGATAGGAGCTTATTTTCCGACTCATTCTTACCTCCGAGTTGACCTCAGAAAAAATCTGAATGCCACGGGGGGGGGGGGGGGGAGAGCTTCCCGAAGTCGCTAATCTTGTTTTAAGGCTTGTGACCTCTCATCCTGTGTTTCCACGTAGACGCACATAGGGACCCAGATACTGCCTCAGATGGGGAGATTCCATATACATTCGTTTCATCACCAAGAGGTAATGCGACGAGAATCTCAAACTGGGCTGTTTTTAAACTTGCCAGAATTTTGCTGCTTGGAGAAAAGGTTTTGTTAATGTAAACAGGACAGAGAATTTCCAGATTTGCAACTTAAAATGAAAAACGCATGTAAAAAGCTAGTGTCCTCTCACCTGTAAAAAGATCTGTCTGAAATTTTAATGTTACATCTGCTTAAGGAGACATACAAAAATAGTTGAGTCTAAATATGTAAATGAATATTAAATTCCCCTCCCATTCTTAGACTTAGAAAATTGATTCTGGCACAAATAATTACGTGATAAAGGATTTATATTTTCCTTGACTCAGCCACTAGGGTGCACATTAGGTTGAAAGATATAGGGACGTGAATTACTTTTTACTGATTTTAGAATATGTATTTGAAAAATTAGATGACTGTTAGGGATGTTAAGATTTGTTGACCGCCTGAATGAATAAAGCTTCTGAATAGAGAACCTTAAAACACTGTGTATTCATAAAATCAGGAAATCGTAAGTGCTCCTATACTTGGTACAATTGTGGATAATTTAATCAGTCTTCTGACCTGCCTACAGCATAAAGACAAATAATAGAGTGAAGTTAATGCATTTTGTGCTATAGACCTCACCACTCACTCAGACAAATGGGAACTGATGTGGTCTAAGGAGAAAAGGCTGTTCATTCCCATTCACCTTGGTACAGATTTTCTCCCCTATTCTTGCAGAAAGAGCAAAGTTCCCAGAACAAAGACAGGCAGATTTCTAGATTTATAAAGCACATGGCCCTTAATTAATGATACAAAATATCAACTTAATTGGAAACATAAAGAAAACCAGAAGGTGAAAGGGAGAGGGTTGCACTCGGGCATGTGACTTATTTTAGGCATTCGTGGATTTTAAATACATGGTGAACGTACGGACTATGTTTCCTTCTCTTTCAATCTTAATATGTTTTTCTGCCTTGATTCGTTTTTTTTTTCTTTTAAAATCTTGATTGAAATTATAAAAGGCGTAAGTCTGTCCTTAGTGATCTTCATTATTCACCACGGTGATATAAAAATCAACAAGTTCAAACCACATTAAATGCTGCCGCCTGCATTGTTCCTCAATACTACATACGAGCGACGCAGGCTTCCAGAAGGAGGACATTTATATTCCAAGTCATAATGAACATTTGTCATGATTTTCATTCACCCTTTTCGTAGGAGAAGACACATTTCGCACCCACAATCCGTTTTATTAAAAAAAGAAATTTCACGACAGGAGACTATCTCATTTTGTGCTCCAGAGCAGAATCAGATAGTCTAAAGGAGGGCCAATTTCATTATTTCAATATTTCTAATATTTTATGTTTGGCCATAAAACACGGAACTGCTACCTTTTTTTTTTCTCTTGTGCTTCTTTGCTATTACGATTTTAACAAATAAATGGATACGTTTTTATTTTATTTATTTATTTTAAAAATTTTTTTTTCAACTTTTTTTTTTTTTTTAATTATTTTTGGGACGGAGAGAGACAGAGCATGAACGGGGGAGGGGCAGAGAGAGAGAGGGAGACACAGAATCCGAAGCAGGCTCCAGGCTCTGAGCCATCAGCCCAGAGCCTGACGCGGGGCTCGAACTCACGGACCGCGAGATCGGGACCTGGCTGAAGTCGGACGCTTAACCGACTGCGCCACCCAGGCGCCCCGATGGATATGTTTTTATACCATAACCTTAAAGGTGACCTGGCAGAATACGGTAAGAGGAATAAGAATCTTCCCTTAAAATACTTAAGCTATAATAACTAGTAATTATGCATATAACCTAATTTCTCTGTTTAAGGAGAGGAGAGAAGGGGCGCCTGGGTGGCTCAGTCGGTTCAGCGTCCGACTTCGGCTCAGGTCACGATCTCGCGGTCTGTGGGTTCGAGCCCCGCGTCGGGCTCTGTGCCGAAGGCTCAGAGCCTGGAGCCTGCTTCGGATTCTGTGTCTCTGCTTCCATGCTGACAGAACTAAGAACTTCTTCTGCAGGACACAGCCACTTGTTAAGCCGGTTCTGTGCAAAGCCGAACGACTTACGCACAATTCTCAAGCAGAGCAAAGCTGTTTCTGTGTTGGTGTTGATTATTTATTAATGCAGTGGAAACACTTTAAATTCCAATCAAGTTGGCACTAATTGCTTGTGAACCAGAAGGTGAGATGCTTAGTTTCCTGCTTCCCTCTGAGAAAATAGGAGCGCACCCCCCATCCTTGGAGTCCGTTTATAGGGGAAAGAGTACGTACTTTGGAACCAGGAGAAGGAAAAACCCAAAAAAACCAAGTCTGAAACTACCTGTGTGCTCTTGGGCGAGCTTATTGAATGTTCGAAACCTCAGGTCTCTGCGTGTAGTACTTGGTTTAGCCGACCGATCTGAATTTAATGGCTCATGTAAATGAAATGTACAGCGTCTGTATGTATCCCCTAGTATGCTCAAATATCTTAATTTCAGAGTCCATGCCAAGAATGTTGCCGGTGTATGTAGCAAAGAATTGCTCAAATGAGCTGAGCTTTGCTTTATTGAGACATAGTCATTGTCTTAGTTTTGGAAGCTGTTCTTACTCTGCCCTACTCCTTTTTCAAATAGAGACAGCAAAAATTACACTAGAGTTCCCTTGCCAGCTACAAAATGTTCCACTTTATTCTGTTTTGTTTTTTTTTCCCCCCATCTCCTCTGATCAGTTCCATAAGTCTGGAGCCAAGTATACTAAGATGGCAAATGATGAAAATCTGTGAAAGAAAAACTTGACCATAAATTCTTAAAAATTTTGTAAGAGAAAGGTCTATGGGACTTCAGAGGATAGGGAAATATTATAGAGACATACAAATCATGTAAGAAAAATGTTTTTAATACTATGAACCGAGGGTCAGTAAACTACAGCTCTAAGGCTAAATTCAACAAGATTCTGTTTTTAATATTTATTTTACTTTTGAGAGAGAGAGAGAGAGAGAGAGCGCGCGCAAGCAGAGAAGGGGCAGAGAGAGAGGAGGACAGAAGATCCAAAGCGGGCTCTACACTGAGAGCAGAGAGCCCAGTGTGCGGCTCGAACTCATAAACCATGAGTTCATGGTTGAGGTCATGACCTGAGCCGAAGTAGGATGCTCAACTGACCGAGCCACTCAGGTTTAAGTACCAGAACCCACAAGGTTCAGTTTTTGTATAGCCCCTAGCTAAAACTGTGTTCTAAATGATTTTAGAAAATGAAAGGAGCATAATATTTTATGACACATGAAAACCATACGAAATTCATGTTTTGATGTCCATAAAATTTCATTGGAAGGCAGCCACACCTATTTGTTTATGCATTGCGTATACACTGCTTTTATAAAGTTTAGTGGCTGCCATAGAGACCATATGTGGCCAGCAAAGCCTGAAATATTTGCTACTTAGACCTTTACAGAAGTTTGCTAATGCCAGGAAAGAGTTGAAGGCAGGGATTGTATTATATCTTAACACCTGGGTAAGTGGCATACAGGTCTGCACATAAGTATGTAAAGGCAGAAAGAATATGTAAAAACACAGATTATTTTCTCACTAGAGAAATGAACAAATATAATTTTTAAAAAGGCAAAAAATGTTAACAATGAAAATAATTAATATATAAATGACCAGCATAATCACTGCTTTATAAAATTTGTAATACCGTTAAAAAAAAAAAAGGAATTTACACGGGAAACTTTCAAGTTTATGAGACTGTAATCAGTGAAAACTGTCAGGTTGGCCTTCTTTCCTTCCTCCCTTCCTCCCTTCCCTTCCTCCCTTTCTCCCTTCCTTCGGGAAATTTTTCAATTTTAGATCTGACTGAATTCTATCTTTAGTTTCTCTTCATAAAAATGGAAAAGAAAATTGTTCTATTTAATTGATTATTTGACCTAGGGATCTATGATTGTTTGCTTATTAGTTCAAGTCCAGAATTGGTTAATAATACCATGGAAATAACCTGTAATACAAAGTATCTAATGACAAATCTCTTCGCAATGGAGGTATACTTCTGGAAGCAATATTATAATTATGTATCAACAGTTAGTTGCTAAATGTATTAAATATACTAGTACATTTTACTTCAGACCATGAATTTTCCCTTAGGAGAAAGTAATTTTGAATCCATCCCATCTGTCTCTAGAATGTTGTCAAATACAGGAATATAAACTTTCCAGCTGTTGTTTTATTCTGTATTTTTCTGTTCTGTGTGGTTTGGCTTGGTGTTTGCTACTTTTTTCCCTCTGATTTCTGTAATTTGAAAAAAATTACTGTTAAATATATACTCTCAAATGCTAAAGGAAAAATAATATATAGTTTGAAAGGAATTAAAAGGGTAAAAAAAGCAGCAATGTGATGAGATTTGTAAGTATAAAGGGTTTTGTTTATCGACTCTTTAAAGAGCCTTTCCCTCTGTCTGTCTCCCTCTATATATTTCAAAATTTCGAAGACACATATTTCAATATTTATTGAATATATATATTTCAAAAATTTGAGTATATATTTCAATATTTATGTATATTCAATATATTATTCAGTTCAATACATATAGAAATATATATGAATATGCATTTCAGATTTTCCATATATTTATTTCAAAACTATGTATATATAACAACTAAAAAGTGATGCTAGGGAGGTCACTGATCCAGTTCCTAGAGAGATAATGAGAACGAGAGAGAAACCTGCCCCATCAGGGACTGGTCTTTACTTCTTTTCTTTCTGGACTGGACTTTCCTGTGGCCAGGGATTAGAGTTCACCAACAGTTCAACAAAATCACAAAGCGGGGAAGCTTTGCAAAATTAAATTGAACATTAAGTCGTTCGTTGTAAGCATCCTTGACAATTCAGAGCTTCCTGGGATGTCCAGAACCAAGGAACTTGAGCAAACTTCACTGAGAGCCAACTTGGGCCAGACTGGGCTAAAGATTGATGAGTTAAGAGGCTATCTGGACTTCGCCCTCTGGGAAGTGTGTCTGGGGAAGGAGCAGTCAGTAAGAGACCAACCATTCCTTCAGAGGGAAGGACCCTGAGTAGGACAGTACCAGTGGTCCATCTCCAGATAGCTTCTTGCTTATGGAAACCCTGTGTGTGTACCTCCTGCAAAGATGTTAGCCCCGCGTACCTGTCAGTGTCCTGCAAACAGTCTCCTCCCAGTACATCCTTTATAGATTGAGATGAGTAATTTTGCTTGTCTTGGGTTTGATTTATGACTGACAAAACTTATCTCATTTCTACCATTTGAGATTTTTATCTTTAGATTAACATCCAGGAACAAAGCCTGAACCGTAGAGAATTAAACTGACGTAGGTTGAAGTATTCACATTTAATAGTTTACATATTTCTTTGTGTTTTGAATTGATTCCAGAATGTTATCACTCATACTGAGATAGGATATATCAGTTTTGTTTTTAGGTACAATTGTGGGACTCAGCTATTAAAATAGTAGCTTCAGGGCTCAGTCAGCAGAGCATGTGACTCTTGATTTCGGGATCATGGGTTCGAGCCCTGCGTCGGGTGTAGGGATTACTTTAAAAAAAATAAAATAAGGGTGCCTGGGTGGATCAGTCAGTTGAGCGTCCCACTTTGGCTCAGGTCGTGATCTCACGGTTTGTGGGTTCGAGCCCTGTGTCGGGCTCTGTACTGACAGCTCGGAGCCTGGAGCCTGCTTTGCATTCTGTGTCTCCTCTCTCTCTGCCCCTCCCCTGCTCACGCTCTGTCTCTCAAAAGTAAAATAAATGTTAAAAAAATAATAATAATAAAAGAAAAGAATAAAATATCTTATTTTTTGTTTGCCGGAAGGAAACTCTTCCTAACTGAAAGAAATTTTTACTGAGGGATTAGTTGCTACCTTTAGCTATTACCAATTAACTTATAAGACATTAGAGAGTCTAGGGGCACCTGGGTGGCTCAGTCAGTTAAGCGTTGACTTCCGCTCAGCTCATGATCTTGGGATTCGTGAGTTCCAGCCCCACATCGGGCTCTCTGCTGTCAGTGCTGAGCCTGCTTCAGATCCTCTGTCCCCCAATCTCTGCCCCTTCCCTCTTTGCACTCTCTCTCCCTCAAAAATAAATTAACATTCAAAAGAAAAAGATGTTAGAGAGTCTAGTATTTTTCTTTCATTTTTTTTAACCTACAAATACTAAATTATCATCAAGATGAAAATAATTGGTTTTATTACATTTTTAGTTAAATAATTCCAAGTTCAAGGGTCAGACACAGGAAGTCCTGTTTCATATCTAAAAATTAACACAATAGTCATGCCCCCCCCCTTCACTGCAGCCCACAAATACTTAGGGAGCATCTACTATGGATCAGTCACTATACTGAAGATAAGATGAATCTGACAAGGTGGCATGAAATTCAGTAGCATGACTTGGACTGCCAGCCTCAGGGAGAGATAAGGAAAAATAGGTTTGTGGGTTTGAGGTTGCAAACAAGAATATTTTTTCAATAAGACCATGTAGGGAGGGCATTTTTACGCTTCTGGTTTTCCAGGCTGGTTAATCTTTGTAACAATGTCCGTAAAGACATGTTTTTGTAAATAAGTGCCATGTCTCCAACTCAAGTTGAGAATTACTCTTGTTGAATGTTTGAGTTTCTAGAGATGTAATAAATTATATATGTGTGTGTGTGTGTGTGTGTGTATACATATATATATGTGTGTGTGTGTGTGTGTGTGTGTGTGTGTATATATATATATATATATATATAATTTAAGTAGATATCCCGTCATTACCCATTAAATACTTATTTCTGAAAATGTGAGAAAAAATGTTTCCTGTGGATGCTCTCACCCCTCAATAATAAAGACAATAAAATTTTTCCTAGTTTTTCTCAAATACGAGTCAGATGAGTCCTATAGTCCTAGCTTCATTGTTCTCATTCCAGAAAGCTTGGAAATACTGTCCTGAAAATCGACACAAGTTTTTCATGAAAATGGGAAAAAATATCTTATGTGAACTATCTCATTTAGCTTTAACTTTTGTTTCCTGGGGAATGTTCAGTAGAGCACAACAGCATTTTTCTCTTGAGGACTTACTGTGCTCTCAGAGTGTTCTGATTTCAGGAATCAGATTTCAGGAGGTGACATTTCTTTTTTTTTTTTTTTTTAACATTTATTTATTTTTGAGACAGAGAGAGACAGAGCATGAACGGGGGAGGGGCAGAGAGAGAGGGAGACACAGAATCGGAAGCAGGCTCCAGGCTCTGAGCCATCAGCCCAGAGCCCGACGCGGGGCTCGAACCCACGGACCGCGAGATCGTGACCTGAGCCGAAGGCGGACGCTTAACCGACTGAGTCACCCAGGCGCCCCAGGAGGTGACATTTCTAATCGGCTATAATAATGTTAAAGGAATATGCTTCCTGATAAATTGGGATACTGCATGGCTGCCCCATACCCCATTATACCACATATTGTGGCTTTGCCCTGGTAATTAAGCCAGTGTCCATTAAGAACACAAACAATACTAATTAATGTGGCCACATATTTTAGTGCAGATAATCCAGCCACGTAAATCTACAGCACCAAGATCCTGGTGAAACCAAAAGATACACAGTTGAAGTTGCAAAAATTGCATGTGTATGAAAGTTCAGAGTTCAGTTTTGCAAAACAGAAGTCCTACGTATTTATAGAAAACAGATCAGCAAAGTATGGAGTACTTTTGGATACAGAGTAAGGCAGACTTTAACACCTATAATATCTATTTTTATATATTCCTAGAATGTTATTCTAATATTAACAGAAACAATAGAAATAATATCCTCTGTATTACTTTTTAAAATACAGTAAAAGCCAAGAAGTAAAAGTGTATCAAGTCCCAGGCTATTACCCCACTTGTTTTTTCTCATACGAACATATCCTATTTACATCACATGGTCCATGTAACGTTTCTTAATACTCATATGTAATACCATATATACAGAGAGAGAGGAAATTTAAATTAGGGATCATTGGTCTATCAGTGTGATTTCTTTTTTTTTTTTTAATTTTTTTAAATGCCTATTTATTTTTGAGAGAGAGAGGGAGAGAGAGCATGAGCAGGGGAGGGGCAGAGAGAGAGGGAGACACAGAATCCGAAGCAGGCTCCAGGCTCTGAGCTGTCAGCACAAAGCCCGACGCGGGGCTCGAACTCAAGCACCGCGAGATCATGACCTGAGCCCACGTCGGACGCTCAACCGACTGAGCCACCCAGGCGCCCCATCGGTGCGACTTCTTAAAATATCTATATTCAGGTCTTACATGTGCTGACATTTTATAAAGAAAAGGATATCTTTTGATCGTAAAAAAATTTATGTCGACATAAAATTTTATGGAACTCATCGTCTCCAATGTTAGGTGTATATTTTAATTCCATTTTACAGCCTTTTTGGGAGACTAGAAACAGGAAGAGAAAAGTGAGTAGTAGACAGAGGGCCAAACTACTAAAATCCTAAGGGCCCAGGAAACAAACACGAGAAAGGTATGGCCAGTGAGGAAGGTGGGGAGGGAGGTAGGCCCCGAAGAGACCAGAGATAGAAGCCGAGTCAGCGCTGGGAGCAGGAGGGGGGAGTGGGTGGGTGATACAGACGCATGCGAAGGGTTCAGTGGAGACGGCCTGGCTCACTCAGGGAGGAGCCATCAGCGCGTTAGGACTGGTACATGCTTCTCTTTGAAATGTCTGTCACACAGCATTGAGAGCCTTTAGGTTTTTCTATGGAATTATTTGTAGCTCTGCACTTAGAAGCGTACCTAGAATAAACACATCCTTGGTGCAGCAGCCCCGATGAAAGCTGTGCCTGGGATCCCTGAAAATGTTCACAAAAGCGTGTGCAGGCACGCCTGCACATGGGGCACACGCATAATGAGAGATGTGTTCCATTAACTGCTAATACAGACAGGTGTATTTTGTTTCAGGGCACGTCATGAGAAGCCCCTTGCCGCTTGATACAAGGGACGGGGTGCTGCGGACATGGAGGGGGGTGGTTCTGCTGCTTAAAGGGAAAGATGGGGGGAGAGAAGAGGAGGGAAAGATTTGGGGATTTTGTGAAGAGCCCCTCTTTGCCGGTCGAACGTGTTGGTCCGGCTGTTACTGAGTCTCGCCCTGTCTCTCTTCACCTGTCTTCAGGTCTGTGCTGGGGGCACCTGGGTGGCTCAGTCGGTGAAGTGTCCGACTTGGGCTCAGGTCGTCATCTCCCAGTTCGTGGGTTCGAGCCCTGTATCGGGCTCTGTGCTGACAGCTTCAAAGCCTGGAGCCTTCATTCACATTCTGTGTCTCCTCTCTCTGCCCCTCTGTCGCTTGTGCTTTGTCTCTGTCTCTCTCTCAAAAAAAAAAAAAAAAAAAAAAAGTCTGCGCTGTTCACAAATGCTTGCAGTAGGGGATTTTCTGATGCAAGGTGAGACACTCAAGAGTAGAAGGAGCACATACAGCATTTTAGCTCCAGAAACAGAAGGCCTTACTAGCCAGTAAATTGCCCCACTGCCCATCCCCTTCAAAAATTCCAGAAAAGTTCCCAGAGGACTTGATATCTATAATCCGGAGAATTGGGGATGATTTTGAGGTCTCAGGTCAGTTTTACCTAAATTTCTGAGGGGTTGGGTGCCGTAAGACAGTAGAGTTTTTTGCCCAGATCTAGGATTATCAAGTGATTTGGAGTTCAGTTTTGATTTGTTTTTCTTATTTCATCCTTTCTTCCCCCCCCCCCCCCCCACAAAATCTGCCTGAATGTTTGCTCCACAGCGGATGGGATAAAACTATGTTTTTAGATTCATGTTTCACACCCAAGGCAGTAGGTTGGCTTTTCTACTCGGACAGCGGTGTTCCGGTGGTTCAAGCGGAGGAGGTGACAGGAAGGGCCATGTGCTGTCTGAAAGAAGAGTAGTGTGTGAACTGCTTTGCCTTGAGTGTCAGCCACGTGTGGGTTTGCGTCTCAGCTCTTCTAGTGGGTCTCAGGCAGCCTTCTTTAACTCGTGGATGCTATAGAGTATGGGTGATAACATTTTCTCCTTTGAAATTTTAGTGTGGATATTAAGGAAAATATTGCACATAAATGTGCTTAGCAGAATCTTTGGTGCACAAATACACGGCCACTATTATTATCAATAGTATTGTTAAATAATGAAAAAAGGCTCAAAGCCAATGGGGATTTAGGGTCTAGTGTATTTCCCAAGTATGGAGGGAGTAAAATCTAAATTAAGTCTTGATGAATGTGTAGATTTTATGTAAGTAGAAGGAAGTAAGAACCTTAGTTCAGGTGTGTGGAAAAAGTCTGTGCAACTGTAGGAATTAACATGGCACATATGGGGGGCGGGGAGGGGGTGCGGCCTGGTGAGCCTTGAAGTTAGATACATGTTTGTGATGGCAGGAAATGAGACCAGCTGTGAAGAATGGGTCTAGGATATGACAGAACTTGACCTTCAGAGGGATTTTAGCTCAACGTGACAGGTCAGAACAAGCCATTATATTCTATATTTATATATATTATGTATTTTGGAGCCAGAAAGTATTAAAAGCTGGTCTTAGGAAGTTTAGTCAGTTGTATGATATCAGAGATTCTTTAAGAAAATGACTGGAAGGCTCTGTGCTTATGAGGGAATGAGGTGAGGATAATTTGGAGTGATCTTGGCTAAAAGTAGAATAAGCTTTTATATAAAGCTACAAGTCTGTAAGTAAAGAAGAAAGACCCTACAAGAATCCATGTGCACAAAATTAAAAACAAGAATGCTACGAGGAAAATATTAATGAAAGAAAGGCATTGTGGTTTATCCATAAACTAAGCTCAACTGTCCTTCCTTTATTACTGAAGGGCCTGAGGATTAGTAAATAAGTATGGCAGACATCTTATGTCGTGGAATGAAAGCAATCTCTGTGAGTTTAACCAGTGGGAAATTGATCCTGCTTAAATAAGACCTGGGCTTGAAGCATTATGAGAGAGAACATTAAACTAAATAGATATAATTTTGAAAGTTCCACTACATTAAAATTTATGAACATATTTTTAAAAACAGATTGACTTGAGGGTGCCATATTGTATAAAAATGTTATCTTTTTAAATATTGGAAATGGTATGGCTGGTTGATTTTTATGGTGAAAAATAACCAGAGTCTTTTAGGCTGGCCATGGAGTTTCAAGTTATCGAAAAACAATGGATTTCCTTATTTAAAAGTTATACAGACCTAAGAAAATTTTAAGTTGCACATATAGATAGCATCATAAGGTATTAAGAAGAAATCAAAGTAACCACTATTGAAAAGCAGCAGGGGAAGTATGCAAGGAGTTTGTCACTGCAAGAGGGTTAGTTCTGAGTTTCCTGACAGCTAAGACAAAAAGGGAAATTATTGCATTATGGATTGTTATCATGTTTATAAAAATCATTGAAATTTGACCTAAGAGACTTTTTGTTTGTATCCAAATCCAAAGTATTTATTGCTCACCATGACAGATAATTAACTTGAACTTGAATTTTATAGACATGCTATTTAAGACAACATTTACATTAATTTTTTTTATAAAAAGCAAGAGGCTACACTTCAGGGGTAGTATTTCCTTATGACAATAGAAGACCTCAACATTTCAACAAAATCAAAGTTAATATTATGTATAATTAGGGCAACTAAAAGGTAGCTGTAGTATATTTTAATGACATTTCTGAAATCTGTTGGGCTCTATACAGCTTACTTGAGAGACGGAAAATTTGACTTAGGATTAATTTGGAAGGGGAGAACAAATTGATTTCTTCCACATGCCCTTTTACAGAATGTTCTCTCCTTTCCATTCAGAAGATCTACCAGGTATCGTTTAAACAACACTGAGCGTCTATAAATACCTAAAGTTCTATGGGTGATCTCTAAACAGATACACATATATATTCACCAAAGTGCTAAGAACTTTCTGGAAGGAACAAACATGAGCCCAGGAGGGTGTAGACTGTGCTGGGTGTGGAAGCTGCCAAGACAATGGATGTGGTGGTGATGTGAAGGCTGATGGCACACCTCTTCTCCACTGAATGATTGTGGTTGAGTTGTGAGTCCAATCTCCATTTTTATTCCCAGCAGGATCCTTTTGGGGGAAGCACTCAGTGCTTGGCAAAAGGACAGCCTTTCTTGCACTCTTTCTGAGAAACTAATGGAAGCCTGTTTTCCACAAGGATAGAGAAACACAGCCCTGGTTGGTTATGAAGGGGTTATGGTGGTAATTGGAGAATTTCTGGAGTGCCGGAAAAGGTGCAATTAATGACGAAATAGCCGGACAACTGTTTTCAGCAAAGCAAAGGATGGATATTAAGGCATCATATAGACTTTTGCTGTATGACAAAAAGATTTAAAAAAAAAATTCCCAGTCCCTTTTCAATTTCAGGTGAGGGATATTTTCAAGCGTTTTGACAGTTTCAACTTCTCTGTCCATCTGGTTTATGTACAGGTTCATTCATCCACTTATTCACTTCTTAAAAAAAAAAATTGAGTGCTTGCTGTATAACAGAAACGTTAATCGCTAACACATATGGGATATATCATATTCCCGACATACTATGAATTGCCATACGTATATTAATTCATTTCGTCCTCTCACGGAACCTTTGAGGGAGATGATTCAAAAATTTTTTTTTGGGGGGGGAAGATGAGGCACAAAGAAGCTAAGTAATTTTCTCAATTTTGCATAGCTATCAGGTGTTAAAAAGGCAATTTGATGTTGGATTCAAAACTGCTAAACAGTATGCCATATCGCCTCTTGAGTCCTGAGCGGTGGGCTGAAGATGAAACATGGGCCAAACCATACGGTTTTTGCTGCAAAGAGCTCTTTCTCGCCATCATTATTTTACTATTGTTATTCATAATTATTACTGTTGTTAACACTTTGCTGCGGTAGCCTTGTACTCTGCCTCGTACTCTGGTTTTGCTACTAGAAATTCATCTCTAGAGACACAGTTCATATTTAAACAGGTGACAAAGTTTCCCCTCCCATATATATATATATATATATATATATATGTATATATAGTATACACATATATATGTATATATAGTATACACATATATATGTATATATAGTATACACATATATATGTATATATAGTATACACATATATATGTATATATAGTATATATGTTAGTATAGTACAGTATATATCTATTATATATAATATATAATATGTATAGCTTATATATGTATATGTATATGTATATGTATATATATGTGTATATATATACATATATACAAATTTAATATATATGGGTTATGGGAGGCATGAGTGGGGTTACACAGAGGGTTCAGGAAAAACCAGAGGGATGTGGATTCTGAAAAGAAAAGGATAAACTTAGGCAAAATCTTTACATATCTTTATTTTTGAACGTAAAATAATTGAGAGCATCATAAACAGTTACAAGCAACTTGCCAGTCTGAAACTGTATACTCTCCCTCAACTTAAAAACAGTCATTTTAGGGGCGCCTGGGTGGCGCAGTCGGTTAAGCGTCCGACTTCAGCCAGGTCACGATCTCGCGGTCCGTGAGTTCGAGCCCCGCGTCAGGCTCTGGGCTGATGGCTCAGAGCCTGGAGCCTGCTTCCGATTCTGTGTCTCCCTCTCTCTCTGCCCCTCCCCCGTTCATGCTCTGTCTCTCTCTGTCCCAAAAATAAATAAACGTTGAAAAAAAAAATTAAAAAAAAAAAACAGTCATTTTAAAGTTAATATAAAATACCAGACTCTGTTTTACACCCAGTGTTAATACTGGGCTTAATTTTATATACCAAGTGCAGGTTGGAGAACTAGACAGTGAGAAGAAATACCTCTGCCATCATTGGAAAGAACCTAGACATTGTTTTGGCTGAGATGATTTTAAGATGCTTGCTTATTGACCACTGAAATCTTACAGATGTTTCCTGCGTATGGCGTTAACTATTATAGTGTATTTTGCGGGGTGTCCCGACTGTGTCGTTTATTTTAACAGTGCTGTCAAACCTGCCATGTGTGTTTGTGTGCCCCGAAGAAGGGATCCTTGCTCAGGCAGCATGCGTGAGCCAAAATGGAGCAGGAGCTCGCTCCCCAAGAACACAGGGGGACGTTTCTAATTTGCAGCGAGGCATCTCAGGGGCCAGTGGTCCTGGCTGTGGCCACCAGAGCTCAAAGCCATTTCCTGGGGCTTCTGATCTGCACACTGATTCTAACTCAGATTTCTGGTAATAAAGAAGAACCATAATTTGACAATCTGAACTAAATTCAAGGAAATGCCTTGGCTGCTGTTTGACATATAATTGCGATGTAGTAGAGTTTAAATAGGTCATTGGGTAATGACTATGCCAAATGGTTTTCTGTGTGGTTGTCTTATATCCTATTGGTAGCACCACCCAGTATGTCAAAAATTAAACTTGGTATTTTTAATGCTAAAATGAGTAAACACTAATCAGAATGCCAGCAGGTACAACATCTTTGAATGAAAATACCACATTCAAACAGCTGTTTGGATTCCTTTTGCACATGGTCTGCATAGTTAGCATGATAAATATGAATAGAATTTTCATACTGACATTTAATTAAAATGAAATTACCTATCATTGTTACCCACTACGCAGGAGCTATTATTTATGTTGATATTATTCTAATACCATATTAGGCTGAGATTGAATTTGTATCAGTGGTTTTTATGAATTGAATTATTTCTGATTACTCAGTTTTTTAAAAAGCCAAGGAGTAGGTACTTTTGCATTGTGCATAGATACAGCATATTTTCCTTTTCTTTAAAGACTTAGAAATTGAGTAGTTCTGTGTAAGTTCAAATGCATACTGTTTTCCTGGTCTGTCCCTTTTGGCTTCTTTAGATATTTTGGTGCTTTTAATGTGTTCTGTGTTGATTTATATTTTAATATCGGAGCTAACATTGATATAATTTTTTAACTATTAATATTGCCCCTGTCTAGTCTCCCATTATGTTATTATGGTTACAATTATTTTAACTTACCACAATCGAGATAGCACTTCATAGTTAGTAGAAGAGTGATATCCATCCACCCACCCACCTTCCCACCAACTCATCAATCTATCCTCCTACCCTTCCTTCCTTCCTTCCTTCCTTCCTTCCTTCCTTCCTTCCATCCATTCATCCATCCATCCACCCATCCCATCTACCCACCCATCCATTCCTTCTTCATGCACTGTGGATATACAGGGATAACTTAAAATAAATCTAATTAGAGTTTGGTGCTGTATCTCCATTTTACCAATGGCAGTACAAACTCCTTACTACGTAATTAAGAACTTCCAGGTAATTTGCATTTTAACAGTTGCTTCTGTTGACTATTATAACAGCATAATACTCTGTAAAATCACTTTGGCAGAAGTATTTATTTAAGTTTTAGTTTTAAGGAAATAGCACTCAGTACAAAACAGGAAGAAACGTCGGTGGTTTACACTGTCCTTGACTTTCTAAGTTAAGCACATCAATTCACTGTGATGCTAATTTTCTTTTGGACAGATAGCGTTACATTGATAACAAAGCAATAAGATGGCACAATATTCCACTAAATGTGATTGTAAGTTTTGAGAGTAAACATTTTTCTCCTTAGAAGTCATATATATCTCTTTACTTGGGCAAGTAGAGGCAAAGCAAATTTCTCAGATTCAAACTCATACTTAAGTTTGAGTTTACACAGTTTAACTGAAAAATAAGTGACCAGTTCCTTTCTACACAGCAAACAACTGAATTAACAAATAGTATGCATCACTTGGTTTTTAGTTTAGAGGAAATCAGCTGATTCTAAATCAGCGATTACAGCAGAATAAAAGGAAATATATGAATAATAGTAAGTATTCATCCCTTGGATGGCACATACCAACCAGGGGGAAAAGAGGAAAGGCAGTCAGTATGTAGTGTATAAACAGCTACCCGAGTCAGTTGATCAAACGTTGGTTGGTATTACCTGTTTTAAGTTCTTGTAAGGATTTTCAATGAGAGGAGAATCATTTCCTACCACCCAACCTATCCTGAGTTTATCTGAAAGAGACTGCAAGCAGGAAATAAACTTCCAGCACTTTAAAACCACCTTATCTGTCATCTTAAAATTTGAGATAAATCAAAAGGAGCTATGATACAATTTTTTTAACCTCCATGACCTTGAGCAGCTGCCTGAAATTTTTGACATTAATTTACTGCAGAGGAAATGTCCGATAAGATGATAATAAATGGTAGAAACTTGTGTACCTGACAGATGAGGGTTAGTTGATGAGTAGATCTGGATTTTTAGTATCCGCAAATAACCAATAACACATGTGTTTTTGTTTTTTGTTTTTTGTCCTATTGCATCATTTTACTGTTAGGCTCTAATGCGATGGGGATTTTTGACTTGTGTTTATTTACATTTTGTGTATGCATTTGCTTTTTAATTAGTAATGCCACAATACAAGAATGTGGTTTCATGCTATCAATTATGAGTAGCCTTAGGTTAATTGCTATATTTAATTTCCTATCACAGCTACAGATTCTTGTGACTTAGAATTGCCTTAGAATGTAAAAATTCTAGAAACAAAAGAAAATAGATTGAAATGGACCAGAGATTCATCTGTTCTCTCTTTTTAAAAAGAGCAAAATAAAAAAGTGCTCATAATTTGAGGCATTGCTGCCCACTTGAAATAATAAACAGCCTCTAGATTAAGGCATAACTGCTTATTTTTCTGAATTCTCTGAAACAAATCAAGTAGACTATAGTCAGAAGATAGATGATCATTTGTCTTATGATTTAATTTTTGACAATGCCTTTTAATCTTTTGAGTTCATTTTAAATTAGAGGCCCCTTGCCTTCCTTATTAATTGTTGTGTTTATCAAGTGATCTGTAATTATTTGTGGATAATGATAATGCCTTTTTAATGGAGCTTTTTTTCCTGTGTACTTCAACTTACTTCAGAACATTTTTATTATCATTTGCTTTTGATCTTAAAGTAAAAGAGAAAAAGTCTGGTGCCCCATTTAATTCTCAGTTATAGAAGTTAAAGGATAAAGGAAAGGGGTTGCCAGACTGAGCCGAGGTCAGATTATGGGTCTCATCAGAGCCTTTTATGCAAATATTGAGTCCTGTACTCTTTTATTGACCTTTCATTGTTGGGCATCCTGATGTGCAAAGCAGAGGAGACCAGGGCATTACTGATTTTTTGGATAAGAGAGACTTAAATCAAAAGGTAGGGCTGAGAATTCAGAACACCAACGAGTGATTACAAGTTGAGTATGAAAGAGATACCATTATAAATTCACCCATAATGGGAGATACGATCACGTGGCTGTGTTTGGCGAGGAGAATGTGTTAGATTCCCCTACTGGAATATACTGAATATATCTCAGTGAAATATGTAGACTCAAGGGATAAGGAGAATGCTCTGTATTTGTAACTGTTTCCTGTATCATAGAAATTATGATCTCTTTCCAGAAAATGTTCTTCAGAGTTCTATTGCAACTGTCACGGGGCTCCCTGAAACCTCCATTCTTTCCAAGTTTGAACCAGAGGGCTCTACTGCTCCTGTTCTAAATACTCGACTAAGAGAGGCCATCAGTGGAAGGACACCAAATCCAGAGGGCCATGGGCCTTGTTCATTCATTCATTCATTCATTCATTCACTTATTCTTCAAGTGAGGCCGTCAGTGGAAGGGCACCAAATCCAGAGGACTGTGGACCTTGTTCGTTCATTCATTCATTCGTTCATTCATTCACTTATTCCTCAAGTGAGGCCATCAGTAGAAAGGCACCAAATCCAGAGGGTCATGGGCCTTGTTCATTCATTCATTCATTCATTCATTCATTCACTTATTCTTCAAGTGAGGCCATCAGTGGAAGGACACCAAATCCAGAGGGTCATGGATCTTGTCCATTCGCTCATTCACTTATTCTTTTAACACGTATTTAGAAACCAAACTGTAATCTTTTAACAGGTGAAAAATTTCACTGTTTACCACTTTACATGGTAGATAAAACTAGGTCTTCCTGTCTTGTAGAGTGGTGAAGATTGATAAACATTTGTATTTTCTTAATGCTTTTTGTGTATTCATATGCATTTTAATGTTTAATTGTCATAATGTTTGAATTTCCTTGGAGTACAAGATTTTTTATAAATGCGATACATTTAAATTAGTAAGTAGCAGTTGCCTTTATAAGAATAATTAAAATCATTCAGAAAACACAAACAAAAAGGCAATTATATATGCGAAGCTGTAAGTTCCACAGAAGTATAAATGCAATATACTTTCCTGTCTTTTCGTGTAATCTTCCCAAGAATCCTTGTATAACATGACAAGAGTGTTAAGACTGAAGAAAAGAAAAATCTCTCCATTCATTCCTTTTCTGGCATGGTGTGCCTGGTAGTTTTTTTTTTTTTTTCTTTTTTCTTTTTCCTTTTATGGGACTCCTTTTGAATATTCTTTTCAGCGATTTATTCTAGTAAACAGGCACTCATCATATGATCTGGAAAATACTGATTTCCTCTCGATCTGCCACAAATAACAATTAAGCTGTTCTGTTTCCAGGGCCAGCCACCCCTGTTTTCTGAAATAGGAGGTCTCTAAATTTCTAGTTTGAAGCTAAGCTATTCTTTCCTAACTGGCTCTTTTGTGTTGGGTCAAAACATGCCATGAAGTTGCTGTCATACTGGTAGAATTTCCAAAAGTTCAAGCTCAGATTGCTCACATCCACTTTGCTTATAAAGTACACACGTTGAACTCATTCAAAACAATTCAGACGACTGTCTCTTGAGGTATTTTATAAATGAGAAAGAGGACTAACATTTTTGATCACAGTTCTGGTTATAAATTATGATTATCATAATTATGAAATTTATAGCGCAATGGATCCTGGTTTTATATATTTAGTTCTATTTCTTTAAGTTTATTTATCTATTTTTGAGAGAGACAGAGAACACAAGCAGGGAAGGGGCAGAGAGAAAGAGAGAGAGAGAGAGAGAGGGAGAATGAATCCCAGGCAGTATCCACACGGTCAGTGTAGAGCATGGGGCTCAAACTCATGAACCATGAGCTCTTGACCTGAGCTGAAATCAAGAGTCACTTAACCAACTGAGCCCCCCAGGCACCCCTGTTTAGTTCTATTTTAATTACATGTTTTCATATTGAGAAGAAAATGTTGAAGTGTGTGAAGTCAGAATGCCAAAAACATGCATTCTCTTCTAAAAACAGATTTTGTCATTATAGGCGATCTTGTGGCCATACTAATAATAATGTCATGTTACTTCACTGTCAATATATTACACAGGCAACGTAGGCGAAATAAATAGCAGTTAATTTTTAAATTATAGTATAGGCTTCTAAAAAATCGCTGTACACATGCTGTAGTTTTTCTATGAAATCAAGACAGATACTTTGTAGTATTCAGAATAATTTTATAACTTATTTTAATGCCTTCTCTCCCTTATTATATAATATATATATATTTATGATATATATATATTTATATATATATATATATATGTTTGGAAAACACGTATTATACAAACTGTAGGTATTTAGAGAATAAACTGGTCTTTTTTCAAGAGGTATGTGGAGAAGGCATCTACCGCAGTGAATTACAGAATTATCTCAACTGGGATAATAGCAAGGCAGAGCTGGGTAGTGTATGAATTTTGGAAGCACATTGGGAATACTTGAATATTTCTATCTGCTCATGTTCTGTCTGAACCTTTCGTTCGCTACCTTGGCAAACACTCTTGGAACACATTCTATATGCCAGCCACTGCTGTGTTTACAGATGCTAACTGATTTGAGCCTGAAAGCAAATACTACTGTTATCCCATTTTACAGTTGTGAAAAGTGAGGCACACAAGGTAAAGTAACTTGCCCGAAGTCATCAAGTCATCGGTAGAACATGTGCTAGAGCTGTTATTTGAACCCTGGCTGTCCAGTTCTGGAAATGTCGCTCTTGACTGCCTCATTCTGTTGCTTCCCCCATAAGAAAGGGTCACAGAATCATCTTTTTCTTCTAGGTCAGATAAAATTTACTGTCCTTGGGCCTTGGAAGTTATTCTGAGACTTTAATGATTTTTTTTCTCAGCATATATGCGAGTCTGAATATATCAAATCCATTCTTCCCTATGTCCTTTGTGTAGGTTCACAGCGATAAAAATACTTTAAAAAGACTTCTCACAGTTGTACACCGTTAAAGGAACTTTGGTTGTCATGTCATCAAATTGTATGAACTGTTATATTAATACAAAAATTATAGTATAAAAGCCTTAGTTTATGGGTTCAGGTAAGACTTCCCCCAGGAAGCCGGAGATTTTAAGAGTTTTGGATGTGTGTTAAACAAATGTTAGAAAATAGCACTCTGCACAAAATCTCAACTCACTTCTTTAGCCAAACTTGTGAAAAGCATACAGCTCATAAATTTGGGCTCACATCATTTTGACGTCTCCTTGTTTTGCTTTCTTACACTCTTTGAAGCCGGACTTGACCCTATGTGTGTATATTTAGGACCCAGGTCTCCTCTACGAGAATTGATCATTCTGCTTGATGTCTTTTAACATCAAAAACTGGAGTGGATTGATGTGATTTTATTTTGGCATGTGTTCATAATAACAGCTTTCTGTGTAGCCCATCTGATTTAGCTAGATCGCAGAATAACAAGTATGGGTCGCGCCTGAATTTTTGTCCCTTGGCCACGTCTATGCTGTCACTTACCGGTTAGCATCTGCCTTGAGTGACACCACAGTTTCTGTCCCATGAAGAAAGGAAGAGGCACACCTATGCCTTTGCTTGTACACAATAAAAGTTTCCATTTCCTCTAAATAGGGTTTGTAGGTAAGCAATATTTTTATAATATATATAATATATATAATAAAGAGGCACCAGAGTAGATAGAGCCTTTTTTTTCCTAAGTTTATTTATTTATTTGAGAGGGAGAGAGAGAGGGAGAAAGAGCACAAGCGGGGAAGGGGCAGAGAGAAAGGTAGAGAGAGAATCCCAAGCAGGCTCCATGCTGTCTGCGCAGAGCCCGATGTGGGACTCGAACTCACAAACTGTGAGATCATGACCTGAGCTGAAACCAAGAGTCAGTCGCTTAACCGACTGAGTCACCCAGTGCTCCTAGATAGAGCCTTTTGAAATGTTTTATTTATTTTTATGTTATGCGTACAGGGTGGATTGATCTCCTGTACTGCTCACCTCAGGATCTGACCCTATGATCAGAATTTTTTTTTTTTTCTCTCCTTCAAATACATTGAAGGTATGGACAGTTGTTCATGTGGCTTTCACCGTGGGAGATTGATTTAACTGATCAAAATTTACAGTCGTCTGACTATAAAAGCTTGAAATTACACAGAAAGAAATTTTCTATTTCCACTCATACAATTCACTCAAGTTTCTTTGATTTTCTGAGTTCACACGTTAGAGTTTTTAAAAAATCAGCGATAAGTGAGGAAAGTAAAAGTTATTTTCTAAATGGCCTGATTGCCAGGGAACAGGGGAAAGAAATGCAGCTATAGTGAAAGATTTTCTGATTTTTAGATCAGGTAATAATTAAGAAGTGTCTGCAACCAGACTAACAGGCCACTTTAAAAATGATTCTCAGGGGGCGCCTGGGTGGCGCAGTCGGTTAAGCGTCCGACTTCAGCCAGGTCACGATCTCGCGGTCCGTGAGTTCGAGCCCCGCGTCGGGCTCTGGGCTGATGGCTCAGAGCCTGGAGCCTGTTTCCGATTCTGTGTCTCCCTCTCTCTCTGCCCCTCCCCGTTCATGCTCTGTCTCTCTCTGTCCCAAAAATAAATAAACATTAAAAAAAAAATAAAAATGATTCTCAGAAATACATTATAACGTATGGGCGTGGTGAGATCTTAGCTGATAACGTTTTGCCTAAAAGATGATGACACCGTCATTAACACAACCGAGAGGAAAAAACCTGGTGACTGGAGTGAGGACGTATGTAAAGGCAAACCCGAAGTCATGAAGTTTTTCATGGGGGGTTTTTCCCTTCCCATTTAATTTGGTTGCCCTCGAATCAGATGCGAATTTTGAAACAATCCAAATGGGGAAAGGCGGAGCTTTGTTTCTCTTGTTCCGTTACCTACAAGTAAGTAAGTGGCATTCTGCCTGGTTCTCACATCAGAAATGCGGGGGATTCTGGCTGAACCTTTGGAGGAGGACAGACTTCACTGTGCAGAACTCAGACCTCGTTCTCAGTTTGTCTCACTTTGCTGCATGGATCTCAAGCCTTTATCCCTTTCCAATCTGTGGACGCTTAAAACCTTAAGAAGGACAGTATCGTTCATCTACGCTCGTAAAGACAAGACTTGAAAATATGTCAAATGGATGCTAGCCTCCACATAGGGTTAGTGGGTTCATTTTTTTTTTTCCCATCAGTCTTACATAAGACTTAAAGTATATATTTGAGATTCTTCCCCTTTGTAATGTACAATTTTTCCGTTTTTAAAAGTGCCACTTAAATACACAAAACACCTGGGGAAATAATCCCATTACTTTAGCACAGTTGATAGGCCTCACAGAGTGGGTTGACAACCAGGCCACATGGAAATCAAGCCATAGGGAGGGCGGCACGGGAAAGAGAACAGTATCTGGAATGAAAAGGAAGACACCAGATAACCTTCAATTCTTTTTTTCTGACAGGGGTCCGTACTGATGGTTACAACCCAACTGACATCAAAGTTACGACACATTTACGAGCTTGTCATTGGGGCGCCTGGGTGGCTCCGTCAGTTAAGCGTCCTGCTGTTGATATCGGCTCAGGTCGTAATCTCAGGGTTCGTGAGATCAAGCCCTGCATCAGACTCCATGCTGGGGTATGGAGCCTGCTTGGGATTCTCTCTCTGTCTCCCTCTCTCTGCCCTTCCCCTGTGGTCTCTCTCTCTCTCTCAAAACACATGGATAAAACTTTAAAAAATGCTTGTCGTTAACAGTGACCTAAGATAGTCATGTGTTGTGATCAGTAGGTTTTACCTCTTTTCTATAGCCCAACACACAGATGATGTTCCCGTGGCAGCACCGAACTATAGATTTGAGTAAGCTCGACAGCTGCACCAGTGTCTGTCTGTACTCTCAGTTAAATGTCATCGCTTGCTTCACAGTCGAGAAGTTTCCTTTCTAGTTCTTAACCGTCAAATAGCCAGCTCTGGTGTGTGAGTTCTGGTGGGAACTCAGCTGGCCTCTTGAAAATGCCCGTGAGGTTTAGAGGCATTTTGTCATTTTCCGAAACTTAGTGGTTACTCCCATGTTCCAGACAGGCTTTCTCACAATCCAGGGTATTGTTGGTACTCTGGAATTATCTCATCCATGGGTGTGGTCTCAGAATGAGATATATACACTTGAATTTGAGAAATCTATTGGATCCTCTTTTATTTTCAAGGACATTTTTGTTCTGTGAATAAGATGAGAGAGTGTTCATCTTTTTTATTTCTAGTATGGCAGTAACTGACGCTCAGTAGGGCTTCCTTCAATGCTTGTTGACTGGATACATGAACGCACAATGAAGAATGAAAATAGAGCATACAAAAAGACAGTGAAGAGTGCTATTAATGACCTTGTGGCCACAAGACGTAGAATTTGCAAAATAGAAAATCTGATTTTAACGGATGGCTTACCAGATCATGCATGGAATAGGACATGTATTGGAAATCAAAGGATGTGAATTACTTTTATTGTGGTGAGAGAGAAAAATTGATAAGCATTAGAAAACAGTAATAGAAATGAGTGATCTTAGTGTTTTCTTGCAAAAGAATTCTCTGGTCTTTCTAACATTTTGAATAACATGTGTTGTCAGAGTCCTTGGATATTTAGAGTGACGGGAGTCTTATAGATCATCGTATTTAATTTCTTTTTTAATGTTTATTTGTTTATTTTGAAAGAGAGCGAGCACCGCGTGAGTGGGGCAGAGGCAGAGAGAGAGGGAGAGCGAATCCCAAGCAGGCTCTGCACTGTGAGCAAGGAGCCCGATGTGGGGCTTGATCTCATGAACTGTGAGATCGTGACCTGAGCTGAAATCAGTAGTCAAACGCTTAACTGGCCCAGCCACCTAGGTGCCCCTTTTCTTATTAAACTTTTTATTTCACTTACGTTTGGGAAGACTCTCAGGAAATTTCCCAGGGTGTGACCCAAAGTTCCTTAGAAACACCATGTAAGAAGTTTTCCTTTTTATGGGAAACGGATGGTGGAAACAGAATAAGCCAGGAGTCCACTCGCCTGTGTTAAGAAATCGTGAAACGTCTATAGATCTTTTGTTGAGATTTTTTTTTTTCTTTTCATTAATGATGCTTTGTCTTAGCGGCTCTTTGTCAAAGCCCTGGCCAGAACGTGAGATTGTAAAAAGGAGAGTAAAATCTTTTGATCTGTGTCTCTTGGTGTTATGCAGTATCTTTATCATTGAGATCAAAAGAGTCAGAATATCATGCTGGCCAGAGAGAGCCTGCAGCAGTGATTTGGGTAGAGACCAGAGACAGTGGACAAGGAAGTTACCTGCTATCTGTGCGTGAGAATGACAAAATCAAACCAAAAACTAAAACCATCGAATGCCTTTCTGCTCAGCGCCCTTGCATCCGTAAATGACATGAAGATTCATGAATAGATTCATTATATTATCCATGTGAATCCTTGATAGATCATAAATAATATTGCCCAGGAGGAGAGAACCCTCACTCCTTCAAAGAGAAGCTATAGTCCAAGCGCATTCCTAGGAAGGCATTAAAATAGACTTTTATTAAAAATCCTAAAGTAATAGCTTTTGACCATTCTTGAATTTAAAAGCTTTGGAAGAAAACTAGAATCCTGAAAGCATGGGATTCCTTATTTTTTTTAAAATGTGTGTTCATTTTTTTTGAGAGGGAGAGAGAGAGAGCTCATACGCGTGTGTGCGTGCACAAGTGGGGGAGGGACAGAAAGAGAGGGAGACACAGAATCCCAAGCAGGCTCCAGGCTTCTAGCTGTCAGCACAGAGCCCGATGCAGGGCTCGAACTCACGAACTGTGAGATCGTGACCTGAGCTGGAGTTGAACTCTCAACCAACTGAGCCACCCAGGAGGCCCCAAAACTCCTTATTTTTTAATAAATGCTTCATGTGTTGAAATTGTTTCTCCCTCTTTAGCGCGTGAACTTAGGAAGTCAGTGAAATTTATCTTTGTTATGACACACATTCATTTCTATTCTCCCCAGTCTCCTTTTGTTGCAGGTATTTCTTATCATAATTCCTAAAGAAATTCCTTTTATAAGGCATGCATTGGTAAACTCATTCTCAAAAGAGTTAAAGTGATTTCATGCCTTGCCACTCCAGGGATGACTTGCATTTCAAAGACACCCATAAAAGAGAATAATGCCTGACCTGAGGTTTCTGGTACCCTGATGTCTAAGTGGGGTCATTATGGGGTGTTAGAACTGGTTGTGTACCCATTCAGCCCAGACTGAGGGAAAGACACACACACACACACACACACACACACACACACACACACTCCCTGATAATTCTGTTCTGTGACTCCCGTTTACCCTCCAAAAAGATTATCCTTGTGTCTCCCATTTAAATTGAATACTTATAAAGCAGTAAGGTCATATTCCTTTTTTGTGAGTCTCAAGCAAATGTACTCAGCTTAAATTTTCTCCTATATAGTTCCTATGTATGGGTATTTTTCTCTCCAAAGATCTAGAAGGTCAGACTTACGTGGCTTACTGAATTGTCTTTCCTTTTCCCTGTTTTATATGTACTAATATCGAGCCATGTATATAATTGCAGTTGAGAGTGAAAGGGGAGACATACACACACGAACAAAGAGATTAAATGTGAAAATGTGAATAGGAGGTGAACATAGGACTAACAAATGATAGGCATTTCATGATTGATTTCCTCATTTCCTCATTTCCGTCCATCTTCCTTCCTTCCTACTTCCTTGGTGAGACATGTTTTCAGTAAAAATCTCCTAAGTTAATCTTGGGCCAATGAGACAGATCATGTGAACATATAGTTCAGGTAACAATAATTAACTCAGTTTAAATACAACTTCATAAAGGAGATGTTAGATGTACTTACTAAGATTCGGCTAGGAATTCATTTATCTGGCCACAAACTGAGCCTGCTTTACCAATTTCCAAAGGAATTCCTCAGATCAGAAAATCTTGACGCACTTTTCTGTTGATGTTGATTAACTTCTGGAGATTATATTTTGGCTAAATAGCATTAAGATCTAAGTTAACAATTATGCCTACGATTATATGTACTTATTAAGTACTTAACACATTGCTCAGATGTGGCACATTTAACAAATATTATCACTGTTCTCTTCCTCAAAATCCTAATTCTGTTAAAGATCACACATGACACACACCTGCCTGGTGATGGGTAGGGAAAACCAGATATCTGTGTTGAGGCCAGTGAAGGACACTTACATGAATTTTTACACGCCTGCACATACAGAATTTAAAAAATCAACAAACGGTTATTCCTGTTTGTGCTTTCAAAGTCCTCAAAGAGAATTAACGCAAGCCATTTCAAAGTCCCGAAGCCAGCCTTGCGTATCTCCTCCCTGGATTCTCCGGAGTCTCTAATTCTTGTCAGGAGTGCTGTGAATCAGTTGCTTGACGGTGGGTGTCATTTGCTGATAGCAAATTAATTCAAACAGCCCTCAATCCATGTAGGACAAACTGTCATGTGCCTCTCGGCACTGTTCTTTGTGTTATAAATTGAGGGATTTCGGCGTTTACCGTTTACGGTTTTGTATATGTTGATGACACATCATAGCCACGAGGAACCATTCAAATGCACGGGGACAGGTATGTGCGTAGATCAGACCTTTGCCAAAAAAACTAAAAATCCCATAGATGAGAAGAGTGATGACTTTTTGTATTTAGCTTGTGACAGCTGTGGCCGGCAACAACTCTCAGACCTGTTTCACTGTCCACTTTGTGATTGAACCAGCTTGACCCAAGGTGTGTTGACCAAACGTAAATAATAAGTATCAGCCTGTTGGGTAACCCGCTGCCCATGGGAGGTCCAGTTTTCTTGTGGAAAGAAAGTCACATTTCACTGATTTTATTCTTATTTAGATGTCCAGTATGGGGGATGAATTCTTTTCCATCCTATGCATAAAAGTGGTTTGATGCATTCCATCCCCGCCCCCTGCCCCGGGGAAAACTACAGAAATAGAAGAACTTTTAGACGGGCAAGTCCTAAAATGTGACTTGATGATAACATGGTAGTAAAATCTCATTGGGATGGAGTGAGCAAGGGAGAAATTTCACTTACTTCTTAAACTTCATTCTTCAAGGTTATTTGGAGAAAAAAAAGGCATTTAATATATATAGGGCTCAGTGGTTCCATTCCTTTGAGTCAAGTCTACACAAAATCTTGATTTAAGGGCAATCCGAGACAGCCAAATAATAGGGGGTACCATAAACAATATGCTCTGTACCTTTTTGTACACATCGGATCAGCTCTGTTGGCTAAACACTAAATTTTGAAAGCATTAGCATCAGGTAGCTAGCAGAGGGCGCTTCTTAAATAATAAAAACAACTGGGTACCTGGTTGCACGAAAAAATGAAACTTCGATAAATACTTGAAAACGCCATCCCATTCACTCTGCAGAATTTTGCACCTGCAATATAGCACCTCAGATACTTCAAGTGAGATTAAAATTTAAAAAACCTCCCTCTATGACTTATAGTTCATCTAGCAGTCAGTCCATTCATACTTTGATTGCTTATCAACAAATGAGAAGGCTATAAATGCTCGATGCATTTTGAAGGTCAAGTTTTATGGCTGCATAATTTTAAACCAGCTTAATCCTCAGTGGCTTTTGTAATAAAAAGGAATGAATTAATGGCCTCTTAACTAAAGTGAACTTTTGATATAGAAACAAAAGGAATATTAAGCATGCCCTGCCTTAAGTGAAAAGATTAAGAGCTTTATTCCGCGGAATAAATTGGGCAGGACCTAAGATCTAGGACTTTCGCACCGATATCCGTGATATGAAAAGGGTGGTGTTAGAGAGGTGGGGATTGACTGCTGCTGGAAAGAGACTCAGAATGATGTGGTAACGATTAACCACAAGATGTTCACTGTGGCCAGCAGTAACCACAGGGTGTGCATAAGTACCAAAGTGATGTTCTCGGTCTTAGCTGTGTCGTCCAAAGTGTCAGGATGTTTTCTCCTTGTCAGAATTAGAAGCAAACCATTTTTGTCAGGAGCTTCAATTCTTCGTGCTCCAAAGAAGCCCTGTTCAGGATTCTGGAAATACCTCAGTCTTGTATCATTTTTTGGGGGGAGAAGTAGTAGAATGAATGGCTTTCAAACAGACCTTTTTTTTTTTTTTTTTCTTCATAGAACATACAGTCAAAGGGCGCCTGGGTGGCTCAGTCGGTTAAGCGTCTGACTTCGGTCGGGGTCACGATCTCACGGTTTTTTGAGTTCGAGCCCCACATTGGGCTCTGCACTGGCAGCTCAGAGCCTGGAGCCTGCTCCCCACCCCTCCTCCCCCCACTCCCCACTGCTCTGTCTCTCTCTGTCTTTCAAAATAAGCAAATGTTAAAAAAACCAAAATGAACATATAGTCAAATAATAATACGAAAAAAAAACCAAGAAAATGTGTTGGATGGGGATAAGGGGGTAAGAAGAAAAATGAAGTATGGTACAAGGACAGAGAGTAGTCAGGAGTTTGGAAAGTGCTGTTTTATACAGAGTGCTCAAGAAAGGCCTCTCTGTTTGATTAAGAACCTCGGTGACTGAGGAACAAGTCACTCAGCTGGTCACTGAACTTTCCGTTGTAAGAGAGCAGCGGGACCAAAGATGGAACATTCTTGGCGGTTGGAGGAAAAGTGAGCAATGGGAACATGGTGGTTTAGATGAGGTTAGGAGTAGCAAAATTGAGGGCAAGGGTTATATGCAGCTTCAACTTTCTAATCTACCAATTAGCAAATACGGACTAAGGATAGACTATGTGCTGAGCCATCCTGGATCGACATTCATTCTTTTTAATGACCTCAAACATAACTGTGCTGTGGTTTCGGAGAACAGTAGTATCATGGTTTAATGATTCCAGGATCTAAAATATGATCAAATTGTCTGTAAGACCTGAGCAATAATCAGAAGCTGTTATTCAATCGCCAACGATCAAATAAATCACTCTGGCATTTATCAACTTTATTCCATCAGTCCAGCAGTGTGATTTCTAACTGCCTCAGTCATTCAGAATAGAGACTCAAGCCCACAGTAAGCAGAGATGGCCTTTGAACATTACAGGGAAAAGAAAAAAAGTTTTTTTAAAAAAATGGTAATTTCCAAATTCAGGTTTCTCTCCCACCATCCCCTTGGGAGCAGAAAGAAAACACCTTAGTCACAATTTAGAGTCTATTGATCACCAGCTAATTAAGCTCAGTTTATCCTAGTCACCTTGAATTTATTTTTGGGGTTCTCATGATCTGTTCTGGTGTACCAAAATCCTCTCAACTGAATGTCTTAAAGTAATGGTTTTAATTTGCTCACGATTGCGTGGGTCAGAGATTCAGAAAGGGGCCCCGGGAGCAGCTATTCAGTCCTGGTTCGTGTGGCATTTCCTGGGCTGGTCAGGGCTGAAAGATCCACCAGAGGAGGGGTTAACCACTCACAGGCTTGGTGTCTCACTGCTTTGGGGGCTCCTTATATCTCCATGTGGCATCTGGTGGGCTGATGGTCTCTGGGTAGTCAGACTTCTTCCATGATGGCTGACTTGCCTCAGAACCAGTGTTCCAAGCGGCCTTAAAGAAGCTCTAAGGCCTCTGACATTCCACATCATTCTACCTGTCAGTGAAGAAGTAGCAAATTTGTAGTCACCTTTAATATGCCACTCAGATCATGGCGAATTTAATGATGACAATATGGCAGAATAGGATGATGGTATACATGAGGATGACTTTAATCTTCCTGAAAAAAGTTAAAGTTTGTTCAGAACTTTGTTTACTTTGTCAGCGAACAAGTGGTCACCTGTTTTAAAAGGATTTTCATGGAAAAAATTAAAATTATTTTTGAGTTATTGCTTCCCATATATGTATATGCATATTATGCACAGACGCGCGCACACACACACACACACACACACAGATATCCCACTAATAAAGTGAGACGGTACTTATTCCTAAAAGTATAGAAATATTTATATTACTAAAACCCCAGTGTAACTCAGACTATTAAATCATAAAACCAAATGCATATTTTGATCTTGGGATTACTTAATTTATTTTAGTACCACTTACTCAAAAAGTCAAGAGGGAGGGAAAACAACCATGAGACTCTTATGTGTTCCTACTGCTGATGTCCTCTGAAAAACACAATTGGAAACATCAGGAAATCAATTGCCTACAGGAAAATTTAAATTAATTATAACGTCCTAAATATTTTGTGAGGCGTAATGAACCTGAAAATGTGTGCCCTTTATTGTGGTGACTTTGAGCCAACTGTTCTTGTCATTTAATAATTTCTTATTTATTTACCTGCTCAATCAGAAATCAGCAGTTACCCTTCAAAATATGTCACGTTCCTAGTTATCTCCAAATGTGAATTATCAAGAGATCGCAGAGCAGTTTCCAAATGGAGAACTGCATTTATGAAAGAGGCAATGTGAAATGTGAATATAGACTTTCATTATCTATTCATCATCCCTGAGAATTATCCACCACCATGCTTCATTTGTGAGGCCGGCAATCCACACTACCAATGTGAAAATAATTATTCAGCTTTACCTTTATAAATACTAGATTCGTGTTTGATTATTTTGCTGGAAACATGTCCCCAACCCAGGAAGTAACACTTACATTAGAGGCATCTCTACCATAGAGGTAAATGAAGGTTGCATTGGCTGGGTCCCCGAATGACTGGGAAGCAAGGTCAATCCCTTCATTTAAATTTTTTTTTTAATGTTTATTTATTTTTGAGAGAGACTGAGACAGAGTGTGAGCAGAGGAGGGTCAGAGAGAGGGAGACACAGAATCACAGAATCGGAATCAGGCTCCAGGCTCTGAGCTGTCAGCACAGAGCCTGATGGTGGGGCTTGAACTCATGGACCACAAGATCATGACCTGAGCTGAAGTCGGACGCTTAACCGACAGAGCCATCCAGGGGCCCCGTCAGTCCCTTCATTTAAAGGAATAGATGATGTCAACCTGAAATTTCTTTAGACTCAAGGGGGTGTGGCTATCATCTCCATGTTGTTGGATAATCAGGGTGATGGCGCTGATTAACTTTTTCATTTTCAAAGAATTTTCGTTGACCTATGCTCTAAGTAAAAACGCACTGCTCAGAGAAGTCAGTTTCTGTGAGAGCATATTAAATGTCAGAGTAGAAACACAGCTCTCATGGCCTAAAAAAAAGTATAAGTATACATATGCATATATGTGTGTATATATAAATATATATATACAATTTTGGATTTTGTATATTCACATATATTTAATATTATCATGTATTGTATAATATACATAACATTTATGTTAGCTATAAATAAATAATGTATAAATCCATTGTATATACACATATGCATGTGTGTTTTTGTACACATAGCATTGTATTATATTCTATGGCTATAAATACAAATAAATTGAAATTCTATATATTCTATATATATACATATTTATGTGTGTGTGTATACATATATACATACATACATGCACACATACACACAGTATATATGTTGCTTATTTAGGAGAATGAATGCTTGCTTTTAAGCTTCCTATTTAAAAAACAGATATTTGCAGGGGCACCTGCGTGGCTCAGTCAGTTAAGCATCTGACTTTGGCTCAGGTCATGATCTCATGGTTTGTGCGTTTGAGCCCTGCACTGGGCTCAGTGCTGACGGCTCAGAGCCTGGAACCTGCTGAGGATTGTCTGTCTCCCTTTCTCCCTTTCACTGCCCCTCTCCCCACCACCACCTCTCTTAAAAATAAATAAACATTAAAAAAATGTAAAAATAGATATTTGCAGATTCCTTTCAACGTTGACAAAACCAAAAGGTTTTCTTTACCCTGGCTTTAAGGTTCCTTCCATGGCACATTCAGTTATTCCACATGACATACGTATCCAAAGATAATTGTCATATTCTCAGTGGGGGAGGCTTCCATTCCCTCAGTCGATGTTGGCTTTGGGGATCTTTGATACTAGTGACATGAATACCGTAGGTTTCATATTACACTTGCATATTTTATTAATTCCAAGTTTGGGGATTGGTGATACCAAGTTTTTGTTTGTTTATATTTGCAGAGTTCAAGGGATATATGAGTGTAGTGCTGATTGTTGTACAAACCGTATGATGGAAAGGACAAAACGTGATGGATTTCATATGTGTATGCTTTAAACTTTAAAACAGTAATTGTAAGAACCTCTTGGAGAGAGTTATTTAAATTTTCTGGAAGTTTTACTTTGTTACATTTATTTCATTACTCAGAAGTCAAACTTTGGAGGCGCACCTAGGTGGCTCAGTCAGTTGAGTGTTCCCACTCTTGATTTTGACTCATGTCATGATCCCAAGGGTGTGGGACTGAACCTGCTTTGGGCTCTGCATTGATCATGGAGCCTGCCTAAGATTCTCTCTCTCTCTCTCTCTCTCTCTCTGTCTCTCTCTGTCTCCCCACACACACACTCTCTTGAGCACCTGGGTAACTCGTTGGTTAAGGGTCAGACTCTTGGTTTCAGCTTAGATCATGATCTCTTGGTTTGTGGGATCGAACCTTGTGTCAGGCTCTGCACTGACACCACAGAGCTTGCTTGGGATTCTCTCTCTCTCTCTCTCTCTCTCTCTCTCTCTCTCTCTCTCTCTCCCCCCCTGCCCCTCCCATTCATACATGCTCTATCTCTCTCAAAATAAATAATAAACTTGAAAACATTTTATTTTAAAGATTCTCTCTCTCTTCCTCTGCCCCACCCCAGTCGTTCTCACATATGCACGTATGTACGCATGCTCCTCTCTCTTTTCTAAAAAATTTTTGAAAAAAGAAGTCAACTTTTGTGGATAATTCCAATTGCATGAGTAAGCCCACCTATATATAAAACATATCCAATATAATGCTGAAATTCTTACAAATCATTGCAGATGGCTGAAAATGTTTATTGTTACAGAAAAAAGGAAAATCTTGGGGTGAATGGATTCTATAAATATGAAATGCATCACAGGGAGTCTACATTTTGAATGAGGTAATATTAATAGTATAACAGGAAAGGGACATGTTACCATTCCCTGTGGAAAAATCTCCTAGAATGTGCTTTACGGGAAACTTGCCTTCACTGACTCTCAGCTAAATGTAAGTAGGTTGGTGACGTGATAGCTCATGGCATTGGAGAGTACTTTGGCCCAGACACTAGGAACATACCCCCGGCTTTAGTGACTAGTTAAGGGACAGACACATGACGCAACGTAAGCCAGTCTAAACTAATACCTGATTTTGCTTAAAGGTGTCAGAAGGAACCACTTCTTTTCTGCTTGACTTAAATATAGGAGGATATCTAACTAAAGCTACTGGCAGATATCATAGTATTATCTGGAACTTACTAATAAATCAAAATGGAGGTGAACAGGGCCAAGAAATTCCTTAGTTCTTTAACATAAGGCTCTTCCTCAAGCATTGCTTAGATTTATCATGACTGTGTGTGTGTGTGTGTGTGTTCCATTTTGTGAGTGCAATGAAGCCAAAAATAACCTTTCTCAAAAGAATATGTTTAAATGTATAAAACGGGCACCTGGGTGGCTCATTCAGTGAAGCATTCAATTCTTGGTTTCAGTTCAGGTCATGATCTCATAGTTCATGGGTTCTAGCCCGCATTCGCACTCCTCACTGAAAATGCAGAGCCTGCTTGGGATTCTCTCTCTCTGCTCCTCCCCTGCTCGTGTTTGCTCTCTCTCTGTCTCTCAAAAATAAATAAATTTTAAATAAATAAATAAGTAAAATATGTAGGGTTCTAGCGACAGAACTAATCATATGAAACTACATTAAGTAATGAAAAACATTTAGCTTAAATAGGTATCAATTATTGCATAGGGCAATCCTTTTTGAAAAAAAATTGTTTTTTAATCTTTTTTTATTCATTTTTGAGAGACAGAAACAGGATGTGAGAGGGGGATGGGTAGAGGGAGAGAGAGACACACACAGAATCTGAAGCAGGCTCCAGGCTCTGAACTGTCAGCACAGAACCCGACACGGGGTTGGAACCCACTAACCATGAGGTCATGACCTGAGCCAAAGTCAGACGCTTAATTGACTGAGCCACCCAGGTACCCCTAAAAAAATTTTTTTTCACGTTTATTCCTTTTTGAGAGACAGAGAGGGACAGACTGCGAGTGGAGGAGGGGCAGAGAGAGAGTGAAGGAGTTGCAGAATCTGAAGCAACTTTGGGCTCTGAGCTGTCAGCACAGAGCCCGACCCGGGACTTGAACTCATGAACCACCGGATCATGACCTGAGCCGAAGTCGGACGCTTCACCATCCGAGCCTACCAAGTGCCGCTGCATGGGGTAATCTTATACTAGAACATAATTTGTTATTTATCTGAAATTCACACTCAAGTGGACCTTCTGTATTTTTATTTGCTAGACTGGCAACCCTACTAAAACCATTCTAGAGTTATCAAACTCTAGAGATCAATTGTCATGATCATGCCTCAAGGAATTAGTAAATGTAGTAGTAAAATGTCTTTTAACATTCTTCATTCTACCTGACAAATATCAGCCTCCAGGATTAGACTCAGAGCTCTCCCTAGATTATGTTTTGTGAATTCTGGGAGGCAAATCTTTGCTCCACTAAGTTTAAATTCTGTACTTGAATGTTTTATTGATGATAATATAAAAGTGGTAATAAAAGAGTATTTCTTTATTTTTACAAAAGGCAGTTGAAGATGCTGATTAGTGTTTTCTCAAACACTCTGCCTGGATTTTAATTCCAAGAAGAAAACGTCTCTTTCAAAAGTATTTCTTGAGCCTACTTTTATAAGCACGGTGTAATTTACTGTATTTTTTCCTTTTGCTTTCTGCAGAGGGCTGTGATTTCAGTTGTAATGCTTAATAATGATTGAAATCAACTTCTCCTTCTGTTTCAACAGTTTAGCATTTCTCTGCTTTACGTTTAACTGACCTATTTTGACATTATTTTAAGTTTGATCACTTTTCACAGAGTGATCAAATTATGTCAGAAATGAAATACCAATAATCTGAATAGTTTCAGAATATAAAATATTGTTGAGAAATTTAACAGGAAACTTGATATATATCATGCAGAAATTATAGGTCTTAAATCCCAAAATATCTCTAATTGAGTTATTATAATGTTTGTTACTATAATTAAGATTGAGTAAAGATTGTAAGTGCCTTTGATGATATTAAAGACTTGGAACTAGTTTTGATTAGTAGGTATATTAGCACAAGTGTGAAATGCTGATGTGTGCAATGAAGCAATATGTCAACTGTAAGAAAGGCCTAGAAAGAGCAAGGCATTTTTGTACAGTAACACTACAGTTTTGGTATACAAACAAAATGATTTTCTCACTGATAATGTAATAATAACGCTCTATATTACTACAAAGACAGGATTGTTTTTAATTTTTAAGAAAAATTTTAATGTCTATTTTTTGGGAGAGAGAGAGACAGAGCTTGAGCAGGGGAGGGGCAGAGAGAGACGGACACACAGAATCTGAAGCAGGCTTTAGACTGAGCTGTTAGCACTGAGCCAGACGTGGGGCTTGAACCCACAAACTTTGAGATCATGACCTGAGCCGAAGTCTGACGCTTAACCAACTGAGCCACCAAGGCCCCCGAGAAAGAAAGGATTTTGCCAGTGAATTTGAAAGATTGAAAAACAACTTGTGGAAAAGTAGTTTTAGTATGTAATTCTGGTGTTAATTTTGAAAAACTAAGAGAAACCTAAAAAACATAACCAAAAAACCACCTTGCTAAATTGTGTAAGAAATATTCATTTTTAAGTTACTATATTTGGAATAGAGGGGTTCATAATTAAAAATTTATGCACGTGCCTAATTGCATTTAGACCCTCAAAACATCTTTTGGGGAAGGTGTGGCAACTATTATTATTCGTTTCTTTAGATTAACAGGTTGAATTTTTTTCAAAAAATTATTTCTGTACTTCTGGGGGGAATAATTCTTCATTTTCAGCCATAATTCTTGGTATCTGCAACATGCGAAATTTTTTTAATTCTAAGACCTTTTTTTTTTTTCACCAGAACATTTACAAACATTGACATCTAAAAATTATGGTCACGCAGGCTATGCTTGCCGTTACCTGCACATGTACACACCTCAAAAGCCCCAGCATTAAAGCTTGCAGAATTCTGTCCCTGTGGAAGTCTATTCTCCAGAGACCATAGTGGGGCACTCTTTTATTCCCTAATGGTGGAGCTAAATGGTGGGAGTAATATTTGAAGCAGGTGATGAATCAGATATGCATACCAATATGGTATGAGCTGAAATGAGAATATGGCTCGTCCGACATGATGCAAGTCAGAATTCAAATGTCAAAATCAATACCTTTTTCTTCAAAAATACCACATAACCAGTGCTCTTAATATCTGAAAGTATCTCGTTGTGTGGCAAAGCAGAAAATCAAGAACTGTACATCTAAAAGCGACTTAGAAAAGTTTTATTCCACATGTAAAGAAACTATCGAATGCAATTCATTTATTTTACTGACATATTTTATGTGTGTGTTCAGTGAAACCTACCTCGAAGGGTAAATACGTTCCTGCAATACACGTAAAACTTCTGGATGTTAGGAAGCATGTAATTTCACTGGCTGGATGTTTTCTATTTTAATGGGTGGGTCTACCAACAGGTGATGATAGCTCAGATCTGAGCAATGCTGTGCTAAATACTTAGTATCTGAAATGCTGGTTTAGAGCTGTTTTGTCCCATTTCTCTTGTCAGTCGACTCTAGTACCAAAGCATTTAATTACTTAATGCTTATAGCGCCTGCTAACATTTTAGGGTATGACATTACTTCTTTACTAGTCTTCATTTGTAAAATACTTTTGGCTATTCTTGCTTGTTAATTTCAAATTGAACTTCAGACTCTCAGTCCCCTTTCAGGCAGCACCCCCCACCAATGAAATTGAACTGTAGTCACGAATAATTGGTTTTGGAATAATTAGAATTTTTTTTTCCTTTTTCTTGATATGGGTTATACATCTTTCATGTTAACTTTCATCTCTAACAGATTATTTCCTCTGTTTATCACTGAATGATGAACAATAAATGTTACAAAGGTTTCCTAAGTGCAAGCGGCTTAAAATTATGGCATACAAGGTGTTAGTCTTAGGTTGTATGGAGCACAGGCTTAGGGAGCGCGGCATTTCTATGGTCAGGCCACAGATCTGAAGCTTAGACGTGAAGTTATGAATGATCTAATTTCACACTTGTCTTTTTTTTTTTGCAAAGAAAATAATCCTCCATACTATATATGGTTCCCGTCAGATTTAAAATCTTAAGTGTGTAATGTGTTTGACTCATCCGGTATATTTATCCTGTGCTACAGTGACCTTCAGAAGGCAGAATTAATTCCCCTCACATATTAGAGTTGTTCATGCAAACTCTTTTAAAATATATTTTAAAATGTTAAAGAAATCACCAACATTTAATCGATTTTTAAAAAGAGAGACAAGGAATTTGGTTTAATATTTGAAACATTGGAGCTGATGGTTTAGTAAAACATACTGCTAAAAGAAAATTTATGTGTCTAATTGAAACAGATCTGAGGTAAGTGAATTGGTCAGAAATTGTCTAAAAGGCAATTTAGAATTTTTAAATTTGCAATGAATGTAGGGAATTGGATGTTTCATTTGTTTCGTCCTGGAACTATTGCTAGGCTTTGAAAGTTGAGGAGAAAATAAGGCTGTGTTTCAGACCAATGACCATTGTTGTTCATACCTGTACATAATGGGTAAATGGAAATAGTGCCTTAAAATATTTACTGAGATTCTGCAGGCTCTTAAAAAGTGAGAAATCTAAAAGCAAAAGAAATTTTGATATTTTTAAAAATAAATTGTGCAAGTAATTCTTCTTTTGAAATTATGGGCAATATAAAGGAGAATTCTTATATTTTTGTAGTTTTCAAAACGTCGCTTTTGTGGATATCTATCTAATCATAAAAATAACCATAAATGACTAAAAATGTAGGAAGCAAGGGAGTGGAACAGACGCTGTCTTACAAACTTTGAAGAGCAGTGTGTTTCTGCTACTTTAGGGTTCAAACTTTATGCACTATTTCTCTTACAATAATTCTGTGTATTATCCAGGTTTGGAAGGAAATGTTGTTCGTCTATGATGCCTCCATCAGCATAGCCGTAGATGCATCAGTCACTGGCTTCTAACTTGTCTTAACTGGGATGCAAATTCTAGAAGATTGTTTTCACCAAAGTAAAGTGGCCCTGCTGTGGCAAATATCTGACACCCTAAGTGATCATTTAGAAAAGTAGAAGTCATTTACTTAAGAAAAATATATTGAGGGGCACCTGGGTGGCTCAGTCCGTTCTTTGAGTATCTGGCCTGCTTAAGATTCTCTCTCTCTTTCTCTCTCTCTCTCTCTCTCTCTCTGCTCCCCACCCCCATGTGTGCTCGCTCTCTCTGAAAAAAAAAAAAAGAAAAGGAAAATATGAAATAAAATCAGCACAAATGGGGGAGGGGCAGAGAGAGAATGAGACACAGAATCCGAAGCAGGCTCCAGGCTCTGAGCTGTCAGCCCAGAACCCGATGCAGGGCTCAAACTCACGGACCGTGAGGTCATGACCTGAGCCGAAGTCGGACGCTTAACCGACTGAGCCACCCAGGCGCCCCTTGTTTTTTTTTTTTTTTTTAATTTTTTTTACATTTATTTATTTTTGAGAGACAGACACAGAGCGCAAGTGGGGGAGGGGCAGAGAGAGAATGAGTAACTTATCACATTTTTAATTGACCTCGCGTTTACTAGAGTATTACTTTTGGCCTCGAAGGGAAACATTTGAATCCAATAGGTGGGTGTCTCAAGAGCAGTTCGAGACCACACAATAAAGTTACCAAGAACTGGAGTAAAACAATTACCCATATTAGAAGTGTGCACCTCTGGCATTCATGTGAAAAAGAGATTTTAGAATAATCTGGAGAATGATATGCGTGAACATTATAATGCCAGGTCAGTGAACAGCTGATTCTCCATTTTTATGAAGATTACTAAGTGGAGTGGATTTAAAACCCAGCAAAGGCTTTTTGTTTGCTTGTGTGCTTGTTTGTTTTCAGCAAAACCTCTTCCTTAGGCATATATTGTTAAGGCAATATTTCTTTCTCAGTGGCTCCGGGAGTTGTGTCTGAGTGAGATGGACTTTGTATATGGACAAGGTGGTGACATTAAGGAAGTGATAAATGTCCCATCAAGCTGTACTATGTACTATCATTTAAAAATGATGCCCTCATTTTTTAAAAAGTTTTATTTATTTTAAGAGAGAGAAAGTGCAATTCGGGGAAGGGCAGAGAGAGAGAGGGAGAGAGAGAATCCCACACCGACTCCGACTATCAGCTCAGGGCCAGACTTGGGGCTCGAGATCACGACCTGAGCGGAAATCAAGAGTCAGATGCTCAACGGACTGAGTCCCCAAGCGCCCCTGACATCTCCTTGGTGCGATGGCATACGCATTACTAAGGATTTTTGTTTTCATTTCACAGGTTCCAATCAGTGTGCATTTTCCCCCTCTCCTTTTGTAGGATTCAAGAGGTTAAATGAAAGGGTGAAATCTGGGCAAAGGGGGTTATTCGTAGGGCATGTTAGGGTCCTTTTGGATTAATTATAAGAAGTTGGCTGAAAGCACTTGATAAAACTTCTAGGAGTCAACAGGATGTTGACATTTCTTTCCAATTGCAATACTCCAGTGAGCAAAGGCCAAGACAGATATCACTTCCCCACTATCTTTACAGCACAAGATGCTTTACTGAACACACACACGCGCGTGCACACACACACACACACACACTCATGCCGACACCCACACACAGCCTGAGAAGTCTGAAATGCCAAAAGTCACAGTTTGTTAATGACGGGGCCGGCATGAACCACTCACGTGTTTTTCCTACTTCACTTTCAATCAGCAATTGCAGTCTTCACACTGTTTACACCAGGTTTTCACAGAATGTCCTCTAATTACAATGTGAACGCAAGGAAATTGAAAGAAAATGGCGTTTTGCTTTGGATGCGAAATACATCCAAAGAGGAAATGAAACTCTTTCCCGGGGATGCGGCTGAAGAACGCGGAGGAGGAACAGGTGTCGGTCACATACCAGTCCCGACTTAAAAGCGAGCCTTAGCTAGTTGATGATATCGTGTAGCATCCATGAATAATAGATGCATATTTATGTTCCGAGTCCCTACTAGGAGCTCTGCAGTGCTCATATTCTGTAAAAATAAGAGAAAGGCACTGTTTTCACAGGGAGGATGGTAGTTTAAGGAGCTGGGTGAAAATATTAATGCAAGATGTGGATCAGACCCAGAGGATTGATAGGACAGAGCCACTAATTTGCGTCATGATAGACTGAAGGGTTTGTGTTTGTTTTTGTGGAGCTCCTTCTAAACAAGGAGAAAGGGGACAGAGGAAAAATGCCTTAGCACAATGAACCACGGGTAGAATGGCAGGGAAGGAGTCTGATGTCCCTGCCCTGGGCAAGGGACTATATTTTGGAGCGCCTTGGCCCATCACAATGGAAAGCCGGGAGATTATGGTTAGGAATCCACACTCTGTGACTAAATCCTGCCCTGGTCATTTGACATGCTTATTTCAACCTTTTTGAATGCTATCATAACAAAAGATGGCACAAAGAAGATTTCAGAGCTAGAAAGGAAACAGGAACAATGTCCAGGCAGAGCCAGAGGCAAGGAGAGAGCAGTGAGCACTGGGCAGATATTACTAATATAAATCAGACTCGCCACAGTCCTAAACTCCCAGCTGGTGAAAGGCCGAACCGGATGCTGGAAACAAAGCTTCCCGAAATCAAAAGGGCTAGTGGAGGTCCTCTTGTCAAGTTTCTGAGTCATTATTCTGTCATTAATCAATCTTACGGGCCCCATTGACTGGCAGTGTGCTGGAGTAGTCTTCCTGGATTGGCAATGCAAAATTTTCCAAAACACATCAGGTTATTTCTCCCTGTTAAATTATCCAGGCAACATCAGCTTTTCTTCTTCGTTTCATGGTAAAATACGGTATGTCTACAATAAAAAATCATCTCACCTTGAACTTCAGAGGTACTGCAAGTCTGCACCTGAAGCACGTATCACCAGATGACAGACTTTTATTCTTGACTTTGGGAAAATAAAATTCTGTGGCCTTTTAGATTGGCGCAGTGCTCTGGGGATGTGCTGAGCTGTGGCTACCGAAGCCATAGGCTTATTAGCGTATATACTCTTTTCTTCCACACTGGCTCTTAATAGGCATGAAACATTGATTACGGCAAAACTAACATAATCTTAGTTAAAATTAAAACCAGCTAGGATTCCAAATGTCCCTTCTAACAAATTCTTTGGTGTTCGTTCAAATGTAGATTAACTTAGGGTGCCTGAGTGGCTCAGTCAGTTAAGCGTCCGACTTTGGCTCAGGTCCTGGTCTCATGGTTCATGAGTTCAAGCCCCACGTCAGGCTCTGTGCTGACAGCTCGGAGCCTGGAGCCTGCTTCAGATCCTTTGTCTCCCTCTCTCTTTGTTCCTCCCCTGCCTGTGCAATGTCTCTGTCTCTCAAAAAAAAAAAAAAAATGTAAATTAACTTAATTGGTTCAGAAGTTTTCTTTTGAAAGCTTTTTCTGACATTTGTAGCTCTTTTCTTGTTTATGCTGTAAATTATCATTGTATATGTTAAAGTCACACATCTCTGGAATCCCAGGTTTGCGTTCTTTTTAATTTTTTTTCATGATTAAAAAAACCACATTATGGATTTTTCAAATATAAAAAAATTGGATCAGGGCGCCTGGGTGGCCCCATGGATTGAGCATCTGACTCTTGATTTCAGTTCAGTCATGATCTCATGATTTGGTTCACGAGATCCAGTGTCTTTTGGGGCTCTGCTCTGAAACTGCAGAGCCTGCTTGGGATTGTCTCTCTCCTTCCCTCTGCCCCTACCCCTCTCGCTCATGCGCCCTCTTTCTCTCTCTCAACTGAATAAACTTAAAAAAAAGTTACATAAAAAAAGTTGAATGATGAAATGAATTCCTGTGTATCCATCATTTAGTTAGAAAATAATCTTGAATTCATTATTTTGTCGTTGCTTTGATAGAGCATTTTCAAATATAGCTGAGATTCTAATCAGACAAACATGTTTAATATGTTCTCTATTGCTGCATGACACATCATGGCAAAGCCTGGATCTTTATTCAAAGGGCTCACCTGATTAGGTCAGGCCCCATCCAAGATAATCTCCCTTTTAATAAATTCAAAGTCAGCTACTCAGGGGTCCATATTACATCTAAAAAATCGCTTCACCTTTGCCAAATTCTGTTTGCTAGAATTGAGCCACGGATTCTTCCAGCACTCCAGGTGAGGCACTAGGAACAGGGGGATTACACATAGGAATCTCAGGGATGGGTATTATGGAGCCCATTTTAGAATCTTATATACCACTAAGACTAACTCAGCAACAGCCTTTTACTCCAAATAGTGTCTTTCATTTCTATTTTTTTAAATTTCTTTAACTGCATGTGACATACTGAAGAAGGAAAGGAAAAGCTAACTGCAAACTTGTGCATGTATGAAAAATATCAAGTATATGAAAGAAAGACTCAGGATCAAAAGAACTGGGAAAATAAAGTAGATTGACTTGAAAAGGAGTGGTAGCAACATTTGATCTCGGAAGAACTGGCCTGTCAAATAAAACTCAGAATGCGTACTTAAAGGAAATAATGCAAAATCATTAAGGTCACCAAATTAGCATTAGTCTAAAAATTTGTCCTGTGGGTTTTTATGTTTGCCTTTTTTTTTTTAAAGAAATTTAAGAGAGCACAAATGTGTTTTGTATACAACTTGCATTAAACCACCATTAACTAAATGACGCCTGTAGATTTTTAGAACTCTAACCAGGTAAAATAGAAATTCTTATCAATGCCTTAGAAAGATAACTTGGCTTATTAAATCCCTTCCCTAAACCTCTTTCTTTTTTTAAATTTGTTTTTTTTTTCCTTTTTCCCTTAGGAATAGATTGTTGAATAAATCATAACTTTTTATTATAACCCAAAATGTGACTCCTATTTATCGTTTTAACTTACTTTATACTCTTTGTCAGTCGAATGGCTCCCAAATTATCTTGTCTTGGCTGTTAGCATTATCTAAGTTTTTCTGAACTTCGTCACTGTGATGTCAAGGAGGAAGGAATATTGCTCTCTAAAGTGTTTGTTGTGGGGCATAGAATATTAATCATCTCTATTCCCCTCCATGAAAGCTACAATAAAATCTGTATCACTTTCTTAGCTTAAAACAAGTTAATTTATTTGAAAGGAATTAAAATAACTTGTCAAACATTGGCCTTTCTTGGGGAGTGTCAAAAAGAGGCAGCATATGCCGAGGAAGGTGAGATTTTTCAAAGATTAAGAACACTGTTAAGGTCACGAGCTAGGAACTGGCAGCCTTAGGGCTCCAACAAAGAATTTCAAAGTCCGTATTTCAGACCCGTTGTTTTAGTTTGGTTTTGTTTTTCCGTATATTTACATGTTGTGTGATATTCATTATGAAACAGCATCACAGGTTTTCAGATGAACTATTTTATTTTTAATTTTTGTATAAATACAGCTAGAAGTACAAAGAAATACAGCACAAAATCATCATGTTTAATAATTTTAAGGCTGTTTCTTTCAGATTAGTCTCTTGTGGATTTTGCATACTTTTTCCAACGATTCTGTGATTGATTAAAAAAAATGGGAACTACCTCTTTAATAATTACCTTTTAAGTGTGTGTCCTCTGCCTTTTGTTGTCTTAAGTATGTAGAATCTCCAGTCTTTCAAAGTAAGTTTGATTTTTTAGAAATAAATCTAAAAGTCATTAAGAACAGATGTAGTAGATGAAATATGTAATGAAGATGGATGGTAAATTGTTTTTTTTCTTCAAAACTATTTCACAATCATTAGAACGTGGTTAACTCCTATACTGCCATAAAGACTGTGTATAATCTATAAAATGTCTATGTAATCATCTTCATATTTGAGGACTGATTATAAATAATGACAATTGAAATAAGAAAGAATTTACATAATCCCAGGCTAGATGTAATTCTCCCATCTGAGAAGCATTTTAATAATTTATGATGTTTGCATTTTATCTTAAATCTTATCTGAATTACATGGTTCATAATTTATTAATGTTTTCCTCAAATCCAGTGTTTTCCTCCCAGTCCATGAAAGAGCAAGACAAATGTGTAATCTCTACTAATTTTCAAATTGTGTGACAAATTCATGTAATAAATAAGGGCTCTTCATATTAATTTTCTCTTTGAGATCAGTGTTTTTATTTAAATTTAATTTTTAGCCACCGTCCCCAAACAATTCATCTGAATGAACCAAACAGCTGACCCCTTCAAAAATCTCATTGGTTTTATGAATAATTATCACTTTATATATAGCCAGGAAATTTTCCCTACCTTCTGGAAGTTTTGTTTTGTTTTGTTTTTTGCCAATTAAATATTGTTTACTTAATTTTTTCTTTATAAATAGGCAGGTCTATGTGCATATTCCATGAAAATGAATTAAATTTCACCCACATCTGGTACTCTTTCTTTTATCTAAACTTCTATCCTGGAAAGAATCAGCAGAGAACTTCCACAAATTGTTCCCACATCTTCCATTTATAATTTGCATCTTTGCCTTTGCACTTGGACATTTTTCTGCTTGCTGCTGAGAGCATCCCTGTGTTCAGGGAACGCTCAATCCCTTCTTTGCTCCCTTACAAGGCAACATACTGCACAATTCCTCCGGTCTCTCTCTAATGGAAAATTCTCTCAGCACACACGTTTTTTTCCCAATGTACGTACTTTGTAACCACGAAGTAACCTCATCTTCAAAATAATAGCAACCAGGGGCCTCAGGGTGGCTCAGTCTGCTGAGCATCCAACTTCCAACAGTTAGTGGGTTCGAGCCCCGCACCAGGCTCTGTGCTGAGGGCTTGGAGCCTAGAGTCCGCTTCAGATTCTGTGTCTCCCTCTCTCTCTCTCTGTCCTTCCCCTGCTCGCACTCTGTCTCTTTCTCTGTCTCAAAAATAAACATTAAAAAAAAAAAGTAATAATGATAGCAACCAAAATGTGCTTGATTCCAGTCTCATAGCAGTTATTTTCTTATTTCTCTGGAACATTCACAGCGAAACTCACTGGCACTTCTGGTTTTAATTCTTTCTTTTTTGTTTGAAAAAAAATCAGTCTAATTAGCCTTTTATCTGCAGCTTTCTACAAAAACTGTTCTGGTCAACACCACAGGTATTAATGCTTCCTCCTCATGGGGAAGCTGTATATGGAATTCTGGGTTCTCAGCTTTCTTGACCCATCAGAGCACTTGACGTGGCTGAACGTCTTTTCAACCTTGAAATGCCTTCTGTGCGTGGCTTCAGACCTTGCGTGAGCTCGACTTCCCTTCTGCATACTGGATCACTTCTCATCCTTTTCCTGATGTCCACACCTCAAATTGTTGAAATGCCATTCTTCTCCATCTTTGGGCCTCTTCTCTGTCTACATTCATGGATTACGTACAGTTTTGTGTTTGTCAAAACCACGCGTGTGTTAATGATTCCCGAATTTATATCTCTGCCCCTGACTCCTCTTGAAGAGTCCAGACTCCTATCCCAACTACTTATGTACGTGACATCGCCCCTTAGAGAGATGGCTCATAGGCATCTGACTATTAAAATGTTCAAACCCAAGCCAGATCGAAGATGTCTGTTCTTTGAAAACCTCCGTTCAGTCATTGCCATATTAATAGAACTCCATTCCGTCTCCATTCTTCAGGCTCTAAATATCAGACTCCTTGAATCCTCTCTGTCCCATACTCCACATCCAAACCATCCTTTCTCCACCCTAACTTGTGGGCACCACTGACCACATCCACTGCTACCACGGTGGACGAATGCATGACCATCTCTTACCCATAACATTTCCATCATCTCCAAAATAATCCTCGTGCTTCTGGTCCAGCCATTTCTCCGTTCACTTTAGGCTCAAAACAGCAGCCAGGGTGAGACTTCATACACTGTTAGAAACATGGCCCCGCGTTTCTGAAAACTTAACCAATGGCTTTCTGTCACACTCAGAGGTAAACGCCAAAGCTCGCGCAGCGGAAATACAATAAAGTTGCTAGAATCTTGAGTGAAAACAATCCCCATGTCAGAAGTGTCGAAGTCCGGCATTAATTAAATGTGAAAAGAGATGCTAGGATACCTGGAGAATAATGTATGTGAACATTGTAATGCAAGGTCAATGAACAGCTGTCTCGCCATTTTTATGGTGAACACGGCTAATTGGAATGGGTGTAAAATTCATCAAAGACTCCATCTGAGCTCTTAAGTGCAGGTTGTTAGGGGAGGGGGCAAACATGCTTTCTAGGTGGCTTTGTGGAGTCCTACCTCACCGAGACAGACGTTGTATATGGACCAGAAAGATCGGTTAAGGGTAAAAGCCAGGGCGCCTGGGTGGCCCCAGTTGGTTAAGCATCCACCTCTTGATCTCAGCCCCGGTCGTGATCTCATGATTTGTGGGATCGAGCCCCACATCGGGATCTACGCCGACAGCATGGAGCCTGCTGGGGATCCTCTCTCTCCCGCTCTCTCTGCCCCTCCCCCACTCGTTCTCTCTCAATCATTCACTCAAAGTAAATAAGTTAAAATAAAAAGAGTAAAAGCCAAAATCCTCACAGTGACCTACAAGGTTCTACCTGTCCTGGCCCCGTACCCCTCTGATGACACCTTTCAGTACAGTTACTCAGCTCTGCCCGTAAGGGATTTCTAGCTGCTCCTCAAACATGTTTTCTCTTCACTTGCTGTTTCTTCTGCTTTGGGACACCCTTCCCACTGCTATCTGCGTGAACCCTCTCTCAACTCCTTCTGTCTTTGCTCACATATGATCCCTTCAGCGGTGTATTCCCTCACCGATATTTCAAATTGCTAGTCCCTGGGGGCACGTGGGTGGCTCAGTCAGTTGAGTGTATGACTTCACCTCAGGTCATGGTCTTGGGGTTCCTGCGTTCGAGCCCCACATCGGGCTCACTGCTATCAGCGTTGAAGCCACTTCGGATCCTCTGTCCCCATTTCTCTCTGCCCCTCCCCGTTCATGCTCTCTCAAAAATCAATAAACATTAAAAACAAAGTTTAAAGAAACTTCTAGCCCCCTGCCCTGCCCCACCAGCATGAGTCTCTCCCTAGGGTTATCATTAGCTTTTCCCCACCTCCAAAGCGTATATGTTTTAATTATGTATGTATTATCTATCTACCGCCCCCCCCAGCATGTGAGATCCATTAGGCAGGAAGTTTTATTTAGTCTATTTACTACTACATACCTGTTGCTTAAGACATTAAGTCTCATATATTAATTTCTAAATAAATATGTGTTGAATGAGGTTATACTGATCGTGTATTTTAGCGCCCATGTGAAGAATATGCAGACTTTTATTTACCAGGCTGCTGGCATCACGCCAGCGGGCAAACCCTAAAAAGTCTTTCTGCAAAAAGATGTTTCCACACAGAAACTTAGTATCAGCTTTCCTCTAGAATATCTTTGGGAGCCGGTGTGTGCAAGGATGAAAACTCATTAACCAGTTTGACAATTTTTGCTTAGTTTCACAAAGCATTTGGGCTAGACTTCAAGTATTCATTCCGCAGGAACTTAGTTTGCTGTGATCATTCTGGCAGCTAGTGATGGACACGGCCCGCCTCTTTGCTGTCTTGAAACCTTTTACCAAAATGTTCTAATTGTGTCTTCCCACTGAGGTATTTTGAAAAGTTCCTTAAATGACAACTAAGCACGGCAGTCAAATCCCTTGGCGATCTGCATATCAACAGCAGAGTTTATACTCCTACATCTGAAAAAAATTAGTAGCTGCATTGGGGTAGAGGAATGTTTTGCAACCGTTAGGTTATTATAACCTACTTAAGTAAATACAATAATAAAATGACAGACTCGGAGCGCTTCTGGGCCTCAGTTGGTTAGGCATCCAACTTCAGCTCAGGGCGTGATCTCACGGTTTGTGAGTTTGATCCCCATTCCGGGGTCTGTGCTGACAGCTCAGAGCCTGGAGCCTGCTTCGGATTCTGTGTCTCCCTCTCTTCTCTGCCCCTCCCTCTCTGTCTCTCTCTCTCTCTCAAAAATAAATAAATATTAAAAATATTGCTATCATAATTGGTAACATTTATTCGTGTTAGCCACCTTGAGCTAAGCACTTTACATATAATGCTACTTTCAGTTGAGGAAATTGACTTTGGCCCAGAAGTTCAGTAACTAGCCCAAGGTAATGCAGCCAGTAATAGGGGAACCAGAATATGGACTCACATCTGTCTGTCTCTGAAGTCCAGACTTCTCACCATCCTGGAGAGGGAAGGGCAAGGAGAAGGAAGGTTGGATACCACCTAGTAGCCCTGGTGCTGTGACCCCTGCGCAGGTAAGAATATTCGTGAAAAATACTTGCTCTTCAAGGGAAGTTCCTGTGCTGGTTGAGGCTTAATTACACACAGTGCAATAACCCTGAAACCTCGCACAGCTTGTCTGCGCATCTGGGTAACCGGTCTTGCAGGGGAAGGATTGACACTAGGGGTCAGAAAAACCTGTTCTTGTCTGGTGTTTGCCACTTACCGGTTATGTGACCTTGGACAAGAGACTTATGGCTTTAAGCTTGAGATGACAGAGGGATAAATAAGTATAATGTTGCCGCCTCGATCTACTTTTCAGGGCTTTATAGATTGAAGTGAAACTGTACTTTATAATATCCAAATATAAGGCATTACCATTGTTAATATCACTGTAGCCATAGGCATATTTCATTCTTCCGTTCCTATTTTATTAGTCTTTTAAGGAATCGCATGATGTTCTTAGATGGAGTGGGCAACCTGGTCTCTTTCTTAACAGATTCAATTTCAGATCATTAAGGAGGAGAAAGAAATTGAGCCGTGCCTTTGGGCGCATCCTGGCAAAGTAAAAAGTGGCAGGATTTCAGTGGGATAAGGAGGAAACCGTGAGACGCGTCACTGGCGTAAATTTATATTTGGAGAAAGGATCCCTGGAAAGGGGGGTCTCGGAGGACATGGGTGATTTCTAAAAATGAGTACAGTCAGAATGTGCTTGTAGTTGCAAAATGTTTTCTCGCGTGGTTCAAATTCCTCACACGACCCCAAACAAATAAGCCTTGTCAGCCATGTGTCTCCTTCATCCACCGTTCAACGCTTCTTTACCTACAGAGAAGAATTCAGAACGTATCTTACGCGGCCAAGGTAAGCAAGATGATCATTTCAATATGCGCAAGCTTGAGGTCAACGATAGCCAAGTACATAAAAATTTATTTTTGTTTTAATAGATTGATGTCTAATTAGCTGACCAATGGGGGGTAATGCTAATAGTACCAGATAACTCAAGTAAATGTTATTTAACAGCATGGGGCTCCAGTAACACAGGAACAACCTTCTAGGCATTATATCATCTAAGCCCAGGAAGCCCCCCTGTGGTGGCAGCATTGCATTATTTAAAATCAGTTCATCATGTTCCCCACGGGTATTGGCCACCTTTCGAAACTGTCTCTGGTCGTGAGGTATTTGTGCCTGCGCTGTGATAATGAATCTCTCCTATAATCTCCAAAACTCATGCAGATGATGTTTAGAGATTCCAGAAGAAAAGAATGCCGAGGGATTCTCCTCCCTGCTTAATCCCTGATTAAATAAAATTAGATGGTATAATTGCATTAATTTCAGAGTCCACGATACCTTTATCAAACATCTTTTCGTTTTATAGCGTGGTCTTCTGTTGTCTTATTCCAGCAGGGTTTTTGTTTTTTACATTTTCATAACATTTTAACCTTACTGTATCTTCTATAAGATAACCACTACAGAAATTTGTATAGGTGAAAAGGAAGATGAATGGTTAAGGAGGACCCAGTCCTGCGGCTGTTCTCAGAGGTTGTAGGTCAGAGTTCATTGGGGGAGGAGGGTTCAGATTACCCAGTCAGGTGAGAGGTGAAGAAAGGCTAAAACACGGGACGTTAGATAGAGATAACCAGACACTGGGTTTCATTGGTATCCCAATGCTGCACATGTCCTACCTAAAACCTATGTGGATTTGTTCCAAGACTTGGGAATTCCCATAACAAAGATGTCCCTCCTGTTAGGCATGGTCCCACATACTCTGTCAATTCCCTCAGCTCCGACAAGAATCCCATCTCTCTCTTCCTTGCACAGATCTTCACAACTTGTAGATACTTTTGGTCCCCCCCCCCAAATTTAGTTTATGTTTAACTAGAGCACTCAATAACCCAGAGGAAAAACAACATAGTCTTGAGTCGTCCTTCAGTGAGAGATAGTCAAAAATACCTGTTTAAAGCATGGAAAATTCAAATCCTCCAAGGTCAGATGGTTCCCCAAACAAGCTATCAATTGATGGAAGAGGGTTCTGGCTTCCCATGTGCAGTAGCCACTCCACTTTGAGGCAGTGGTGCAAAGGCTTTCTCAGAAGTTCCAGAACCCTGTGACCGGTACCCATCTCCAGCCATCTGCATCTAGCCCAGAGCATCCACTGTGCCTTCAGCAGTTTCTTTGACTGAATGATCTTCAAGGGTTAGTGAAGGTTCAAAAAGCAAGGGCGAAGGAGGGCACCGCGTACCGTCATTTACAACATTCGAGTCCTGCTTCGACTTATACATCTGTTGGGGGGGGTGGGGGGGACCTCCAGTTGGGAGTGGGAAGTAGGGATCTTCAGAGAGGGTTACAGGAACTGGTTTGTTGCAAGGTACCTCTTGAGACTGCTGGAAGCACTTGAAGAGAACCTGATTTGTGTCCTGACAAATAGGGGTGAGGTGGTGTTTGGTGAAGAGACTGATCAGAATGACGAACATCATCCACAAAGGCCAAGCGCCTCTGACTGGGACGAATCATATGAGCCTCTTGGGCAGCACCAGCCGCGACCAGCACTCTGCGTGCCTCCGGCTGGTGGTGTAGTAAGGCTTCCACTCCATAGCACTGACCATACCACCGAAGACATTTTAGATGCTTGGGATAGACAGAATCCCAAGCGGGCTCTGCACCACCAGCTCAGAACCTGATGCCAGGCTCGAACTCCCAAACCATGAGATCATGACGTGAGCCGAGATCAAGAGTCAGATGCGTAACCAACTGAGCCACCCAGGCGCCCCTTCAAGGATATACTTAATGCAAAACTCCTCCCCTCCAGACAAAGCTGTGAGCACGGATTCTGAGTGGTTGAACAAGACAGGGGCTCCTGAGACCTGGGCACTGCCGTGAACCTCCCCCGATTGGTGGACAAGACTTGGATCCGAATCCCGTTCATGCCAACATCTCTGCCACTGCACTGTGCCACGCCGCTAACCCTCTGGCCATGCCACCTGCTCTTCTCAAGCAGGTTTTAAATCCTGGGTGTGTTGGTAGGTGATGGAGGGGTGGACAGACATACGTGTTCATCAAACGAGTACCGTTTCCACTTCTTTCATTCGCCCGTTGCGTTTCTTGAGTTCTCTACTTTTTGCGAGTGTAGCATTCATCTTTGTATAACGCGGTGACAAGGGGTATACGAATGTCCCTACTCTCACAGCGGAGTCAATAATTGGTCTCGTGACTTAGCTGAATATTTCAAACGAGAGAAACAACCCTTCCTAGCTGAAAGTCTCAAGTGAGAAGACATACAAGAAGTGTGCCCATAAACATAAACAGAGGTGCCCACTCTCATACGTTACAGAGTTGTGTACGATTTATTTTACTTTATTTTCTTTTCCGGGCAGCTCTATCCAGTGACATCACGTGGATTATGTCTCAAAGGCCGCATTCTTGTTTGAAAACCTTCAACAGGAAATTCTGGGGTTGTAACCTGAGTTTCTAATTCTAACAGCCTGAGCTGATTTAGAATGCAAGTTCCTGACATCTAACCGATAAGAGGCCGGTTACCAACCGTTAGCCTGGGGCTGACAGAGCCCTGAAATTGTATTTCTCTATCTCATCTCCCAGTTGCTTACTAATTAATGGCCGTAAGGTTTCACCAGGTATAACTGGCCTCGGGGTACCTCCCTCTTTATTTTGGGGGTGAAAAGGTGTCCACTTCCGGATCCCAGCTCTGACGGGAGGAACATTCTATCTCAGAAACACTTGCATGAAAAATAGAAAGTATAGGGCGGGGGGGGTGGGGGTGGGAATGAATGTGAGGCCCAAATAAGCTAGGTCATAAAGATGTTAAATACTCTTCTGCCAGCCAAAAGTAATTATCATCATGAATTTAGAAACTATGAATTGAGGATTTGAAGGACTTACTGTTTTAATTTTAGGTGTTTGGGAAGTTTCAATAGTAGCTGCCTTTATAGCAGTAAGCTAATGGAAGTTAATACAAAGTGTGTTCTTTGACGTCTAGTTTGAAAAAAAAAGGAAAAAAAAAGATTAAACAAGATAGGAAATTATGTAAAATAGGTAAATATGCTTATTTCTTTTTATTATTTCGTTTATTTCCATCCGAACTGTGCAGTTAGACGTTCTCTACGAAGTTTGTATGTGGGAGTGGCATCGGTGTTTCTTTTTTTTTAATTCCTTTTTTTTTTTTAACATTTATTTATATTTGAGAGACAGAGCATGAACAGGAGAGGGGCAGAGAGAGAGAGAGGGAGACACAGAATCGGAAGCAGGCTCCAGGCTCCGCGCTGTCGGCACAGAGCCCGACGTGGGGCTCGAACTCAGGAACCGTGAGATCATGACCTGAACCGAAGTCAGAAGCTTAACGAACTGAGCCACACAGGCACCCCAATCAGTGTTTCATACAGAATACTGATTCATATTGTCTTTCAGCTTTAGTAGATCTTGGCAAGCCTGTCCTCCCTTCAAACGCATACATGCACGCACACCCACGCCGGCCCGCACACATGCATACACATACACACACACTTTCTTTAAACGTTTTACTTCCGGTGTTACCTTAAGCTCCTAAGCATGACAGCTTGGGAGCCCACTGTTAAGTGACATTTCTCCAGGTCACTGCTTCTGGTTACAGCTTCTGCCCAGAAAATAGGTTGTGCTGTGTTTTCCCTCAGCTCATCAGGCACAGCTTCCTGTTTGGCAAAAACAACAACATCCAACTGCAATGATTGAGGTCATTATAACATCTTGTTCAACGTAAGCGAAACTGAGTTCTTTCGAACGCTGACTAAAGATCCGACACTCAGGCTCGGTCTGGGAGAAGGGGGAATATTGACGGGTTACAGACCTGTGGAGTCTAATGAAAGAAAGATCAAAAGAAATCATTAGGGCTGGATTATGGATGTTGAGAAAGGATGGTATGAATGTGTACTGAGTTTTAATGACAGCAAGCTAAAGGTTGTTGATTAGAATTCATTATTCTAGAGAGTGTTACCAACCTTAAAAGAATGGTCTTAATTCCTGCCCCACACCCCTACAAAGAGGCAACCTAAAAATAATGATGCTTCAGTTGAACTCTAAACGCAGAACCAGAAGTGATTTTAGGTGAAGAAACTCTTAAGAATGAGTGAGAGGGAGACAGTGGTTTATGCTCCTCTCTCCCCGGGCTATGGGGCCAGTGCGGTATTTGGTGAGATTTCCTCAGGGGTGCAAGACCAGGTGGTTCATCCATCTTCTCAATAAGGTGGTGCCAGCCAGAGCTTTGAGTCGCTAAATCCAGTCTGGGAAGCAGCTGCTGTTCTTTTCCTTTTGTTGTGGTTCATCTCAACTAAAAAGACTACTTGATGGTAGAAGAAAACTGCAGTCCCATTTATTCTGATTATATTACGCGCAGAATTCTAAGATCAGAGGAAGGACCCCATGATTTCGAACGAAGAGGAATTTGCAGAGGTGAATGTGGAGGCTGGGCGCAGGGCTATCGTGAGTCAGCGCAAGACAACGTAAACACCGCTGGGTGGTGGGTGGATTGTTTCGGGTGGTGATGATGGGCCGTTGAGGGGGATGTCTCAAGGCTTTGAAACCTGTCTTATCTGTATTCAAGGAAAAATATGAAGACCGTGAACAAGTTGCTTTCATTTCTGGGACCTCGGCCATCTCAGCTGTGGAGGTGAGATGAGTTCTATGATCCCGAAGGTCCTTCCAACTCAAGCGCGCTCTCACTCCAGCTCTTGAGTTATTTTGTAACCACAGAGCATTCTTATGAACCAACAACACGCGAGCCTTTATCACCTTAGAGCAGATTCTCGTTCGCTGGTGGACTTCTATGACCAATCAAGTTGCCATACAGTTGGATGTTACTGCAGCCGTAGACCTGTGTATATTTCCTGTAAGGTCATTACAAAAAAATAATGTCTCCGTGCACACCTCCATATTTATTTCATTCACATATTTTGAAATTATCACAGGGTCTCATAAATACCTTGTCAACATCAGTTTGGTCGTAAGGTGATATCATGTAAGCGTTCCAAGCGATGTTGCCAGAGGTACCCTATATGCGTTTTTGTGTGTATGTGCCCGTCCCCACGCATGTGTGTGAGCACCTGGGGTAGCACAGCCATAGTGTCAATTGCGATGACGATCAGAAACGAACTCCCAGACCTCAGTACTCTTCCCTTCCCATCCAGAATACAGGACGGCGGTCCGACCGGTCTGTGCGATCTACAAATCTGAAAAGATCCCTCCCGATTCCGGGATTCCAAATGATCTTAGGACCAAATGCCAAACTCTTGACACGAAACGCAAAGGCAGCTCAACGCTGAAGCTGCGTTTACTTCTCTAGGCCGTGGGTCCACGTTTCTCTCCGTGACACAGTTTGAGTGCCAGCCGTGCCGACCGACTTTAAAATGCCCGAATTCTCCATTTTCTTTCCAGTGTTAAGCCCTCGTAGGGTCTGTCTCCCTTGACGGAAATACGCTTCACCTGCTTCCTTGACAGCCGACCCCTTCTGTTGCTTCAGGCTTCAGCTGGGTAAATTTGTCTTTCCGTGAAGGAGAGTATAATTATTTCATAATGTCGGTTCTGCATCTGACAACAGAGAAAGAACCTAAGACTGTAAGTAATTGATTCATAGTTATTGAGCACCTGCTACTACTGTGTAAAAATGCCACAGGTGACATAAACAGGAACAAGATCCAGACCCCAGATTCCCGATTTGTGGAATATATACACACAATAGTCATAATGCAGAACGCTACCTCGGGAGTGCAGGCGCCGTGGTGATTTAGAAAAGCGGGTGACCACATTCTGTTGAATTCGGAAAACAACTTAATCTGACGTTATTCTAAGAGTTTCCAAACTCCATTGGCCCACAGGACCTTCCGCTCTCAAAGATACCCCTCAGTCTAATCTTGGGTCATTCCGCAAGGATCAAGTGAGTGAATCCTAGACCCCCAAATTCCCATCAAATTACTGGTTTTCCGTGGCTTTAAAAAAGTTTGAAAGCCACAGGTGTTTTCTACTTGAATACTATTATAGTATGACATTAGCAGATACTCTCAAGTTGATTTTCACTTTCAAGGACATTGCTGGATATCAAATGCACGGTGTCTGTAGCAGAACTTGTAGCCCAGGTCACTGAAGCGAAATTGTGATTCGTCAGTTCATGGCCATGTGTGATATTGAGGCACCTCAGGAAACCTCACACTTACCAGGTGCATTCATTATTCTTTCTTCTCTTTTAGTAAAATTTCACAGGAAAGATATTTGTTGGAAATTACTGTACAACACTGTGATCTTTGAGAATGAGTCAATGTCCGATGTTAATTGCAAATGTGTCGATACGGTGCAGTGGGAGTTTCGGTTTTTTGAAGCAGAGGAAAAAGGTACTGAGCTTAAGAACTATAAACTCCAAAAATATCTGTGGAAGAAAAATGACATCTTAACTACAGTACTTTTTTTTTTCTTTCATCTGAATATGTGTTTTACCATATGATTTGAACTACTTTTAATTCCTGTCTTAATCCTGCTTCGTTGTGAGCTAAACTAAGCATCCTTCTCTAGGATTCAAGAGTTCACTGTATGAGGTAAATTAACTCTTCCAGTGCTCTGGGGTACCAATTAATGCCCCAGAGGAGGTAAATTACTAAATGGTACCCCGCTGCTCTAAGAAGACTGAATTTGCCTCAAATGGTTCACTTGCTCTCTGTTAGAGAGTAGATTACTCCCAATGGTTCTCTATAGGACAGGGTCCATTTTTAAATAGGAAATTAGATGCCCTATGATTGGCAGGCTAGACCTTCCCAAATGTGTCATAGGATAGTCATGATTAGATTACCAGAATCTATAAATGCCTGTAATGAAAGCTTGACGAGTCGACCAGTAAATGTAAGGGCATGGAACAGAATATTTAGAATATTTGAAAAGTTTGAAGTTTTGTAAGCATAGTGAGAACCAGATATTTGATTTTTATTATTAAGGTGGAGCCGTCTATCATCGTTTAGAAGCATTTTGTAGTGTAGTATCACACTAACATGTTACAAAATGGTGTTCATCCTTTTATTCACTAATAAAAGGACAGAAAAATGGGGGTGCCTGGGTGGCTCAGTCAGTTGAGCATCTGACTCTTGATTTCAGCTCAGGTCATGATCTCATGGTCGTGGGATCAAGCCCTGCATTGGGCTCTGTGCTGAGCATGAAGCCTGCTTAAGATTCTCTCTCTATCTGCCCCTCTCCCCCACTCATGTGTTCTCTCTCTCTCTCTTTCAAAAAAGAAATATATACATATAGAAAAAAGATGCAGAAATGCAGAATATTTTTCACTCTAGCTTCCTTTGCAAATGGATTTTTAATGTTGCTTGGATACTCTCACTGCTTTAGAAGATACTTTTTCGATGAGTCTATTAGAAAGTTTTGCTTTATATGGAGGCAAAAACTGCTTTCCAATATCTTCATTTGTTCATCATTGCACAAATAGTCGTGAGTGCCTCGTACATGGGAGACCGTAAAGGGAAGGGCGGAATTCATGCCATCTTGAACTGTGAGAAGAACAAACACAAAACCATGAACATTAAATTGCGATAGGTGATAATGAAGAAAATAAAGGAGAGTCCAGGGTCGAAAATACTTGGGGTGGGGAAAGTGGGGGGGGGTTGGATAACCCTAGGTGAGGCACCGTGGAATGTTGTATAAGAGAATAAGAAGTTATACTTACATTTAATCCTAAAGGTTGTGAAGGAGCTGCCTTTGAAAAGCAGAGGGGGGCGGGGTGAGTACGTGGGAAATGTGCTGAGACAAAAGAGATGCCGTGGGCCTCGTGACGAGACACAGGTGAACAAGGAGAGGGGTGGATGGGGGCGGGAATTGAGATGGAAGGAAGGGCTGGTGTCACCCCGGGCAGGGCCTTGTAAGCCAACCTGAGGAAGGCGAATGTCCTTTCAAGTTCAGTGGAAGAATGGCTAAGTAGATGAGTGCCATCATCTAATTAGTATATGAAATAGCAATGATATTGAATATTCACAGAGCCCCTACTCTGTGCCAGACACATTTTTCACGACTCAGCACACGCTGATATCTCTAATAACCCCGTGAAATGGAACTCACGTAAGGCCCAGAACAGTTCCGTGGCGTCCAGAGTTGTCCAGCTAGCAAATTCCATCACTAGAGTTTAAACCTGAGCAGCGTATACCCTCACTAGTAACCACCCCTGTTTTCCTAGCTAGTTAGCGACATCTATCAACTTTTAAAAGTTACATAAGCAGCATTAAACAGTGCTTAAGTGCATGAGAATAGATGAAGGTTTTTTGAGGACTGAGTTTATGTTTAAAGTTTATTTATTTATTTTGAGAGAGAGAGAGAGAGAGAGAAGGAGTGATCAGGGGAAGGACAGAGATGGAGAGAGGCAGAATCTCCAGAAGGATCTGGACTGCACAGGACCTGACGTGGGGCTCGAGCCCACGAAACCATGAAATCCTGACCTGAGCTGAAATCAAGAGTTAGGACCCTTAACTGGCTGAGCCATCAGGCCCCCGGGACGGAGTTTTGGAAGAAGACCCAGGACTGAGCCCTGTGTGCTCCTGGCAGTATACACAGAATAGAATGATAAAGCTAGCAAAGGCCACTGAAAAGCAGTGAGCCAGTAAAAGGGGGGCACTGCCGATGGAGAGGTGGTAGGGAACCAAGGTGGGTGTCCTAAGATGAAACGAAGGTCAGTCGTGCTTCATGCTGTGGAGAAGTGAGTAGACATCTGTGCCTGATTAGATCACGAAAATCCTTCACGAGCAGGCCAAGAGAAATTTCACGGAGAGGCCTAAAAAAAAAGGCTGATGGATGGGAGTAAGAGTGAAAAAGATGAAGTCAAGATGGAATATATGGACGAATGTTTAGAATTCTGTTGGTGGAAGAGAAATAGCTAGAGAGAAAGATCGTTTGGGTCAGGGAGAACACACACACACACACACACACACACACACACACACACACACATAAGGAAAGAACAACCAAGCATATGCACACGCTGATAAGAAAAAAGGGAGCCTTTGAACATGCAGGAGAGAAAACAATATCAATGTATAAGTTTCTTTGAGGAGACAAAGCAAGAGAAGATTCAGGGAAGAAATGGGAGGTTCAGCATTTGCTGGAGAAGGGATTGTCCTGATTGAGCGTGTGTGAGAAAATGTTTGTACTTTGGCCAGTAGAAAACTTTGGCCAGTGGGTTCTTGCTCTGCATTGAGAAAAAGGCAAATAGGGGCGCCTGGGTGGCTCAGTCGGTTCAGCATCTGACTCTTGATTTCGGCTCAGGTCACGATCTCACAATTTGTGAGATTGAGCCCCCCGCATCGGGCTCTGAACTGACATTGCAGAGCCTGCTTGGGATTCTCTTTCTCTCTCTGCCCCTTTCTAATTCTCTCTCTCTCTCTGTCTCTCTCAAAACAAATAAAAAAAAAAAACATTTAAAATTGTTCAAACAAAGAAAAAGGCAAATAATTAGAAATATCTGATATTGTTGATAATGGGCCTCCATCTATACTAAAAGCTTCACATAGGTTATTTCCATTAATTTTCAGAGAACGCTTCTCAGAAAATTCTCAGAAAAAAAAATTTAATTTTTAATTAACAGCTGACGGAACTGAGACTCACAGGAATGAAGTGACGCGCCCCAAATCACAAATCCACTCGTTGCTAGAGCTCAGAGTCTGGAGGTGATCAGCCTGGCACCAACATCTGATTCCAGAGCTAGAGACTGACTTCCTTAGTCCCTAGTACGTGAGAGGTGAGGCTCAGAGAGCTACCCCAGCCTTTCCCAGTGTATGCACCTGTTCGCTGACAGGCCTCAGTGTTCTTCCTCCACTCCACCCGATTCTCCTGCTTTAGAGGCAGGAGGCATTTTAAAGTAAAACTACGTGAGTGTGTAGAGTAGGAACTTTATTCACTGAAAATTTAGTGGAATTTGGGGGAGGGGAGGCTGTAAAGGTTAAAATCGTAAGAATCCGATATGATTGTTTCTCAAGACAGGAAAACACGAAGTCAAAGAGAACTCTTCGTATCACTCGTGTAAATTTTCCTAATGCAGACTCCGTGTATATACAATTAGTTTAAAAAAAAGCATTTTCCAAGTGGCTGATTAACTTTTAATCAGAATGCTAAGATGATTAGACACAGTCTGATTATGTCAGAAAAGGTGCAGTGCAAGACAGTGTTGTGCTTTTGGTACACATGTGCAATTTAAGAGGAAGTTCAATAATTTTTCGTGTAACAGACCTGGTCAAAATTAGCAGCGGCAGTTTTCCAAAGGCTGTACGTGTGTCTGTTAATATTTCCTGTATAACGAGAAACATTGCCAACTTTGACATTTTTTCTAACAGAACGGCTGTCACCCCTAGAAGCTCTTAGAGTAAAAATGCTAAGAGGAATTTTACATTTCATATTTGAAGGAAACTATCTGTTTTCCATTCAGTCTTACTATTCATTGTATAGTTTCAGTCTGCTTATAGAAATGCAGTATCCTGAAGATTTTTTGCTTGCTTATTTTTTCCCAACTCTACTATGCACCATTTAATATGCACATCTTTTACTCCAGCCCATGGTGTCCACACAGACATCAAACAGACCTTCACACGTGGAACCCAACAGCACCTCAATCAATTCAGATCCTGCAGACTGTGCATCTCTCTAAGGAGACTCCGAGTGTCCCATAGGCTCATGCACCTGCCCCTCAAAATGGCGGTCAACTTGATCATACAGCTTGTCTTCGTTTCCCTTCTTCCTTTTCATTCCCTCGTTCCTCACACAGGCTCCCCAGGGTGGCTTTCCCAAATAAGCTAAGTGCGTGGCCCAGGCTAACACACCGGCAAGAATTAAATTTCTATCGTAGAAGCATAAAGAGAAGGTACATATATCTTTTGAGTTGCACATCCATGTGCCAAAATAAATCTTACTTTGTTAAAACGTTCACACACAATTTTATTTCAGTGTTTTTCAGCTTTTTGTCTGGGTGTGTGATTTTTATAAGATAAATATTTTAGGTTGTTGAAGATCTAGGAATTTACCTCATTCTTTAAAATGAACTATAATATGGTAACACAGGTCAGTTATGTTCTGTTGTTTACAGCAATCACACGACCTGCAAAGGAATGAAATCCTGCCATTTGCAACACATGGATGGTTCTAGAGGGTATAATGCTACGTGAAATAAGTCAGTCAGGGAAAGATAAATACCATACAATTTCACTCATATGTAGAATTTAAGCAACAAAACAAACGAGTAAAGAAACAGACCAACAAAAAAGCAGACTCTTAAATACAGAGAATGAACTGGTACTTACCAGAGGGGAGGTGAGTGGGGGAAATATGTTAGAGGATTGGGAGTACACTTATCATGATGAGCACTGAATACTGTTTAGAATTGTCAGATCATTATATTGTGCTAAAACTAATATACTGTACTGAACTAATATTGTACTGAAACTAATATAGCATTGTATGTTAATTATACTTCCATTAAAATTTTAAAAGATTAACATAAAAATCAATCACTCATATGACCAGTCACGTTCCCTTTTCATGAGCCCATCCCTTTTTTTTTTTTTTAAGTTTATGTCTTTATTTTTGAGAGTGAGGTTGAGGGAGAGGAAAAGAAAGAGGGAAAGAGAATCCCAAGCAGGTTCTGCACTGTCAGTGCAGAGCCCAATGCTGGGCTTGAGCCCACAAACCCTGAGATCATGACCTGAGCCGAAATCAAGAGTTGGACCCTTAGCCAACTAAGCCACTAAGTCCCTATGAGCCATTCCCTTTTTGGTACCTGACAGTTGACATGAAAAAATGTTTATTAATTTAATAATCCAACAGTAAGTCAAATGGGCTTCCCTCGTCGGAAGTAGAAATGATAGGAAGCTTGCAAAATAATTGTTCCATCAGGCTAAGAATAAACATAATCCTGAGGACGAATTAGTCATCACACTATACCGCTTATTAAACATCTGCATGTGCTTCTTTCTTCCTGTGCTGAGTACCCAGAAGGTCCATTCCTGGTTATAGGGAGTAAAAAAAGAATTCTTACGGTCTTCACCAGGGCTGTGCCTTAACAGGAGAATTAACACCTATGTTGTCTATAATAATGAAGATGTTTTTATTTTTGCTTCGATTTCCTTTTCATCGTGCCATTGATGGAATCTGACCCAAAGGATGGGTAGAGAAACATAGGTGTAGATATGGATATATGGAGAGAGATTTCAATACTGACAATGTATATCCTGCTAAATTTAATCGTTTTCTCATACTTCTGAGACATAGTAAGAGTTGGAGCTGAGAATTTTTCTTAAAATAGTTTTTACCCACAGTATCAATATATGTTGTTATAAATACCAGAATAATGAATTCGTTTGGATTTTTGTTATGTGTTTCTGATAACGATTTTTTCTGATGAGGTTATTAACAACCTGAAAAACAATATATCTGGACAAGATAAGCCAGCAGCTTCGAATCCACCGGAAAGGAGTCTTGAATCACATTACCATTTAGACAACAGTAATGGGAAGCAAACCTACAGATACCATTAAAACCTCAAAGAAAATTCCTCCACAAAAGGAATTTTTGACATCAGATGATGGGCCCGAGAAGACCAAAGGGACTTGGGATGTGTGCTCAAAATTGGCCTTTCATGTGTGTTTATGTATTCAGCTTGTCCATCCATCAAAAGCTCCACCTGTCTTGGCGATATCGCCCATTATTTATTTATCTGCAGAGAGAGTAGAGTCTGAATTGATCTTTATTTCAGTCATGTCCTGAATGTAAGAATTGTGAAGAGCAGTTTGGAGCCAGTACACATCCTTTTTCTAAGAAAGAAGCTGTACTTCACGGGGATCTGGAGTCTTGAACTTCAGATCTACTCTTGGAGAATAACATACAGTTCCTAGGAAACCTCCTCCTGTCCCGCGCCCCCCCCCCGGTCTATTTTTAGACAAATGTGGACATTTCATCCAGTCACCTGATGAAACTAAACCTGATATAATGTTTCTCAGTTTTATCTTTCCTTGGAAAACTGTAGTTGATTAAAAATAATAATAATAATAATAATAATAATAATAATAATAAAGTGTTTAAAAAGAGTTGCTTTGAGAACTGTCATCTAAACTACATAGCATTGTACGAGACCCAAGAAACGACAACCAGGATATTCCCTTGTCTACCAGTGTTTTGAAGGAAAGTGCATGATTTCTTTCTTCAGCCAAGGAGACCAATTGGCAATGACTTCTGGTAGTGGTTCCTTACATTTATGGCAAATTTACTATGTGTCACCCATTGTACTACATGCTTTATATGACTCATCTAACTGAAGTCTGTGAAATGCCCTGGATACTTACTATTCAATCTATTTTAGGGGCACCTGGGTGGCTCAGTCGGTTGAGTGGCTGACTTCAACTCAGGTGATCATCTTATGGTCTGTGAGTTCGAGCCCTCCATTGGGCTCTCTGCTGTCAGCGTGGAGCCCACTTCGGGTCCTCTGTCCCCTTCTCTCTCTCTGCCCCTCCCCTGCTCATCCTCTCTTTCTTTCTTTCTCTCTCAAAGATAAATAAAAATAAACCTGTTTTAGTTAAGTAACCTACTCAATTTGTAAGTGGCAGAGCCAGTGGTGTTAAACATTTCATTCCATGCCTGTGTGATTCAGAGAACAAACCACCATGTACACCTTTGGGATACTTATATACTAAGCAAGCTCTTTAACGTAAGAACATAAAAAGTTGTACAGGACACTGCTCATAGATGAAACAGTGTATTGGGGATGATAGCGAGATGGAAAAGAAGGATTTCACTCTTAGGAAGCCTGCAGTTTAGTAGTGGGGATAAAGCAAACCCACATGTTTGTAATAAAATGGTTCCTATCTTTGTAGCCTTAGAAGTTGACAAAGTTCTTTCAGGCATTTTAATTTCATTTCCTTGTATCCAATGTTTTCATCACTAAGCTCTCTATACCTCTCAGACTCTTCTATACATGGCTTGATTGTTTTCTTAGCCTTCACATAAATCCATTAAAACTTCAAGACAGACATGTTGATTACACCTTCCTTCTTAGTATTAATAAAAATGTATTAGTACTAAGTACATATGTACTTATATGTACTATGTACTTAGTACATAAAAATTTATGTAAAATATATATGAATATATATAAATGATGATTTCAACATCTTATGTGATGAAATGGAATATATTTGTCGTAAGTGTATGATTCAGTATAATTGAAACATTTATTGGCTTGGCACTGGTCATCAAAGAGAGCAGAGTAGGGACCTCTTGGCCAAAGTCCCCTACCCCCCCTTCCTCCCACCTTCTTTTCTCTCATATGATGAGTAAGAAAGGTCTCTTCTTCCTCCAAGGCTGTGCCTTCCAAGTCTTCTCTGAATTCTCTCTTGCTTTGTGTTCTCAGTTATGTCCATATTATAGATGTCATATTTCTCTTCTTAAACTCCAACCGCTCCCTTTCCCTAATGTGTCGTCATATGGACTGTATCCTTACATATGGTTGTGCTCATGTGTGTCTATGCCTGTGTTTGTGTGTGTGTGTGTGTGTGTGTGTGTGTGTGTGTGTGTATTCTCTCTTGACCCCCTGTCCCTCTCCTGCTATAGCTCTCTTTGTATCCAAGGGGGAAATTTTTCCTAGAAAGCTTAAATGAATGGCTCAGATTTAAAGTAGGACAAAATACACAGCAAACTAATGTATACCTGGGATGTGGGCAACAGAGCACATATATATTGTAAGGTCAGTGAATTAGGGTATGAGCAAAGAGCTCAGCTGTGGTGTTCAGTCTAGCATTTAGAACTGGCTGTGCCATTTACCTATCTCTTTGAGATTGACGAAATCACACAAAATCCGTTTCTTCATCCGTAATAATAGCTTCCTCTGCTACTCAAAGTTGCAACCTCAATAAAAAAAATACACAAAAAATTTCAAAAAGCCAATCTCTGTTAGAAAGCTTTACAAACTACGTGGACCTCGCCTGATACAAATATGAGCTGCCATTGCCTTTCATTGAGATAAATGTCCTAGTGACTCCTCAGCATTCACAAACAAATCATTCTCTTATCCCCAGTTTTGCTCATTTATGCAGCTCCCCCGTTTACCTAGAGCACAGGATTGCTATATTCCAAGTAACTGTCAGGGGGTATAATATCCAATTCACTGCTGCTCAGTTCATCAGGAGTGAAAAGGAGAACCCACGGATGCTTACCTGAATGATAAGCCATTCTTTCAAACTTGTAGACATCCTAAATCGTATTACTGGATTAAGCTATCCAGTCAGGAAGCCTGGAGAACCCATCAAGGTAGTGCCCTATGAAATATGTTTGTTTAATTGTTTTAAGTAACATTTGGAATGATAAAGTTATATAATATAAAAAGTTAGATTGTAGAAAAAAGAGAGCTTCCTGTGAATTGTTTCACTTTGTAATGGAAGGGTATTATTAAGTCTGTTACATGCCATCTGCTTCTACTGAAAGGTCTCAGCATCACAAATAGCTGGGCTTCGTCCAGAAATTGCGTGTTTAAATCTAATCATCACTCATTTGTATACGTGGCCGTGCCCTTATCACGTGAAAGGTGTATATGTGTCCCACCTCTTGCAGATACGCAGACTTCATAGAATAAATTTTCATACATTTTTCTGAGCCCGTCTCATTCTTGATCTTAGCGTACGTTCCATACTGTCCTTTCCCTTTGGATCATTTTCCTTTACCAGCATTGTTTTTAATGTGTGTACACGTTTGTGTGTGTATTTTAGTGGATTATATATGCACTTGGTCAAACATCAAACAACTGGAAGAGGAACGCAGGGATCCCCTGCTATCTGAAATCAGAGTATTCCTATAATAACTTTCATGAGAAGCAATTGCCATTAACTTATAGGGAAAATTTTTTTACGTGTTCCTAGACCAAACAGTAACCTGTCTCAGGATTCTCTGATACCTTAAGACACATCTTGCTAACGAATGCACAAAATCAGTCGAGATTGTGTTTCTACACATTCTAACCAAAGGAACTTTCTGATTTTTACCCTTTCACTCCTTCTCTTTATTGGCAGTTATTTTTTGTTGTTTTACTAATTTTGAAGCCCTTTTCTTGTAAAGAAAATAGGGGTTCTGAATACATGATATGTATCCCAAGTTGCTGCTCATTTTTGACTTTTGCTTATAATGTTTTGATATCCACAGATTGCTAATATTTATTCTTTTTATCAGCATTGGGATTTTTAGTCTTTGGATTTGAGGTCATGCTTAGAAAGGCTTTTCCTAAATGACGACTTTTGCGTATTTTTATTCATTGTCATGTCTAAATCTTGCTAAATCTGGGATTTATTTTGGAGTAAGAAGTGATAGCTCCAACTTGGCCTCTATTTTGTCTCGTTGTTATTTTTCATCTAGGTGCCTTCCAGTTGCATAAAACCATGTACGAAAAACTCATCTTAATGATTTTAAGTGACATCATTATTTATTCATTAAGTAAATATTTATTGGGGCACCAGGGTGGCTCAGTCAGTTGGCGTCCAACTTCGGCTCAGGTCATGACCTCACGGTCCATGAGTTTGAGCCCTGCATCGGGTTCTGGGCTGACAGCTCAGAGCCTGAAGCCTGTTTCGGATTCTGTGTCTCCCTCTCTCTCTGACCCTCCCCTGCTCGTGCTCTGTCTCTCTCTGTCTCAAAAATAAATAAATGTTAAAAAAAAGTAAATATTTATCCATTTTACCATGTTTTAGGACTTTATATTTTGTATCATCTATTTGCCTATTTATTTATTTAATTAATTATTTAATTATTTTTTAATTTACATCCAAATTAGTTAGCATATAGTGCAAAAATGATTTCAGGAGTAGATTCCTTAATGCCGCTTACCCATTTGAGCCCATCCACCCCTCTTACAACCCCTCCAGTAACCCTCTGTTTGTTCTCCATATTTAAGAGTCTCTTATGTTTTGTTCCCCTCCCTGTTTTTATATTATTTTTGCTTCCCTTCTCTTATGTTCATCTGTTTTGTATCTTAACGTCCTCATATGAGTGAAGTCATATGATTTTTGTCTTTCTCTGACTAGTTTCACTTAGCATAATACCCTCCAGTTCCATCCATGTAGTTGCTAATGGCAAGATTTTATTCTTTTTGATCGCCAAGTGATACTCCATGTATGTATGTATGTATGTGTGTATGTGTATATATATATGTGTATACATATGTGTGTGTATATATGTGTATACATATATGTGTATACATATATGTGTGTATATATGTGTATGTATATATGTGTATACACATATATATGTGTGTATATATATATGTGTATACACATATATATGTGTATATATATGTATATATATATATATACGTATATACATACACACACACACACACACACACACACACACCACATCTGCTTTATCCATTCATCCATCAATGGACACTTGGGCTCTTTCCATACTTTGGCTATTGTTGATAGTGCTTCTATACTGTTTGCCTATTTAGACACTAGCTCCAAAGTGAATTAACACAATTTTAACATGTACTTAAATATTAAGTAGAGATAGTTATCACTCTTTAGTCTTTTTATTTTCCTTTTTTTTTAATGTTAAACTATCCATTTGAATTTTAATGTCAGTTTGCTGGGATCCAAAATTTAAATAAGACAACTGACAACAACAACAAACACTTTACAATATTTGTGTGGGAAAGTGTCAGTTCATAGAATAACTTGGTGGTAATTGTTACTCTATCATATTGACTCTTAACCTAAAACGGACAAAAGTCCATTTTTCAACACTTTTTTATATGTACTTCAGTAAAACGTTTAAAAGTGTCTTTACACTGATCTTACACATTTCTTGTCGAGTTTTAAAATATAATAGTTGTCCTATAAACAGTATTTTTCCTTAAATACATCGCAGCACTGAGTGTAGTATGTATATGATAACTAACAATTTCTGAAATTTTAATTTTATACTGAACATTGCACTGAATTCTCTTATATATAATGATGATCTCTACTTCACTTGAATTTCCTGAGTAGGCGATCATACTATAATTACCATTATAACTGTATAATTCTGCTTCTCCCATTTTCTGTTACATCTACTGTTTTATCCTTTTGCTTGTATGCCCCATTTACTACCTATAGCAAAATGGGTAATGATAGTGGGTCGTAGTGGACTTTTTATAGAAATGCTTTTGCAACTTTGACTGAAAACAATGTTAACGTGTAACTTTTTATATCCAGAGATAAACCCAAGTATCCTTTTTTTACTTGTATCATGTCAGTTATTTTGCGGTATTGTTTTTGCCATTCCTAATTTCTTTTATAACTTTTTCAAATAAGTTTTTGCCTACAGAATAGCAGACTGCGTAACATTTATAGGGAAACAAAAACCAAAAGGAAACAAGTCAAAATGAGAAAAACAAATGAAACACTTGAAACTTCTGGATACAAATTCTCTAGGGATTGATCTATTTTTTTTTTTTTTAACTTATATGGTTACCTTCATTACCATTTCTTTACAGGAACAAATAAAAATTCATCACGTATTTGAGAGGCTTCTTTTTAAAAAAAATTTTTTTTTAACGTTTATTTATTTTTGAGACAGAGACAGAGCATGAACGGGGGAGGAGCAGAGAGAGAGGGAGACACAGAATCTGAAACAGGCTCTGAGCTGTCAGCACAGAGCCCGACGCAGGGCTTGAACTCACGGACCGTGAGATCATGACCTGAGCCGAAGTCGGACGCTTAACCGACTGAGCCACCCAGGCGCCCCAAGAGGCTTCTGAATTGAATTTTTAGTTTCAGCAGAGTGATCACTTTTTTTTGCCCAAATGATCACCCCAAACTAAGAGGAGAATAAAAAAACAAAACATGAACTGTATCATAAACTTAGAAGAAAGTTGTAACTCTGAGCTTAAAGACTCAGAATGGGTGAAAGAGGAAGCCTAATTTTAGGATTTTCCCAATAAAGATAAGTGTAAGAGATCATTTGAAAAAAGGCTAAGGGATAGGAGACACCAAACAGAAAGTAATTTATCGGTAGTTTTTTGTTTTGTTTTGTTTTGCTTCATATTTGTATATGAAGGCGGTAGGTTCCCAGGTTCTCATTACAAACCGGGTTGAGTCAGGTGCCTCCCCTTTTTCCACCTGTCTCTGAGACAGGTCACCTGTGATCTGAGGAAACCATCTGACAGGCTCTGGAGGGCAGGAGTGTAAGATAAAGACGAAGATAACATGCAGAGGAAAAGAAAAATATTAAGGGAAGTGTCACGTTGAACGGTAAGATGGCTCACTCCATTCTACTTCAGAAACATGAACTACATTCACAGGGCGATTAGATCCACGCTGGAGAAAAGCTATTCCACTGAAGACATTTGGGGATCTTCCACAAGAATATAAATAGCAAACTGAGCACCACAGTGAAACCGTGAAGTCAGCAGGACCGTCTTGTGTATCTCAGAATTTTTATTTCACTATTTAGTGCCTCACTCTAAACCAGAATATCCTTAGGCATTCGAAGAAAGCCTCGGACATAAAGGAGACACAGACTGTAAACACTAAAACAAAAGGATCTTAAACTCACACACATACACACATGCACAATTTAGGCAGGAGGAGCAAGCATTAAAAAACCCAGGTTTATCCTTCAGGGAGTAATATGGTCTTCTAGTATGATGACTGGTGATATGGATGATGTTACATGCAAAATTCATGAATACAAGCATCAGAGGTATGTTAGAAAAGTTGAAGCCATCTCCCATAAAATAAATAAAAAAGATAGAGATACGGGCACCTGGGTGGCTCAGTCTGTTGAGCATCCGACTCTTGATTTCAGCTCAGGTCGTGATCCCAGGGTATGGGATGGAGCCCTGTGTCGGGCTCTGCACTGAGCGGGAGCCTCCTGAGGATTCTCTCCCTCTCCCGCTGCCCCCCTCCCCCGCTCGCATTCTCCAAAATTACAGAACAGAACAAAACAAAAAGATAGAGATGGACTGTATGAGGAAAAGACAAGTCTTGGAGTATTAACCCTAAAAGTCAAAAATCTAAGCAATTATTTAGGAAGAAGAAACCAAATGGTGGTGAGAAATTATACAAAAATATATATATAATAAAGAAAGTACCAGGAACTGAAAGACATGCATCTCCAGATTTAAAACGTCACTGAGAAATTTCCTTTGACTTGAGAATAAAGCGAAGACCTGAAAACGCTTTCAGAATTAAAAAAAAAGAAAGAAAAGCCCCATATAAGTTATCTGGGGTTGCGTCAGAACCACCATCCTGAAAATCAGATGCATGTGGAGCAAAGTTTTTAAAATTTTGAAGGAAGTGGTTTTCAGTCACCTCATCAAATAGGCATGAGAATATATTAAATATATTTTCAATTGTGCGGGTTTTTTTCTTTTTTTTTAATTATGTACTCTTTCTTGTCTGAGGATGTACTTTTTTTTAGTTTTTAAATATTTATTTTTCAGAGAGAGAGAGAGATACAGCGTGAGTGGGAGGGGAAGAGAGAGAGGGAGACACAGAATCTGAAACAGGTTCCAGGTTCTGAGCCATCAGCACAGAGCCCGATGCGGGGCTCGAACGCATGAACTGTGAGATCATGACCTGAGCCGAAGTTGGACGCTTAACTGACTGAGCCACTCAGGTGCCCAGAGGATGTACTTTTTTTAAAAAAGGGATGCAAACCAATAAAGAAGAAAACAAAACAACTGCAGTGGTTGCTCCTGGGGAGCAAAATGGAAAAAGTGGGAAGAGGTAAAGAACTAAGGTTTTGTTTACATTTTAAATCAAATTTAACATTTAAAGCTTTGTGTGTGACTATGAAAAAAATTGATTTTATTTAAAAAAAATGTTTATTTATTTTTGAGACAGAGAAGCAGAGCATGAGCAGGGGAGAGGCAGAGAGAGGGAGACACAGAATCCGAAGCTGGCTCCAGGCTCTGAGCTGTCAGCACAGAGGCTGACACAGGGCTAGAACTCATGAACTGTGAGATCAAGACCTGAGCTGAAGTCGGATGTCTCACTGAGCCACCCAGGTGCCCCGACTTTATTTTTTTTAATGTTTATTTATTTACTTGGAGAGAGAGAAAGGGAGGGAGGGGCAGAGAGACAGGGAAAGAGAATCCCAAGCAGGCTTCACCCTGTGCAGAGCCTGACGTGGGTCTCAAACCCATGAACCTTGAGATCATGGCCTGAGCCAAAACCAAGAGATGGACTGAGCCCCTCAGCGCCCCAAACTCTACTTTAAAAGTTTACACTCTAAACAAGGAGTTAGCTGGAAATGTCTAAAATAGAAATATCTAAAAACACAAATGGTAAATAGCCTCCAAATTTAAAATATTCCTGCAGTGCACAGATTTTACTAGAACTTAATTCACAAATAGTAGCAATCTCCAGAGACATAGGTGTGTATACTGTCTTTTCACTAAATCTGCTATATCTGCTTGTTGCTAAAAGATCAGATTATCCCTATACATACACAAAAACAGTAAAATGGTTAGGAAAATGGGATGACAAGATAGTCACAAGAAGCTGCATTATCATTAAAAATTCACTTTAGCTGAGAGGAAGGGTTTAAGGGAAGTACATATCCTTAGTACGAGACCTTTGATGTAGTTGAATAAATGTGTACCTGATGTGACCCGAGCCTTTTTCACGGATGCTTTACAATACAAGCAAATGTGCCGGGCTCCTCATTAGAGATGTGGGAAATTAAATGATGTGTTTTACTTTTTCCTGAAGCATATCAAAATGATCAAACAGAGGCATACTTTGAAATCTGTTTGTGGGCCGTACCATTCATGTGCATGAAAGCAGCCAAGACTTCAATATTTGTGGTTTTGGTTTCTTTTCAGGGTCTTTTCGACAATATTATGACGCTGCAAATGGGATATACAATGAGCGTGACTGTTCAACTCCAGAATTTATTTTACATCTTACAAAGTCTTATTATCAGATATTCGTGCTTATCTGGCAGCTTGAAAGTGCCTGGTTCCGGGGAACGTATGGCCAAAGAGTTGTTCAGATGTTATTTCAGCTCCCCCCCCCAAAAGACACACATCGCCTGTGTTCACCCCGCCTTTTAAAAACACGCTAACAAAACCAAAACACGTCCTGTGGCAAATTCGTTTCCCTCCTTTTACTTTTTAAAGAATGCGTTCGTTCGTTCCTTGCTTCTCTGTCACCAGACTGTCTCGTGAATATCCCCTCAACCATTGGTTGACTTCCCCTGTTCAAAGGAAAACAGTGGGCTCCAACCAGAGTAAACCCCTGTGACACCTGCAAAGACCCCGGGGAGACCAGAGCAAGTCTCATCCACAGCAGGATCAGGGATAATCTTGCAAGCCAGAGCGCTCGCTGGGTGCCAGGCTCAGCCTGGTCGGAGAGGGATTAGCCTGTGCCTTTTGCTATATGTGGCGTGAATCGTGTTCATGCCTTGGGAGTCTCCATCGGATCACGGCCTTACGCTTTGCAGACGGGAGACTAAAGAAAAGCTGTAGGCATAAAAAAGCTGACAGTTCCCCTTCTCCAAGTTTTAATCAGTCATTCCTACAGTTCTGACAGATTTTCTCAGGTTTTTTGGCATGCCTTCGGTGAGGACCGATTGCTCTTATGAGGAAAACCAGACAATGAAATGAATGGGTTTTTTTTTCCCATGTAAGTCAGTTCATTTAAACTTCTTTGAGGGTATAGATCTGGACTTTTATTTTATTTGGGACCCAGTGCAGGACCTTGGATTAAGGTCGTCTGGTGTGGTTCTTATAAGCTCCTCTAATTCACTGTCACCCACATTCTGTTCATCCCCCCTCTCTCCGCCACTGACCCACGTGGAGAAACTCCCCTAGACGTACCCAACTCTTCATCTTTATTTTGCTTCACCTGAACAGATGACGTTTGCTGAGGAAAGTCATACAACATGGTTGACTGGTTTAACTTTCAGGGGCACCTGGGTGGCCCAGTCAGTGGAGCGTCTGTCTCTTGATTGTACCTCACCAGGGTCGTGGGATCAAGCCCTGTATTGGGCTCCACACTGAGCGTGGAGCCTGCTTAGGATTCTTTCTCTCCCTCTCTCCCTCTGCCCATCCCCCATTTGCTCTCTCTCTCTCTCTCTCTCTCTCTCTCTCTCTCAAATCAAATCATGAGCATGTCCTACCAAGTTGACACTCAACCTCGTCAGGCAATGTTGCTACCTCTTCCTAGTGAAACCGACTTCGCACTCTCTTGGTTGACGGTCTCTCTGACCTTTTGGGTGAGAACAACACTAAGAGAACCAACGGCCCTCACCTGCCCACAACCTGATTTACAAATTTGCCATTACGCATATTCATAATCTTCTTCCCTTCCCTGTGGATACAGTTAGATAAAAGGGGGAGGGTTTCTACTTCAAGTCCCATTCTGTTTGTTCTGCCAGTCCCTTACCCTCTCACCATTGTAAGGATTTAATCTTCCCATTACTCCTTTTCCGTATCTGCAATGCTCAGCTCTCCTCTACATAACCATTCTCTTCAGGAAACAACATGGTTATAATTATCTCTCATCCATAAAACAAAGACAAGCAAACAAAGAAGAAACTGTTGAAAACCCAACTCCTTACTTGCCACCGTAAACTTTCCGTTTGCTCTTGATGTAATGAAATGTCTTATAAGTGTTGTCTATATTGACTATTTTTTATCTCCCCCTAATTTCTTCCACACTCATTGTTCTTTTGTTTGTCTAGCTTATAATGAAAAAGGAAATAATTTGTTTCAAAAAGGAAATAATTTTAAAACTCTAGGTTTTTCCTCACACCGCATGACTAATCTGACACCTTTATAGAGTAATGAAACTCTGAGGGGAAACGGCCCGGCTCTCTCCTTGAGCTAACATCCTTTCCATTTCGGTTTATGGGCTGTTGACATAAAGCTCTTTTGTTAGTGTTACCAGCTACCCAGTCCAACAGATAGTAATGTGCACCCATCTATCTTACTTTGCGTCATTCAATACCGTGGAGCGCTTTCTCCTAGACAGGCCTATGACTCCACACGCCTCATTTTCTTCCACTCTCATTGGCTCGACCCCATCAGGGTTCTCTTCTGTCTTTCTCCTGTCATCTGCATGCCAGGTGCCTAGTACTAGGCTTGTTTTATTGTCTATTTACTTTTGCTTTCAAATCTGTCAAGTAACTTTAAATACCACCTGCATGTTGATGATTCCCAATTGTATGTCCCTGGCCCCAGTGACTCCCCAGTGTCTGGCTGCCTACCTGATAAGTTCCACTGGATTGCCAAATAGGGCTCCAAGACATACATACTGTGTCCAAAAGACAGCTCTTGCCCACCTCCGCCAGTCATTTCCTGCCACTCTCCACAGCACCCCTGTCATCCTCTCTCTCCGTTTCCTAAGCCTGGTAAATATTATCTTCATCTACTTGGTTGTTCAAATTAAAAGCCTAGGAGAAGAGTCTTTATATTTAACGATATCTACTAAAATATTTATAGATATATTTATATAATGTCTAAGATTTGCTTCAAAATAATGAGAGCAAGGGCTATAAAAGAAACATTTGCTGTGAGTTGGTAATTGTTCAAGTTGGACTATGGGTAGCATAAAATGCAGATTCTGATTAGGCCTGGGATGAGGTCCAAGAGTCCGCAGTTCTAAAAAGCTACCAAGTGATGAGAAGCAAAGATATGGAGGCCCTCGTTGACCATTGTGTCTTAAAGAACCCCTTGCCTTATTTGCAGTTATCATTTATGTCATCATGCTATTGATTTTCTTAATGGGAGTTTCATGATACCTGTATTTGCTTATCCTTTATCTTTGTGAATTGTTCACTTTTCCCACCGTAAACGCATGTATCTTACTTCTGCTGCCTATTCCTATATCCCAGACCTAGCTCAGTGCATAGAGAGTAAGTGCTTAGTAAATGTGTATGATGGAATAGTTCAGAAGGTAATCTGGACAATAACAGATGCATAATAGATATTGGGCTGATTCACAGGGCAGTGTCACGAAGCTATCACCAACCCCCCCCCCCAAAAAAAAACCCACAAAAGAAGTACTCTTCCTTGTGAAACTACAAATTATTGATGTTTGGTTCTTACTTCCAAGCTTTCGTTTGAGATGCTGCCTTTCTAAAAGCACCTGAAACTAATTCTAATTTGCAAAAGCAGTGTTAGTGACCACTGCCTTATGGTGATGATGGTGATATTCCAAGTGTTTTTACATTTTTAACTTATTTCATCTTTAAAAGAATCCTTTGAAATAGATAATGCTGTCTGTATTGTACAGGGGAGGAAATTGAGACACAGGAATGGTATATAACTTTCAACCAACTGTATATCATGAAGCCAGTATTCTCAACCAAGGTAATGTGATTCTGGACTCTTAACAACCAATGGACTTATGATGACAGACATAGCACAGACAATTGTATAAGGGTATGGTTTTGTTTCATGTTATTCAAATGAAATGGCAAATGAACGGATAAACTTTTTCAGAGGAAACACATACCATGTAAATGTTCCAAAAGTAATGCTTTTATGGAAATCAAGAAAGCGGACAGAAGTGGAGATGAAGTTTAAGGAGAATGAGTTTGTGACAGATCAAGCTTCATCGTGTTTAGCTCCAACAACCAGAGGCCCTTTCTTCATAGGGTCTATCTTGACTTTGGCTGTCCTCTTCCTGCATCGTGCATGGCACAAAGCACTGAGGTTGTGCGTCGGTACCCATCTTTTAAACTATGCTCTGAGCACCCAGAACCTTGGAAGTTCCTGCCTAACGAGCTCCCTCCAGCCTCCAGAGTTTGCGTGGCTCTTCCCTGAGGACGTTCTTCCAGTGATGACTAGGAAACGGTTGTTTGGGAGGAAGGCTTAATCATAACTTGGGCCAATCAACCGGGTGTTTGATGTGGGTGCTTGCGAAGCCAATTTGGTGCAGGTATGGGAGGGAGGTTCTCAGTGAGGGAAGCGGGGAACAAACCTTGGGCATCCAATTTTTATTCTTGCCTTACCGGTGCCCTCCGGATGTCCTTGAGGTCACATTCTAATTCCAGAGATAAGGTTGAGAGGTTAATCTTGAGAAGGTAGGGAGATGAGACTCCAAAAAATGCTTTACTTTGTGATCTTAGGGTGTCTGGCTAATGGCGACTTCTCTTTCCCATCCTCAGTCCCTCCAGTGGATTTCAGCAAAATCAAAGCAGATCGTTTTGATTTGCTGTAAGCAGATGAGAAAAGGCTTCCATTTTCCCTCCTGCATTTGAAAAAGAAGCAATAGTGATGTTGGTCTCTTTGTGGATATTATATCCTCACCAAAGAAGCCTCCTCTGCCCCCTTTAACTCAGCTTGGCATGTAGATTAATGATAAAAATCTTCTGAGGACCATTTGAGATCCTTTTGTAGATGCTCGGGCCAATAATTTGGGTCACATCTTGAGATTTTTGCATACATTTCAAAATACAAATTTTGAGTCAACCTTGTAACGGGGAAACACTTTCATAATAGGCTTCTTCTTTTTCCTTTCTTTTCTTTTTTTTTGTAGCTTTCAAATTTAGCTAAGCATTTGTTTCCTACTGAATAATCAACACGTAGAGAGCCTGAAGTTATAAATGTAAGCTGTTTTAAATTATGTACAGGCTTTCTGCAATTCTTTGTTCTAGAACAAGAAAGTGCATTATTTTCTCTTTTCAGGTAACTTAAAAACAGCTGAATTTGTTGAACTTAATGTGTTTTCCGAGAATGCTGACTTCTTGGATGAGAATAAAAAATACTAAATTTCTGCTTAGAAAATGTTGGGACCAATCAGTCTTATAATGATTTTGCTTTTTAACTGTGCATATCCCTGTATACTGCAAAAAAATGCACTCAAATTGCCTATGGCGACCATAAAAGGTAATGATACGGTACATTTAATTACTGTTTAGTAGTGCTTTTTATTTGAGCATTTCAAAGTATTAGGAAAAGTGTTATATATCTCATATTTCTGTGAAGGACTTAAATAAAAGTGAAGTAAATGCAGATTTGTTAAACAAGAATGTCGGAACTAAGGGAAGTGGTTTTTCACTCAAAGTAATTTTTGTCATCTTCTCTAGAAGAGGGAAGTGCGTCTCTGGTTTTGTTTCTGCGTTCTCAGCCCAGTTACCAAATATTTTTTAAAATCTTGACCATCCTGGGGTGCCTGGGTGGCTCAGTCGGTTGAGCGTCCGACTTCGGCTCGGGTCATGATCTCGCAGTTCGTGGGTTCGAGCCCCGCATCGGGCTCTGTGCTGACCGCTTGCTCAGAGCCTGGAGCCTGCTTCGGATTCTGTGTCTCCTTCTCTCTCTGCCCCTCCCCCACTCACGCTTTGTCTTACTCTGTTTCTCAAAAATAAATAAATGTAAAAAAAAAAAATTAAAATCTTGACCCTCCTGGCAACTGTTCTTATAGCCAACCGCTACAAAAATAAAAATGGCTGGTGTATTAAACATATCAAAATATTTCCTAGAGGATGTTTCAGGTAGTTGTTTTGCATTTTCCGTTATTCTGCCTATGTCTATCATGGTGGCAAACAGAACCCACATTCTTCTTTATTTACATTATTTCTTAATGTATGCACGAGAAATTATGAGTTTCAAAGAAAAAGACTTAAATGCATTCTATTTCCTGCTTCCCATCCCCTTATACATATGTTCCTTTCCACAGTGGCGCTGCACTTGGCCATGTGACATGCCTTGGCCAATGGAACATCTGCAGACATGTTACAAGCAGAGACTTGATGAGCATTTGTGTATTGGGATGCGCTCTTACATCATTGCCCTAAGATTGCCATGCAAAGAATATCAGATCTTACCAGATTTTGTTCACAAGTTTGAGGACAAACGCACTTGCGATAAAGAAGGCCCTCAGTGATGTATCCCTGTGGCAGTTACAATAATAGTCAAAAAGGCGTTAGCTTCTTTGTTGAATAGGATAAAACGGCCTGATTTAGAACTCTGACTGCCCTCCCCTTCTGGATATATGATCTTGGGAAAGTCATTTCAACTTTCTGTGTCTAAATCTTCATTTGTAATCCAATGGTGACAATAGTACCTGTTATTGAGGCAAGGAATGAGTTAATATTTTATAATCTTTAGAATACCACCTGGCGCTTGTAAGTGTTGTGTATATATTTGTCAAATAAATAAACAAGGATTAGACATGAGGGATTTGTGAGGTCAAACTCCTTGCACAAGTTCGAGGGCCTAGCTTAGTTAAGGAGTCAGGTCCCAGAAAACAAAAACAAAGCTAAAGATAAAGGTTTGCAGGAACTTTTTTTTTTTTTTTTCAGGAGAGGGGAAGAAATCTCAGGGTCAGAAGTAGAGGACCAGAAAAAAATGAAACAAAGTTGGAGGGAACCCACATGCAAGACTGGCTTCTCCTGCTGGTCCTCAGAGCTTGATTCTGACTCGGGCGATACAGACTATACCTCAGGACTTTCTGCCGCACAGAAAATGGCAGAGGAGCATTTATCCACTGGCTGTCATTCCTCATTGATCAGAGTTTGACCCCAGGGTGATAACCTCCTTGTGACTCCTATGTGTTCATAAAGGAGTGTGGCTGGGTTCCTGTAGGTGGCCTTTGCCAGGGAAGGCTCATCACAAATCAAGAGATTCTCTAGAAACTAAAGGAAGTGTGGTCAGGGTCCGCTTGTTGGAAGCTGATTGACAAATCAGGGCATGGGATAAAAGATAGACTGAGGAAATTGTAAGCAGAGGCCAAGAGGAGGCAGGTGGGGACAGGTGGGTGTCACAGGCTTCCAGCGGTCTGTGGCCCAGAGTGAGGTTCAATCAATGAGAAAAATAAGGAAGAGTGGTGCCTAGAAAGAGGAGGTACTGACCTCCCTTGGAGAGATGAAAGGTATGAAATAATTTACAGAGATACGGCAGGAGAAGGAACAAGGTAAGGGAATAGTTTTGTGGGGACATCACCCACCTTCTGAGTGCTTTCTCGTGCCATTTCCTTTATACCTATTTTTTTTTTTGACTGGGAAGTTTGCTTAAAGACAAATTAGAAATTTCTGATTTTTTTTTGAAAATTACATTAGTGTTCATTAGGGTACACCAATCCTATTATCAATAAAATTGCCTAATTACTCTCCAGAGTACATATAATTACTTTCCAGGTAGCTCCATCTAGCAATTTAACAAATATAATAGATAAATAACATTTAAAGATTTTGAAACCAACTTGGCTGTGGAATTGCATGGTGCTCTGTAAACAGAATAATTCATCTAATAAACCTGGGGTGGCAATCCCAATTTTCATATCAAGTTCTGCTTAAATACATAAAGCTAGCGGTTCTCATTAGTACAGCAAACTATAGTTAGATGCTTTCAGAATTATCGTGCTGTGAGTTATGATGAACCTAGAAATAAGTATTCTATAGACAGAGTCAGAGAAAACATTTAAAAGTATTTGTGCCAAGGCATAGATGAAGAATTTGAAACAACTATATAAAATCTCTGGAATTTATCTCTCAGAGTAACATAGGATTTTCTTTTTGGTTCACAAATATCATTTGCCCCTTCACTGTTAATTTTCCCCCCAAATCTTTTTGATTCTCTTAAAATCCCACTATAGCTCAAATGCCATCTGGTTTAGCTAGCGTTTCCCATGAGCTCATCAATTATTTATTATCATGGAAACAATGAGATTGGTGTGAAATAGTTCAAGTTGTAGGAGAAGCTGATGCACTGTATTCTGGAATTTAAAAATCATACCACACGAGCCTGTCCGTTTTGAGGATGGCATCAGTAGCTGACATAGGTTGATTAATTTGGGGTAGCTTTGAGTTGCTAAAATGTGTTCATTTAATAAATGTTAGTTCCATTCATCAAAAACTGTAAACTAGATTTGTGTAGCTCTTGATCGCCAGTGTTTCACTGAAGGTTCACATATTCCATAAGAAGAGGGTGGCACAGGGGCGCCTGGGTGGCTCAGTCGGTTAAGCGTCCGACATCAGCCAGGTCACGATCTCGCGGTCCGGGAGATCGAGCCCCGCGTCGGGCTCTGGGCTGATGGCTCGGAGCCTGGAGCCTGTTTCCGATTCTGTGTCTCCCTCTCTCTCTGCCCCTCCCCCGTTCATGCTCTGTCTCTCTCTGTCCCAAAAATAAAAAACGTTGAAAAAAAAAATTAAAAAAAAAAAAAAAGAAGAGGGTGGCACATTGAAAAGATCATTAAAGTAGGAATCACGTGGGTGGCTTTTTTAAGATAGTAGATTCATGTTAAGCATTCTTAACACACACACACACACACACTTTTGGGGGTGATGGATATGTTTATTACCTTGATTGTGGCAATGGTAGCATGGGTGCCTGTATATGACACCCATCAAATTGTATATATTAAAAATATGACAAGTTTTGTGTATCCATTATACTGCAATAAAGTTGTTAAAAATTTTGGACTCCATGCTCTCTCCGTACCCATACTTTCTGAAGTGTAGGATATTTTTTGATGGGTATTCATTTTTGAATATGACATAAACTGGTCATAAATGACCAGTTGGACCTGAGCCATCAAGTTCTTAGTTTTAAACTCCACGTTATTATACATTTCCCATTGTTTAGTGGTAAGAAATTAAATTGGCATGCTATTTATTGCTTCTCTCTCTCTCTTTTTTTTTTTTTTTTTTTACAAATCCCATTGCCTTTGATAAATTCTGACCTTAGACATTCTGGATTAAATCTCATAGAGCGTTTGGAAAATAGCTTCGTTTTCTTTATGTTAAATTTCATGTTTTGTGAGGCTTCTGGAAAGAGCTATATCTAGAGTCATTATCCATGGCTTCTGTTATCTGTTAGCCTCAGCAAGATTTTTGGTTGCATCGAAGGTATCAATGGATTCGGTGTTTTTCTTTCTTAAAGAATGGACAGACCCACCTCCAGCCCATTTGTTAGTTGTAATGGAAAGGAGCATCATTGATTTCATAGAAAGCTCTGGCTTGCTCTCAAATAGCTTGCACAGATGGGCCAAAGCAGACTCTGAGCATTCAAAGTCTCCTGCTGAAAAAGGAACAAGCAGGAATCTCTGAAATTCATTGAACTTCTCTAACAAAAATACCCGAGGAAATACATCGGGGCGGGGGAGAAATAAAGAAACAATGCAGTATGCTGTCTGAAGTTAATTGCGTGCTCTTTTTCTCAGAATAATTAGCAAAGTTAAGGCCGTTCTATATCCACTCTTACTGTTAGAACTATCACTGTACAAAAATTATTTCTGCTTATTGAAATATAAAGCTCAATGGAGCATAAGACTCCCAGCTTGAAACATTTAATCAAGCAGTGAAGACATCCAGCATGTCATGAAACCAGAAGCATAAACCAAGCTGAAGGGATGTGGTGCTTTTCCCCTTTTCTAGACATCAAAGACAATAAATACTTAGAAATGGAGTTGGAAGTTGTGGTGTATTAAATAATTTTGTCACATTTCAGTTTGAGCTACTTCCCCCCCCCCCCGTAGGTGTTAAATGCACTCAGTCGTTGAAACTTTTTGCATGAAACTAGAGGTCTCATTCCCTGTGTTCTTTGGAATCAGCCGTCCTTGGACAGTCCTATGTACCTAAATTTGTTTCCTTTCAGTTTCTTTATTATTAAACAAACTGCTGCTGGAGACAGCCAACTGGAAGGGTAAAAAATGACACATGCATTCATTCATTCCTCAGGCAAACAGCATAGCTGGCCTGGGTGATTAGATTAACCCAGGGGTTGCTCGAAAGCAAGGTCAGTGCCTTCCAACCTTTAGGTAAAGTGCTTCCTCTGAAAGTTTCCAGATGCCTCCATCGCGACAGGCTCTTTTCAGTGTACTCGCAGAGAAAATTTTCCTTCCCCTACTGTAATCACATCATACTTTCATAGTTTGTTTACCTTCCTGATTGGCCATAATAATAATCACTGAAGGCAGGAAATGTGTTTATTTGGTTCACTGCTTTATCTCTACAGTTTGGAGCAAGCCGGGAACATAGCTGGCCTTCAGTACGCCTGGTGAGTAAGATTTGTTTCTGTAGTCTCTAGAACAAAGCCTGAAAGTGGAAGTTGTTCAGTATACACTTGTTAAACTGAACTTCTTAACTTGGTTTGAAGGCTAGTAACTAAGAAAACAACAAACAAACACTGCAACAAATAGGCCACCAAAGTTACAGATACAAACAGAGAATTCATTCATAGCATGTCTCATAAGTACAGCCATTTCAAAGTATGAAATAAAATTAAAAGACAGTTTAAGGGTAAGCCTAGTATTCTGTTTTCTAGCTCTAGATAGGTGAGATTTATTTGGACTGCTTATATGTGCTTCACTTAAAATTGGGGATACTCTTCATTTTCTGATTTCTAGTCAGCTAAGAACCAGAAGGGTAGAAGGTGCAGTAGTTACTGAATCCTGGGGGTTTCAGAACAGCCTGGGTTTGTTTTTTGTTTGTTTGTTTTGTTTCGTTTTGTTTTGTCATATAGGAGTTAAAATAGTTTTCTCTCTGTTGCAAAAAAATTCTTTGCTAAAATACTTGCAACAATGGGCTTTCTTTTCTTTTTCTTTTTCTTTCTTTTTTTTGTTTTTGTTTTTGTTTTTGTTTTTGCAACTCTGTTTCTTCGGATGAAATCTCTGTAGTAAGCTGTCACTGTATTTTAGCTACTTAAGAGAGACCAAAACAACAAACCACTTTCCAAGGAGTAAATGAACTATTGTATCTTTATTGAATTTTTATTTTTATCAACGTATCACATAGAGGTAGTTTAAAACTCAGGTAATACTCATATTAATAAATGGAATAGTTGTACTGGTATTTCTCAGTATATACAATTTATATATTTATTTACCCCCCGTCCCAAAGTCTGCTCCCACACACATCCATCTATCCTGTGCCCCCTTTATCCCATCATAGAATATGGTGAATCTTTGGTTAAATCAGTTTTTAGTGCTCACATTATTTTAATTACATAGCTATACAGTTTCGTGTTGAGCCACATAGCATACTATAATTTTATGTTTTGTCTTTTATAACTTGTTGCTTTCTTTGGTGTTAATGATTGCCTCTTTTTCACGTTTGCTTTATTTTCTCTGTATCGTTCGTTCTTTTCCAAAATGTCCAACAGAACCGTAAAATCCTTTTGAGAGTTGTCAAATGCATGACGTCTGTAACTGTATCGATTAGTTTCTTTTTGAAATAGCATGCCCTTCAAATGTCGTGTGCTTGTCCCCTGCAGTGAGGGGCTGCTGGGTTGGGTTTGGGGGAGCAGGAAGGCCAGACCCAGGTCCTTGTTTATCTTCCAAGAACTCACCATGTGGAGGATGAATGCCCTTAAGGTGAACACAGAGACCCCGGGAAAACCTGTCTCCACCCTCCGAAGTATTTCTAAGACTTCATTCACCCTTTGCTCTTTAGGAAAGCAGAAATCGAAGGGAGCATTCCTTACGTTCTAAATCACCAGCCCTTGATCTTTGAGAAAGAGGAGGAGAGAGTAACCTCCATACGTTTCTCTCACTTTCTTGCAGTGAGGTTTCTGGGACTTCGGGGTTTCCCTGATCTTATTCCCAGGACACCTGCACCAAAGGTCATAGTTACAGCAGATCTTTTCTCCCCAAACCAATTAGGAGGACACAAGTGGACAAGATTCTCATTCTCCCACCGCCTGGGCAGCTGTCTCCTGCCCCAGGTGACTCGCGAAACAAGCTTAGAACAGCCCCTGTCCACAGATGGTTTTCACCACTTGTTTGTGTCTGGTTTTAACCTTTTGTTTCTTCTCTGGCTCCTCTGGGCAGGCAGACCTTGGAAGAGGATGCCAGTATGCCTGATAACGTATCGTTTCGGTAGGGCAAATGATCAGATTGTTGAAGCAATCGGTGTTCTTCTTGCTGTCTTCCTTACTTCTCGAAGACAAGACTCCTGAAGGCTTCTGCGGCGTGTTAACAAATAGACTGGCTGGTCGCAGGCGTACCGCACAATTTCTCCAGCAGGCGGTGAGCTCTCTTTTCCTTGTACTTATATGAGAGCGCCTGTGTCTTGGCAGCTGTTGCCTGTTCTTTTAATTTCTCATTTTGGTGGAGCACGTCCGCAAGCTTCCTGAGGAAGAATGTATGGGGGACCAGTTTTCAGACTTGTCTGTCAATAATGCCTTCAGTTTACCTATACTCTCAGTTACTTTGACCAATTAGGTGTCTAGGGGGAAATAGACTTTTCCCTCGGAATACTAAAGGTATTCTGTGGTCTCCTACCGTCTTATTTTTGAGATGTCCTATTCCACTTTATTTTCCGGTCTGTTATGTTTCCGTGCGTGCGCTTCTGAGTTATCTGAAAGCTTCCAGTATCTTCTCTTTGATCGCTGGTTTTTAAAATTATGTGATTGTGTAGATCGATACGGCTTCCTTCAGTCTGTTTTTGGAAGGAGACACAGAGACAGGTGTTTCGGTAAGGAAAGAAGTTATAGAGTCAGACTTCAGAGGAACTGTCTTGCCAAATAGAAAAAAAAAAACATGTTTTAAAAGACAAAACAACAACAATAAAAATGGTTAAATATCCAAATTACTAGGTTACATTCATCTATCCATGGTGAAACAACAGCAGCTTCCTCGCATGATTATTGTATTCAGAGAGGGCATTGATTTCAGACATCGGTATAGCAAAAATCAAGCATAACGTTATTTTTATTAGGGATCAGGTATGGGAAATATGCAAGAACCAATTAGGATAAGCCTATTATTTTAGGCTTATCTCAGTGTATAAAATGGTATGTGTGTGTGTTTTTCTGACTATGGAATATGAACTAGTTGATTATTGGAAGCGAGGCAAAGTGTCTGTTTTTGCTTTGATTCAAAAACAGTTGATGTTTTTCAGTTCTAGGAAATGTTTATGAATTATTTTTTATCCCAATATCATGCTCATTATCCTTTTTTTTTCACTTTTTCTATATAACATCATCCTTTAATTCTCTGTTCTAGAATTCCTGAATCAACCCTCAACTATTATCTTTTCTGTCCTATTTTCTATGTCTTTCTCCTCTCCTTTCTGGAAATATTCCTCGGACTTCTTATCTGGTTCATCCCAACTTTTTATTTTTATTTTTTAAATTATTTTTAAGTTTTATTTTATTGTTGAGTGACAGAGCGCGAGCAGGGGAGGGGCAGAGAGAGGGAGACACAGAACCCGAAGCAGGCTCTAGGCTCTGAGCTGTCAGCACAGAGACCGACATGGGGCTCAAACCCACAAACTGCGAGATCATGACCTGAGCTGAAGTCGGATACTTAACTGACCGAGCCACTCAGGCACCCCTCAACTTTTTATTTTTAATTTTAAATGTTATAATTTTAAGTTTAGCATGAGAACATTTTCTTATTTGTTCTTTCTCTCCAGAGCATCTGTTTGATTTGCATAGATGTAATGTCTTTCAATCTCTTTGACATTATTAAAGGCCTTAATATTTTATGATCTTTGCATTTTTTTCGGTGCCTTTTTTCCCCTTCTGTTTTGGTCTCTGTCTTTCATATTATAAACCTCCATTTCCTATTGATTTTTAGTTTAGGTTACTTGTAAGTATAATGCATAAAAAATTAGGCTGCCACGTTGACTGAGTGATCAAACAGCATCGCCAATAATGGAACGTGCTGATAGGACGCACCCTCTGTGAGACCCAATGGAGATTACAAAGCATCACTGTGTGACCTATCTTACAGTGAAGAAACAATCATCAGACACATGCAGATTTCAACCAAGTGTACAAACAAGTGGCCAGACTCTTCAAACATGTCAGTTATGAAATTAAAAAAAAAAAATACACGTTAGACTGGGCCAGAATTAAGAAGACATGACAAGTTCGTGTAATACACACTTTTTAATTGATCCTAGAAAACTGTGGGGTGAGGAATGATTTCTGAGATGTGTAACCTAATGTTCACACCACGTTTCTTGTGTCTTAGAGTCCACTGTGGCTCTTCAGGGAGAAAGACTTGGTCTTTGCGATGCCTGCCCCCTGCAACATTGACAAACGTCATTAACACCTGGATACTTTGATTTTTTTTTTCTTTCTTCTTTTTGCCGCCCATCTGTTTGCTTTTCATCTTGCAGAAAATTCCTTGTCATGTCTCATCTCCTATAGTCTCCTGTATAATGTTGTGTTCTCAGTATACGTTTATGGATTTCAGGAAGGAGACAAGATAGATACTTATGTGTTCAATAAGACTTATTAAGTGGAAGTCCAAGGCTTTTTAAAGGATTTAACTTGTTTTCTATATGCCCAAATTTGATCATGTGTCATATATGTTAGCCATACATTTAAAATAATTCTACTTTCCAGTCAAAGGTTCACATGACTGTCAACTCATTTTTAAGGTGCCTGACCATTTAATTGCTTTTAATTAATGTAAAAGCAAAGGGATAAAATAACCAGAAGAGGAATATTTTATATTTTATGTACATTTTATAGTCTGTAAATCTCAAATAGGCAGAAAATAAGACCGTCTGTGGTCCCGAGAAATCATACGCATTGTGATGCGGAGTGGGTGAATACTTGGGCACAGGTACGTTAGAAAAACCTAAAATTGAATACCAGGGTTCAAATCTACTTTTGGAGATTAGTGTCTACCCCTAAGTTTCAATCTCTCAACTTTTAAATGATATTAATCATTATGGGGTGGGTTTTGTGGCATTCTAGTGAGAATCAAAGAATACATGTAAATCACTTAACGGCATTTTAATGTTTACCACGGGTATTAGTATTTTGTTATTATTTTTTATTGGAGTATAATTCCCATACAGTGTTATATCAGTTCCATATGTGCACTGTAATGCTTCAACAACCCTATCCGTTTCTTAGTGCTCCTCAAGATAAGCATACTCTTATTCTCCCCATAACTTCTTTCCCCTATCCCCCCACCCACCTCCCTTCTGGCAACCACCGGTTCGTTCTCTGTATTTTAAGGTCTGTCTTTTGGTTTGTTTCTTTTTTTCAGGTTGTGTATGTTTTCTTTATTGAATTCCACCTACGAGTGAGATCATTGTAGCTGTCTTTCTCTGACTGACTTGATTCGCTTTCCAGGTTCATCCAGTTGTTGCAGGTGGAAAGGCGTCATTCTTTTTTATGACTGAGTGATACTCCATTATCTGTATACACCAGTTCTTTATCCATTCACTTATGGATGGACACCAGCTTGCTTCCGTATCTTGGCTATTGTAAATAATGCTGCAACAAACATAGGTGTGCATGTATCTTTTTGAGTTAGTGTTTTCGTTTTCTTTGGGTAAGTACTCTATAATGGAATTACCAGATTGTATGGTAAATCGTGGGGGTGGGGAACCTTCATACCGCGCTCCACGGTGGTTGTACCAGTTTGCATTCCCACGACAGTACGTGAAGGTTCCATTTTCTTCCATATCCTTGACCACCCTGGTTTCTTGTCTCTTTGATTTTAGCCATTCTGACAGGTGTGAGGTCATATCTGATTATCGTTTTGATTTGCATTGCCCGATGATGAGTCATGTTGAACACCTTTCCATGTGTCTGTCGGCCGTCTGGATGTCTTCTTTGGAAAAATGTCTGTCCAGCTCCTCTGCCCATTATTTTTGGTTAACGTTATCATCATTATCACATCATGAGAAGTATAAGAAAGGAGAGATGGTTCACAAACAAAAATCAAACAAAATCAGGAAGGCTGGAATATACGGTACCATGATATCAAATATAAAAAAGGTGATCAAAATAAATTACAAATATCCTCGAAATCTGGGCTCAAAACTAAATCCAAGTTTGCTCCTCTGATAAAAGCTGCTCCATTTTTTAGTTGAAAGCACAGAGGTGGAAATTGGGAATTTCAGGTATTTGAGAAAATGGTAGAGATTTGTGTCAGCTTGGATTGCTCTGAGTGTTCATTCTGAACAGTTGAACCTTCTTGTATGTTTAATATTTCTTTTTCCTAGTAAAGCTCAAAATATCACGTAATGATAGAGTTTTCTTTCCTTCTCACTTGTCTCTCTGATTTTAGAGCAGTTTCTTAATAGTCACTAGAAGTACGGTATTCAGTGCTGGCATTATCCACCAAAGAGAGAGTGACTTTGGGAAGCATTTTGGGGGGGGGGATAGACTAATTGTGCCTCTATTCAAAGGCTCTTTAAAAACTCCCTTGGGCTAGAATTTCCAATCATCTTCAAATCTTCTTTTTGAAAGAAGGCAACTGCTGAGTAATCACTTGCACTCAGGCAGGGTTTTGCAAAAATATGTGAGGTTTAGTTGAGGGAAAGGGGAGAGAAGAGGTCCAGTGCTGCTGGCAAGCATGGTACCCAGAGAAAGGACCAGAAAGCGAGCTGTTTGGCTCCCGTTCAAAACATCCAAAGGACAGGGCTTAAATTAAATACAGAGGAAAACATTGCTTTTTTGCGAGTACTGTCTAACTGATAACATGTATATGCTGTTGGATTTTTTCCACACCGTGGCTTACGGCAAGTATGTAGGATCACCGTACTTACACTACGCAGATGATATTCATGTGCTTCTGTAAATTTGCTACTGAAGTGCTTTTCCAGGGGGGAAGTTCTTTAAGATCTTCACATTTGGAAACGTAATGACTTACAGTCTTTGCTCCCTGGCAAGTGTTAGGTATGAGATAATACCTAGTGGATGCTTTATTCCAACTTGGAGTAGCAAAATAAATGAAAAAAAAATAAATCCACCTAGGAGAGACATTTGTACTGATTTGGGAGATTTTTCTTTGGTGTTAGAGACCTTAATAAACCAAGCTTCAATACAGCCGCGAAGGTGTCTTCTTTTGTTAGGTTTTTGAACTAGGTAATAGGGCCAGTCAATGGGAAGGAGTCAGGGTTGTCCTTTACGCTAGCTACTTCATGCCTAATTTGCTGGTATAGACCTGGAAAAATGTCTACCTACCATGAGATTCCCTATTGGAGCCACCCTGCCACAATTCACCCTGTGGTGGTGAGGTCCCCCCCAGGGGCTGAGAGATACACACAGGGGTCCCATGAGTTCAGTTTATCTCTTGATCGTTGCCTAATTCTCTAGAATATTTCTGCGTAGATGTGTGGCTGGCTGACAATGCCATTTGATGTTTGTTTTCTTTTTTTTTTTTCTGGCTAAGCTTCTTATAAAAGTATTTTTTGGATGACTAATGCATGAACATTTACCAAATAAAATAGAAGCATTTAAAGATAGAACAATTAAGAAGAGCCATAAACCTAAGTACACGTGCGTTAAGTCTATAGTTTTGTACAAATGTGTTCGTACGTTCAGGGGCTGTCTCATTGGAATATGACATCTGCTTACAAAGGAGCCAATGTTATTGTTAACGAGTACTCTGTGACACAGTTGTCCAGAAGTGACTTTTCTTTCAGGTCTTCTCAAAGCCTGGTTATTGTGGCTCTAGTCAAAAGAGTAGATAGATATGCCTGAGTCAGTCTGCTGACCGATGGTAATCTGTGAGTGGAGGAACAAGACTTGCCACCAGGGTGAGTGCGGCGTGCGGATTGCCATGGGCATTTGGCTGGCATTTCCTAGATTACTCAGGTGCAGATAAATGTATCTGAAATTGCATCTTCATTACCTAAGTAAAGGAAAGAAAAACAGGGACCTGCTATGAAAATAGCCATGGAGTAAAGGAAGACTGAAGGAGCGGGTAACTAAATGCTAGTTTTTAAATGACGTCATAGCAGACTAAAAGATACATGGATGAGAATACACATCCTCAGAGCTTGTTAGCAATAGTGGTAATTGGATTGGATTGTGGAGAAGACTTGCAAGCTGTCCTTTATTAACTCAATCCAGAGCACAAGACTAATTCCCACATTTTATAAATACAAAGCTATAGAGTCTTTTCTGGATTCCGAAATCTGCGGTAGAATGTATCGTTGTTTGTTGCTATTTGCAAGCCCCGTGCGTGACTTGGGCCTGAACACAAGGATGCTTAATACATGCTTTCATGAAAGGTTTAGTGAATGAATGGCCGAAGGAGCCTTTAAACTAAGAGTATTTAAAGTTAGAGATTATTTCTGGTACTTGTAGTTTATATTTATGTATCATCGCCCCATCAACAATAAAGGTGCCATATGGACTGTTCTAGTATTTTCACATCCCCCCCCCCCCCCAAATGGAGTGGTTATTCCACACAGTGACCTCTGGAGGTAGGTACTTGGATTACCTCTGTTTTATGGCTGAAGGATCTGAGGCACAGGGCTAATAAGTGGGAAAGGTGACATTTAAATCCAAGGAGTCCCAACACCAGAGTCTTGACTACCTCATCACATGTAGAGCAACGGGCCAGCTTTTTGTTATGCTTCATGTCACATACATCATAATTTGCAGGCATTGCTTTGTACCCAGTATATGCTCAACACATGTTAATGCTAAATAGTTTTTTCTTATAGCTTAGTATTTTTTTCATGTTTATTAAAACATTAGACGGAGACAGAGCCAGAGAGACAGAGCATGAGTGGGGGAGGGGCAGAGAGAGAGGGAGACACGGATCCAAAGCAGGCTCCAGGCTCTGAACCAACAGCACAGAGCCTGACGCAGGGCTTGAACTCATGAACCATGAGATCTTGACCTGATAGCTAGCTAGTTAGATAGAAAGATACATAGATGGATGGATGCATGCATGGATGGATGGATGGATGGATGGATGGATAGATAACTTTACATATAACCATGGGCCAAAAATGATTATCTGAGAAAGAAAGATTTAAAGAGCTTTAGTCGAGGAAATCTTTGTAGGAGATTTTAAGGTGTTAGTCTGTAAATGGAGAATATTTTCATTTATAGTATTGTTGCAAATTTAGATGAGTTAATATTCCTGAATATTCTTTGCATAATTGCAATGCTTAATATTCTTCAATTAGTATACTTCCCTCCTTCCATACTTGCCCTGGCATTGGATAGACCGTTTCTTTAATCATACTATAACCTATAGCATATGTTCAGTGATATTTCTACTCTGCAGACTTCTGAGAAGATAATAGTTATTTAGTCAGTGTCCCTATCTTCTTGACTTTTAAAAACATATTTCATAAAATGCCATGTTTTTCCTTTCTCTGTATGTATATTTTTATTTAATATTTTAATTACAGCATGTCAAAAATTTTCCTAAATTGCATACTTCATTTTCCAGTGTTCATATAAGTCAACATTTTAAGTATAATTATATATTTTAAAATAAGACAGTAAGCAAGAAAACAGCATCTGTTGTTTATTTCTTTTAGTGAATCATGTAGTTTTATTTTCTAAGTTTAATTAGTACTACCAAATCATTAATTCTAGGTTAGAATTATAAAGCATTATCAAAGGTACTCACAGAATATTGCAATTAGAGTTTACTTGATTAGGCAATTATAAGAAAATGAACTTTTTTTCTGTGTGAACAATGAAGTCAGTTAAAATATTTTGTGGAATTAATGTGGTAACAGCCATGTTGTAGAAATATAGGTAGCATAATCGTTGCAAAAATATTGTTATCATCAATTCTGGAAAGTATTCCTTTCTTTATTGGGGCTCTTTTAGAGAATATCGGATGCATATGTTCTATAAAATAAGTGTATTTTCTCTTATATCATTACTGGCAGAAAAAGAATATATACTTTTAAACATTTGATAGACCACTAGAATTCATGGGTGTTAAACAGGAAGTAAAGGTATTTGTTTGAAAGTGATAACATTTCAATTAGCACATTATTCCTTGGACACGTTAACAAATATGAAAATAAACTTTTTAATTCTTATCAAAGAAACATAGCTGTCTACTTTTTAGAAGTTTATATATTTGTTGCAGCTGTTTTGATTCATGCAGTGTATTATTTCTCACAATTTATAATGGACTTTAAATAATATTGTCCTTTGCACCTTTATTTGACCTTTATGATTTCACTTTCCAATTATAATACATAGATGGAATATTACTTGAAATTTACTGCAAAGTGGCTTCATTCTCTGAAAATTTTAGACCCGGTGGCTTTAATAACATCTGACACTGATTTTGGATCCATTTTCTCTTGATTGGTACACACACTTCCCCATGTCAGCGTCAGGCCTTGACTTTTCTGCTACTTGTCAATAGATTCCTTTGCAAATTTACATAAATGTATTTCCTGGAGGCGACATTTACAACATTTACTCATGACAGCAATGATCCTTGGGCATTTCACATACTGTAGTTACTTGTCATTCCGAGGATATTGTTGATTGCCTGTCATTCCTACCGCCTGGGTGTCATTCAGAGGGCTATTTGTTATTTTAATGTGCCAGAATTTGAAACATTAAGGTCAATTAACCCAACAGGGCCACAGTGTGAGTCAGGTTCAAGTGAAAGTTTCAGATGCTACTTGCGAGAGCTGCCATGAAAAATGAGGAAAGAGCTTGCTGCTAATGACTGAGCTGTGCACTTGGGATTATTTGTTGTGGTGAGTATCCCCACTCCCCATGTTCCCAATTTCTTGAGTAACTGTGGACCTAGTATTTTCAAAATATCTGGAAACAGACTCCCCTCCCTCGTTAACATCCAGTATCCGGAGAAAGCAGTATCACACTAGCCATGTCAGTGTATAAACAGAAGGAATCACTGTTGCACAAAACAAGTCACGAAAGTGCAAGACAATACAATTTGGGGGCAGATTGGAATAACTTCGACATTTTATACGCCAGAATGCCAAGAATAATGTCCCATGCTTGTTGTGAACACACCAGAATCTTCTTCTGCATTTTTCTCTAAATGCAACATCTGAAGCTTAAACAGCCTTTGAGAAAGGGTCCACAGGGGAGGAATATCTCTTACCTCTGGAGTGAGGGGAAGCTAGGTCTCAACGCATTTTGTATTCTTTGAACATTTATATCTGTTTCTCTAGAGAATCAGTTAGTTGGGACTCTCTATAAAAAGTCAATGCTGGTTACTTTGGGGAAACACAAAAAACAAACAAAAAAACATTTGGTGTTTTAAACTTTGGAGCCAACCAGGACAGAGAGAGGCTGAAGATAGTTTTTTTTTTTTTTTCCTTATGAATTCAAAACCTCAGAAAACATTTCTTCTCAAAGTATTTGCATTATCATTATATTTAAAATATATAAGAATACTATTTTCTGTGCTATCACAATTACATACATAGATAGAATTCCTTCGACCTTTTTTTCCCTCTAACTAGACATGTTGCTAGTCACTTGTTCACCCGTAGTTATTTCTGTGTGACAGAGCGCATTTTCCTTCCGATGTTATTTCTATTTCAGACTCACTTAACTAAGGAGAGAAATAACGTTATTTCTTGATTATGTTACTGCTGTGTGAATAGCACGAGTCATAACACTAATGCTGGCTTTCTGAGAAAACCACTGCTGGCCAGTCAGCTGCCCTCGCTGGAGAGATCGGAAGGGAACATTCTAATGCTAGCAAGGGGGCTCTGTGTCTTTATCCCTTCCCTGGGCCAGTTCTGGTTCCCAAGGCAGACCCGCCTCCCCATACCACAGTAAACCAGTCACTTCTGCAGTCTGTACTGGCCTGTTGGCACGAGGACTCTCTCTCAGCTGTTCGCTAGAACCTTCAGAAGGGAACTGGAGGCAGAGTTTCCTGCATGTGCCTAGCGAGGTAATTAGAGAAAAACTATTGTAGTAAAAAAAAAAAAAAAACATGAATGAAGAGGATGCTTGGAATCGATAGGTGCACTCGTAATATTTTATCCTGAATTGCCTTTTTTTCCAATGGTAGGCATTCTTCTTGCCCATTGTTAACGCTGTCGCAAAGCACGTTCCGCTGGAGTAGACAGGCAGGAAAACTTGGTGCAAAAGAGGGCTGGGATATTCATATATTTACGTTGCCTTCAATGTTACTTGTATCAGTGCGTGAGAACTAAGGATGTCACATCACCGTAAAGTGACATTGATAACGGAGGTATAATTTGTGCAAAGGAATGTTGCAGTTCTGCAAAGCAGCCGAGGACTGTCCGTAAAGGTTCAAATGAAACATACAGAGTGGGAGTCTGGGATTGTTTCTTTCAAGATCTGTGACCTTAACAAGCTTTGAATCTTCAGGAAACAGTGTGAATCTCATATGTGGGTAGAACCAGCTTTAACTAGTAAGTACTTCTTGATTTGCCCCCTCAGAAACCCTCCTAGGACATAGCAAAATGAGCTTAAGATACAGAAAGAGTTTGAAGGGTTGAAGGGGGTGTCTGGGTGGCTCAGTTGGTTAAGTGTCGAATTTCGTCTCAGGTCACGATCTCATGGTTCCTGGGTTCTAGCCCTGTGTAGGGCTCTGTGCTGACAGCTCAGAGCCTGGAGCCTGCCTCAGATTCCGCCTTCAGATTCTGTCTTTCTCTCTCTGCTCCCTTTCCCCACTCGTACTCTGTGTCTGTCTCTCTCTCTCTCAAAAATAATTTGAAGGGCTGAAGACTTGGGAGCTTTTTGGCGCCAGAATCTGAGCACAGTTTCAGGAATAGACTGAAAACTGTCGGATTGGTAAGGAAATTCTGTCTTCGCAAAAGATGACCAACACATTCCAACAAAACCAAGAATCCTGTTTGACCCAGTGAACCTACCCTAACCAAATCTGTGCGCCAGCTTCAGTGCCTTGGTGTCATTTGAGGGTAATTAGTAACAAACTTACAGACCAGTGAGTCTTCCCAAGAGACGTTTGGGAGAAGAAGTGAGGAAGAAAGATACAGGTGAAGAACATACAGGGCCATTTCGATTTCATCGCACCCCTGGGATGACGTTGAATAATACATCTGGCAGTTTCTTCAGTCAATGTGTCTGTCCTAACGTCACCAATACATTCTACCTGCTGCTGGGATAGAAGCTAGAAGTCACTTTATAACATAAAAGGGGAGGGAGGTGATACATGCAATGTAAAAGTGGTTGCCAGTGACCGGCCTGGTGGGCGAAAACCGGGACAGGCTGGTACAGACTTTCAGCTAGAAGATGAATAAGGTCTGAGGAAGGATCTCATGCACCGCTTGGCAACTGGAGTTGATTGTATTATATACTTGAAGTTTGCTAAGAGAGTAGGACTTAAATGTTCTCTCACCCACACGAGAAGGTACCTATGTGAGGTGAGGGATGTGGCTGATAAATCTGATGGAGGCCATCCTTTCAACAATCGGTGCATAGATCAAATCATCACGGGTACGGTACGTGCTGTGTATCATGCAGTCCTATTTCTCAGTTATACCTCAATAAAGCTGAAAATGGCAAAGAAGAGAGGGCTGTAGTTGTTTCATAGACAGGAGGGCACATCGGGGCTGAAAATCCACATCCCACGTATCAGCTGAAATGGCCAGAGTTGAGGCAAGTAACCGAGGTGATGGCAGAGAAAAATAACCGAGAAAAATGAAAGTCAGTGAGCTAAGAAGTAGAAAGGAAAGTGCAGCAGAGAGAGTCCATGAAGTTGACAGGCAAGAGGCTGATATTTTCCCCTCACTTTTTCCTGGCACCGTATCCTGTGATTAGACATTTATTAGGTCGCTCGTAAATCTGTGCCTTGGCACACTTGTGGTGCGGTTGATTTTGTAGGACGGCATATGCTTTTCTCTCACATACACATAGTGTGTTGTAACAGTGTCTTTGCAGTTTACAGTCTGATGAATAGATTCCGGTATTTTACTTATCTTGATGAATGGCTGACATCTACCCTATGTCTTTCGCATTTTTCTCTTGACTTCACTTCCATGAAATTGTGTGATATTTTCTCTCCTTTAGGCTTATTTAAATTTCTATTCAGCAAGAAGCTATTTAGGCAAGGTAGTATAATTTACTAGCTATTTTTTTCTTAAACATTTCCCCAACAAAAGTTTATTGCATCACTGCCATATATACATATATATATATATATATATATATATATATATATATGTATTGGGGATATATATATCCCCAATACTCTTTCATGCAAAAAAATATTGTATGCTGTAATTGGCCACAGTGTAAAGTTGGTATTTAGAAAATATATTTCTCATATTTATAGCCATAATATTAAAAGCGGAAAATCTAAAAGATGAAAATGTGTTTTATTTGCAACTAAAGACATGATATATGTGTATTACTATTATAAATATTATATCTACAGATGGGTTTTCCTCAGAAGTTGAAGATTTGTCACATAAAATATGTTCCTACATAGTTATCTCTTCTATCATCTACCTTGGGCTTCTGTAACACATATTCTTAATAGAGGAGTATGTGTTCATCTCATATTGTTAATATCTGCAATAAACCTTCAGAGCGCCATCAACATAAGAATTTTAAACCTGTGCTTCAGCTGTTTCCTGCGTATTTGACCTAAAGTTACCGTCTACATTTTGCACGTGAATTGTTAAATTCACATTTTTTTCTCAATACCAAAGGGGTCAGAGAGAAGGTCCCCGGCTTGGGCTTGAGTCCAGGAACCAGATGGTCAGTAGGGTCTATGCAGAAGCAGAGGCAGCCATTCTGCTTTTTCTTGTTCTAAAATAAGATGTAAAATCACAAGGATGGGCTAATCATATTACAGATAAACTTATCCTCACAAGATGTTATGTACTTTAACATCATACCTGTAATACCTGTATCTACCTCTAAGAAGAGCAAATAAGCAAGTAATTATAATACAATGTGGTAAGTCTATGTGCAGTTCAGATGTAACGTACTGTGAACTTTTAGATTTGTTCCTACAGGAGTCGGAAAGCCTTCTTACATACAACTGGGTATCTGTGTATTAATATAGAGAAACTTGAAAATGAGGAAAAGACTTTTAGGATATTAAATAATTGAACTTGCTGACTACGTGTGAAAATTTGGTTTTCAGTTTATTTTATTTTGAGAGAGAGAGAGAGAGAGAGCGCACAAGCAGGTAAGGGGCAGAGGGGGAGGGAGAGAGAGAGAATCCCAAGCAGGCTCTGCCCTGTCGGTGTAGAGCCCACATGGGGCTCAAACTCAGGCACCCGTGATGAGATCGTGACCTGAGTGGAAATCAAGAGTAGGATGCTTAACCGACCAAGCCACCCAGGCGCCCCTCTGTGTGTGAAAAATTTTAAACCTTGGACAGTTTACCAATGAATTCAAATAACTTTTTTGCTTTTTAATTTTGCTTTGTTTCTGTTTTAAGAAATAGAAATTTTTGAATACTTCACGAATTCACATCCTTGACTTCAAGGAACATAACCAAATGCTGCTCTGAATTTTAGAATTATAGTTTATATTTATCTAATTTTATTTTCTACTTTTGCTTTATTTGAATGATCAAAGTAATTTATTAAGTATTCCTCTGTAAATATGATTAATAACTTGGTAGTTCATTTTGGTATAGTCGTCTTATGACAGTTGTCCATTCTTGAACAATTTCTAGCTTTTAATGGATTTCAGTTGACACATATAATTGTCATTTTTACTTCACATGTATGTCATAGCTTTTTGTTAAGGGCTGGCTAGAGAGTTTAGGCAATTTGCGTGAAGATTTTATCCATGGTACACGTAGAATTTTTGAAAATTAATCATAACTTTTCAGCATTATCAACTATGAAATTTCACAAAATAATGTGAGTGATATAATTCAGTAATTACCGGTGGGCATTTACTATCATACTCACATGAACTAATTATATGTCAAACAAATTTAGTCACTTGACAAATGACTGACTTCCTTTCGTTTTATTACAATTCTATGAGAATTGTCAACAATATATACAACTTACATAGTCTGTTGTTAAAGTTTTAATCCTAAAGCTGTTTTGTCAGTCTGTAATAAAACGTTGAAAGACATTATTTCAGACCAAATAATCCACTATTTTAAATTTTGATCAGTGTCTAATGAACACTTAATTACTGTCTAGTTAACTTTTAGCCCGAATTACATATATTTTTGAAAACAGATGTCAAAATGACAAAGATTCCCCACCACCAGCCACAAAAGCCTTCACGTAAGGCTCACGTAACATTACTCAGGTTAGTAAGAATCTAAACAAGAACAGTTTAAGTCGAGTTTCTCTAAGCTCTCCTTAATATTCTCCGGTATTGAATAACACTTTGGACAGAATGAAACCTTCAAAAACTGCTTCCCCAAACGTAGCAGTAGAATGAGGACTCTCACTGTCGCTGCTGAGACGGTCGTGGATTTCTGGAGATGCTTGTGCTCAATCCACAGTTCTTTGAACTTCCAACTGAATTCAGGAATCAAGAGCATATCCTCCTGGTTTTCGTAACAGAGAGTCAAGCAGGATAAACGTGCAGAGCTCTGCCTTTCTGCCGAAGGTTGCTACTTCACGCAGAGGCCGTGGGCCGCAAGCTTTGGTCGACTGAGTTGGAAGGAAGCAGAAGGGGGTGAAGAGAAGAAGCCAGTGGCAGAAGGGTGGGCCCACGTGACACCATGTGACTTCGAGCAGCGGATCACGTGGCCGGGCACGTGGGGCGGGATCGGCCCCTGCAAGTCCCCCCAGCCTCTTGTGCTGCTTTGCCCGCCACTTGCCATCGCCATTGTTACGGGCAGCGACTTCTCTCATAGCCCCTCACCCACCATGTCGCTTCCTTACTGGCCTGCAGCTGGAGTCTGTGCTGGGAAGGCTCCCTGCCCTCTCTGCCTGGCCAACTTCCTTTCCTCCTCCACTCCTCACACCTCCGTTGTCCCGGGATGTCTGCCCTGATGCTCCACATTCGTTCTCCGGCTCAGCCCTTGCAGTGTCCTGCACGTCACCGCATTTTGTAATTAGATGCTTATTAACGACGAAGCAGTGTTCTTTCCGGGTAGAGAGTTATTGGCCTGTCTGACTTGCATCGCTTCCAAAAGAAGTATATTTCCGTCTTTTTTAACACTGTGAAAATGTATTCCCTTCTTTATCAAACACAAAAACAAGTGAAAACAACCTTAACATTTATTTTAATATTTGTTTTTGAGAGAGAGAGAGAGAGAGAGAGAGAGAGAGCCAGCAAGCAGGGGAGAGGCAGAGAGAAAAAAGGAGACACAGAATCCGAAGCAGGCTCCATGATCTGAGTCCGATCAGGGGCCGAACCCACAAACTGTGAGAACCGTGAGATCGTGACCTGAGCCGAAGTTGGACGCTAACTGACTGAGCCGCCAAGGTGCCCCGAAAACGACCTTTTAAATACCCATCAGCAGATGAACAGATAAAGAAAATGTGGTATGTATATATACAATGACTATTCTTCAGTCTTAAAAAAGAAGAAAATCCTATCATAACTGACAGCACAGGGGAACCTTGAGGATATTATGCTAAAAAAGCATCCCGGAGCACAAGGGAGTGTCAGGGTTGGGCTGAAACACCATGTCAGAGCAGGTGGGAATGTGAATCATCCTCATAAGACCATCAGGAGTCAAAGTTGCAGAACCTTTCATATTAGAATAAGGTGCTTGGACAGCCAGAGCAATGTCATGATTGTTCAGCGGCAGCATCCTAAGGTCTGAAGGACGGTGGCCACATATGCATGGGATATGGAGAGTTACAGAAGGTAGGGTCGCTTATAATTTTCAAGGGAAGGGATCTTGTAAAGGTTCTTAAAATTCTGGTGTATGTTTTCACTTCATCATCTGGGTCACAAGCGTTTGGACAAAAGTTCTCACAAAGGTTTATTTTCGTAGATTACCTTACACTGTTAGATGGTGGGATGGTAGTTTTGACCGCTTGCAGGCCCGTGTTGGGTGACAAAGGAGGTCCTTGAGTACCTCATGGCAGAGGATGTCAGTAGTGGGAGAGGATATGGAAAGAAGAAACAACGGACCCACGTTAAAATTTGTGCTTTGATAATAATTGGTATGGTTTTCATCGTAAAACATCAGGAAAAAAAAGAAATTTTGCTCTTACCGGAAATACCAAAAAAAAGTTTATTTTAATACCTGATTTCACGTCTTTTGGTGCCAGGCATAAAAAGCGTAATCAGTTAAAATAGTGAACTAATAAAAGGTGTAGAGATTAGTATAGTGATAACCATCATTAATTCCATCCATGGCGTTCTGTTGTGGCTGTTGTAACAAGTTCTCCATATTGAACAAGATTCGTCCGGGAAGTGAGGTCTCACTGTACTAACCCAAAATAAAGCCTAAGTGTGTCAAGACTTGACATATTTAGTCCACTGCATCTTAGTCCCTGGCTGTTTGTGTTGTGAATTATACTTTTGTGAAATTATTTGGAAGTGCTATGGCTCTGGTGCAAAGTTTGAGGAAGCTAGTTGCAGGAAATGAGCTCAACTGGTAAAGCAGATCGATAAAGGCGACCTGTTCCGGAAAGCTTCTGTGATAGTCATGGACGCGGGCACACCATTTACCTCATAATCACTTGTAACCAGCTCTTCCAAGAAGTTCAGAAACACGTGATTTTCTTGAATAAAACACGTGGTTTTCTTGAATAAGTGTTCACATAGACCACTCTGGCACTTTTCTTGTGATTTGTGTTTACGGACATGAAAAATGTTGAGAGTTCTGTAGGCTGTCATTGGTCATCTATTTTGGGATATGTTATGTAAATAATCCAAAGCTGAAAAAGTGCTCACCCAGGATAACCTGGTCACTGAACATTAAATAATATATGCAGACAAAGCCTTATAAATCTAAACAGGATGAAAAACATTGAGTAGTATTGATTAATTTGAGCCAAATTAACCATTAAAAATGAGTTGTCAATTTCTGTCTGTAGAGAATATCCATTGGCCGCATACATTCTAAATATAGGACTTTGTCCCCCTGTAGTCAAGGGTTATTTGCCATAAGAAATTAGTTGCAAAAAATTGAGCACAGAAAAGCAGCATCTGAATTCTTCAAAACAACCAGTACTGTCTCAGAGCCCTCTTTAATCGGTACAGGGGTGCCTAGGCGGCTCAGTTGGTTAAGCATCTCACTTTGGCCCGGGTCATGATCACGTGGTTCCTGAGTTTGAGCCCTACACCAGGCTGTTTTCTGTCAGCACAGAGCCTGCTTCGGATCCTCTGTCCCCTTCTCTCTGTCCCAGCCCTGCTTGAATGCGTGCGTGCGCGTGCGCTCTCTCTCTCTCAAAAATAAACATTAAAAAATAAAAATAAAAAAAAATAAACTAGATACATAAAATAATTTGGAAATCTCCTTGGTGGTGAACAACCAACAGAGTTAAGGAAAGAGGGAGTCCCTTCAACCAAGTCAGCCTGGATTCAAGTCCACACCCAAGCGAACATGCTGCCTTTGGCCACTTAGCTTTGGAACCCAGCTTGCTCGTTGGTAGAATGGCAAAAATGATTAAGCGATGGTCCTCTCATTTCATCTTTGCCATAATTCTGAAAGCTAGGCTGTTGTAAGTGTTTAGCAAATTTTTGTTATATTTTACATTGTCTTTTATCACTCCCGGTGAGTAAATTATATCTACATCACCACTTTATCTTGGGACGTTGAGTAGATTTCAGGAAGTAGTTTAAAAGGGGATTTGAATTTTTGAGCCAACTGGTGATTTTCTTCCCTAAAATTTAAAAAAATCTGAAGAATTTAAGTGTTTTGTAAGGCAAATGTAGTTATATGCTGTTTATGATTAAAAAACCATTGTTTAAAAAAAGTCACTTGAAATCACTTGAAAAGAAAACACAACTTTCTCACTGAATTTTAGTAGTAAACAAATTTTAGAATTTGTTCAAATTACTCAAGAAGATAGGAAATACTCAAGATTCATCAGTGCATATTCATCCCCAAAGGCTTTTTAACCTCCCACTGAGGCTTCTTGTTCCTCATTCAAAACCAGAACCTTCTTCCTCAAGAACTACTCTTAGGCAGTGACCCGGATAAGGAGAAAGAGCAGAGATGTGTAATAATGGACCAGGAACTGTGGTTCTAGTTTCTGTACACACTTGACATTTCAAGGTCTCAGTAATATCAAAAGGGGACAAAGAACGGATGAGATGAGTTGCAATGTCCTTCTGACTCTTTCTGTGAGTAAAGCTGGTGTTACTCCTAAAGGCTGGTGTTACTCCCAAAGGCTGGTGTTACTCCCAAAGGCTCTGTAGTGACTAACTAGTAATCCCATAACTGAGAAAATTGGAGCTGGAAAGGACCTAAGAGTCAAGGCAGTTTTATGTTTTCAGAAAAGTGTTCATCACCCGCCCTTGCTTTTCTCCCTGGTCTGGTATATGGACTTTTCCATATTTGGGCACGTCAGTATTCAGTGATCCCGATGTCTTCACCAGTGCCATCCCCTGAGGCAGGGGTGGGCAGGCTACTGCCAGTCCTTTGAGCTGCCTGTGTTTGTAAATAACTTCTGTTGAGACACAGCCACACCGGTCGTTGCCTGTCTTCTGGTGGCTCTCTTGCTCCAAAGGCAGCAATTTGGTCACAAAGCCCCAAATATTTACTATCTGGCTCCTTACAGATTTGAGGACTTCTCTGCTCTAAAGGCATGCGTATAAATCCAGTTAATCTGTTGGGTGGTTTTACTGGAACTCTGATGAGCTCTTTAAATTATCTGTAAGATATTGATTTTTGCAAAAATAGTTGTAGTTCCAATTACGTGGTGCCCAGATGTACAACTTTTCCCATTCATAAAAGTTACAAATGACCGCATACAGAGGTGGTATTCTATAAAATCGGCTTTACGAAGATTGACCTGTCACTGTATACTTTCAACACCCCCAGAATCGTTATTTTGAAGCTTTTGGGTGAGGAGGAGCGTGAAGCAGCCAGATTCCTTCCCCCGGAGCCCATGCTGACCAGGTGCCAAGGAGGGGGTGGGTCTTGAGTCACTGGCGGTTCATAGCTGTGGTTTTTCTCACCTCTAAATCAGGTCCATGCCTGGGAACAGGTTCCATTGAAGGAACGATTGGGTTTGTGAAAGTCCTCTGTTATTCTTCTGTCAATCTGGGGCTAAAGACTGAGGAAGAATGTCAGAAAGAGCAATTCCTTGTTGGATTTAATTCAGTCAAATCAGGACAGAGAATCCAGGCAAGACCTAGATTAGATTTCTTCGGGGCACACAGGCGACTGCCTTTCCACGGTGACTAATGCCCACTCCAGCCATGTGTTCATCCTACCATGTGTGAGATTTACGCAGCGTTCTTCCCTCCAAAGTGCAGAAGATGGAGAAGTTTTAAATTACTACAGCGATTTCCTTTAGTTGCATATTAAAGCGGTGGTGCCTTATCTTTGAGGTGGAGCCCTCAGTCCCCACGATGTCTTGCTAGGAATTAATTCACAACTTACAGCCCACTGACATAAAAATAGAGTTTGCCAGTTTATAGAGCTGGTGAATTTTCTGTAGCTCCGCAAATGTTACGGTGACATCTTAAAGCTGAGGGTGAAGGATTTTAGTTTAGTCCTACAGTAAACCCAACAATCCTGGGATAAATGCCTTACTTCTTATGTGTGCCTCATGGTCATGGATTCACTTTCCTATCTCTGGTCAGAGAGACTAGCTTTTAGATCCCAACCATGTGCAAAGGGAGACCCCCTTCACTCCGGAGAGGCCACACAACACAGTTGTTGGTTGTAGAGTCAGGTTGTCGTCAGGGTGACGCAGACTGGGTTTTAGACAAGTAAACAAAAGCAGCTTGCATTGGAAAGTACTAAAAACACAGCAAAATGTGGGCACGTAATGGTAAAGAAAAGGGACTTCTTTAGTATGTAGGGTGATAAAGGCCCTCGGGCTGGTTATTGTCTGTACCCGATACACGAGAAACACACAGGAGAGAAAATGATCTAAGTCGCGACTGGGCATCATGAAGAGAGGGACAATTGCTTAATGTTCTTTGGAACCGCATTCCCCTTCTTCGGCGTTGTCCTTTCCACTTGGAGTTTGGTGTGGAGGTACTCTTGTGCATTTCCCCAAATCCCCAAAAAAGAAATAAAGAAAGAAATTTCGGTATTTCTGAGCAAAATAATAAGCTGAGAAAAGTCTCATTCCACATTGTAGGACGCAGGTTATTTTCTATTTATGGAGAAAGAACACCATAAACAAAGCTGTGGATCAGCCCGGCGGGTTGAAAATATCTTCAGCCTTGTATGAATTTCACAGCATCTCCTTTGGGTGGTCTCATCTTGTCACATTTTAATGTTTGTGTTGTTGTTCCTCTCTTCCTTTTTTTGCATATCCATTGCAGAAGAGATTTTAACTACTCAGATGAAATACAGCCCTACTTCCCCCAAGGGGTGTAAAACTTTCAGCATAAGCCTTGTAAAAGGAAAGCAAGGTTTACTGATCCTTCTTTCCTTCTTTTTGGAGTTTATAAGATCGCTCCTGGTGAAGCTGTGTTCACCTGTGTCAGCATCAGTGATCTCAAGGACCAAATAATCTGCAGCCTGTACTGTTGGTGAAGTGTTTTAAGTGAAGATACAAAACTGAGTTGTTTATTCAGACAGAAGGTGGACATATTAACTATAATAACTGCCAAACTTGCCTGCCTTCGCATTTCTGTAAATGTGGCAGGTGTTTGCGGCACAAGGGCTGACTCTATGTGTACATCATCAAATGCTAAAAGTAATACAATTCAGTAACAAGTTTGATTTCCTTTATTCATAAGAAACGATCCCTGGATTAGGGGAGTACAGTGCCTCGCAAGCAGTGCAGTCTTCCCGAGGGATTTGGGTCAAGAGCAAATTTTACACAGCGATGGAAAAGGCAGGGGGGAGATAGGAGGCTGGTTAAGAGGTTGGCCATTTCCTTATTTTCTAGAGGAAGGTAAGCTAGGTAAAGCTGAGTTAGAGGATTGCTGATTGGTGTACGTTAGGATTCCTCAACAGTTGTTTTCGATAAGTGCAGGCTGACTTAAGTTTAGATTGGTCACGTGGGCCAGGTCAGTAGGGCAGCCTCCATTTTGTGGGTCCTGAAACGCTAAATAAGTTTATCTATCTATCTATCTATCTATCTATCTATCTATCATCTATCCACACACACACAATAATATAAATTCTTAGTGGTTATCAACTACATATGAAGCAGTGTTCTAAGTAAAGAATTTGAAGAAGAAGGGGGTGTTGACTTGGCTATCTTGCTGTTCACACCCGGATGGCAGGTAAGTTTTGTCTAGTTCCCATAATATTGTGTTTAAATAGACTTAGCTGCGTGTCTGCTTTTAAAAGTTGAGAAACTTCCCATGAAGTTTCCCAGAGACTGTGGTTCCTCTTGGGAAATCTGAAGTTTTGGCGGGACAGACCCACATTCCCCTGGTGGTGCCATTGTTTGGGAGGTAATGGCTGCCACCAGCTGGAGTCAGGACCCGCTCTCCATGTCTCACCGTCCTGGCACCTACCTGCGTGTTGTCTGAGCCCTGGCCTCACCCTGTTGTAATTTGAGTTGCCGCAGGCATAGATCAGTAAGGAATGGACGAGAGGGGATGGAAACGGGGATGGGGTGAAGATTTCCAGAGACTGTGGCTAAAGGGCTGAATGTGGAAGTAGGGGGGCTCTGTGGCCCAGCCACAGAACTGGGAGCTGGGCGACAGCCTGAAGGGTCAGTCCTATTTCGTAGAGGGAGACACTTTTAAAAGGCTTTATTCTGCTGAATACCAGCAAGATGCTGAAGAAAATACCCTCGCCTGCTTTTCCAAAGCAGATGAATGTGGGCTTTCCACGAACAATTTGCAATAAAAGAAAATAAATGAAATCCCTTTTGAGGGAGTAAGGTGGGAGGAGAGGAGCCTTATGTGGAATTCTTGGAGATTATTCAGTAGTGACTCATGCTTGCGAAGGTAACTTAGGAGCCCCGTTTGCAGCAGAGGGTAGAATGCCTCCCGGTTTATATTGCAAGTTCTGTGGAACTAGAAGTATGTGAGTCTGTTTAATAGAGCTTCGACTGGAAAAATCGCAAAGGACAGCGTCAGTTCATAAGAAACAAAGCACCAGAATCCACGAAGGAATTAACTGCCCTGTGAGCCCCCAGCCTCAGAAAAACATAAGTGCTTCACCGAAGGAAAAGGTGGTGGATATTCTGGGGTGCCGGGGTGGCTCAGTTGGTTGAGCGTCTAGTGTCTGGTCTGACTTCCACTAAGGTCACCGTCTCACAGTTGTGGGTTCGAGCCCCATGGCGGGCTCGGTGCTGACAGCTCAGAGCCTAGAGCCTGCTTCGGATTCTGTGTCTTCCTCTCTTTCTGCCCCTCCCCTGCTCGTGCACTCTCTCTCTCTCTCTCTCTCTCTCTCTCTCTCTCTCTCTCTCTCTCACACACACACACACACACACACACATAAACATTAAAAGAAAAAAAAGATGGTGGATTTTCAAATTAATTTAGTTATTTGTGTTTCTCAGGTATTTCCAACTATAAATGTACTCATTTAGCTTATGCTGTGTGTGTGTGTGTGTGTGTGTGTGTGTGTGTATGTGTTTTAACAATAATAGGAATCAGTTTCAAGCTCATTGTTTTTACTTCAGAATAATTGGATAGGTACACTTTAAGTAAAATTTCTTTATTTGCATGTACAAAATATTGCAGCTAATAAAATGAAACTCTAATGGTTTTTATTGCCAAAAGAAAAAAATTAAATGTAATGTTCAGTAAACTCTTTTAGAATTGTAACTCTTACCTTAATGCAACTAATTTGGTTTCCATTAAATGTACCTGTTGTTGAACCACGCAGTTTAACATCCCTGTAATTGAGACCCCTCCCCCTCCACCCTGCTATAGAATCACAGGAAAATCTCTACAGTTTATTTTTCTTGTAAGTTAAGAGGACCATGTAAAGTATTTTTGCCACCAAAGTCTTGTGTTGTTTCTTAAGTTAGTTTTTTTTTTTGTATTATCAATAAAAAGAAAAACTACAAATATATATCTGGAATTCAGGGAAATTCTCTAAACTTGCAAAATTAAATTGTTCTTATTAAGAAGTCAATATAAATTGTCTTTCAGTTGATGATAAATGCCTACCCCATTCACCTCAATAAATAATTTCACAATTTTAAGGTTCCTTTTATCAAGTTCTATCTTAGAGAATAGGCATTTTGTGATAATCTGTAAAATGAAAAGACTTCTATTCAAAGTCTTCTATTCTTTACATTTATTACTATTTGAAAAATTGGTAATTTCATATCTCCTCATGTACATTTTAATTAGCATTTATTTCATTACATGTAAAAGGAGAATTGAGATAATTTGATCTCACAGCAGTGTGTAAGTTTAACATTCTCTAATATTATTGCATCTAACCATTAAAGTATTAGGAACATCTGTATACATTTTATTTCTAATCTAACTGTAGAGAGGGCTATGTAGTTTATTATCTAAAAACAAACAAACAAACAAAAACACCAAAAGAAGAAAGCCCTCAGTAGTCACTCAGCTTATAATTATAAAATTTTATAAGGTGATGAGACTCCCTGGAGCTTTGTATTTACCCACCTGTGTTAATTGTATCTGTTTCTCAGAGATTTTTTTTTTCCATTCAAAAAAGACTATCTTTCTACTTATTTCAATTACCTCCCCTGTTAAGTTCTGTCCCATTAGGTCCACCACTTGTATTTTTGATTTGAAGACAAGGATGAATCAATTGCCCGAAGTCTTCATCTCTTTAAAATTGTGCATTTAGGGGCACCTGGGTGGCTCAGATGCCTAACTGAGTTAATGGTTTCTGAGTTCGAGTCCCGCGTCGGGCTCTGTGCTGACAGCTCGGAGCCTGGAGCCTGCTTCGGATTCTGTGTCTCCCTCTCTCTCTGCCTCTCCCCCACTCGCTGGTGTGCTTTCTCTCTCTCTCTCTCTCTCTCTCACTCAAAAATAAATCAACATTAAAAAAATTAAGATTGTGCGTCTATGCTCTAAAAGCAAGGATACAATAAAGCACAACTCACAAAATCGCCCCAATGAGAAGACTGATTACTTCTTAAATATTATGTGGCATTCTATCCCCTGATTTCAGAACAGCTAAATGAGGATAACTTGGATTCTATCCTAAAATATTATGCAATGGACTCACTCTCCCAGGTATACAATAGGTTTGACATGTGATAAGGCTGAGGGACAGCAGAAGAGAAAGAATTCTTAACTATGTCTGCTCGTATTCAACTGCCCTACGGCACTTTAATTCTTGTCCATCTTTTATTCTCGTTAAAACTGTCACTGAACCAAAAGACATATCTGTGTAGAGAACTCTGTACTGTCAAAAAGTAAAGCTACTTGGAGAAGCTTATGGGGCTTCATGTCAGTTTTCTACTTGAATTATAGTTATTCCACTAACTAGTTATCTTTTTCACATCTATTGTGACTAGAGAATGAGATGTAGCAGCGATCTTTGTGCAGTGCCGTTTGTAAATGAAATTTATGTTATAGATTTGCATGCTAAGTGCCTCTCTGGTAAGAGGAACTCTCAAAGACAGCATGTTTATGCCGCCATTTGTGTTTAAATCGGAATTCTAAAGCGGACCCAAGTTAAACGTGAAGGCAACTTTACATCTTCGTCTGAAGTCAAATATGGATTGTTTACTTATCATCACAGTTAGCTTTTTCTGATTTTGCTTTTTGGAGGCTGCTCTTAGCCCCATAATCTGCTGTCCTCTTTAATGATCTTTCTTCTGCTAACTGTGTAGTTTAAAAACTGTGTGTGTTTGCCATTATCATGAAAAGTATATATATATATATTGAAATTCATAATTAGTCACAACGGTACGATCTGGTGTTTGAAAGGATCTTCAGGAGAGGGTATATGAAGCTGTGCATACTTACATATACGATGTAGTTATTTATTAGACACGGGCCATTCTGGTCAAGACAGATCATAAGCATCTTTGCTAGAACTTCTCATTCACTTACTTGTTTAACCCAGGTATATTGAGTGTCGCGGGCAGCAGGCAGCATCTAGGCCATCAGATCTCCAGAGGGGGTCAGAGCAAGCATGCATGGGGTGCTGGTCTCGAAGCGCCTACCTTCTAGGGGGAAGAGAGAGAAAAAGCACCAAAAGGGTGCTGGAGAACCAGACAGGCTGAAGTCATGGAAACTCATGGACAGGTGGGTGCGGATTTCAGTCCTACTTTTCATTGTTATTTTCCTCCTCGGACATCCTCCCTCATCTGTGAAAGGGAATTAGAATAGGCGAGTTGCTTCTTTGACAGGACAGTAACGTTAAAAATCACAGCTTTGCGCTAGGGTCCCAGGCGAGCTCTGTGCTTGGGTGGGGATCTCAGGAGCTCTCCTTAGTCCTGTGACCCACAGAGCTCTGTGTCACTGCAGGAGACAGCTACCTTGCAGGACACATCCCAGTACTACTTCAGCTCCTTTAAAGAATCCCTGTGGGAGTCTTTAAAATAATTTTTTAACTATCAATTTAAATCATGAACTTTTTTTTTTTTTTAAATAGAAAGGGAAGAAAAATTAAAAAAGAGGATATCCTTGCATGCTTCTGATACAACCTAAGTTTCCCTCCCCGGAGGTAATTATTACCAACTGTTGGCTTTGCATTTTTCTCCATATATTCTAAGCAGCTGTATAAACAACTTCCTTTTTTCCCCCAGAAATTGGGTCAGAAAACGCAGTCATCTGCAACTTTTTTTTGCTTATTGGTTTTCTTAAGTAGGTAAAAGATTCATATGTATGTATATGTAAGTATATAAATGTATACGATAGAATATGTAAATAATGTAATAAATATATTTTATATAATATCCATTATGAAGTACATAATATTCTAAACTACACAGATGAAAATCCTTCTTCAATGTCTTTCTTTCCTTCATCTGCAACCCCCAGGAAACCAATGTTATATAAAATAATATTATATACTATCTTCTATAAGATGTTTTTATGATTGAATTGTGGTTGTTGCTAATTGTTATGGGTTAAATTGTGTTCCCAGAAAAGCTGATGGGTGCAATCAGTGTGTAAATGCACTGGGGCGTCTGGGTGGCTCAGTCTGTTAAGCATCCAACTCTTGATTTTGGCTTAGGTCATGATCTCATGGTTCATGAGATCGATCCTGACATCAGGCTTCATGCTGACAGTGTAGAGCCTACTTGGAATCCTCTCTCTCTCTCTCTTTCTCTCTCTCTCTCTCTCTCTCTTTCTCTCTCTCTCCCTCCCTCCCTCCCTCCCTCCCTCCCTCCCTCCTCCCTCTCTCCTCCCTCTCTCTTTGTCCCTGCCCCGCTTGCTTGTGCACCCGTGCTCACGTACGTACTCTATCAAAATAAGTAAATGTTTAAAAAAAAAAAAAGAACCTTTGGGGCACGTGGGTGGCTCAGTGGGTTGAGCGTCTGACTTTGGCTAAGGTCATGATTGAACCCCACATGGGGCTCTGTGCTGACAGCCTGGAGCCTGCTTCAGATTCTCTGTCTCCCTCTATCTCTGTCCCTCCCTCATTCATGTTCCCTCGCTCTGTCTCTTGCTGTCTCTCAAAAAATAAACGTTAAAAAAAAAGAACTTCTTATACACTGTATAGACAGATGAGGTCCAAAGAAGGTTCTTCATAAAAAGGAGTTTTTATTGACAGAACTGTTGTCCTCTGGGCCAACCTGTAGGAATGTTGTGGAAAAAAAGGAAGCAAAGCTCTGTCCAATCGCTTTTTCATACCTTTCTGTAGCTCAGAGGTGTTTCAAGAAATATTTGTAGCAATGAGGAAAAGGGATATGACACAGTGGTCAGCTCTTTTTCCCTTGTACTGATTTTAACTTTCCAGTTTACTCCTTGCTGATTGTATCAGTCTTCATGTAGATTAGTGCCAGACTGAGCCAATGATAGTCAATATGAGAGGACTTTAAATCGTGAATATTCTGTTCTATAATGTATAACTTTAGTGTTTTATGAACTCTGGAGTTGTTGATGTAACACTGTAAGGAAATACTTAGAAATCCCATTACAATAAATTTTGTCTTACCCTTTGGGATTTCTGAGCCTTCATATCTCTAGGCTTTAGAGTGTCTATTGGGTTATCTATGGGTAAAAACTCAGTGCCTCTGTATTAATCAGGGCTTCCCAGAGAAACAGAATCAATAGGAAGTTCATACAAATAGAGAGAGAAAGAGAGAGCTTACTTTAAGGAATTGGCTTATGTGATTGTTAAGTCTGATGAATCCAAAATCTGTAGGATAGGCTGGAAGACTGGAGACCCGGGGGAAATGGATATTGCAATTCCAGTCCAAAGGCAGTCTCTGCTAGCAGAATTCTCTCTTCCTTGGGAGAGGTCATTCTTTCTTATAATAAGTCATTCAACTGATTGGATAGGGCCCACCCACATCATAGAGGGTAATCAAGTTTACCCAAAGTCTGATTTAAATATTAATGCCATCACAAAAAAAAATTCACAGAAACATCTAGAATAATATTTGGCCAAATACCTTGGTACTGTGACATAGCCAAGTTGACATATAAAATTAACCATCAAAGCCCCTTTCTATAAGGAGTGTTTATTCTTGTAACTTCATATTATCAGATCCAAAAATGAGATAATGTGACTTTTAAGAAAACTTTTCAAATGTGACTATTGAAGTTAGTATACAAAATTAGTCAAATTGCCGAGTTTGAGGAAACAGTCTCCATAAAACTGCCCTGACTTCGGACACTAACTGCCATTGGTGGATGGAGTCCCCAGACGACCCCCCGTTCCATTAATTCACTAGAAGGACTCAAGGAACTCACCGAAAGTTTTATTATATTCATGATTGTGGTATATTGTAGAGAAAGGCTACAGAATAAAATCAGCCAAGGAAAGAGAAACATTAGGGAAGAATCTGGGAGGGGTCCCAATACAGAGCTTCTGTGGTTATCCTCTCCCCATTGAGTCATGAGTCATGGGTGGTATTATCTCTTCCTGGCCATGATACATGACAGTATGCACAGAGTATTGCCAACCATCAGATACTTACCTGAGCTCAGTGTCTAGAGTGTGTACTCGGGCTTCGTTCCACTGGTAAAATTCATTGAATGATTGACCTCATGGTTGAATTCAGTCTCCATGTCAACTGATACCTCATGATCCAAAGCCCCCGACCTAAATCCTATGGTTGGTCTCATTTGGGTAGCTCCCACCCTTTTGAACTTGAACAGACTGTTGTGGATGGCCAATCCTCACTCTAAAGAAAGATAATCCTTTCAAGTGTGACATAGATTACCTCTGAAGGGCAGAGGCCTAACCTTTCTTTAGACAAGGCCTATTTTTTCGTGCAGATTTAGAAAATATGATCTATTATTATTTGGAGATACGAAGCACCAGGAAAAAAGTTTTAAGACATGAAGATAGTAAATAACTAAAGAAACATGGTAAAGGAAAAGCTATCCAGCTAGCTGTTGAGACAATTAACTATCCTGAACTCCACTTACCAGATCTATATCAGACTATTAGATTATGTGAGGTCTCAGGTTCTGCTGAAACTGTATGATTTGTGATTTTAAAAGGCCTGTGGAGTCTTGAAGGATTTCTCCTTTCCAGTTTCACAACCAAATTTTAGTTGGTGAAAGATTCTAGACAACTTGTCCAGAGCTCAGCTATTAGAATTTCACCTTCAAGCTTGAAGATCCTGAATGAACCTCAGAAGAAATTAATGTCAAGGAGTTAATTTTGCCTTTGCGAGTGTCTCTTTTAATGAACAAAGTCCACATCACTCCCTCTCCCTCCCTATTCTAAAATTTCTTTTTCCTCACTGTTACTCATCTTCACTAGATCCTTGAAGAAAGATACAGTAATGAATTTGTATTAAAAAAATTGAGATAATTTTTCTCCATTGACTTTTAATATTCCATTATTAAGGTAAAAACATTTTTAATAAGATTTTCTAGGAACATTCATTTAGGCAGAAAACTAAAAATGGCAGAATAAAAGAATGCTATCACAGCTGTATGTGGCCTTAGTTGTTCAACTCTCCCACCCCAAGCTAAAGTCCCCTATACAACAGTCTGTATGGGTGGTTGTCCATTTCCCATTAAATGCTCCTTTTTTTTTAAACTATTATTTATTTATTTGTTTTTAATTTACATCCAAGTTAGTTAGCATACAGTGCAGTCATGATTTCAGGAGTAGATCTAGTTATCATCCCCTCTGTATAACACCCAGTCCTCATCCCAGCAAATGTCTTTCTTAATGCCCCTGACCCATTTAGCCCATCCCCCACCCACAGCCCCTCTAGAAACCCTCGGTTTGTTCTCTGCATTTAAGAGTGTCTTATGTTTCATCCCCCTCCCTGTTTTGAAATTATTTTTGCTTCCCTTCCCTTATGTTCATCTGTTTTGTATCTCATATTCCACATATGAGGGAAGTCATATGATATTTGTCTTTCTCTGACTTATTTCGCTTAGTATAATACCCTCTAGTCCCATCCACATTGTTGCAAATGGCAAGATTTCATTTTTTTTGGTTGCCAAGTAATATTCCATATATACCACATCTTCTTTATCCATTCATCCATCAATTGACATTTGGGCTCTTTCCATACTTTGGCTGTTGTCAATAGTGCTGCTGTAAACTTGGGAACGCATGTGCCCCCTTGAAACAGCACACCTGTATCCCTTGGATAAATACCTAGTAGTGCAATCACTGGGTCATAGGGTAAATGCCCCTCTTGATAGGGAGCTCATAAATCTGCATGGTCATTTTACAGCAGCTCAAAAACTATGCAGTTTATTCACAATATTAGAATAAATGCATTGACTTATGTAAGATGCAGCATGAGTATAGGAACCACCACTGGTTTTCATTGTTTTGTTTTTGGCCCAATGACATTACTAGAACTTTGTAGACTCTCGGATGTTATTGGAGATTGATGAATGAAGAAAAGTTATGCAAGATTTGACACTGATAATGTTAAGAATAGTTATTTTCTGTTTATGACAATATCTATATCACCTTGTATTATGCAAAGATTTTCTGTATTTATGCAAAGGATTTACTGGGGACAATGAATAAACTTCAAAATAAAAGGACAGTCACAGGTATAGAGTAGAAAAAACCATCATGTCAAGAGGAGTAACAATGAGACAAAGACTTTTGATTTTATAGAAACACTATAAGAATGACCATTTGTTATATCTTCATCTAAAATGATGAAGCCTTATAATGGAATCTATCTTGGTATGAATTACATTTCTCTTTTCCCGAGTACGTACAGCATGTGACTGACATGAAATGAGAATAAACCAACCCAGTAGCAAAATTTGGTTACCAATTATATTATTAAGTAGGCGTAAAGAAATAATGAAGCATACTACCAGACGTGAAAAATGTAAACAAACATCACATGTCTCTTGGTTGACTGGCTTCTAATCTATTGATCTGTTATGATGGTCAGCTAGAATAATATTTAATGTGCACATACACACACGTTTTCATGGTAAACAATTGATTTCAAATTAGAATTGATTTTTACAATGGGTAAACAGTGTAGGTAAGGTCTAATATATAAAGAACCAAAGTAGAACTATAGAAGACTTCAGATATTTTGAGCATATATACAAGACAAAGTATAGTGACTCTTCCTGCTTCAGACTCCGTCTCCTTCCATAGGATCATAGATTCCATGTATCCTCCCTTTCTTTTGTCTCTCTTCTGAAATTTCCCAAGTATCTATATACCCACTTGAGTATATGCATAGATCTTGTGTTTACCCAGTGGTCCTTTCTGTAAGCATCTATAGATGCTTATTTCACTGAATAGAATAACTTTGAGATCCTTTCCTATTAGCACGCAGAAGTCTCACTTTTTTTCAGTAGCAGTGGTATCGTTTACCTATGGAGAAAATTTTACGTGATGCTTTTTGTTACAAAAAAAATATGGCTCTCAGCATTCTTCTAAATCTGTTTTTTTTTTTCATTTTTGTGTTACAATATGTGAAAAAGTGAGACATGTAAGTCACAGCTTCGTGTTGGGCTTTATTCTCAACCCTCATAGAGAAGTTCGTTGGGTTATTTTGGCTTTTCTGTATTCCATAGATTCTTTACTATGTTGCCTGAAAGACTATGCTTTATTTTTCCTGTTTGACACTATCTCTCTCTCTCTCTCTCTCTTCCTCTCTCTCTGAGAAGCCCTTTACCAAGTGCTTTGAAGCAAGACAGTTTGTAAGAGTAAATTGCCTTGCAGCATATAACACAAAGTATTCATTAGTATGAATGTTTTTTTCCAAGGTAGACATACAATGCCCATTCAAAAAGGAGTTGCTTTTTTTCATACCTTAATAAGCAGTTCCTTAAAACATAACCTTATCTGCATTATATGTGGCTTATTATGAGCTAAAGAGATGAAATATCAATCATAGTGCTTTAGAATTCTTGTCTTTAACTCTCTGTGTTTTCTACGAAGAAACTACTGTCCTAGAACTACCAGAATTATTTTTCAGCTTCCTTCAAAATGTATCTAATGTTCCTTATCTAATACTTGTTAAAACCTTTTAATATGTACCTTCCATTCTCATATTGTTTTATATCCTTTCCTTTTGAGTTTCTCATCTCTAGGGCAACTTTTCTTATTGCAGTTCACATTTTAATTTCTTTTTTATCCCCTCTTGGGAGGGAAGGACAGCCAAATATGAAATAATATTTTGAGCCCTGCACCCTTTAAATATTTAGTGCACATTATGATCACAGTAAAGACAAAACTCTGCGAGTGGATTCTTGTTTCCTCAGCTGCTTTGCTTCTGTTCATTTTTTGAAACATGAATGTCAAGCATTTTGTGATGAATGGTCATATTATTATCATTAGTGAACTCCATAGGGGAAGGTAGTAGGGTTGAAAGGCATGGGGGAAAATGCCAGGAGTTTTAGGGCCAGTGCATTAAGGGAGGAGGGCTGGAGAGATAAGCAAGTGAGTCCTACTGTCCCATTTTTGAGCACCCCACTTACAAATCAAGGATATTTGTGTTCTAATCTTTTAGCAACCACCCAATTTGCACCCCTTCAGAGTGAAAATACGAGTGATGGTGACACCTGAGAGGAACGGTCAAAACTGTTATCCACATGCTCTAGGGCATGCTGACTGGCCTCCTTACACCTGCTCAGTTCTCCTGGGCATGACATTTCTGTACTCCAAGTATCCATTATGCTCAGCAGCACATAAAGTATAAACAGTTATAACAAATATCTTTAGACTAAAATAGAAGGCAGCTCTTCTCTCTGTTGTTTTCGGGAGATTTTGTACACCATCCTGGTAAGAGCACCGGCTTTAAAGTCAGACCAACCTTAGATTAAATTTCTCTAAGGCAGCTGTTAAAGACATCGCCATAATATGCCTGAATCCCTTAGAATATTCAGTGAATATTTATACCTTTCATACTTTCCTCAAAGAGAACTTGGGGAAAATTGCATGAAGTTCTCTCAGTCTGTGGTGATAAGTTTAAGAAGTTCAATTACGGGGGCTCCCGGGTGGCTCGGTCGGTTAAGCGTCCGATCCGTCCCAGGTCACAATCTCACAATTCGTAGGTTCGAGCCCCACGTCAGGCTCTGTGCTGACAGCTCAGAGCCTGGAGCCTGCTTTGGATTCTGTGTCTCCCTCTCTCTCTGCCCCTCCCCTACTTGCATTCTGTCTCTCTCTGTCTCTCAATAATAAATAAGTGTTAAAAAAATTTTTAATAAACAGAAGTTCAGTTACAAAGTTAATCTAAAGTTAAAAAATAGCTCTTACTCCAAGAGATGCATCTTCCTCAGATTTTTAGCAGCATTAAGTCAGGCTGTGTGTTTGGATCGCTTAGGCTCCCCCACCCCCCGCCCTCCCTCCACCCATCTTTCACCCCCTGTTTCTGTGATTCCCTAGGACACACAGGACTCAGAATACAGTCATACTCATACTCATGGCTCTGATTTATTACAAAGTAAAGAAGCAAAGAGAAAGGACAGGTGGGTGAAATCCAGAGAAAACTAGGTATAAGCTTCCACGAATCCTCTCCATCTGGAGTCACACAGAAAACACACGATTCCTCCAGCCGTGAGTTGTGACACATGAGAAATGGCACCTATGAGGAAAGTCTAGGGTTTTTGTGGTGGGTCAGTGGCACCTTTTGTCTGACATATAGCAAGTTCAGTCTCTGAGAATGAAAGCAAATCTTCAGTAGAAACCGTATGGTTTGCCCAGATGGTTTAGGCAAGGGGGACTACTCTTATCACTTAAGGAAAGTTCTCCTTAGTGTAGGAAACTCTTTACCATTCATGTTCCTGGACACCAGCCAAGTGCAGACCTTGCAAGGAGAGCGGTCTCAAGCCCGTTGTGCTGATTTGTTTCTGCATAAGTTGTTTCCACACCACAGCAGAGAAGCACCTTGGGAAAAGGTTCACGCAGTGATGGACCAACATGAACAGTTAAGTCCATCATTCAAAGACTACTTCTGCCCTACGCGGACATTACAGTGTTGCCCATAAACAATCGCTACAAACATTTCAGACATATATTGAAAAACAGTTTTACAGATAAAACCTTATAATTATCAGTGGTTCACAGTCTGATACATTTACAAGTTAGTTACATTTTATTATTCATCACTGGCAAAAAATCTAATCCAGCAGGGGAAATGGGATAGATCTAATATTGCATGCATAAACACAAGCACTAGAGAACAGATTAAACCAACCACACAAAACAATACAAAAAGCATCTTTTCTCCCAAAATAGGTTTTTTTCCCTTTCCTACCTTGTCAGAAGAAAAATTTATGATTCTGAAATTACTTGTGCATTCTACTGGGCTTTGGTCATTAGAATGTACTTACTTTACTGACCCTTCCCTGATACTGTTTTTTTTATAGTCTTCTATTAACACTATGTGCACTTTTTGATGAATGATAAACAGGTTTTGCCTGAAGAAAAAGATAAGCCTTCTTTACCTATGGCCAGAATCCCTACAAGAGAGTGGAAAATGCCCCCAATTCTTTTCTCCTTCCTTCTTTCAAATCTTCCTTCCAATAAAGACAAGTACTTAACTAGCAGACATTTTCCGGGCGCTCGGCATTGCTAAAGATGAGAGAAAGGGTAGAATCTTTGCAGCTGGGGTCCCTTCTACCCGTTCCACCCCATCCATACCTTACGTGACATAAATGATTCTTTTTACAGAATGACATATTCAGGTCAATGGGTGCCTTTCTTTCCTAGGCTGCTAAGACAGATGACGTGTCCCTGGAGATGTTGTCCTACATCTGTAGACCCTTCGGAATCGTGGAACAGGAAATTGCATTAGCAATAGCGACCATGAGAATAATTGTTGATGAACTTTGTTGAGGACTTAATATGTCCCCCCCCCCCGTGCTTGAAGTACATTATGTATGTAATGTCATTCCACTGTCTTAGTGAACTCGATGATGTATGTTTTTATCATCATAATTGCTATCTTCCCCGTCTCAAGGATGAAGAAACTGAGGCAAGGACAGCTTAATTAGTCATCCTGGGGAGGAACAGTGTAGGGTCACGGACTAGCACCAATACTGAATGTCCTATTGTAGCTTGATTTTTGCATCATTGTTCTTATGTGTGTGTGCCTGGATGATGTAGGCGGGGAGATAGAAATGTGTTTCTTTGTATATGTATTATTTGTGTGTGTGTGTGTGTGTGTGTGTGTGTGTGTACATATATTCCTACCAAAATACATATCTTAAAACATTTTAAAAATACTTTAAAATTTTTGAGAACAGCAGTCAGCTAAATCCATTTTAAGCCAAAATGTATTGAGCTAGCATTTCAATAGCTGCTTAATTATGTTACGATATTTGTCTTGAAGTTTCTCATTTTATTCCTAAGATAGAAACAAAACAGAGATGAATGTTCCAGGTAAGAGCTTAAATCGTTTGTTTTAATTTAAACTAATTATCATATTCAGTTCATTCTAGTCCTTTTTGGGTCTAGATATCACGCATCCAAAAAGATAATATTGTTTTTCAGGAAGACTGCAGACTTGCCCTCCATGATGATGAAAGAGATTACGTATAGATGCATCTTTAAATATGTACTTTGCAAGTTTTCACTTCCAAAGTCATATTTATTTTGTGACTTGGAAATAAATAGTTAAGATAGTCTTCAGTGGAAATGGTTTAGTTCAGTGCCATCTGAATCAGGGGGCGAATATTTTTGGTAAGGGCCAGAGAGTAAATATATTTCAGTCTTCAGAGGCCAAACAGTATCTGTCACAATTTCTCAACCCTGCCATGGTAAGCAATATTGAATGAATGAATGAATGAATGAATGAGTAAATAGGGCTGTAAATAAGTGCGGCTGTGTCCCAATCAAATTGTATTTATGGATGCTAAACTTTGACCTTCATGTAACTTTCATGTGTCACAAAATTTTATTCTACTTTTGATTGTTTCCAACCATTCAGAAACATCAAAAACTATTCTTAGATCTGATCCAGTCATTGGCCAGAATTTTGCCCAAGAGCCATATCTGGATTGCTTCACCCTGCTGAGCACTTTTATTTTGCTTTCGGTTATAGATCGTGATCATAAAATATGAAACTGACATTGTAAACCTCGTATACCCTAACCATATCTTAGTTAATTAAGAAATGCCAATAAATGTAGGACGTCTACTGCCAAACCACATGGTCAGCGATAATTACAGATAACTATGTCTGTGTGTTACTAACAAATAGATAATTTCATTCAAAATGTTTTTTTTTCCTGAGGCTAAAATATGTTACATCAGCAAAAGTATTTTCTAGGGGAAACCAGTTCTTGAATATGTCCCATTTGTAATGTAATGTAGCTTGTGTTTGATGGTATATATAAGTCTTTCATAGAAGTAGTATCCAATAAATAAGCAAATGCAAACATTATCCTCATTTTAAGGAGGTAATAACTGATATTCATTCATAATTTACCCAAGGTCTCGAAACATTTAACCAGCAATGCCTGGATACACCCCAGTTCTTCTGACTCTGAGACATGTTGTCTCCTAAAAACGCTAACATTTAATTGACTGTTCTAACAGACATATAGAATGGTTACCAATCTTGTTGAACCTCTTCCTACTGTAATTATTTTTTAATCGAAGGATTGCGTGTTTTGAAGGTTCCTAAACACCAAAGTGTATAAACTAATGAATAATTTTCCTGGTTAATAACAGTGAAAACACTTAGGGCTTCCTCTGATCAAGAACCAGAGACAACGTAAGTCCATCAACATAATTCCATTCAAAAAAGGGAACTTTGCAGTTTAGTTAATCCATTCATCCTCATTATGGGAAATAGTAAGTGTTGTGTTTGGCTCTTTGAAATATTAAAACTAAGCCAAAGGCTTCTGTGTCTATTTTTGTAGACTAGAGTCAGAACCTCTGTAATTGTTCTACTTTTCGACATTAGTAGAATAATAGTATACTGTTCAATTTTGAATGTAACTTAAGGAAAGTATTTCCCCTGGGAGGAGGGGGTGGGTGTTGGATAGGCTTGGCAGAAGTTGGTTGTGACAGTTCGTTGGCCAGAGAAATGCCAAATCAGGCGACACATATGTTCTAGCAAGATTTCTTCCATTTTGCGCATATAATCTCACAGATCCTTAGGACTGGAAAGACATTTATTATGCTCATCTAGCAGCAATTTGGATAGAAATACCCTCTAGTATCTCTGAAAGTCATCATCCTCTTCTTAAGCATCTTCAGTGTATTGGGAGCTCACGTTTTGACAGTTTTAGTTATTAAGGAGTATCTCCTTGGGTCTCATTTAAGTCTGTGGCCCTGAAACCTCCATTTGTTATTTTTAGCTCGGCTTTTTGGAATGACTCTGCTCAGATGTACCTTCTCTTGTATGTAAAAGTTGCTGAAATTATTCTTCATAAGATATGATTTCCTTGTTTCTTACCATAATAACTATAGCTAACATTTATTAAGTGCATACTATTTGCCAGAAACAATTCTGTATGTTCTGTGTGTGTCAATGATTTCATTTTCATAATGAGCCATGAGGTTGGTTCCATCTCATAATGAGGAAACTGAGTTATAAGGCTTAATAGCTATACTAAAGTCACACAAATGGTTAGTGAGTCACTAGTTTGTTACTGACTGGAAGATTCACGTAGCTGGTTAGCGGGGAGCCAGGATTTGAATCCAAACAGTCTAGCCTCCAGGCCTGAGCTACGAACCCCTAGATTAATACATTTCTTTTTATGCCTTATTAAATCCTTGGTCAATGGATCATATCCCTGTGGTTCGAAATTTTTCCAAAGTGGCTTTCCCAGGATCTGAGAAGTGTACTTACTAGAACGTCAAACATTCCTCTTCCTCGTTCTCTGGTGTCTCATGCACAGAACAGCCATAAATTCCCAGTCATTAAAGGTGGCCAAGATAGCCCTTCCTGACTTCGTGGTTATACTGAACAGTCATTAAAAACAAACAGTAAGTCTTGTTCAATGGCCCTGTTAAAAAAAAGTAATCAAAATATAGAAGTTACTCTGAACAAAACAAATTCTTAGCGGTCAACATGGAAATGTCAAACTCACAGACTCTGCCTACTCGCTGACTTGGAAAAAAATGTGTATTCAAGGAAAAAAAAGTAAATCAGAAAATCAAGAGATGGTGTTTTCTGTTAAATAATGATTAAATGGAGAAAGTTGCTTTTATAGTTTTTCAGAGAACATCTTGCTATGGATTCTCATCTTGAATCATGTTTACTATTTTTACATACTGAGAAACTCAAGGCGCTATTTTTCTTTCTTGCTTCAGTGGGTTCAGTAGGATAAATGCATCCCGTGTGTGTTGATCATTCAGAATTCCACCACTCTTTATCTTCCTCTAAATATAAATTCTCATCCTAAAACACTGTAAATGTAGAAGCCATGGAACCAAAAATTATATGGGATGTTCCTAGGTGATCAAAAAAAAAAAATCAATCTCTTTCAAGTAATTTTGACAGTATCTGTTATAGTGGGAGCAATACTGGTCAGATAGTCAAAAAATAACAGTTCTGTCCATAACTGGTCACTCACCCACCTCTTCCCGCATTTGGTGATAGGAAGGAGGGGGATTCCATTTAGCCCTTCAGTTGTATCATTAGCTCAATTTTTGTTGCGACTCTTATTTTTAAAGTGTGAAGAGCAAAACCCAAGTGACAGAAGAAAGCATTTAATTAGTTACAGTCTCTTTAGTAGAGCTCATGGTGTTGGTGTTGGGTTCGTAAGAAATCTAGGTCTGGCCGTGCCACTTGGCTTTGGAGCCCTGAGATGGACATACGCTTGTTAACGCAACATTGTGCCATGAACAGGGCCAACTCTTCGCAGAGACTGAGCTAATGAAAAATCAATTGTGCCCCTAACACCTGTGTTTGGAATGGCTGGGTTTTTCTCTCTCTCTTTTTTAAGAAGCATTTTGCCCTGCCAAACATCAGTAATCTATTGTAATTGCTTTTGTTTTGACTACGAAGTATTTGTCTGGTTCAGAACGTAGGGTGATTAATGATCTCAATATCTGTGTGTGCTTTGCCAAATTGAATTTAGTATATTTGTACAGGTGATCACTCTGGCCTGTGTATACACAGAAAGCAAATTAATAATTAAAAACCGATAAGCTACCTGGTGGTCATTTTTAACTTAATTTATTGAGGCTTACGCCCACACCTTATAATTCAGAATTCCACTTCAGTGACTCTAGAGCCACGGTGATCCAGGAATGGAGAGTAGAAAGAGGAGTGAGACGAACCTCCTTAAACACAATAAAACCTGCAGAGGGAAAAATTCTGGGGTGGGGGGTGGTTAGGGATGTAGTCTGAAAAAGATCTGGTGAGAGATCTCACACCTCTTTTTTTCATAAAATCATCTCAACGATATGCATTTTTTTTTCCCTGATGGAGTAATGCAGAAGATGAGAGTAACAACAACAGCAAACAAACAAGGTAACAAAGAAGACAAGAGTTCATAGAAGGTTACGAAATGCTTCTCTCTACAGATGGCCCCTGTGCCCACTGTGTTGTTGAGTGTGATACGAACAACCGTAAAAACCTCCAGGGTTGAGCCTTGTATCTCTTGCAACACAGTGCCTGGTGTAGAAGAGAACTCAGTGAGGATACGTTGAATGTAGGGGCGCCTGGGTGGCTTAGTCGGTTAAGCGTCTGACTTTGGCTCAGGTCATGATCCCGTGGTTTGTGAGTTCGAGCCCCAAGTGGGGCTCTGGGCTGACAGCTTGGAGAGTGGAGCCTGCTCCGGATTCTATGTCTCCCTCTCTCTCTGCCCCTCCCCCTCTCACGCTTTGTGCGTGTGTATGTGTGTGCGTGTATGTGTGTGTCTCTCTCAAAAAGTAAACATTTAAATTAAAAAAAAAATAAAAATAAGAGAAAGGGCATTTATTTTTGTCACACATACCCTTCATTTCACAAATGATCCTTGAGGATTAGTGCCCGGTGTTCACTGTAGCATTAAACTGCTTTTTTTTCTTCTTTTTTCTTTCTTTGTTTTTTTTTTTTTTTTGGCCAGATACCATTTTAATCTAAACCTGCAGGAGCTATTCACAAGAGAATTACCCTGTGAGGTTACATTTGGATTGGTTTTACTCAATAAAGTGTCATAAAAATAGGAGACAAAGTATTCAACAGAATTTCTAAGAGGCAAGCTTATTAGTTTTCTTATGTATTAATGTGACTAAAGCATTAATGGTGCTTTCCCGGATTTTACACCGTCATGAACACATGATATCAGGAGATGTTCTGGACTCGTGAGCTAATTTTTACAACATTCCTAAACTTTCAGGCATGATTTAAAATTACTTGCACCTTAGGGGCGCCTGGGTAGCTCTGTCGGTTAAGCAAGTCATTTTTCGGTGGGGGTCGTGATCTCAACAATTCGTGAGTTCCAGCCCGGCGTTGGTCTCTGTGCTGACAAGTGCAGAGCCTGCCTGGGATCCCCTACTCTCCTTCTCTCTCTGCATCTCTCCTTCTCACGCTGTCTCTGTGTCTCTTTCAAAATAAAGAGACAATTAATGACTTAAAAAGTTACCTGTCCCTTGTAGCTTATTATAATTCCATAATTCTCAAAATGTATGCTAATTGTCTAAGTTTCTTTACGAAACATGATGGACAACAGGGTTTGAATGCAAGGTACACTTCACGAAAGGTGTGAGCACACTTTTCTGAGCGGGTAAGGGAGAGCATTTCAAATAAATTTTGGGGGTTCCTCGGTGGCTCAGTCGGCTGAGCGTCTGACTCTTGATTTCGTCTCAGGTCATGATCCCAGGGTCGTGGGATCCAGCCCCTCATCGGGCTCCGTGTTGAGTGTGGAGCCTGCTTGAGATTCTTTCTCTCTCCGTCTGCCCCTCTCCCCCACTCGTGCTCTCTCTCGCTCTCAAATTAAAAAAAAAAATAATAAAAATTTAAAAACCCAAATTTTGAATAAAACTCTACGTAGATTAAAAAAATAGAAGATGATATTGTTAATAATGGTGCCACAGTGATGTAGTTTCCGCTTAATTATTACAGCAATATAGTCAATGTTAGGGACAGGAGCAATAGAAATTATAAAAGAATAATTAGCATGCCATTACAGTAAGTTAGCAATTTAATGTTTATTGTTTTTTACCCAATTCCTGGAAAAACTGGTGGCCTTTCACAGTGGATTGAATTCCCTAAAGGTACCATGTGCTCGGGCGTCACCTGCTTAGCTCAGGACGGCCCATGTCCAAAGGCACCAAAGAGACTATGGTGTGTATGCCCTTCCCAGCATGTCATGTGACTCACTAGCCCTGAAGGCTCCATGTTTGATGCAGAGAATCAAAGGTGTATAAAGTGAAATTTCTGCTTTTGAGGAATTTATGGAATAAAGGAGATAGACATTTTATGTGACAAAGACTCTCATGGTCAAAGGGTTAATTAAATTGCCTTTGGTCAAATATAGCTAGTGAGAAGAGTGTAGAATATCTGGAATTTGGATGTTTTAACTTAAAAATTGGTGTTAGTAGCATCATATTGTACTGATTTCTCTTAACCCAGGACTTTATACCGAGAATATAATAATTTTAGTAATTTTTTAAAATAAATTATTTAAAAAAACCCATGTACCATTGTGAGATACTATGTAGTAATATGCTAGTACCAACTGTGTGCAGATTCTGATGAGAAACATATGCTCAACGTTTTATTAGTTGTTATTTTAGTTCGGCTTTTTGTGACTTTTAGTTGAAATAACCTTGTGCCTTTGTGAAATGCAGTCTTTAAGAGCGCATGATCTGGCAACAGTTAGACTTTACATCTAATCTCCTCTCCATCCATTGTTTATTGGCTCCGAAAATATCTGGTTGAGTTTTTTAAACTCAGGTCCTTGCACAGAAAGGGGAATCGGTAAGACCTGTGTTTCAGATAATATTATTACCTAAGCACTTAGTGCTTCTGAGAGACTCAGTAAATTGTGTGTGTGTGTGTGTGTGTGTGTGTGTGTGTGTGTGTGTGTGTGTAATGTGTGTTAAAAATTTACAGTAATTCCCTTTAATCCATGGGAGATAAGTTCCAAGATCCCCAGTGCCTGGGTAGTCCCAAACCCTGTATATGCTATGTTTTTTCCTATACATGCATACCTATGATAAACTTTAATTTATAAATTAGATACCGTGAGAGATTCATAACAAAAACAATAGAATAGGACAATAATAACAATATACCTGTAATAAAATTATGTGAACGTGGTCTCTCTCTCTCTCTCTCTCTCTGTCTCTCTCAAAATAACTTACTGGACTGTACTCACCCTTCTTGTGAGGATGTGAGATAATGTGATGCCTGTGTGATGAGATGAAGTGAGGTGGGAGATGTAGGCAGTGTATTGACCTACTGACAACGAAGGATCATATGACAAAGAAGGATCATATGCTTGTAGCTTTTGACTGCCGGTAACTGAAACAGTAGAAACCGAAAGGGTAGAAATGGAAGAACTACTGTATTTACAAGTACGTATTTCAGACCTATGTATTTAATGTTTTGATTTGAAGACATGGTGCAGGCAGTCATTTCCTCTCCTCGCAAAATGATGTAGGCATGGCATCATATATTCAAAAGAGTTGATTTAGCAGGGCACCTGGGTGGCTCAGTCGGTTAAGCGCGCAGCTCTTACTTTCTTGACTTTAGTCTCAGGTCGTGATCTCGTGATGCTGAGATCCAGCCCACGTTGGGCTCTGCCCTGGGCATGGGGCCTGCTTAAGAATCTCTCCCTCTCTCTCCCTCTGCCCGTCCACAACTTGAGTGTGCATGCACGCCCTCTCTCTCTCTCTCTCTCAAAAAAAAATAATAATAATAATTAAAAGAAATAAAAGAGTTGATTTAGGAAATAGGGGTGAATAACAATAAAAGCATATCTGCAGGGGTGCCTGGGTGGCTCCATCAATTAAACATCTGACTCTCGATTTCGGCTCAGGTTATGATCTCACAGTTTGTGAATTTGATCCCTGCATCAGGCTCAGCACTGACAGCGTGGAGCCTGCTTGGGATTCTCTCCCCCCCTCTGCCCCTCCCCTGCTCCTGATAACACACACACTCTCTCTCCCCTCCCCCATCTCTCTCAAATAAATAAATAAATAAATAAATAAATAGTATGTCTGCAGTAAGTTGTTTTAGTCAAACCCAAGGTAAATAGCTAGTAAATGATGTACTTTATAAGTATATACCAAGTTTTGGCTGAATCTAAGGCCTAAACTTGTTTAAATTTCCATCATATGCTGTTTGCAAACAGTCCAGTTATTGAACACGTTTCCCTTATACTGCATATGAGTTATTCAGAGAAGCTATGACAGCTTAGGGAATGTCTGGAACATTCTGAATTTAGGGGCACCTGGGTGGCTCAGTCAGCTGAGCGTCCGACTTTGGCTCAGGTCATGGTCTCACGGTTCGTGGGTTCGAGCCCCGCATCAGGCTCTGTGCTGACAGCTCAGTGCCTGGAGCCTGCTTCTGATCCTGTGTCTCCCTCTTTCTGCCCCTTCTCCACTTGTGCTCTGTCCCTCTCTCTTTCTCTCTGTCTCTCTCTCTCAAAAAAAAATAATAAACATTAAACAACATTTGAATTTAAAGTATGGAAGATACTGATAATCTCCTGTAACAAGTGCCATGTATCCCCATTAGAATGGAATAAACCATAGGTCTAAATCAGAATCCTTTGGAGATTTTATGTTATGGTGGGAAAGTGAGTAAAGTTTCTATGGTCCCTTTGTGCAAATAGGTAATTCTTGAGTTACTTACAAAACAATGTCTGAAAAATAGATATACTCTTCTGCTGTTGATACTGTTTGGCAGGTATGTGTAGAGAGTTCAAGTATAAAACAGTTAGTTACTAGCAATGGTGAGACGTGACAATATATGTTGTACTGGTGACCGTAAAAGTGGGTATAGATCTTGAGATGATATGTTTGGAAGCACCCCATCTATTATGAAAAGTTTCATCTTGATATATATTCCAAATTTAATATAAACACGAATCTTGTTTTCAAGACAAATAAGAAGCTAAATCATCAGAATAAGCAGATTAAAAAAATTATTCCAATTTAAAATACTTACTAAAATCCAATAGATGACAAAAAGCAAAATGAAAAATACTTATAGGGATGTAAAAGCAACAACAACAACACCAACCACTTTAGAGAAAACCGAAACCACAAAGAAGATTGTCTACTGAAAATGGAAATTTCTAAAATTTAGTAGGTATTTTTCAGAATCCAACCTTGATTTTGAAATATGTACGACAAAATAGTTTATGGAATTTCTTACATAGTGCAATATAGAGAGATTGGTACATGCGCTCTATGGAGCATTAAATATATACATGTTATTCAATGATATTAAAGAATGGAAATATAATGAAACAGGAGGCTAAGCTGACTTCCCTTTCGACAAGTAATATCAAAGGCTGGCATTATTCATGCTAACGTTGTAGAAATACTGGAAGGAAAAGAATCCCTTTAAAGTTCCCAAACATCAAAACTACTCCTTCAGAAATGTAGAAACAGCTCATATGCGTATGGATGATTTGTATACGAACACAGAATAAAATAACAACCGCCATATTGAATCAAAACTACATTTTGTGGTGCCAATATTTCATCTTTAAGGTGCCTGGAGATAATTTTGGCATCTTTTTTATGATTCTCCAGTGTGTTTCTATCAAAATTCTATCGTTGAATTATAAGCACATGGCTTAAGTTCCTTCTTATCAAGCAAAAGCTTATTTAAGTTGGTGTTTCCCAAATTGTGCCTCATAAACACTTAATTCTATAAAATACCACACTAAAAAACAATTTTGTACTCAAATGAGTTGGGGAAATGCTGCATTTTAAGAGTCCTTCTTGGACACGGGGGAAAAGGCATTAGTGCTCACCAAACATGAGCTCGCTTCTTTATATTTTCCAGTCCCATGGGGAACTGGTGTATGTGACCAGTTATAACCAAAAAACTGTGAGCAGAGTGAAGGAAACGTCACAATAAGACATTGGAAAATGTGAGCTAGACATTAGTGTCTGTTTTGTTTTGCTGTTTGTTTGTTTCCCTTTTGTTCCCATGGTGATGAAGGAGGCCCCATGTTACAGGTGATACAACTACAAGATGGTGGTGTCTCCACTGGCCAGGGATTTTTGTGGACAGAGAGCATCCCTAGTATCCTATGATGAGCACGTAGTGTGAATGGTGAATAAACATTTATTGTGTTAAGTCACTAGAGTGCAGAGTTTGTTGTCAAGATATACTCTAGCATATTTTGACCTAGCATATATTGAATATATAATGCATATTGGTTAATAAAAGCTCTTAGAAGTCCTATAGTAAAGGGAACTCTTAGGCTGTTTCCCTGTTACATCCCAAACTTACGTGATGGTAGAATCTTATTTTTTTCCCAGAATCTATCCATATCCCTTTGGTCTGGTGTTCTGTGAAGCAGCTTATGAAACACTGGTTTTAAATGCTTCTTCACCCTACGTTTTCATGCTCTTTAATGGTATGGATCAAGCGCTTTGAGGGTTTACTATCCACGGGATAAGAGAGTGAAGCAGTTTCTTTTATTTGCCAAATATTACTTTCAGGGTTTGGGGATACATATTTATAATGAATGGAAAATCCATGGCCATGTTTGTATTTCTTGTGTTACTCTGCATTGTAAACACATCTTGTCTCATTTCCACCTGTTCAGAGTGTAGTCTATTCTTGAAATAATAGCAGTAATGACAAAAGAGCCTCTTGAAGTGGGCCAAGTCTTTGATGGACTTCATGGTTCTTTTCTGGATTTTTCTGAGTTTTCTTGTTCATAATTGGGATACAAAAGCCTTTTCTTACAATGTTTTACAGTATGTTTTTCTGTTGAGCTTTTGGTGGTATCTCTAAAAATTTAGACTGGGCACTTAGAGAACACTGGAAAAATAGGAGTTCATTGTGCTTCCTGGTTCTCTTTCAGGTAGAAATCTGTTGACTCTAGCCTGTCATCTGAAGTGTAGTTTTCCTATTCCTCTAAAACTATTACTATTCTTCAGTCTGTCCATATACACTGAAAAGCTGTTCCTCTGATTTATTTTCAAAATCAATGTAAGATAATCTAGAATCTTTGGTATTTCATCATATTTTTCTGGATCATTTATTAAAAGTAGTACAGTTCCAACTCCAATGGTTGGAGTATCTACCATTGATACATCTTTCTTCTTTTTCTTTTTTCTTTCTTTCTTTCTTTCTTTTTCTTTTCTTTTTTTTTTTTTTTTTTTTGCCTAGCAAGCACATTTCTGCTTAGAGAAGAGAATATTTATCCCTTCCTTACATTTCCTGTGCTTACAGTAATTACTTTTTAAAAAACTTTCTCTCTAATTTCAAGGCCATGCACCAGTATTAATCTACCTCTTCTTCAATATGTTATGCTTGCTATTTAGTGGATTACCTATTGATGTAAGCATCACTGATTTTCCTTGATATAAAAATAAGATTTGCTTGATAGTTTATCCTCATATCAGTTTCAGAGCCAATGTCAGGCTTTACTCCTTCCTTTAATGAAAGAGAGAGACAGAGACAAAGAGACAGAGACAGGACATGAGCAGGGGAGGTGCAGAGAGAGAGGGAAACACAGAATCCGAAGCAGGCTCCAGGCGGGGCCCAAACTCATGAACTGTGAGATCATGACCTGAGCTGAAGTTGGACACTTAACCGACTGAGCCACCCAGGCGCCCCACTCCTTCCTTTTAATACAGATATTTATCAAGGAACTTGATTGTCTTTTGTTTTGTCTTCTCTTCCTCAGATGTCATATCTGCTTCCTTACCTTCCACCATTACTTCCAAGTGGATGATTTGGAAATACATGTCCCATCCAAACCTAATTTTATCAACTCACCCCATGTTTCCAGGTGCTCCCAAACAATCCAGCAGCATCTACCAGTACATCCACTTTTCAGATTTAAATCTTACACTTTCTGCAGCTCACCACAAAGTGCAATTTCCTTTTTCCTTACATCTATGTAAAAGTAACTACTGTCTTAGTCACATACATTCCAACGTACTTACCTCCTTTGGAGGAGTTATTTAAAAAATCATCTTGGAAAAAAAAATTAAAAAAAAAAAAGGGGGCGCCTGGGTGGCGCAGTCGGTTAAGCATCCGACTTCAGCCAGGTCACGATCTCGCCGTCCGTGAGTTCGAGCCCCGCGTCAGGCTGTGGGCTGATGGCTCAGAGCCTGGAGCCTGTTTCCGATTCTGTGTCTCCCTCTCCCTCTGCCCCTCCCCCGTTCATGCTCTGTCTCTCTCTGTCCCAAAAAAAATAAATAAACGTTGAAAAAAAAATTTTTTTTAAAAAATCATCTTGGGGCACCCAGGTGGCTCAGTTGGTTGAGCATCTGATTCTTGGTTTGAGCTCAGGTCATGATCTCACGGTTCCTGGGTTTGAGCCCCGTGTCGGGCTCTGTGCTGACAAGAGGAAGCCTGTTTAGGATTCTCTCTCCTCTTCTCTCTGCCCCTCTCTTTCTCTTGCTCAAATAAATAAACATGTTTAAAAAATCATCTTTCCTTGTATTGCATGCATTCTAAGCATATGTTCTGGATTTGTGGGATAAGTCCACATTCAAATACTCTGTCCTGTTGTCAACATAGCTCTGTTAGAATTTGCCCAACCAGTTTGTCTCACTCTTGGATTGATTTTGAAAACCTGGACCTTAGCAGTAAGAAGCTTGGTGGAGTAAAAGTAAATATAAAGGTCACATGTGGGGATTGGAAGTCACACTGGTTAGATGGTCAGTATGTTCATCTTTCATCAGAATCTCTGGGGAACCATCCGTACTGAACTTCCCACCAAAACTGTTATCTGTGTAAATATTTCACAATGTCACATTGTTTAAAGTTTACTGATGAAAGAGCTAAAGCTACTTACCATTTAACAACAAATTCAGTATTTAACATCAGATGTAATACCAAATCTTTCAAAATATTAACAATCCTAAAGAGTCCACACCTCACTTACAGGAATATAAGTAAATACATATTGCTGATTGTGTTATCATTATTATTTCATATCAGTTGTTTATCCAGGTAACTGAAAAACTCCATTTTAGAATTTGAGACAGGGGCATGCTAGCTCTGTGAGGCATAATCTTCATTATCAAATAGCTAAGGTGACAGTTCAGTGCACACTCGGGATGTCACATAATTCGTTTTAGTTCCCACCAGATGTAAGTCAAAAGGTGACATTGACAACTTGTCCTGGATTCCTAAATTCAGAGCCAGAAATTTAGGCATTATTTCACTAACTCATGCAGTGATTAATTTGTAGAGAGCACAGAGGTTATCATAAGATATGCTCAATAATGTTTTAGACCTTTATTTAAATCATGTTGGTATAAAAACTTCAAATTAAAACTATAACCATAATACAGGTGTGCCTTTCGGTTAAAAACACATAGTGATGCAAGAACTTTTATCTAGCAGTCAACTTAAGAACTATGTCAAGCCCCGTTCTTCTGGGTTGGCAAAATATGTGTTTTTCTTGAGATTGTGGCTAAGTCTCAGGGGGGCTTACATTTTTCCAGACAATTAATATCCTTGTTGTCATCAGGGCATCTCTCTAAGTGTTCCAAGCAAGGTCCATCAGTCTTTATGATCCTCAGTTACAGCTACTCTCATAGCCTTCCTGTCCACATTTTTTGTGGTTCTCGCTGCTGACGATTACATGTTTGACCACGAACGCCATCTTTTCTTTCCATAACGCTGGATGTGAGTATCTACAAGATAAACCCATCTGCCTAAACCCAACAAGCATAGTTCTCTGAGGTCTTGCTGACTCCCTGGGGTCTACTGGAGAGGATCCTCTTGGCTCTTTCATTTCCCAATCCTGAGTTTTTGCCACTTCTCACAGACCCTTCCTGAGAAGGAAGCATAGGACAATTCTATCTACCCTCTTGTCACTGTGACTTGTGTCTGCTTCCCTCACTTCCTTGTCTCCAGCCAGAAGAAAGGGAAGCATAAAAGCCAGAGATTATCAGAGATGTATTGGTTTTCACTGTAACACCTCCTTTCCAGGAGGAGTTGAAGAAACAAAGGAGAAGGTAATGATGTTAATATTTCCCGTCTTTGTTGTAACTTTCATAGTTCATCATACTCTCAAACATGACAATCATCTTAACATATTTGCACGTCCATGATGTATTGGACCTTCTTTTTCACTCTTCTGGAATAATTTCTCCTCTTGCTATAGTACTCACTCTGAGAGTATTTTCAAATACTATTTGTATGCATATCTGTGTGTTGCAAAACTTTTGAAGTCTTAGATGCCTACAGTGTTCATTTAATCCTTAGTTTTAAATGATAAAATGGCTACATATAAAATTAGGGGCCACAGTTCTTTCCCCTTTACAATTAGGAAGGTTAACCCTTTATCTTCTTGCGTTCAGAACATCTAATGTCCGTGTAAACTTGTTCCTTTGCTCCGTGTTTCTGAAAGCCTTTAGAATGTTTCTGTCTTCTTTATTTACAATTTTCTATGATGCACCTAAGAGTAGGTTTTTAATTCCACCAATTATGTGTGTGTATTAGTTGCAAGAGACGTGTGAATGGGATCAAGGAAACTAGGGGAAGTCCTCAGAATCCATTTGGGGTGTGTGTGTGTGTGTGTGTGTGTGTGTGTGTGTGTGTGTGTATGTGTGTGTGTATAACACCTTCTTCAAAACCTTGATCCTGCAGGCCCTTTGCCTCTTGGGAAAGCTCAATAGGCCAAAAGCTTTCCATGTTGAGTTGTTACCTCTTCAAGGCATTTCACCCCCAACTCAAGTGGGTGGTTCATCTTGATCAGGGGGAGGATATATAGAAATAGCCTGTGAGCAATGGAATAGAAATAGCCTGTGAGCAATAGTATAGAAATAGCCCGTGAGCATGATTTCTCCTTTAGTCCCTGCCTGTCCCACCCACCATTTTGTGGTGTGAACTTCCCCGACACAGCACGCCTACCCCACTTTGATCTGACGTGCTGACTGGATATAGCCCTCAGTATTCCAACAGTCACACTTGGGGCTCAGGGACTGAGGAGGTGCGTGTGCGCTCTTGGCATGCTTCCTTTCCATCCGTATGTCACAGTACAGCAAAACCTTGGATTGTGAGTAACTTGTTCCGTGAGTGTTGCACAAGACGAGGACCCATTTCTAATAATTTTTAACTTGATAAATGAGCGATGTCTTGAAATGTGAGTAGTACATGATGCTGAAAGTCACATGATCACAGCTGAGCCGTTGGTTCTTGCAATTTGCTTTGATACACAAGTGCCTTGGATTACAAGCATGGTTCCAGAACAAATTATGCTCGCAAACCAAGGTTTTACTGTATTTTCCGATGTGCACTCCTAACCATGGCTTGTCCTTCTGATGGTTTGTCTTCATTGAAAATAAGAAAATGGGATGCCTGGGTGGCTCAGTTGGTTAAGCGCCTGACTCCTAGTATCAGCTCAGGTCATGATCTCACGAGTCATGGGTTCAAGCCCCATGCCGGGCTCTGCACTGACAGGGTGGAATCTGCTTGGGATTCTATGTCTCCCTTTACCTTTGCCCCTCCCCCATGCTGCCTCTGTCTCTCAAATTAAATACATAAACATTGTTTTTTAAATAAGTCAATTTTTGAGGACGCTGAGTGAAAAGATTATACTCCACCGCCGTCTTTCCTCTGCTGCCTTGACTGAAAATGAATATATTTTACCACCAATTTTCCCCACTAGGGTTCGGTGGAAATTTCACAACCTTTTTAAGGAAAACAAACAAACAAACAGTTGCGAGCAGTGTTCATGGCTTTTCCCTCCTCCTTTCCATTCAAATCACTATGCTTGCCTTCTGTGTTTAGAACTTTCAGGGCTGCTACTGAGATTCAGAGTGAGAAGTAACAGAAATAAGTACAACAATGTGATAACTTCTATGAGCCCCAGTATTTGACCTTATTAAAATATTAACTCATTTAATCCACCTAAAAACTTGTATGTAACCTTAATGATGCTGGTAACATTGCCACCTTACACACGCAAGCAGTATTGTTTGGAAAATTAGCAAACCCCTGAATTTATTAGTAAGTAACAGAGCCATATTTTATATGTTGGTTTTTCTGACTCCCAATTGTTTTTTTTTTAACGTTTATTTATTTTTGAGACAGAGAGAGACAGAGCATGAACGGGGGAGGGTCACAGAGAGAGGGAGACACAGAATCTGAAACAGGCTCCAGGCTCTGAGCTGTCAGCACAGAGCCCGATGCGGGGCTCGAACCCACGGACCGTGAGATCATGACCTGAGCCGAAGTCGGACGCTTAACTGACCGAGCTACCCAGGCGCCCCCCCAATTGTTTTTTAAAAACCAAAGCATTTGGATTTGAAGGCAGGAGAAGTTGACAGACCAGCTCTATCAGCAGTGTGCCCTTTCATAAACCATGTAACTTCTCTGTGCCTCAATTTTCTCAATTGTTAATTGAGAAGATGAAAGCCATTTCATAGTTGTTTGAAACATTAAGCCGAATTAAACCCAAAATGCATGTGGATATGCCTAGTGTCATCCACTGTGTTGGCATTCAGTAAATGTTTGCTGAATTTGAATTTGTGGGAAATTAATCTATATTCCATGTTTTCAATAGAAAACCCTATTCTTAGCGCTGGTGAGTTGTCATATTTTTCATGTTTTTTTCACAGTAAAATGAACTAGATTTACCTGCATCAGAAACTTATCTAGTAGCAACAAATACTTGAGTATTGATAAATAAATAATAATTTACTAATAATTTAAAGGATACAAGCAATGCAGAAACACAGGTGAAACACAGAGTGATTTGGGATATCCCGTATGGATTCCAGGTCCTTCTTTTCTACATTAGACACATTTCCTGGGCCAAAGTAAGAGATGAGCTATCTCAGTGAGGATTTCTGGTCACCTCACATAGTGAGAAGTGTTACCAAACACCTGCATTCCACACTGAGATCATTCAAGGATTATATGACATTTTTCAAGGACCTATACCTCATAAATCTATACGTTCTGAATGTGTTTGCCATAAGTGATCCTATAAAAAGGGAAGGCTGCTAAAATAATTTCATAAATAAGGTATTTCCTCTACGCAAATATTAGTGTCTTTAACAGAAAGGATCAGGTTTTATACTGGAGTCACCAAAGTTTTTTTGTTTGTTTTTTGTTTTGTTTTGTTTTGTTTTTTTGTTTTCCCCTCTGGAAGAGAAATAGATCAGAGGCCTTGCTCAACTTATCCCCTCCACATGGCATAAATATAACTGAGATTGTTGTAATAAATATTGAGACAAATATTGTAATCTCATCCTGAATGTCAAATGTTTTCAAGTGTGAATTGAGCAAAATCAAGTGAAATAATCATATATTGAGTACCTGTTGTAAACGTGGTATACAGATATATGTATTCGAGACTGAAACCCCTTTTGATATCTAGAAATGCTTGCTTCCTTTTGAGACACGATCACATTTTAATTATTGAAACAGAATCCCTTATATAACATAAACCAAGAGGAAACAATTTCATGTGAGGTAATAAAAGAATTCCCAGGGAATTTTTCCAGATTACTGGCAGACTGAAGAATAGGATAAAGAATTAAAAAAAAAAAAAACGTTTATTTCTTATTGAGAGACAGAGAGACACAGAGCATGATCAGGGGAGAGGGGCAGAGAGAGAGGGAGACACACAATCCAAAGCAGGCTCCAGGCTCTGAGCTGTCAGCACAGAGCCCGACACGGGGTTTGAACTCAAGAACCGCGAGATCATGACCTGAGCCAAAGTTGGATGCTCCTAGATGAAGAATTTTTTAATTGGTCAAGACAAGAAATCTTCTTCCCATTAGAGAACCAAATAACTGAAGTGGGCGGGTGTGTGTACATGTATGTCCATATGTTTATCTCTTGAAGTCTCTTGTTATTTGTGTGTTCACATTATCTGGGACATTTTTGAATATTCTATTTTAATTTTAACAGCATTTCTGAAATCTGTGTTAAAGAAAGATAGCGTGTGATAGAGGAAAGCGGAGGAGGAAAGAACGAAAGAAGAATGAGTTAGTACTGGAAATAGAATTTACTAAAAGCCCACTTTGTAGCAGAAGTGATAGTAAGAGTTTCTTCTGTAAATGCTAGGTTAATTTGAAGTTATAGCAAGTATCTGTTGCTGCTTCTCTTTTTATTTATTTTTTAATTTAAAAAATTTTTTTTTAACATTTATTTATTTTTGAGACAGAGAGAGACAGAGCATGAACAGGGGAGGGGCGGAGAGAGGGAGACACAGAATCCGAAGCAGGCTCCAGGCTCCGAGCTGTCAGCACAGAGCCCGACACGGGGCTCGAACTCACAGACCGTGAGATCATGACCTGAGCCGAAGTTGGACGCTTAACCGACCGAGCCACCCAGGCGCCCCGCTGTTTCTCTTTTTAAATAGAATTCTAATGTCTTGTGTAGGAAATTTATTGTTGGGCACCTCGAGAAGATATGTTCTCTGAAATATACTTCAGGCAATGCGATCAGTCTTGGCAAAATGACCAAGTTGCTTCTTGCTGATGGGTACATTGTGAAAGACAAGAACCACTTTGACTCCAGAGCAGAAAAGAGTCACAGATCTTTCCTATTAAATTAATTGATCTTGTATGAAAATTGAGAAAGATCGCCAAAGGCAAGATGGCCCCCAGAGAATTCAGCTTGAGATCATGAGGCTACATGGGTATAAAGTGCTTTTGTTTGAATAAAAATATTACGGTTTAGTAATAATCACGGTAATTGTGATACAGTACAAAGTAAGCGTGTTGAAAACTGGAGAGCCTCTTTGGTGGCAGTTGCTAAGTTATGATCAAAGGCTAAACCAAGGCTAAACCAATTCAGACGGTGGTGGCTGTGAACATTTTAATATTTCACTTGGTCAAATCATCTAGAGAAATCTCCCGTGTCAACTACAATCTAGAAATCTTTCCTTCAATGCACATGGCTGAGGGTGTGGCAGAAAAGAAGAAAAAAACAGAAGTTATACTTACAAGCACTCTGGTGCTTTCCTGAGAACATGATGGTGTCAGATTCACATCAGTGAACATTTACTCTGAAAAACAAAGCCCTGTTACTTCTTGCCTAGGTGGTCACTGAGCTAAGGAAAAGGCCAATTGGTTTTAGGGGGAGAAAAATGAAACGAAACATGTGAGACATTGAAACAGTGAGAAGTTGGTGAAGGCAGCTCTCAAGTGGGTTTTATCACATGCAGATTTATTTTTAACTCTGAATATTTAGTATTACACAGCACACTGGAGCCACTTTTGAAGGTTCTGATTTAGATGCCTGAGAGAAATCTAGTTGAAATATACAGAATACTCAACCCATGAGTCTTGCCCTAGCTCAACAAAGCATCTCATCACTTTTATTGTTTCATACCTGGGAAAAGCCCAAGAGAGATTCTGACTACGGAAGTAGACGGCTCACAACATTTTACCCGAGTTCAGCTCTGTATATAGAGCATATTAACTTCAGGCACATAATTTTTTCAAGTGTTCACAAACTAATGATTTATATTAACTGTAGTTTCAGTGTATACAAAGATCCCATTTTTAGCTTTAGTTCAGCTTTAAAAGCCATCTATTTTAAAGAGATAAAGACAATATTTTATAAATGTACTTGTCAACGTGGCTAAGAACATTGGTCTTGTTATGTTACTCAAGTCACATTTTAGATAATATGCCTCTGTTAGATTTATGCTGAATCTAAAATTTGGGGACAAATGTATTAACATGATTTTAAGTGTTGCGGTGGGCCTAACTTTTATTGCTTAATTGAGAGTATATGCCCTAGCACAATTATGCCAAGAATATAGCTTCAGTGAAGGAGAGAAGATATTTTATTATCTCAAGGGCTGGCTCTATTCTCATTTCATATCAGGGGAAGGGATGTGCATTTCTGAGGCTGAATATTAGCAACAGCATTCATGTTAAGGCCCTTTAAAGATCACAAGACCACTTTTTTCTAGTGTGTTCTATTTATTCTAGAACCAATTTACTCTTTTCAAATCATCCCCTGAATTGTTTGTTTGTTTGTTTTTTTTTTTTTTGATGATCTAATACAGAGCATATACTGGCAAAAACAGTGTTTTTTTCCTTGGCATTATGTAAACTTCAGAAAAAATTGCCCTGCTATAAAATATGAAAATCTTGCAACTGCAAATCAGGTTGGAAAAGTTTTCATGCCTCATTAACACCTGTGCTATAAATTCAGGCCTAACAGTTTGACAAAGTAATATTTCAAATTGCGATAATCACAGGAGTGTTTATTTTAATAGTTTGAAATGCCAAGCAGAAGACTGTTAGAGTTAATAAACATCCCCAAATGGATTCTTTATGATAAAAGAATATCAATGTAGTTTGCTTGTTATCCTGGGGATTTAAATTGAATCAGATCAGAGAACCAATTCTGTCTTTCAAGTTCCTCATGACTTTTTTTCCCTATTTTTCTTAATTCTCAGAGTTTTGAATATACGTGAGAATACATGCATCTAAAGAAAAAAATGGGGCTACAGATGCATGACTTTTTTTTTTAAACAGTGTTAGTTTTCAAAATTGAACGAAAATTAGCCTCTCAGAGTCTAAACAACTTTTGTGGACAGGAAACTCCCTATATATCCTTAACTTAATCCACAGGTTCCTGTGAAGTGTCTTAAAATAGGAATTACTGAGTAAAGACAAATTCGTAATTGCTACCCACACATATTTAGTGATCATCGTGAGATCATACAGTGTAACTCCTAACTGTGACTCAATTTTCCAACCATAAAATTAGAGGTGTTAGAAATCTAGTCTTGTCTCTTTATTCACGGTTAAGGAGATAAAGTACAGAAAGTCATGATGCTTTTCCAAGACGATATCCTTTTCCAGGATGACATTTCACACAGTGGCCACTACAACTGGGTCTTCTGGCTTCCAGCTGCAAATTAGTTACCCTGTACTGTCTACGGCCTCAGGAGAGGGACAGGGAATATAGGATCCTTTTATTTCTAAATAATTACAGATCCTCAGAAAGTTGCGAAGATCTTACCAAGAGGTCCCATGTACCTTTCAACTAGTTTCTGGCAATGATTATGTCTACATAAACATAAAACTACCCACATAAAACTACAGTACAATGAGTGGACATTGGTACAATGTGAAGAATATCTATTGTGTGTGTAGATGCATGTAACCATCTCTGCAATTAACATCCAGAACTGTTCTGTTGCCACAGACATTCCCCTTGGCTGCCTTTTAGAGTCAAAGCTGCTACTGTCCCTCAGCCATATACGAAGTAACTATGACAGGCTGTTGGGAGTAGAAATCATAACTCCCTCCAAGTCCTCATCAGCCATTTTTCTAAAATAATCTTTTAGCTCTACGTTCTTGCATCTGTTTTTGTGGGATTCTGATGACATGCATAGTAGGTCGTTTGTTATAGTCTCACAGGTGCCTGAGACTGTGTTTTGTTTTGTTTTATTGTTTCCCAGTCCATTTTCCCTCTGTTGTTCAGATTGGGTCATTGTACTATTCTGTCTTCTAATTCACAGATTCTTTCCTCTGATCTTTTTTTATTATCATTTTTAAGTTTATTTATTTTGGGGGGGTCAGAGAGAGGGGAAGAGGGAGAGAACCCCAAACAGGCTCCACACCACCGGCGCAGAGCCCAACTTGGGGCTCGAACCCACAAATCGTGAGATCATGAACTGAGCCAAAATCATGAGTCAGATGCTTAACTGACTGAGCTACCCAGGCACCCCACTGTCCTCTGCTCTGAAGTCCATCCTTTGAATTTTTAGCTTTCTTTTTTTTTTTTTCCCAACGCTTATTTATTTTTGGGACAGAGAGAGACAGAGCATGAACGGGGGAGGGGCAGAGAGAGAGGGAGACACAGAATCGGAAACAGGCTCCAGGCTCTGAGCCATCAGCCCAGAGCCTGACGCGGGGCTCGAACTCCCGGACCGCGAGATCGTGACCTGGCTGAAGTCGGACGCTTAACCGACTGCGCCACCCAGGCGCCCCAAGAGATTTCCCTGATTCTTGGTGCAACGAGTGATTTTGATATTATCCTACACACTTGGGGGTATTGTTAAGAGACTCTGAACATTCTTGACGTTCGCCACTGTAGCAGCTCTCTGACACCCTCCGCCTTGTTACTGTCAGGTTGGTGTGAAATTCTAGGCTTTCTACTTCAGCCTCCTTTGTTACCATACTGTGGAGAGGGTTGCTTTTGTTACTGCTTGATCGAGGTGGGATTTTAGGTTCCCTGTTAAGCTTCCACTGGTACTCTCCTGGTGGGAAGGGAAAGAGGTACTTAATTACGTTGGGGTGGGACGGGAGTCAGGGTCTCTGATCTTCTCCATTCTCCCGTAAGGTGGGGACAGGCTGCACATGGCTGGTAAGGGCCGGGTGCAGGGGCAGTATAGCCTCCCCGTTTGGTCTTTGCTGCTGGGATGGAGGTGAATTTCTTCTGCAGTGTTCTGCTGGAGCAGATGTTTATTGCGGAGAAGTTTTCTGTCTTGCTAAGTTGCCTCCTTCCTGGTCTTCTGACTAGAGGAAGTTGACTTTTATGGGCATTTTTCCCCCCGCGTCCACTGGTGTTTCTGGGTTGGTGACTTTTCCCGCACCCAGTCTGGATACATGAGACAAAAAGAAAACCCGGGCAGTTGACTGCCAAGTTATTCCTCAGACGTCCATGTCTCTAGCCGGCCTGTCTCCTCTCTAATTTTCGGCCTTCTTACATGTGTTTCATTTAGACTATCAAGGATTTGAGTTGTACTCAGCAGGAGGACTGGGATGTACCTCAACTCCGTCTTGGTCTGGAACTGTGAGACCTGGGTGGAAGGTACCGAAGGGTGTGTAAGGGGGACACCATAGTAGTTCTGTGCCCATTTGCACATTTCACAAATGTCCCTGATAATTAAACTGGCTGGTGCGCTTTTTAAAATGATGCTGCTTTAGTCGACAGTGATGTAAAATCTGCCACATTACAGAGTGTAATCAGTGATGATGGAGAGACTGCACTATCCTGTCAGTTTATTGTATCTAGGTGAATAAAGATTACGTTTGTCAGGGATGTTCACACCAGCTGATGTCTGTGCAACATTGATGTACAGTTGGCCCGGTTATAGTTAACGGTCAGCAGTTCCCTATGTAGCAGTTTCATCCGTGCTGTTCCTCAGTTTATATTTGCATTATTAACTATGGTCTTCTTCAAGGTGTTTACCAATACTACTTAGGTTTGGTGTGTTTTGTAAAAAGTTAGAAGCTGATCTAAAAAGAACAGCAAAAAACAGGTCATAGTTATTATTCCTTATAATAATTGGTAGCATTTTAATTTTTTTAATGTTTATTTATTTTTGAGATAGAGAGAGACAGAGCATGAACAGGGGAGGGTCAGAGAGAGAGGGAGACACAGAATCTGAAACAGGCTCCGGGCTCTGAGCTGTCAGCACAGAGCCCGATGCGGGGCTCGAACTCACGGACCGCGAGATCATGACCTGAGCCGAAGTCAGACGCTCAACCGACTGAGCCACCCAGGCACCCCAATTGGTAGCATTTTAAAAGTAATTAATAACGTGCTTTAAAATCCTTTTTTGGGGGGTGCCTGGGTGGCTCAGTCATTTAAGCATCTGACTCTTGATTTCAGCTCAGGTCATGATTTCAGTGTTCATGAGTTCGAGCCCCACATCAGGCTTCACACTGTTAGTGCTTGGGATTCTCTCTCTCCCTCTCTCTCTCTCTCTCTCTCTCTGTCTCTGCCCATCTCCTGCGCTCTCTTTCTCTCTCTCTAAAAAATGAAATGAAATGAAATGAAATGAAAAATGAAATGAAATCTATGTTTTTGAAAAGAACGTGAGAAATTTAGACATAATGATACTCCATGTTTTATATATCAAGGTAGATTTCTGCTTCGGTTATCAGTTGCTATATAATTAATCACCCCAAAAATGATTGGCCCAAAGCAACAATAATTTATGATTATTCATAAACCTATGGGTCTGGAATTCTTGCAGGAATTAGGTGGGTGATTTTTCAGCCCAGTGTGGGCTGGGTTTACCCATTCATCTGCATTTGGATTAGCTGGGATGGGACGTCTAATAAGGCTTTATATATGTACGTATACATATCTAGCATCTCACTTTTTTCCCTGAGGCTTATCCTCATGGTTAACTTGGTCTTCTGGAAGGTACTAGATGAGAGTTCAGGGAGACTGTGTCAAGAGCACAAAATGGAATCTACAAGTCCTCTTAAATGAAGCCATACATTGTCAGTTCTGCCATATTTTATTGGTTAAACCTGATCGCTGAGTCATCCTACGTTCAGGACAAGGAGGAAAAGATTCCACTTCTTGATGAGAGGAGAGATCAACTTTCACTGCCAAAGGCATGTGGGATGAAAGATACTGTTTTGTGATCGCCTTTTGGAATAGTGTGCCAGGTAGACTTCCTGGGTGGGATTACTTATTTTCAAACTTACAGCTGAAGCCGCCGTTAGATTAGTAGTCAAATTGTTTACTTCTAAATAATTCTAATTTCTTTTCAAAAAGGAAGATCTCCAATACACGGCCTAACTTTACAGCTCAAGGAACCAGGGAAAGAAGAACAAAGTAAGACTATAGTTAGCAGAAGGAAGCAAAAATTAAAGATGAGCACAGAAAGAAAGAAAACAGAAACTAGAAAAGCAGTAGAAAAGATCCACTAAACTAAGAGCGTTTTGTTTTGTTTTGATTTTTGTTTTTTGAAGAAATCTAAGGATTCTCACTCAATTCCCCTTTTCTCTGGCATGGTCTCAGTCGAACCATCCGTTCCTTCCTATGTTCTACTTTATTCCCAGGCTCATCTCTGACTTCCCCACCACTCTACAGCCTGTGCTGTCGACATAAACAGCGGCTTTGTGGGCGTGTGACCTGTCCAGTCACAGAGCCCTGCATTCGAAAGGGCCCTTCACTTCATTTGATGCTTTGCCATCTCTATTCTGAAAGAGGACTGCATTTTCATTTTGCGCTGGGTCGCACAAATCGTGAGCCAGTCTTGTTTTTATGTTTAGAAAGAGCTTTCTCTTTCTCACAGTATTCTACCTGGCATGTTTTCAAATACTTTTCAGATGCAGCTTAAATAGCACCTTGCCTCTGAAAATTTTCCTGGTTTCCTACCCCCACCCGCAGAGGGAACAATTGGCTCTTTTCTGTAGATATCTTGGTTCCATGCCATTTGGCATGAAGTTTCATTATAGTAATTGTTTTTTAATGAATATTTGTATATACATTTCTCCTGCATGAGTTGTGCTTAACGCACTTGCCTCATTCGTTACTACACGTAGCAGTTTCCCAGGGTATAGTCTATGGCGTGTAAATATTCAATAAATATTTGATTGAATCAAAGAACAAATAAATAGATGAGTACAATGTGGTTTGTGTCTTGTCTTTAAGATAGTAAGAGCAGACACTATAGATTTCAACACCAGATAATTCTGTTTGCTAACAGTATTCACTTCTTATCTCTACCAAAACCACCCAGTTACAGTTTTTGTCCAGTCCTCCCATTTGTTCCTCAATTGGAAATATGAAACATACGCTGGTATCAGATATTCAATAAACTTCATGTCATTATTACTTGAACTTAAGTTTTCCTTTAAACTTAACTTCCAGGAGCAATGAGAGCCATGCACACAGTTTAACACTTACTGATATGTTGTTCTGTATGTTCTCTTTAATTCACCTTTTGTTTTTTAATCTTCATTTATTTTTGACAGAGAGAGACAGAGCATGAGAGGGGGAGGGGCAGAGAGAGAGACACACACACAGAATCCGAAGCAGGCTCCAGGCTCTGAGCTGTCAGCACAGAGCCTGACGCGGGGCTCGAACTCATAGACGGCAAGGTCATGACCTGAGCCAATGTGGACGCTCAACCGACTGAGCCACCCAGGTGCCCCATGTATGTTTTCTTTAATTCATCTTTAATTCATCCACAACAAGATTTTAAGTATCATGGAAGGGCTTCTAGTCCTGGCCAAGGTGGAGTAGTAGGGATCAAATGTATCCTCCCATCTGAAAACAGGCACAAAACCATGGAACACACACGAAATAGTGATTTTCAAGACACTGGACAAGCGTCGGTGATGTACAGTGATCTTTGAGAGATGAGAAACAAATAAGGAGGGGCCTACAATGCCCCAGTTTGCTGCCCGGAGAGCATTTGCAGAGCCAGCCCAAGTTCCAGGCAGCTGCGCAGGGATAGGAGGGACTTAGCTATCTCTGGGGTTGAGAAGACAGTGCTGAGTCTACAGAGGCCAAGATGGCCGGAGTGCTCATGGTAGGGTGTTAGAGAGGAGGCAGCCGTATGGAAAGGGAACTCTAGAGTTCTGAAAAGGATCGCTCTAGAATCTTCAGTGGGGTACTGATTCAGACATATGCATGAGGAAACTACATGAGGCTGGAGACAGAACTACTGTGAACAAATAAAGGGAACAATACTCGAAGCTCACACAGGGTTGGAAAGAGTGTCTCTTCCCACCAGCCAGAGAAGAAGACCTCGTCATTCATGAGGTAGAGCCCCCACCAATGTTTGCTTCAATAGTAGGGTTAAATTAGCCCTAGTCTAAATGCTGTTCTAGTCCCATCTAACAAAGCTTTAAAGCAAGACCCAAAATGATCAAAATATTTCCAAATAACTGAGTCATAAAACAAAACCTGGGGTATTTATAAGAGTATATAAATGTCCAGATGCCATAAGGTGAAACTCACGATGGCTGCTGTCCAATCAAATATCGCTAAGCATGGAAATTAGCTGGAAAATCTAACCCATAACGAGGAGAAAGAAAATAATCAATACAGACCAAGAAATAACACAGATAATAGAATTAGTAGACAAACACATAAAATAGTTGTTACTGTTGTGTCCCATATGTTCAAGAAACATAGAAGAAAGATTGATCATGATAATTACAGATGTGGAAGATATTAAAGCAATGAAAATTTGAACTCCTAGAGATTAAAAAAATACGTAAGATGCAATTAATGTTAGTTTAGACATTGTAGACCAGTGAGCTTACCAATGAACATAAATCATTTAAAATGAAAGCTAAAGAGAAAAGAGACAGGGAAAAATGAGTAGAGCATCATTGAGCTGTGGGCCAGCTCGGGGCCCTGAAAGAATGGAGAGGCAAAGAAATAATGACCCAAAATGTTCAAATTTGACAAAAACCGTAAACTCCAAGTAGAAGGAAAAATGAAGAAAGCCACAACAAAGTACATCCCAATCAAACTGTTTCAAACTAAAGATAAACATAAAATATTAAGCTCTTGGAGATCACCTTCAAAGGTACATTTCTCAGGTATCATTGAGCATAGCTCCACTTAGTTATAAGTAATCGCTTCTTATCCTGTCCTCATAGATTAATTTCATAAAATCAAATCATTTCTTGGTATCGATAATTATTTAAGCCTCAGAAGGTCATTCTGCCATTTCTGAGTATTTCTTAGAAGTATTTCTTCTTCTTCTGCATTTTCTAGGCATCTAGGGTAGCAAGGCAAAGGATTTGCATTGAAAGTTTTAACTTTTAACTGAATTTGTTTATGCAGAAGTAAGATTTTGCAAAAGGAAGCCTTGTTTAGGATTATAGCCTAGTTGATTCTCAACTAGGTATCTCACCTTCTAAAAATTTTCACTCTATACTAAAAAACCTAGATAGGTCCTATGGATCTATGTACTTAATCTTGGGACACAGTAAGAAAGGGACACTCATTGGTTAACCAATACTTGTTCAGGTCAGTTAAAGTGAGTGCTGTTTTCACAGAGTAGCTATAATGAGTCAATTGCTGAACTCGCAAAATGATGCCAAGCCAAAATATATAGTTGATATATAGATAGATGATGGATACATACATACGCACACATATACATACATAGGCACGTGCCATTATACATACATATTTACATACATGGACACATAGATTTAAAAACTAGGGGGGAATGATTGAGTATAATAAATGTACACACTAAGTAATAAACGATATCCATTAATGGAGGGACTATATGATACATTCCCTCAAAGTTTCTTTCTTTCTCTGAAGCCAACCTACATACGACACTAGGTGGTCCTAATATATACCTGTCCAGTCTCTGTTCATTTTATAATTCGTCTCTCTTGGTTCCCCAAGTGTGGGCTCTTTTACATCCGCTTCAATTACTACCATCGGGAGAATTCTCGGGCGCCTCCCCATCTGAGATATCAGGTTAAGCTTTGTGGTTCTTCAATTTTTTTTTTTGTTTTTATCTGTATATCCCCCTTAGCACTAAAGCATTGCATGTAAATGAGCAAATAAAAGCAACTTTGCTCTAAATGTAAATCAATTATATTAAAAAATCCTTGTGGAGAACAATTGCTCCGTAAGGGCATACAGAAAGCAATGATGTTCAAAAACACCTTTCTACGGTATGACTTGATTCTTGGCTTCAAAAAGTCATCTTAGACATGCCTTTTTCTCACTAATGCATCCTTACTCTTGTCAGGACAAGAGTATCTGTTTGGAACAAACATCTGCACATTTTACAGACAATTAGAAATGAAAATGAGGACCGGTATCTGGTTAAAGGCACAGACGCATCTGTATCTTATTTGCTTATTAGTTCCTGGAAGACCTTCTCTTACTCCGAACAGAACTGGCATGATTGTGAAATCCACAGGGTCTTATGTAGAAAGGGAGACACGATTGCGGGGAATAGAAAATGAAAATTCAATTTCAAGTGCAAAAACGAACGTAACATTTCCAGCTTGTAATTTTTTCCGGGGCAAAATGAAATAGTTAGGTAACCGTATGTTTTAATAGCTTTTAGCATTGACTTTAAGCTCTTGCAGAAGGAAACAATGGTCAGGTTTTTATGTATTTTTATTCGAGAAAACCGCCAATGGGAGGAAAATCGATAATAAAAACATCAGACAATAGTAACCTTAAAGAAAATCACTGAAAAGGTGACCTGTAGAAAACACATGAGCCGTTTCTTCTAGGGTGTACGTTTTTACAGTTACACTATCTTGGATATAAACCAATATAAACAATGTGAGCTCTGAGCACGTGTGTGTGTATATATCTCCCAAATCTTTGAATAAGTGAAATTTTTTTCTTAAAAACCAGAAGTTTAAAAAAAATTTTTAATGTTTATTTTTTTAAGAGAGAGAGAGAGAGACAGAGAGAGAGAGAGAGACAGAACATGAGTGGGGCAGGGGCAGAGAGAGAGGGAGACACAGAATCCAAAGCAGGCTCCAGGCTCTGAGCTGTCAGCACAGAGCCCGACGTGGGGCGCGAACTCACGAACTGTGAGATCATGACCTGAGCTGAAGTTGGACATCCAACCAACTGAGCCATCCAGGTGCCCTTAAAAAAACAAAAGTTTTATATTTTAACTACTTGTTCAGTGTCCTAAAACATGGAATTTCTCACTCATCTCCATAATGGGACTGTTCTTGAATAGGGACTGATTAAATATGATTTTTTTTTTTTTCTCTTTGGAAGCTACCAAAGCCAGGAGGAAAAGTTGATTTCCAAAATCAGATGTCAGAGATCTTGTTACTTACTTATTTTAACCGCTGTTTTCAGTTTTAACTTTTTGGGGAATGCCAGGTGGAAACCTGAGAAACAAAGTGGCAGGCCCTCAAATCGTGGAAGGCTTTCTAGACAGGCCTGGTGGTTGGAGGAAAGTCCCGATCAACTTTGTGATTTAGCTGTTCCTGTGAGCGGGCAGCTCGCTTATCTTGCTTGGAAAGGGTTCACGAAGCTCCAGATCCCTCTGAATCTGAGAGCCTGGGTGTGGAACGCCCGTTCTGCCTGGGACCTGATCGTCACATAAACTTGTCTGAATCTCCTAAGCCCTCCCCAGGACCTTGCTGGCACTGAGAATAGCACGGAACACTCTGGATTCCTCCAAATCTGAACATTTCCGTCCTGCATAACTTGCTACTTTGGGGTTTTGATCTTTGTATATAATCTTTAACGAAATCTCCCCCAAGTTCTCCATAAGGCCTCACAACGTCTCCTTCCAGTTGGGGTATTGCAAAGTGCTATCTCTTCAGGGTCAGGCCCAAAAGGATCAGGTCAGAGAGGGTGGCCTGATATCTTAAAATGTCACTTAAAAACGGAGCACCTGGGTGGCTCAGTTGGTTAAGCGTCCGCCTTCGGCTTAGGTCATGATCTCACAGTTTGTGAGTTCGAGCCCCACGTCGGGCTCTGTGCTGACAGCCCGGAGCCTGGAGCCTGCTTTGGATTCTGTCTCCCTTTCTTTCTGCACCTTCCCTGCTCACGCTCTGTCTCTCTCTCTCTCAAAAATAAACATTAAAAAACTTGAAAAACAAAACAAAACAGGAACTTGACTTAAAAAACAATTCTCTCCATAAACATCCAGGCCAGTATAGACAACTTATGCTCTCTCATACGCACAGCCCATTTACAATTTTGCTCTGATGGCACAGATGAGAGATCATAGCTAGTGTAAAGAAACGGGCAGGGAAGACAGTCTCAGACAGGATCTAATCCTTAAGGTATCAAAGACCACCCTCTATGCTTTGTTCCTATAAAACATTTTACATAAAGCCAGTGTTATTTAAATTTATGCTTTGGAACTGTATTGCATGACACTTCGGTCTTTATTTTGCTGACCTCATTCAGATTTGACCAATTTTGATGTGGAAAGCACTATGGAATGAGGCCCAAGAGGATTAGAGGCATCATTTGTCATCTGCTAAATGCGATGTCAAGCCGTAATTTAAGATAAATGCCTTAAAGACAACTCTGCAATCACAGATGTATTTTTAGAAGTGTTGAATTAGATCTCATATTGTCAACACTTCTGTGATCTTTGCAGGAAGTAATGAACATGTGAGGTAGATAAAGTATAGAGAGTTATGATTGTTCTAGAAGCTGAAGCGAAATGAAGCATCATCAAGGGACGACATGATGAGGAAAACTAATGACTAGAAAATTAATCAGAAGGGATGTTCTGAAGATTTATGATAATACCTACATTTTTGAAGGTATAAATGAATCAATATAATGTATTTTCATTTTTAATGTGTGAAAGGAATTATTTTTAAGAAACACTGATTTAAAAGGTGATCACCAACCATTGGTGAGTTAATGTCATACCTTTATTTGAAGGCTCCTTAAAAAACCCCATCTAATAAAAAAAAAATCAATCCAGGAATGGCAATAACCAAGTCAAAATTCTAGTCACCCTCACATGTACTTTTTTCTGGAATTTTGGTTTGCAGTGCATGTTAGAATGTTAAAGAATATCTTATGTTTTATGGAACATTTGCAATATATGTAATTATATAATATATAATACATCTATGTTTTAGGTATAGAATCTCTCTCTCTCTCTCTCTCTATATATATATATATATATATATATATATATATAATGTCTATGAAATTTAATTTTATGTGTTGAGTTGACTAGGCCATGGGGTGATCAGATAGTTGGTCAGACATGATTCTGGGTGTTTTTGGATGAGATTAATGTTTAAATCAGTGGACTGCTCTCCATAGTGTGGGTGAGCCTCACCAATTGGTTGAAAGGCCTGACTAGAACAAAAAGATTTGCCTCCCCAGGGAACAAGATGGCCTTCAAACTTCATCTGCAACATTGGCTCATCTTGGATCGATAGGACCGTCTTTGTCTCGAAATGGAACAGTGGCTCTCCTGGCCCTCCAGCCAGAAAATTTGGGACTCGCCCTGAAGATTTTGGACTAGCCTGCCGCCATAATTCCATGAGCTAATTCCTTGTAAGAAATCTCTTTCTATATACATATCCATCTTATTGGTGCTGTTTCTCTGAAAAACCCTGACTCAAACGATACTCAAACATTTGTTACTTCTTGGCAGTAATAAATGCGCCCTTACATATCAAGAACTCTTCAGGCACATGATGTTAGTTAACCATTGAAAAGCAACAAGATTAAATTTCATTAAAGTGTCATAGTTTACCGAATTCTCCTTTTAATTCCTAAAATGGAACGCCGAAACCAAGTCTGGTTCGTTTGTCATCTCTGCTTGGTCTCTCCACTACCGATAAAGTTGATTTTCTCAGAATAAGCATGAGGATGGAATTTTTCCCCATGGGTGCTGACTTTTCCCACTCTTCGCCAAGGAAGAGAAGACATGAATAATTAATATAGGCCTACGTGTGTGCAGTTGTGAACACGAACCTCCGCATGCTTTTAGCGCATCCCGTGAGCTACTGGCTAACCGGACGCTACACCTGACCGCCTCAGCTAGTTCACGCCCTGGTAGTGGTGTAACCAGGACTCAAGGTTGGACCTGGTCGTCACATCAACATCGCAGCATAAACTGCATCCCAGCTCAGGTCACCGTCCTGCTCTTCTCCCTGCCTACTTCTCCTTTTGACTTTACTGAAGCCGGTAAAGTTCTGCGGGGTCGGAAAGTCAAATGCTTGCTGAAAATGCCATTTGCATAAGGGTTTGATTCTCTAGTGATTTTGGGGAAAGGAAGGGGAAGGAGGGATAAAAGTCCAGTAGCAGATTTTAGAACAAAGCCTACCGGATGCTCATGAAAGGCGGGCAAGGGACACCTGGGTGGCTCAGTCAGTTAAGCAGTCAGTTCTTGATTTTTCGCTCAGGTCAAGATTTCACGGTTCGTGACATCAAGCCCTGCATCAGGCTCTGCACTGTCACTGTGGGATTCCCTCTCTCTCTCCTTCTATCTCTGCCCTTCCCCCACTCTGCTCTAAATAAATAAACAAACCTGAAAAAAAAAAAAAAAAGGTGAGCAAAAAGCAAGTTCAACACCAAAATGGAGGCTAAGCATGGGACCTAGAAACATTCACGATCCAAGATTATTAAAGTGGACTAAACTCAAGAGGATGGTGACAGGAGCTGTGATAGTTTACATACAATATTTTGGAATTGTGAGGACAGTCAAGTCTACCTTCTCAGTGAAAGCAGTTCAGTAAATTACTTGTTTCAACGAGAAATTAGTAAGAATATAGTAATGATTTTTTATTGTATATAGTAAGGACTTTTATCATCATTTGTTGCTTTGCAAACACCTTCTAATTTTTTTTTAAATATATATGATTCTCATTTAAACAAAATTCTTTGAGTGGGGGCACCTGGATGGCTCAGTCGGTTAAACCTCTGTCTTCAGCTCAGGTCGTGATCTCGCAGTCCATGGGTTCCAGCCCTGCACCGGGCTCTGTGCTGACAACTCAGAGCCTGGAGCCTGCTTTGGATTCTGTGTCTCCTTCTCTCTGCCCCTCCTCAACTCACATTCTCTCCACCCCCCAACCCCCGCACCTCTCTCTCAAAAATAAACATTAAAAAAATTATTTGAGGATGTTAGGAAACTGTGGTCAGGGGTGTTTGGATAGACATAGGTAAATTGTCTAAAATCAAATCTAGTAAGTGGTAAATTCAGAACTCAGTGCCTTGTCTTTGGACTCTACACAATGTGTGGTGAGGAATACATATGAAGAAAACTATTTGTGACTGTATTGAGGATAGATAACTGTAAGCTACACAGCTAGAGCACATTAAAAATACACGTAATCCTTGCATATAATCATTTGTAGGTCAGTGTTGTGGAAAAAAGGAAAATCGATGTGGGCGGGATTCGTTTTATGCCAGTGTGATCTGTCATTGCTAAAAATGAGCCAGAAATGGAAAAGATCAAATTCTTCTGTTGTTCTCTAAGGAGACTCTTCACTTCTCCACACATTTCTTATTTCTGAAACCCAGTGCCAATACCATTTAAAATACCCTAATTTTGTCCTTATGCTTTTTAAATCAGGTTACTTCTAATTTAGCACATTGAAGGCTTATCACATATCCCTGAGAACTGAATGAGTTCGAAGAGCTTCCAAAAGTAACAGATATAATCGGGACAATAGCTGAGCCCGGAAAAGAGGAACAGTCCCTACCTGGGTTCATTAATAACGCTTCTCCACATACAACAAACCACTTCATTTACACTTAAACTACAAAGCAGAGCCTTACTTTGTTGTATAATTCATCTGGTCTCTTTGCTTCTCTGTTGCTGCTTTTCAATTTGCCTTCCCTTCCTTCAGGAGGAGATCTGAATGAGAATAAGTCTGTTGACCAGCTCTGACTCTTAGGCAGACTCTGATAAGGAAAATGGATGATCCTTCTGTTCCTTCGGAAGCCACTTCCTCCCTTCTGATGTTGGAGCCAAGGGGGGCCTATTATAACCAGACTCTCACTTCTGACCTTGAGGTTTTCCTTTCAGAGTATCTGAGGACGCTCATTGCCAGTTGGTCTTCTTGTCAAAGTGACATCTCTCCTCATGATGAGATGTGCTCCATTAATATATTCTGTTTTAGAAGGTTTCTTATCAGACCTAGATACAATATAATGCACAATATAGGATGTGTTCCAGAGTATCAGAGAAGGGGATTTTGTACTCAAAATCTATCGTAAGTACTGGATAAAATATCTGTGAAGCCCACACGGGGCTGTTGACAGTGGGAAAAAAAGTTATGTTGCTCACTGTGTGGCGAACAATTTGTTGACTTAATAGCATTTTGGATCGCATCATTGATCGCCAACTTGTCATCTCTTTCTGAATAGTTTAGAAACGAGCAGTATGTCTGAAAGTTCTCTAAATTACTCAATGTCAGGCCCACTATTTCCTGGAGTCTTCCTTAGAGACAAGTAACCGGATGTAAAGAAAAGGAAGGAACACTGCCCATCAGACACCGCCCTTCCTCCTCTCCAGTGAGACGCGGCCCAGACCCCCCCTGTTCTCCATGGACAGGAAGAGGGAGCATAGTAGGAGTGAAAGGAAAAAGATGCTGGATAGAGTAGAAAATGTTAGACAAGAAATGGGAAGAAATAGAGGGGGAAAATAATAGGGGAAATAAAAATTGTAAAACAAAAAGGCAGGGAGGAAAGAATCTGAAAGAAGTATTATCTAGCCCACTGTCCTCCATTTATCACAATCTACTGCCAGATTTCCCAAAGGCTTTTGATACTCATGTCTGCCGGCATTATGATTTTGCCATTGTCTCCATTTATTTGCCTTTTTTCATTCTTTGGTCTTTCCTCTTTACCTCCTTTTTGTCCCCTCCTGCCCACATTAGTTCCAAATTTAAGGTAAAGATAACCATAACCTTCCTATAGAGAAGCTGCTTTTCCCTAAAAATACCGTGGGATCAAAACGTTAAATTATTTTGCCACATTGGCTAACCACAGGTGCAGAATATTCTCAAACGTGATTGTGATGAGGTAACTAGGTGTCACAGTATTTATTTAATATGTAAAACCTGATCTAATCCGGTGGCTTAAAATATTATTTGGAGGAAAATAATTGCCTATCAATACTAGGTTCTAATATAGATATGAGTTAACAAGTGCTAAAACTTAAGAAAAAAAATAGGAGAGATGTAAAAATGAATAAATGCAATCCATTCATGTAGTGCAAGCCCTGACAGTTGGCTTTTTCTTTTTGCAATGCAAGTGCCCGACTTAAGATTTGACAGTCAAGGCATCCACTTCAAAGGAGGCAACACTTCCAAGATGGCTACCTCCGATGAACACATTGCCAGCCATGCAACTAAATAAAGATCCAGGCTTTGCCAACCTCCTCTCTTGGTTGTAGGCTGAGACCCACAACAATTCACTGATTTTTTTTTTTCTGAACCAAGACAGAAAAGAGTTGACATCATTCACAGGAGGGGAACACTATTTTACGTGGCCTCTGGGAGGATGATTTGGGAGACAGTGTTTCAGAGCCTCCGAATTTGAGAGGAGGTCAGGAATCATGGATATAATCCTGCCATTATTTCAAGTAGCATCCTGCTCATTTTCTTAGGCTCATCTGGGTCACGTAATTTTTGATCACTAAAAAAATAGTTCATTGGTAAACTGTCTCAGCAGCATACTTTTTTTTTTTTTTTCCTAACCTCACACCTTCCCTCTCTTCCTCTCAAAACCAACCAACCAACTAATCAAGCAACCACCGCAAAGGGCTGTTCATTCCAGGTAAAATTGTTAAGGCAGATTTACAGTCGTTCTCCCTCCCTATCAGAATATTGAAAAAGGATGTTAGTTTTGGAAGGAAATGATTTCAGTGGTGACAGATGAAATCTGCATAGCAAGACGTGTGGAATGTGTTTTCCTAAAATGAATGATATTGTAGAACAGAAGAAAACCTCTTATTGGTAACTGATGCCTTTGTGGAAATTGGCAACCTGAGCTAATTAAAAATAATCCATAAAGCCCATTAGGCAAACGGGAGAGATCCTTTTTGAAGAAACAAGTGTGTGCACACATGGGTACTTCTCTTCTTTCCCTTCCCCTCCTCGTTTTACCACTCATACCTCATGCATTTGCCAACTTACCACTTTTAATGCTAAAAATGTTCTTCTGAAGCGATCCATCCTGCATTCTAATATTGAATGCCTCTGCTTTCTAGACCATTTTTTATTTGTCCAACAGATAAATGAGGAGTCTAACAGCACTTTTAGTACAACGCGTTGAAAATTCGTCCGAACAACTTTGGTCACTAAATGTTAAGGATCTGACTCAAACACAGAGAACAAACTGGAGGTTATCAGAAGGCAAGGGGATGAGGCATGGAAAAAAATAGGGTGATAGGAATTAAGATGCACACACTTCCGGTTATAAAATCAATTTGAACTCGGGGGAATGAAAAATACAGCACAGTGGATACAGTCAACGATATTGTAATAACTTTGTATGATGGCAGATGGTAACTACATTTAGTCGTGGTGGGCGTTGCACAATGTATAGAATTGTTGAATCACTATGTTGTGTACCTGAAACTAACAGAACATTATAAGGCAACTATACTTTCATTAAGAAAAAAAAAATGTTGGGGCTCCTGGGTGGCTCAGTCGGTTAAGCATCTGACTTCGGCTCAGGTCATGATGTCACAGCTCGTGGGCTCAGGCCCTGCATGGGGCTCTGTGATGACAGCTCAGAGCCTGGAGCCTGCTTCAGATCCTGGGTCTTCCTCTCTCTCTCTGTCCCTCCCCCGCTTATGCTCTGTCTCTCAAAAAATGAATAAACATTAAGAAAAAATTTTTAAAAATGTGTTAAGGATATGTTGGTTTCAGATTGGCTGGGCAAGCGGGGATGAATTTGAGACTTGTGTCACTGCATCATTCTGGTCCCTAGTGCTCTCCTGAATTTTAATGACTCCTTACCCTGTCTCAGTCGTTGGACCACATCAAGCTTTCTTCAGTTTTGAGACTGCAGTTTTTACAGTCTGTAATCACTCAGTTCTGGACCTAGCCTGGCTTCTGCTTTAATTGGCCTCCTTTCTTGATTCGTTCAGTTTTCTCTGAACTGTTTAGAAAGACAGCCAGAAACACTTCCCAGCGTGGCGTCTCCAGTTAAAGCATCTCTCACTGACCTAAAGAAACCCTTCCTTCATTCACGGATGGGCTTTCTAGTGCAAGGCGCTGAAGTCTTGAGACCAAATATTCCGAGGCTGGGAAGGGCGACAGTAGTAGCCGAATTCTCCTTTGCGCTATAATGATGCAAAGATTACCAAGCTTGTTTGTTGTCTAAAGAGGTTAGAACAGGGGAGAGGAGCGCAAAGAGCTCACACCGTGCCCTGGGCCTGCACAAAGCATCAGGATGCCAGTCTGCAACCTACAACAGTTGGAAACCTACCTGGCTACAGGCCATTTTCTTCTTTCATCCAAGTCCCAGAGCCATTAGTGTTTCTAGTCCTAATTACTCAGTGTGAGTTTTACTGAGGTGTGTAAGGTAAATTGAAATTCCAAGGCTAGTTTGTAGAGAAGCATTAGGTGGTCAGGTCTTCTGAGACTTTGCGTGCTATCTTCAGACTTTTCTATTTTTTTATTTTCTATTTTATTATTTTTTTACATCAGAGGACTAGAAACGTGCTCAGGGACAGGTTAAAATATGAAACTGTTTTCATAGTTCAGAAAGTGGGAAGTCATTTGGCTTATTTTGTTGTGCTTTTGTATACTTGTTCAGCTGAGATATTAAGCCTCAACTGCAGTAATTAAAATAAATTTCGCTTGGCGTTATCATGACGTGGAAGACGACCCATGTCTTTATAAATGGGGGTCAGAAGTTGTTTCGTTTGCTCTTTTGTTGGCTCACGTAATCGTCTTACGTGGCAGTGTTTGACGCCTACCTGAGAAGAAGGTATTTCAGTTAGAGGCTTCTGCCTAGAGCTGTAATCTGGTTTTGAATGTTGAAGCTGGGCTAGACCATAAAAGTTGGTTTCGTTCCAAAGACTGGATGAAATGGTGGCAGAACCGTGATGCTTAAGGTGGCTTTTACTTTCATCTGTCCAGCAGAGAAGCAACATACCAAGGGAGTGCATTAGGATCTCTAAGCTTTCCTTTCTTCCCAGTGGAAGCCACTCACATGCACACAAAGTGAAGAATGTGGCAAGTCAGAGCAACTGAGAAGTGTGGGTTTGCAGACCTTCATGGAGTGACTGGGAGCAAGATCACGTCACCTTCAAAGAAGTTCCTGCTGTGCCGCACTTGGGAATTCTGTGCTCTGTATATTGATGTGTCATCTCGTCTGCTCAGGTGTCAGCGCGGGCAGGCTTGAACTTGGGCTGCGGCAATGCTGAACTTGATGTTTGTTAATATCCAGTTGTTTTCAACATTGCTCACTCCGTTAAATTTTTCCTGATAGAAGTTAATGAAAGGACTGTTGTTACAGATAAGTATGTAAATTTAATCTTCTCAACTTTGGTTCAGGATCTCTTTTGCTTCATCTACCAGGGTGGTGTACTTCACCAGTGTTTTTTCTGGATCCCAGTGGAAAATGCTGAGTTTTGAAGTAATCAGTAAGTTTCTTTTTGGGGAGAAAGAGAACGTGCATGTGTGCACAAGTAGGTGAGGGGCAGGGGGAGAGAGAAAATCTTAAGTAGGCTCCGTGCCCGGTGCAGAGGCCAACACAAGGCTTGATCCCAGAACCATGGGATCATGACCTGAACCAAAATCAATGAGTTCAATGCTTAACCCACTGAGCCACCCAGGCATCCCAAAGTAATGAGTAATTTTACGCACAATAAAAGGAGAATGATTTTAAACACAGTATATCCTGAAATTACTCATCACCGTTGAATTATTTTGGTCATTGAGAAGTCTTCTTAGATTAGGCTTGACCTTCTCATTAGATCAATTGCTAAATTATTGACAGGCAAGTAATTAATCCTAAAATGAGGGTTTAGACCTAAACGTCTCTACTTAACATTTTATTATACTTAGAACATTATTGTATCTTTGAAGACAGCTTTGTTTTTTATGATTATGTTGATATTTATGAAAATCGATATGGCTTACGTAGAACTATTCAGGAATTTTTCATACAAATGTCTTTCAGTCTGCTCTTGTCCCTCTCTTTCCATCATGGGGGATATAATGGATCGTTAATAATTCAGTGCTAACCAGTGACAATGTATGAAAGACTTCCAGAATTCAGGTAGCTTAAACTAGTCTTAAAGGATTTCTGAACTCCATCGTATTTGGAAATTACTGTATTAATTTAGATAAATTTTAAGCATACGTTTTTGCATGCTATTTTCTTAATATATAAAATTTTCTGGTAATTATTTTGTCTTTAAGGAAAACTGGTACAAAAACCAAGGGACTATGAGTGATGGAGTCATTGACATGACTGATTTCAGTGTCTCTAAGTAAATTAGTTAAGTTATGCTTGTCTCTTTCATTAAAAGCACTATTACACAGGCTGATGCAAAAGATGACTGTGGTAAATGGGTTTTCAGGTCATTTCTGATAAAGTTAAATGTGGTTGTCTTTTCAATTGATCATTCTGCATCTTTTCCAGACTGTCCATCCATCTCTTGGAACAGCCTGTTCAATAAGCTCTACAGGATATAATTTGGGCAATTTTAAAGAAAGTGCATCTTTAGATTAAATGGCTCTGGAGTGTTTTTATATCCTGCCAAGATGGATAAGAATATATTTCAAAGGGTGTTAATTTCCTGTTTTATAATTATTCAGTTTCCGTGGGAAATAAGTATTAAAATAAATCCCAAATAAACATCATGCAAGTTCTCTTAATTCAACTAAGTTTGATCCATGAGAATCTGTTGTTCCCATAACTCTGCATTTCCACTTGCTAGATCATGTTATTAGTTAATTAGGATGAATTTATAAAAATTTCATATTATTCAAGTATTGAATAATACTTTGGAGCAGTGCAGCAGAAATGCTATTCAATGTGATAACAACTATCTATCTATCTATATAGTGATAGACACCTTTATTTCATGGAAGACTATTTAAGAGATAAGCAATTTCATGATCAATGGGCATTTGTGTTCTCTAAATGAATCTCTAATATGATTCTTTTAAAAGATACAAGAAAAAAAGAAGAAATTTAACTGAAGGCATAGAAAGGGATTTTACAGGCAAGGGGGAGAGTAGGTATGGACATTTAGGGTAAAATAGAAGCACATCAGAATAATCTCGGTGTGGCATACAGACCAAGAAGAAAGCTGATGATAATAGCACAGTGTGATAAAGACCATGATCGAGGCCGTGCAGGAAGTGTTGAGGATCTAGGGAAAGGTGTATAACCCAGTCTAATGAGTATCTGGAAAGCGTCGGGGGACCATAAGATTAAGCTGAATCTGATAAATTTCAGTAGGAATTAGTCACACTGTTGTGCTGATGCTCATGAAAAAATTCTGAGCACGTACTTAATGTTGAAAACAATAGTAAGAAGAAGTAAGCTCACTGCTTGGGAGATTTTGAGAGATGCTAAATTATAATGGGGAAAAAAGAGCAAAAACAGATCCATGAGAAGAGATGGTTGGGAAGCTGGAAAAAGTTTAAACAACCCTGCAAGATAGAAATTACAGACTGAAATAAGTGAAGCGAAATATACAGGAGTGCACAGCCAAACCAAATGACGTTAGTCTCTAGAACCTGCCATGTCCGAGGGTCTCCTGCGAGAACTTGAAATTATTCTTTCACTGAAAAACGATGGAGACTATGTTTTCTTTGATTTCAAAGTAAAAGAAATGATGAGACTCTAAAAACAAAAAATAAGTTGGGCTTATCTAAAGTATATGTGTATTTATAATCCTAAGAAGAAATTCAGAATTTGGACAAAGATTTCCACAGAGAGTAAGTCCTTGTGGATTGTTCTAGGAGAAAAACAGAACAAAGCAAAACAAAGGACACCATCAAAATGATGAAAAAGAGACAAAGGCATGGAACGTAAGATATACCCACATGATGGTTTCTCATGTAACCATGAACATTAACGTTCATGAAAAATTCTGAGGATGTGGGAAAGTGCTTTATTGTTTCTTAATTGGATCATAATTAACATACACTGTTATATGAGTTCCAGGGATACAGCAAAATGATTCAACAATTCTATACATTACTCAGCGCTCATCGTGATAAATGTACTCTTAACACCCTTGATCCATTTCATCCATCCTCCCACCTCTCCCCTCTGCTATCCAGCAGCGTGCTCTCTTTTTATTGTCTTTTGGCTAATTTGTTTTGTTTCTTAAATTCCACATATGAGTGGAATCATGGTACTTGTCTTTCTCTGACTCATTTCACTTAGCATTATACCTTCCAGGTCCATCCAGTTGTTGAAAATGGCAAGATTTCCTGCTTTCTTATGGCTGAGTAATATTCCATTGTATACATACTCTGTATCTTCCTTATCCATTCGTCTATGGATATACAGTTGTATTGCTTCCATACGTTGGCCATTGTAAATGCTGCAGTAAACGTAGGGGTACGTGTATCCTTGCAAACTAGTGTTTTTGTTTTCTGTGGGCAAATACCTCGTAGTGGAATTGCTAGATAGTATGACATTTCTATTTTTAAGTTTTTAAGGAGACTCCGCACCGTTTTCCACAGTGGCTGCGTTCTCAGTCAGTAGTGCGTGAGGATTCCTTTTTCTCCACGCTCTCACCAAAACTTGTTATTTCTTGTGTTTTTGATTTTAGCCATTTTGACAGCTGTAAGGTGATATATCATTGTGTTTATTATTATTACTTTTTTCTTTCTTATTTTTATTTCTTTACTGTTTATCTTTGAGAGAGACAGCGTGCGAGTCGGGTAGGGGCAGAGAGAGAGGGAGACACAGATTCGCAAGCAGGCTCCAGTCTCTGAGCTGTCAGCACAGAGCCTGGCACGGGGCTCAAACTTGTGAACTGTGAGATCATGACTTCAGCTGAAGTAGGATCCTGAAACAGCTGAGCCACCCAGATGCCCCATCTCATTGTGGTTTTGATTTGCATTTCCCTGATGTTTGGTGATGTTGAGCATCTTTTTATCTGTCTGTTGGACATATGTATGTCTCGTTTGGAAAAATGTCTATTCAGGTCCTCTAACCATTTTTAATCAGATTATTTTTGTTGTTGTTGAGTTATATACACTTTATATATATTGGATATTAACCTTTTATTGGGTATATCATTTGTAAACATCTTCTCCAATTCAGTAGATTACCATTTTGTGGTGTTGATGGTTTTCTTTTCTGTGAAAATCTTTTTATTTTGGTATAGTTCCAGTAGTTTAATTTTGCTTTTGTTTCCTTTGCCAGAGGAGGCATATCTAGAAAAATGTTGTTAAAACCAATGTCAAAGAAATTAGTGCCTATGTATTCTTACAGGAGTTTTATGGCTTCAGGTCCCACATTTAGGTCTTTAATCCATTTTAGTTTATTTTTGTGTCTGGTTCAAGAAAGTGGTCCACTTTTGTTCTTTTGCATGTAGCTGTCTGGTTTTCCCAACGCCATTTGTTGAAGACACTACCTTTTTCCCGTTGCGTATTCTTGCCTCCTTTGTCCTAGATTAATTGACCACGTAAACAGGGGTTTTATTTCTGGACCCTCTGTTCTATTCCAGCCGTCTATTCATGCCAATACCATACCGTTTTGATTACTATAACTCTGTAGTATATCTTGCAATCTGGGATTGTGATACCTGCAACTTTGTGCTTCCTTTTCAAGCTTACTTGGGCTGTTCAGAGTCTTTGTGGTTCCATACAAATTTTATACTTTTATAAAGCATTTTGTTATTATAAGTCATAGGCTCCATCCCAATTGCCCTTCAAGGAAGGACCTGCTGTCCCCGCCGCGGGAAATACTGTCAGCGGACAGCCTTCTGCTGTCAGCCTCTTCAAGGATAGCCTCAGCTGCATAGCGTCATGCCATCCTGGGGATGGCTCACCTCTGATGCCTAACGAGGCCGGATGTAAAGGCCTAGCCATTTCTGCCTACCACGGACAACTCTGCCAGCTCAACTCTGGAGCTCCCCATGAGTTTGGCTGAAGATGGCAGACCTGCATCCTGGCCAGCTTTCTCCCTCTGCACAGTCCTGCCGTCCTTCCCTCTTTTCCCTAGGCATTGATCCCAAAGGGAAACTCCAGTCGACTTCCTGCATGCTAACTCCATCTCAGAGTCTGCTTCCCAAAGAACCCACCCCAAGACCATGTTTACAGGATAAAACTGATGCCACTCGCGAATTTAAGAATTAAAATACGACCGTCTCCTCTGAAGCCCCATGCAGAGTGTCTCCAATGTGCAATCATTGCCGCTCATCCCAGAGGCGACCACTCTTGTAAATGGCATTTAAGTTTACCATACTCTGTTCTCTTTTATGAATTTAATCACATGTTTGTATTTGTAAATGTGATGTTTTCTTTTGCCTAGTTTTGAAATTCATATACATGGAAGTGGTCTGTTATGTTATTCTTCATTTTGTTTTTGTTGTCAGGGCATCTGAAGTTTCAAGGAAAAAAAAGATGAGCTCACAAGGCAAAATAATAAGACAACTGAAAAATTAAGCATCATTAATGAAGGGCAGAGAAATAACTTACACTTGAAAAAGCCTTAGCACATACTTTTCTCACTATCTGATTTGCCCCTGCCTCCTTTCTCTACCTGGCAGGGACCTTGCCTAAATACCATCTTTTCTTTCCTCAGTGATTTTTCCCACTTCTCCTCGGTTGAGTTTCTTGCCGTCTCTCTCCCTCATTGCCGTATTTTATTTTATTACCTGAATCCCAAGTATCTGTTTTACTAAATAACACAGCCAGATCAGAATAAGCCTGGCTGAGGCAGAATTATCTAAATGCCCTCTCTACCGTGACCTTCAGGATCTTGGAAGCAAATACCGTGTTTCTCTTTGCAACTGTACCGATCTGGGTTAATGAACAAATTATAAAGCCCACAAAATAGGAATGGAATGAGAAGAGCCTAGTATTTCCCACAGAGTTAGATAAACCTTAAGTTACAGTGAAAACAAACTACAGCTATAATATTGAGGACATCTGATAACTATTTGAATTCCTGTTTACTAGAGAGCTTGGTGAAACCATAACCCAGGTGAGTTCTTGGCCCTTTGCATTGTCTGTTGATCTTCCTCTGCGTGTTCCACAGTCTCGTTTTCTTATCTGAGATAGATTAAAGTTCTCTTTATCGGCCCGTAAGCCGTGTGTTCCGTAGGTCTTGGAATACTTGCTTCCCTGCTTCTGTGCTGTGAAGCATTCCAGCTGTTTATCAGCAGTGAAGGAATACCTCCTGGGCTTAGTCAAAGCTGAAATTCTTTTTCTGATGACAAAAATGTAGAGTTCCTTCCATTGGCCCTGATAACACTCCTTGGGGGCCCTTTTCCACACGGGCTTGCACTAGCATAATGACCTGCGTGTAATAATCTTTCAGTTTATGGTTGGAAAGCCCATCAACAATGAGTGCCCAAATGAAATCTCTATAAGGTAAATTGCATGTTTGGATTTGTCATTTAAAGCAAATATATTTGAGGTGCCTGGTGCCTTCGTCGGTTAAGCATCTGACTCTTGGTTTCAGCTCAGGTTATGATCTGGCCGTTTCATGAGTTCAGGCCCTGTGTGGGGCTCTGTGCCAACAGCACGGAGACTCCTTGGGAGTCTCTCTCTCCCTCTCTCTCTCTCTGCCCCTCCCCCACTCAGGCTATCTCTGTCTGTCTCCAGATAAATAGATAAACTTTAAAAAAAAACTTTCAAGAAGATACACTTAACATAAAATTCTTTTTACGAGAGTCATTGAGACAGTTTAGGCACATTTCTAATTATCCAGAGAATTGACTTTTAATTCCTATGAGTGAGTGGTGGCTATTACCTATACTTGAGAATTGCAGGGATTCTGTGGAGAGCAAATGATCAGAAATTAACGTCCATCAATCATTTATCGTGGGACATGGGGACCAACTTTGGTCACTGAATAAATAAAATTTCAAAAGATTTTGTCACATGCTCAGATTTCTTAAGAATCTAAAATGGACTTGCCAGTTTAGAGGAAAACGACCCCAAAGGAGTGAAAATAAAAGCTCTCAGGGGTGTGTTGGTTTGGAGAAATATTATGAACATTTTATGTAGCTCAATTTACCATCCCTACATTATCTGCATTGTGTAAATGCACCGTAACATAGGCCACTGTTCTGTACTGTTTCAGGTAATTCTCCTTCACAATGGGTAGATATGACTATTCAGTTCCACATCAATATATTTATACCTGATGCAGGGGATATGGAGGGCTGTGCTATATGTGGCTCATAAATCAATACAAAATGAGGCCACGTTCATGCACCGTTTACAGTGAAGTTTTGTATATCCTGCATCCAAATAATTACACCTATTATGTTCCATGTTTTAAAGAAAAAAATCACATCTTTTCTGCTGTAGAAAATTGCCTTCTAAGTACATAACTGATTTCTGAACCAAGTGTAATAGGCAGCCTCAAAGTTAAAGCAATACTCTTACTCTGCACTTGGATAACCACTGGGATCTCAGACCATAGTCATTCTAACTGATTTTGTTTCAGACTATTTGTTCACTATTAGTCTAAAAATGTATTGGGATGTATTATGACCCAATACTTATCTATGCAATAGTATGAATTAGTATAAATATTAGGAAATAAATAGTAATAATTGATGGGGAAAATATATACATATATATAAAACGCGTATGCAAACCTTTAAACAGTGCAGATTCTTACAAACAAGTTCCAATGCTTTATCTTCCATCTGTGTTGGATTAAACAATATTTTTTACAACAAGGGTGAAGATATTCCCTTTTCTTTGTCATATAGTTGATACTTTAAAAAGTCAATAAGCCCAACTGAGACTCTGATTAGTTTGAGTAGATCATACTTTAGCAACCAAATGCCGTTGTAATTCTACTCCTTGAACCTAGAGCCCCTTTTAAGATTATCGTTGTTTTATATATTACCTTTTTACACCCTTTTATTTCAAATGAGTAATAATGTACCCTAAGGGCATTAGCAATGGGGCAATAGATAAATGACCTATTTATCTGTCCATAATCAACATAACACATCTACCCAGCATTATTTGCACAATATCCTTTAGAGAGGATAGGGAAGAATGATATTCATGTTGAGAGAAATGCGTATATATATTTTGCATGAATTTTCAAGACCTGAGCTTTAAAGAAATTTTGAATATAAACCTGGTCGCCACACACGCGCAGGCCCTCTCCTGAAGCGGAGACAAAGAGAAGCTGGGAGCCAAGCAACACTTTGCTGCGCCCTTTCATTCAGTTCTCCATGTGCGACTTGAAAGTGAGAGTTCTAAAATGTATGTCAGATCTTCTTTCTCAAATCCCTGGGAGGGCAAATGCCATTCACGCCTTGACAGGCATTGTCTCTTGATGGACCCTCATAGCACGTGTCCTTCACCTCCAGCCCAATACTGCTGCTTGCCTTTATGCTATTTTACAGTCGAACTGAATTTCTATCAGTTTCCCAAAATGAAATGCTGTATGGTGATGTCAGGCATATGACTTGCCTCTACAGCCATCTTACCCATCCCTTATCCTATTCTTTAGATTTCTGCTTAGCCGTAAATATGGGATTTGTTTCAAGGCAATGGTACAGAGCATTATTATCATTAAATGAAAGGAGAGCTCATCATAGCTGGGTGCCATTCCAGGAAAAGTGGCCATCAAGAGTTACGGCAGAGTGAATGGGAAGCTAGAAAGTATCTTGACTAAGAGGTATGCTGAGAGCACACGTTGAGCATGCCATGGGAGTTGTCCGTGAGCTATCATCTCTGAAGGGAAGCCTACAGACCCTGTGGAGAGAGATCATTCTGACTAGATGGAGGGGGTGGGCAGGGAAACCTTGAATTCCTTTAACACCCCACCCAGGGGCATGTCTTACTAGGTGATTTCCAGGGAGACTGTGTACCAAGGTGCAAGGCCCCTTGCATCATCTCATTTTGTTGCGTGGCTCTTTTCTTTACTTCCTTCCCTCCCTTCTTCCTTTGGTGTTTTCCTTCTAATATAAAGACTTCAAAAGTATACCTCTCTTCTATCTTTTTTCTTCTCCCTCAAGAACCAAACACTTCATTGGATGTTTGCTTGTATTTTGCTGGAAACGACCTTTTGATTGATTGCCTGGCCGACAATATCCCTCCAATCTTTCTTTCATGGATACTGTGGTTCTTTTAAGGAGATTCTTCTCAATAAATTCCCCTTGATTTTAAGTTATTTTTTTAATCATGATCTAGCTATGTTCCGTTAATGTTCTTCCCACCTGCAACTAAAACTATTCAGATCTGAAGCACTTAATCATCTTTCTGATACACTCAATCTCTAAATGATGTTTGGACTTTTGCTTTCCATTATTCTATTCAATTCCGTCATTCACAATGAGATCTAGCCTCCTGAATCCTGCTGGTTTGTTTCCAGCATTACTTTGTCCTTCCAGTATTAGCCTCCCTAAAACTCCTATTTACATTATGGCTTCTCCTGTGTTAGAGAGAAAGAGTATCGGGATTGTATCCACAGTACAAATACTAGCATTTATTTTTACTAGGCACCATCTGTCAATCAGAATCTGACCTAGCTGACGGGGTGAGCGGCATAGACTATTTTACCACGGTTGACAGGTGTAACTCCCTCTGCTCAGTACAGAGGCCTGGGTTGGGATAGATTCCACGATTCAGATGAAGATGGAAACGGCGATGTTGGGAGATTGGGGGTATTAGATCAGTGTTTTTGCCTAACATTTTTCAAGGTATTTGGGAGCTTCTGTGTAGGAATTGTTCCATTTTCCGTGTGTATTTGTATTGGTCTCGTTTTATTTATTTCGCACTGTGGATGTTTGCTTTTGGAGGAGGGCACAACCCAATCCTTCAAGCTGCTTTTCCAAATAAATTAGTGTGTATGTGTGTGTGTGTGTGTGTGTGTGTGTGTGTGTGTGTACAGACACGTACCCCACAGGGGAGGGAGGATGCTGTATTTTTCTGCATGGTCGGGTCTTTGGCACTTGAAGAAGATGACATTCTCTGCTGTTCTCTTTCCTGTGTCATTAACATTGCTCTGTTATTGCTAAATGATTCGTTATTGATTTTATATGAACTGCAAATCATAAATCAATCTCAAAATAGCAGTCTTAGTATCAGCAATGAAAATACCACATCTTTTTTAAAGCTAAGACCATCTAAATTATTTTTATGTTAATTGCATTTTGCCTGATTATTGCATTATATGTATTAATGAAGCAAAGGCAAAACACAGCTAGACCTGGATGCGTCTGGATTACGGAAAGAAAGAGGACATTTTTGTCTAGTGGAGGTAGGGTACTTAATCTGTTGCAGCTTCTTGTCTCTGCTTATCATTGTAAATGGAGATTTGGGTTTGGTCTCAACTGCCGAAAGTGTAGGTTTAGGCAAATCATTTCTACTGCCTGGGTTTCACATGCCTAACCTGTAAATTACGGAAGTGAGATTATATGGGTGTCTTTCGAACTGTAATATTCTGTGATTCTGTCATTGGCCTGACACACACACACACACACACATGCACACACACATTTGCACATGCATATATACATATGCATACACACTCAATTTATTTTTCTGTAGACTAAATGTAAAAAGAAAACAACAGCGTATGTTTGAACATTTTGAACTTTTGGGTAACAAATTTACGTGATGATATGATCCCACTGCATATACTTTCTAGCTGTTCTTAGCTTGCTGGGTTCAGCTGTCCATTGATCCACCTGGCACCAAGAGGCTTCATGGTAGAGAAGAGGTTTGCATCTTAAAAGGAGAAGGTGTGAGGGGCGGGGTGCCTGGGTGACTCAGTGGGTTAAGCATCTGACTCTTGGTTTTGGTTCAGGTCATGATCTCATGGTTTCGTGGGTTTGAGCCCTGGGTCGGGCTCCACGCTGACAGTTTGGAGGCTGTCTGGGATTCTCTCTCTCCCTCTCTTTCTGCCCCTTCTTCACTCATACTGTCTCTGTCTCTTTCAAAATAAACTTCAAAAAAATCTTTAATTAAAAGAAGGGAGAAGAGGATATAAATTGGTGGAGCAGGGGAAAGAAGGCAGTCTAAACCTAGTAGAAAAAGTTCAGCATTAAAATTATTACAGCATCTCCTGAGGATGATGGGAGACTGGTTTAAATGAATGGAGGTATTCTCATTGGGGAAGAAGGGGAAATAAAGTCAGACTAAAGAGATCTTTAAAGACCAGGCAGAAGGTAGGACTAGCCATTGGATGGTTTTGGATGGGATAGTATATTGATTATTTTGAAGCTGGGGAATGATTGTTCTGGCAGTGAATGGTGTGCAGTCTAAATTTGGGAGCCCGAGATTGATAGACAGGATATCAATGGGAAGCAGTTGTAGTGATCTAAAATAGGAGGTGACAAGAGCGTATGTCGCAGTGTGACAAGAAAAATCTGAGATAGGTGGCAATGAGTAACTGACAGTGTATGATCATACTTTGACTCCTCCCAGTATCCTAAAATATCATATGCATTTCTGGCCAGGGAGGTTGAGCTAAGGATGTAGTCACAGAATGACAGCAGTTTGGAAAAGGAGAAGTCTCAGAGAAGAGAAAGAATTTAGTTTTCCACCAAACTTGTGTTTCTTAGGTTAGGGAACTTAAAGTATCCTAACGGTGCTGTAAATTAGAATGGAGCCCAAATGAGACATCAGGTGAATAGATATTGATTAGGAAGCCATCTCTGCCTAGGTAGTAGTTGAAACCAAAACTTGAACCCGCTCTCACTGAAAATTGTTTCACCTTAGGGTTTCCACTCTTTAGTATGCAAATCTGGGCAAGTTTATTGGTTTCAGATAAAGTGAACATATCACTTTCACCTCCCCCTGCCTTTTCTTTTACCCACAAGTATAAATGCAAGTCTGTTCTTCTTTAGTCACAAGAACGGATTTAGAAATGGGTATGGAGGGTGGGGGGAGAGGGGAAAGTGGGCGATGGGCATTGAGGAGGGCGCCTGTTGGGATGAGCACTGGGTGTTGTATGGAAACCAATTTGATAATAAATTATATATGTGTGTGTGTGTGTGTGTGTGTGTGTATGCGTGTATAATTAAATTATATATATATAATTAAATTGTATAATTAAATTATATATAATTAAATTATATATAATTAAATTATGTATAATTAAATTATATATATATATATATATATATATATATATATATAAAAGAAATGGGTCTTTAGTGTCTGTCACCAAGGGATTACATTATGCACCAATGGAATCTTGTAATGTCTCATTCATTAGCAATTCCATTTTATATCCAAAACTTCAACAAAAGGAAAATTATATACTTGTTCATCCAAGCTGCAGACTTTTGAAGATACTACAAAATTCAGAGCTGCTATGGAAAATCAAAGCAGTCTAATGCCTGGTATTTATTTTCTAAAAATAATAGATTTGAATCCTTTTTCTCCATTTTTTTGTGTGTGATTGTAATTATTATCATTATTTTTTAATTTTAGGGGAGAGAAAAGTTTTTGTTATGAACTAAGAGTGGAGTTATAGAGAAACATTTATTTGTTTTCATGGTCCTTTTCTCCAAAATGTGTGCTGGAATGTATATGAAAAAGCTACAAAGACCTAAGAGAACCTTCTTTGAAACAAGAAGATTAAGAGTAAAGTTTATTTGGTTATTTTGAAATACAACTAAGACTCTGTGGAATCTAATAAATTATGAGACACTTAGATGTGAATATATTTTAAAGAAATTGAAATTATATTAAATACAACCTCAGGCATAATCTCATGATCTAATTTTTTTTATGTAAATGGCTCAGATTGTAGGTCAGCAAAGGGTATACGAAGTGTAGATGCTCTCCATAGACTGTGGCCCCACCACGGCTGCTGCTTTCAATATTTGTACATCAATCTTAAGCACATGTAAAGAAGCTTTCTTACTTTAAGATGGTTTTTGTAAAATGTAAGATTTGCTGTATTATTGCCCTGCCTGAGCTGCCTGTTTAACCAGAATCTTCTGAGTGAATCAATGTTTTATTTCATGAGGAAGGTAACACATCAACCATGATCTTAGAAAAAGAAAGAGATTTCAGTTAGTCAACAGGATCATGTTTGTTACCAATTAGCAACAGTTCCCCTGTCCGCAAATCCAGGGTTTAGTTTCAGATGGAGTATTAATTGGTCATATGAAATGGAGGAAGTAGATTTATCACTCAGAATTTTGGTTTGCAGAGTAATATTTATTCATAGAGATTTTCAAAAGAAATGAAACATTCGTAGAAGAGAGAGGGCAAGAGATAGAGATGAGGAGACTGTGGACACTACTTGCTTTGTGAATTTGCTACTAAATTAATTATAGTTTTATTATTTGTTTCTTGGAGAAGTCCACTTTATACATTTTATTAAATGATTTCAGAGGCCTTTGACATAAAGATTTACTATAAAAAAGGAAGCTGATTGTTACATAATTTTTACATGATATGTAGAGTTGTACTGGATTCACCTTAGTCATTTTTTAGTAATTACTAAACTTCCTCCATTCAGTGATTCCAGTCATCATTTTTTCCTTCAGGAATCATACGCATGTGCGTACACACACACACACACACACACTATCTTCCAGATTATATACTAAACATTCATGGAGTTTGGACTTAGATTAATTTTTACTAGAGAAGATTCATCATTTAGAGACCATGTGAGTGCCCACAGATGACTGAAGTTTTGAGTCTTCCAAAATGGAGACAGTAATACCTAAATTAGATAGGCGATGTCACGATTAAATGAGATAAGAAGCCGAGTGAGTGATACAGCGCCCTTGAAGAAGTCCTGAATGGCTATGCGCGTGTCTCCCCATCTCCTACAAACACACATGCCTCTCATGATACAAAATAAACATGAATGTAGAAGTCGATGTCTACTCTTTCATAAGCCTAGACAGAGAACTTGTTTTGGGGGTGACATAAGAAAATTATCACAGGTGAGAAAATGGTCTGAGGCAGTTTCATGGGGCAGTAAGGATATTTATTCCAAGTTCAGAGATTTTATTTCCTCATTCATATCTCATCAACTAATTTTCCTAAGGGTCATCCAAAGCCTGGGTGAAGAATAAAGGAGCAGTCCAAAGAAAAGGATGGAAAGACAAAAGAAATAGAAAGGTTGGAGGAATAAGAGAAGCAGAGACCTAGCAGATAGAAAGGAAGACTGAAAATAAAGAGTAACAACCTGGAAGAGGGTGGCCATATCTCACAGCTCTGAGTTCTAAGCCAGTTTAACATGTTTGCCTCCTGAATACAAATGTCCTCTGAGGTGGGCATCTTTGATTTGGCCTCTGTGGGCCTTGCCGGAAGACGTAGGTATTAGCCCGCATGCAAAGATATAGGTTCATTTGGCCTAGTACTTTGTACCTCTCCACACCAGTGAAGCCTCTAGGTGCCGTATCTGATACCCATCACCTAATGCCATGCTGGGCTTCTCTTCCTTCCAGGGCAGGGATCCACATGGCCAACCCCTCTCCTCATCGCACGACACACACACCTCCACACCCCTACGGGGGTTCATTACTCCTCACTAGGGCCTTCTGCCTGTTCTAGTCACTGTGGATCCCCACCAAAAAGAACTATAGTATGTTCTGACCACTATGTGTCTGGAAATGATGAAGCAATGTTAACGAATAGACAGGAGAAAGCCAGAGGTGTCGGTGGGTTAGAGACATCTGAAAGGTAAAAAGGTTGGGGAGTTTGGGTCATTTGGGAAAGATTTTTATTGATGTGTTTTTGTTTCAAATTGTCTTCTTGTTCTGAGTTAATCTAGTTACCTATTAACCAAAGATGGGGTCCTTCCTGGGGTGCCAGGGTGGCTCAGTCAGTTGAGCATCTGACTGTTGATTTTGTCTTAGTTAGGTCATTGTCCCAGCGTCATGGGATCAAGCCCTGTGCTGAGCATAGAGCCTCCTTGAGATCTCTCCTCTCTCTCTCTCTCTCTCTCTCTCTCTCTCTCTCTCTCTCTCTCTCAAATAAAATGAAAAAAAATCATTAAAAGTTAAAAGAAAAAAGATGGGGTCCTTCCCTAGGCCATCGCTGTAGCAGAAAAGGAACAGATTGTGGGAGGTACATTCATTACTTTCTTGTTCTTTGCTCAAAGCCATATACTCTTCATTTTTGCTTATTTAATATTCCCGCAAGAAAACACTGAGTAGCAACTTTTATACAATACAGGAGAAAAAGTTATTTCTGAACAGTAGACAATAAAATCTGACAGAAAGGGGCACCTTGGTGAGTCTGTCAGGATACCACCCCACGCCCCCAATCTTTTCCTAGGAAAACAGTCCAATCTACCACCTTTGTTTTTGAATGGAAGCTGCTGGACGTTACTCATTATTGTTTTTAGAACGAAACCTTCCATGGGAAAGATGTCGCATTATTATTACCGTGGCAACAGACACCCTATAAAGATGAGTGATCTATTGGTTGTTCCGCAGTTCAATAGACACATCCCCAAAATCCATCAGGAAAAAAGGTCTAATAGAGGTTGTTCTATATTGTGCTATTTCTTCTTTTAAACCTCTGTTCAACAGTAAATATGCATTCCACAGAAATGTTTAATTTAGGTGTATTTCATTTTAGCTGGAGTATACCTTTGCAATGGTTTTCTGAATTTCAAACAGTTGTTTTATTATAAAAATAATACATGGTCAATAAAATGACTTTTAGGCGAGAGAGCATAAAGAGAAAAGAGTACTCTCTCCTACTTCTGTGTTTCTGGGTTTAAGCCTAAATACAATTGATAAACAATTAATTTTACCAACTTTCTAAATAAATAGCTTTATAAACATTATAAGCATAGTCAACAATTAATTGTAAACTAAAAAAGAAAATTATTTTAAATTAAGCATTTGTAAAGGAATGCATGTAAATGGGTAGACATAATACCCCAAAGTTTTAGTCAAAAAAAGTTGCACCCATTTCAGTGTCACCCCCTGGTGTTGAGGTAACAAGAATCTACTTGCAGCAAAATTTTGTGGGACCTAGTCCTGCTCTCTAGTCATATATAAAAATAATCGGGGCACCTGGGTGGCTCAGTCGGTTAAGTGCCCACCTCTTGATTTTGGCTCAGGTCAGGATCTCACCCTTTGAGAGATCAAGCCCCATGTCGGGCTCTGTGCTGACAGTGTGGAGGCTTCCCTGGATTCTCTCTCTCCCTCTTTCTCTGCCCCTTCCCCACTCGTACACACATGGTCTCTTTCTCTGAAAATAAATAAACTTTAAAATAAATAAACAAACAAAATCGACAAAGTAGGTAAATGTAATGCAGAAAGGCAAATTTGTTTAAAAAATGTAAATAGAAGAAAAGGGATAAGTCTGGAGGCTAGAAAACAGGCAATAAGCAAAATTTGTTCGCAAAAGCGAGAACGATTTGATTGTAGGTAACCGGTCCCCTGTTTTTAAGAAGTAGGTATGGTCTTAACGGGTTGCCCCAAATATATACACGTAATTAAATAAACTAAGAATATTCAACTTATATATATTCCCCACTCTGGACCCATAATGAGCTTTGTCTTCTGGTGCGATTAGTCCCTAAGAAGGATGTGCCCCTTTGCAGACATTCTGTGCCCCACGTTACAGAAAGCAAACTTCCACTGTCAGTCAGACAGCCACTAGTGATTCCACAATTTTTGTGACCGTGAAGGAGTTTCTCAGAACCTTGGTGTACTCATGAAATGGATTTTTGAAATTCCTAAGGTTAAAGACAAGATCTAAGAAATCTGGTTTCTTCGCCCATATCTAGCCAGGGTGGCCTCACCAGAACCTGCCAGTTGGTAGTAAATATTTCCTATGAGTGGCGTATGAGTTCTCTCCAAGCACTAAAATGCATCAGTATTCTGGCAATACGGCGAGGTATTCTGTAGATTAATTTACTGTGTTTCTTAGTACCCCTCACTTCCTTTCTTTTGTTCTGTCTAACCCTCCCTCCTCAAGCATCTTCTTTACTTCTTATACATTCTTGACATTCGGAGAAGTGTTTGGTAATATCTGTACCCAGAGAACATATTTCCAAAGACCGCTTAGCAGAGTGACTCTAAAATCAGACACATCTGGAGTTTATGCCACATCAACCACTGACATGACCTTTGGCAAGTTACTCACTTTAATCTTTGGTTTTCTCACTTGCAAAATGAACTGAATACAAACATGTACCGCATGGTGCTTTTGGAGACTTGAATAAGATAATACTGTAAAGCACTTAGCGCAATTCCTAGGACATAGTCATTGCTCATCGAATGTCTTCCCTCCTCCTCCTCCTCGTGATAATTATTATGGCTGTTCTTTTCAATGATTATTCAGATTCTTTTCAGTGATTATTCAGATTCTGCTGGGAGATTTAAGCACCGTAGAAAAATACATGCAGCGAATTTTACTGTTGCTTGGAGTAAAAATTTGTGGAGTTCCTTAGTCATAGCTCTTTGCCCTCATACTGTTTTGTAACTGTAGCAGTTTTGATGGGGAGCGGAGCCTTAACTATAGCCAACATCCAATGGGCCACACTGTTGGCAAGAATAAAGGCGGGGGTGGGGGGGTATCTTGTAGAGCAGGATACATACACCCATTTATTTGACATTGACTTTGACTAGAGAGGAAAACTCAGCAAGAATGTATTGTGGAGTATCCCAGTGGATAGTGCCCTCAAAAGTCTGCCAGAAGCAAACACAAATCTTCTCTGGAGGAAAGCACCTTCAATCCAAGTGCCCAGATACAAAGCTTCATGCACGATGAATATAGCAATCAATAATAAAAATATAATGCTAATTTAAAAACACAGAAAGTAGGTGTCGGCCACTGCAATAGGCACAGAGTCCAGTCAACATTCCCAGTGGACGCTCATTGGAAATTGCCAGTCTGGGGGCGCCTGGGTGGCTCAGTCGGTTAAGCGTCCGACTTGGGCTCAGGTCATGATCTCGCGGTCCCTGGATTTGAGCCCCACATCGGGCTGTGTGCTGACAGCTCAGAGCCTGGAGCTGTTTCAGATCTTGTGTCTCTCTCTCTCTCTGCCCCTCCCCCGCTCATGCTCTGTCTCTCAAAAATAAATAAACATTGAGAAAAAAAAAGGAATGGTCAGATTCTAACATCTATATGGAAGAGTCAAAGACTAAGAATAGAAAAAAATACTCATGTTAAATTAAAATTAAAAAAAAGGAAGAAGTGATTGCCAGACAGTAAAGAAAATGTAAATTTTATCTATGCATATAAATTTATATAGATGCAAGTTAGACATATATGTTTTTGTGCTGTGTATACACATGCGTATAGGGAGATAAGAGTATGTATACACACACACACACACACACACACACACACACACAACATTTGTCTTAATTTAAGCAACAAATATTTTTCTAACATCAGATATATAAGAAAGATCTTACCTGAAGAATGGATATAATAAGCTAGACATTCACTGTTAAGACATGATCATCTTTTAGAAATGAATATATTTGGTGGACATAGATATCTAAACCATGCAACTGTTTTTCATTTATTGTTTTCAATACAGCACATTTCATTTGCCACTTGACAGTTATAGAGCACAGCGTGGAAAACGTTACACATTACTGCATACTGACATGTATGTGTTATTACATGATTTTGCAGCTGAAGAAATGAAGTTAAGTCCTAAATATGGCTGATGAGAGAGCTAAAGACCTGGTGTCTGGCACAGGTTTTATTTTTATAGCCTATGTTTTTGTTTAATTTGGAATTTAAAAAATTGTGATTTTGTTTGCATTTTCTTTAGATAGACTGTTCCAAGAATGAAAATATATTCACTACGTAAGTCTTTATAAACTGATTTCTGTTGGCTCGAGGGACCTTAGGAGTAGTAGAGAGGTTAACAGATCTCTGCCTTACCCCCTGGAATATACCCCAGAACCTGACCATTTCTCAAACTATTTAAAGATTTTGGTTGGCACGCAGGTGTGCAATGCTGCCAGACCAGGAACAATAATAGTCAGATGAAGTATTGGTGTAACAGCCCAGACGTGAAGCTCAAGAAATCTCAGTGAAGAGTTCACTCTGAGTACCACTCAGATGCGGCCACCTTTTGATAAAAAAGTTCAGAGCCCGTTGGACTTTGGGGCACAAAAATGTTATTATTAGAAAAGATCATCTTGGAAAGCCTGAGTTTTATCTGAAAAACGTAAGTATTGTAAAAAAAAAAAAAAAAAGCACTTAGGACTTTACGTGCTTTGTGTGTGTGTACATTTTTGTCTTGGAGTTTTCCGTTTCCACTGATCGGATTTGCAGGATAACATAAATGTTCGCTTTGTTTATCCTTGTAAACACAGGCATCTGGGTATGGTGTAGGAGATTTTACGTACTCACAAAAGAGTCTTTAAATCCTTTTCATATGAATAATAATACAAGTGGACAAAAAAGGTCGTTGTGCTAAAAAATATATTTCTCTGAAGCTAGCAGTAAAACCATCTGTCTCCATGCTTTGGAACCAAAGTGTTTTGGACTTTTAGAAGGCAGATGCTGCGTTAAATGCTGCAGTGTTCTTCTGTCTACACCTCACGGATAGAGATGAATTTGACATACATCGTCTTGATCCCGTTAATGATTCTTCAATCTGCAAGTTACAGCATTGTGTCCCCATGGCTTTCATATTCTTATCTTTAACATGCAGTTGTTCATGTAGCCCTTTCCTCTTTTCTTTACCCTTAGTCCAAAAGTCATAAGGCAATTTAGAAATTGATCATGAAGACAAGAATACAGTGGTAAAGGAGGACAAAGGTCTGATAGCATCCTAATAATTTTATGTATGTAAGAGAGAAAGAGAATGATTTTTTTTTTCTGATTATTCCAGGTAACCTTCCAAACGGCAGTAATTATCCTTTTCTGTTGACTTCAGACTTTTAGGAGCTTTCAAAAATATGGCGAAAACGGGGAAACATCTGCTAATTGCTTGTCTTTTTGCAAGGGTGGAAAGTACAGTGTGGCGATGTTTCAAAACAAAACACAGAAAGGAAAAAATCATCATTACCACCATCAGACAACCTGTCTTAACCACTTGCTCGCTGGGGGATGCCAGGGCTGACAGACCAGAGGGAAGGTTGTGAGATGTGTTAATGATACGTCCTGTGTGTTTCATATTCCGTCTCGTTGAATGTTCGCGCTTCGTCTATGAAACTTGGGTAATTATACCAATGCAGAGATGAGGAAAGTAAGATCAGAGATGGAGCAAGCTTCTCATGCTGTATACTTAATGGTATGTTGTAGAATTGTGATTTTACCAATTCAGAATCTGATTCCTGAACACATACAGTTGCCTTGGTGCTTCCTGGTATCATAGAGTGCAGATTCCTTTGAGAGATGACAGTTCCTGGATACTTTCCAAGTGGAAAGATACTCCTGTGGAGCTTGTATTCCTTTAAATAACTAATATAGAATGTACAGATTTCTAATTAGACTTAAATCTGCCTGAAAAATATGCCTTTCAAATTTAAGATGGTATGTGTTTTGTTTTGTTTTCTTTTGTGTGTATCACATAGTATTACGGTCATTATGAGTGAACCAAAAAACAACAACAGCAAAAAATGCCCCAAACCACAACAGCCCTGAGATAAAAACCTGTCTCGGGGCGCCTGGGTGGCTCAGTCAGTTGAGCGTCCAACTTTGGCTCAGGTCATGATCTCAAGGTTCGTGGGTTCGAGACCTGCGTCAGGCTCTGTGCTGACAGCTCAGAGCCTGGAGCCTCCTTCAGATTCTGTGTCTCCCTCTCTCTCTGCCCCTCTCCCACTTGCACTCTGCCTCTCTCTGTCTCTCAAAAATGAATAAACATTAAAAAATATTTTTAAAAATCTGCCTCTTTCTAAGCTTTAAGAAGTTTCAAGATAATCACTCTAGGGATGGTGTCAAGCTACCAAGGATATCTGGGACACGGGCATCTTCTGTCTCGTCTTGTGGGTTCTGTAGTCTGGAAGAAGTCAAGCGTGTCTTGGGGTGGGGTTGGTTCTGGCCGCCATAGTGTTCGCTTCATGTGGACACACCCACAGCAGGCCATTGTCTAGTCATCAAGACCATGGATATCATGGAAAATCAGAGTAGCGGTGGAGGCCTCTTGGGGGAAGTTTACAAGGGTAAATGTGACAGGTCTTAGATCACATTTAATTGCCAGGAAGATCTGGAGAGCTGGAGGCATGTTTCTTTTGGGAGAGCCAAGAGAGGTGCCTGACAGATGGGACTTTGCCTCAAGCCTCAGAGAATCAAAAGGCTCCTGTCTCATTTTTTCACATCTGTTCTTGGCTCCCTAAGTATTACTCTTCGGTGTATTCCCCTCACCAAATGCCAAGTGTTTTTTCTAAGAAAACATTGCATCTTTTCCAGCTGTACTGTAACACTGAGCTGACTTGAATTTAACACAATTTTATTGCAGATAAAAATGGAGAGGCTTTCAGATGTCTCTATCATGTATGCATTGCCAAAGTGATATTTTTAAACTTAGAATAATATTTTTCCTCAGAGAGTGAAGTTGCTAGGACCCACATTTTCTGATTAAACGTCAATACACATAAATCGAGAACTCACTGAAATAAGTCACCGGTTTGTCTCCCATATTAGAAGGTGACAAAAGCTGATTGTGATAGACTGATAAACTAGAATGTAAATTCTCAGTGCTCCAATGCCCAACAATGATCGGTACTTAATTTTATTAGAAATACTAGACTAATTCTCAGCTTATTCTGACAGTCACATCCAGATTTATTTATAAGTAAAGAGGGTAGTTGATGGGGAAATTCAAAGGACTCTTGAAAGCGCTTAAGAAACAAAGATCTTTCCTAAGAAATGAGATCGTCGTATGTGTTTTTGTTAAAAAGGTTGTTTTAAAAGGGGAAAGTGCAATGCCCTCTTAAAGGCGCTATGGCTCTCTCTTACTAGAGTGATGTACGATGTAATGAAGCTAATGTCTTTAACTTATTTAACAAATAGTTGCATTGGAGGGGGCGCAGTAAAGAGAGGAGTGACTTGGTGACAATTTTTCCAACAGCCAACTGAGCCTAGAAAATGTTATGGGTGACATTGGGTCTGTCCTAGAAAATTCATAGTCTGTGTCGCTGTAGAGTCTAGGCACTGTCTGAGGACGTGAGGCCCAGGCAATGGAAAGAAGTGAAGACAGTGCGAGGTAAGTGGGCTCTTGTTTAAAAGGTGGTGAGGCAGAAAGAAAGTATGGAAAAGGCCCAGGTCAACCGGCTTCGTTCAGTCTTTCCTGGAGCTGCCCTCCTATGGGGCTGAAGTGGAGAGGCCCAAACAAACCTGAAGGGACAGTCAAAGCTCATGGAAACACAGAGATTTCCATAGATATTCAGAGATTTTCAACGGTTTTGACAAGTGCTAACAGAAGACTGAGGGCTAAATGCCAACATGACCATGTCCCCAAATCTGGCCTACCACCCTGATGGCTTGCTTTCTTTCAGATTTCTTAATTCCTTGGCTGTGAACATTTGGAACACATCTTGATTTGTTTCACCCACACTGTCTCAGAACGTTCTCCCTCCTTCTTTCCTTCCTGTTCTTCCTACTTTTCCTTCAGAATGTTCTCCTTCCTCCTTTCCTTCCTGTTCTTCCTACTTTTCCTTCCTTTCTTCCTTCTACTTAAACACATGCATTTATTATTGCAAAATTATAAAGGAATAGCATTACATCAGATTGATTTAGGTAAGGCATAAATCCCCTTTATGGAAGAGGAAGATTATGTTAAATCAGGGCAGCTGGGATCTCTGGGCTGCGTAGTCATTTTAAAACAAAGCCCTCCGTTGGATGCGGGCTGCATTACCAAGAAGTGTCACAAGGAGCGTGAAAACTGTAGGGATTAACTTTGAGCGACTGTGCCCACGCAGAAGTGGGGACAAGAAGCCACACTCTCTGAAATATCTTCAGTCACCATCCATCTCTCAGCAGCTGGGAGTCAGTTTCCCCAGATCCACGTTTTAACGAACGATAGTTTTAATACTTGATTAGTTGGGTCTTAGCTCCAAACCCTGGAGCTCCCCCACCATTGCCTTTAGGATCTCCTTTCTCCTTTGAGAATATTAAAGTGTTGTATCGGAAAGAAGTAGGAGATCTGAGGAGAAGGATACTCAAGGCCTTCAAAGAGGAAATCATTTAGTTTTTAACTTGTCTAATGGAAACCAATTTTTTTTTATTGCTCTTATAGTAGTAATAATATTGTGTGAAGTAATGTAGAATAAAAAGTTATTTTACTTTATTCTCGTGCCAGAACTCTGAGTGACATCTCCTAGGTTCTAATAATCATTTTTCCCCATTCAACAAGTATTTATTGAACATCTAGATGCCAGGCACTGCTCTAAGTTCTAGGGAAAATACACAGCAGTAAGTAAAACAAACATGTCTTCTCTCATAAAGATTATATTGTAATGAGGGAAAGAGGCAATAAACAAGATAAATAAGAAGATAGATTGTGTGATAGGCAATGATAAGTTATAAAAGAAGAAAAATCACACAAAAGGCATATAAAGTGTTAGGGGTAAGGGTTTCAGGAGAGTGACTAGGGTGTCTTCCTGGGACAGGAACTTTTTTTTTTTTTAATCTTATTTTGAAAGAGAGAGCAATCAGGGGAGAGGCAGAGAGAGAGAGAGAAAGAGAGAGAGAGGGAGAGAGGGAGGGAGGGAGAATCCCAAGTGTTTATATACTATTTTTGGTGAAAACAGTCACTTAAATACAGTCAGCTTAATATTTTCCTGTTGGCTGGTCGAGAACCTTACATATATAGGAGTTCCATAAATATAACCTTAAATTGAATTCTGCGCTTAAATATCTTACTGTTGTCTTTTTATACTTGGTTCTTTCAACAAACGTTCATTGCTCTTTACTCACAAGTTCCTTATCCTGGGGCGCCTGGGTGGCTCAGTCGGTTAAGTGTCCTACTCTTGATTTCAGTTCAGGTCATGATCTCACAGTTTGTGAGTCGGGCTCTGCACTGAGTATGAGCCTGCTTGGGATTCTCTCTCTCTCTTTTCTCTCTCCCTCTGCCCTTCCCTCGCACATGCACACACTCCCTCAAGTAAATAAACATTAAAGTAAAATGAAGTTTTGTGTCTAGATTGTGTACGTTTTGAGTAAGATCTTGCAGATTTCTGCAAAGCAAGAAAAACCCAAATAAGACACATTATAAGGAAGGGTTCATACGAAAATAAATTTTTAATGTACGATCACAATGATTTGCGTCCACAAGAAGTCTTGCGAGTGGCATTCAGTACATGGGATTTTATCGCAGAATGGCATCTGGTGACAGATCCTTTTAACCCACACCTATGTGAGCGTTACAGGGTTGGGTTCTGCTAATTTCTCTTACATAATAACATAATGACATTCCTAAGAAATGCATCCTTGTTTTTCTTCTTTTTAAGAACAAAAAAGTATTCTAAAGTAAGGAGAAATCAGAGAGTGAACTCCTTTTCCTCTAATATATTTCTTTTTTTTTCCCTCAAGGGGACCTTTTCAGCTCAGATTAGCATGTTTTAAAATTCATATCTGAGCTGCAGCGTTAACAGATTAACACCCTAAGGGATACGTAATAGCGACTCGTAGGAGGGCGCCACATGAAAGGCTCATTCTCTTCAGTAATTTAAGGAGGCTGCCGGAGAGGAGGCCAGGCCCGGAGGCTTTCCTCCCACTTACACAGCCGATGGTGCTAAATGAATCTTCTTTGGATTCATAAACTGAAATGGAACTACTGCTCCTTACCTGTGGATACAAAGGAAATGAAGACAATATCAGCTCTTGCCCTGTGAGTTAGAAATTGTACAGACCCAGCCTGCTCCCTGAAACAAAATTCCTCACGATTTGCAGAGGAAGGCGGCTGCCTTCTTTTTATTGCACGTCTTCTGGTGGCACATCTCCGTAAGCGTGCCCCAAATGGTACTGTACTGAAACTCCGAATCCATAATCTAAGGATGCGAGGCTGAAACATTGGCACTGTGAGAAAAGTGGGAAAAGTAGCATGGTGTCTTTCTTCTTTTGACACCCAGATGGATCTCTGAATGGGAAAACGACTACGGTTTTCTGCACCTAATGAAGGCAGGCTGTCTAAAAACATGTGTTTGGAATGTGAGTAACCAGTATCCAAACAAAAAAACAATGCATCTTGCTAGGTGTCATGTCATGTCAGTTGAAAATGTTTGCTAAGATAAATATGGAAAAGCCAGGAAGGAGGGAAAGAGGAAGGAAGAGAGGGAGAGACGGAGGGAAGAAGAGAGGAAGGGAGAGAGAGAAGGCACAAACACCGCCATGATATCCGCAATATAAAAACAGAACTTCCTGGGGCGCCTGGGTGACTCAGTCGGTTGAGTTTCTGACTCTTGATTGCAGCTCAGGTCATGAGCTCATGGTTCCTGAGATCGAGCCCCGCATCAGGCTCTGCGCTGACAGCACAGAGCCTGCTTGGCATTCTCTCTCTCTCTCTCTCTCTCTCCTCTCTCTCTCTCTCTCTCCTCTCTCTCTCTCTCTCTCTCTCTCAAAATAAAGAAACATTACCAAAACAACCCTCAGAACATCTTGACAAACTTCTTGGCAAGTGCTTGTTCGTAAGAATGTCTGTGGAAAAATAATTTTACATAGGTTGGGCATCATTAATTAATCCGTCCTTAAAAATTTTTTTTCATGTTTATTTATTTTTGAGAGAGAGACAGAGAGACAGAGTGTGAGCAGGGGAGAGGCAGAGAGAGAGGGAGACACAGCCTCGGAAGCAGGCTCCAGGCTCTGAGCTGTCAGCACAGAACCCGGCGCGGGGCTCAAACTTACAGAACCTCGAGATCATGACCTGGGCCAAAGTTGGCCACTTAACCCACTGATCCACCCACGCACCCCTAATCCATCCTTAAAAAAAAAAATGAAGTTTGATCCTGGTTCTTTCCTTCTTCCTTTGGGTTGTTTATTGCAAACATCAAATTTTAAATCCTTTCGCATCTTCCTTGGACACGTGTGACTCCAATTCCTTTGGCAAAATTCTTTGTAAGCAACTCTAGAGCAGATAAGCAAATGTGAGACTCACAGCTCCCTCTCTGCACATGGGTCTGGGCGGACTGCTCGTCTCACAATGTGCCTTCAGGGAGAAAGAGCATTTACTAAATGCTTGCTAGTGGTAGTTGTAAAGGCCCCTGTTTGCCTCATCTTGCAAAGATTTTATTTAAAGTGGTTAGTCGACAGATACCTACTAGGCCTTTCTTTAATACTGTTGCGTAAAGAAAACAAAACGGAATGAGATTTGTGATATAATGAACACTTGAGTAATCTAAGCACATTTTAAAAAATTTCATAATTTAATTTTATAATCCAGACAGGTATATTTAAATAATAACCCTTGTAAATAAAGGAATAAAGGACACCACGGTGTATTAACTTACTTTCCTTGCCAAGAACCCTGTTTGAGATCAATCTTACATATGACACATTTTCTTTTCATTTATATACTTCTGTTCATTCCCATGTGTCACGTCAAAGTTTTTAGTAATAGCAAAAAAGAAACCTAGGTTTTATTTAATGATGTCAAATCTATTCCTGCCAGATGCTCCCCCCCCCTTTTTTTTGCTGTTCTTGGCTTATCATTTTCAAAAATTCTAGAAAACAAAATATCCTGTGGAACAGAAGCTTCATTGTAGTGAATCTGTGAGATGAATACGTTGTTTTGGAGTCATATTTGTGTCCCGTCTTAAATCGCTTCAAGGATTTTGAAAATAAAATTTGAGAGGTTTTCCAAAAGGTTGTGTTTGCAGCATTGTCTGGAGTGATTTAGAAGGAACCTAACTAAGAGGAGATGGAAAAAGATAATTAGGGAGCAGAAAACAGCATGTTGGGGTTTCTGGGAGAGATAAGGAAATAAAAAGGCCAGGTCTAAAAAAATCTATATCGAATAAGAGTTATAAAAGGCAGTCAGGGGAGTCTTGGGGGGGTTCCTCTTATCGGCCATCCTAAGCCATCCATCATCTCTGGGTGAGTTCCTGCTAAAAACAAACACTGATAAGGTCATTACTGAGGAAAAGAAGAGAGAATAAGATGAAAATATACAGCGTTTTGAAAACTCTAACCAACCTGATTTATAAAATTCACCACGCAGGGGCTCCTGGGTGGTTCAGTTGGTTGAACATCCGACTTTGGCTCAGGTCATGATCTCACAGTTCATGGGTCCAAGCCCCGCATCGGGCTCCGTGCTGACAGCTTGGAACCTGGAGCCTGCTTCGGATGCTGTCTCCTCCTCTCGCTGCCCCTCCCTTGCTCACCTCTGTCTGTCTCTCTCTCTCCCTCTGTCTCTCAAAAAATGAATAAACATTAAGAAAATAAAAATAACACAAAATCATATTCACCATGCAATCCAGTATAGAATAGGACAACATTAAAGCAGGTGATAGGAGCCCCAGGATGCCTTGTATGAAGTAAAACAGTAGAAGGTATGAAAAGGTTAAGTAATAACTATTTTTTACTTTTTTGTCAAACAAATATTCTTAAGAGGTAACAATAAAATGGTTTTCCTGGAGGTATAGAGGAGACCGTCTCCTCAACTCTGTTACGTAATACTTTGTTGTAAATAAGTTATTTTGTTCGAGGAGATGTAGTGTTGATACCCTGGCAAAGGAACAGGATGGGTCTTGAATATGAAACGCAAGCAACCTGAACTTGGGAGGAAAGAGCGCTTCATGACGCATGTATGTGGCTACAGGTCTCTGTTTGCTGACCAGAAGGCAAGTTGCTTAACCAGACAAGATTTCAAAGGATTTGTGTTTAATAGTTACGTGGCAATACATTGATTTCGCTTTCTATTTAAATGTATCCCCTTTAAAAGATACACTGCTTTTCAATGCATTTACTGAACTGGCTATTTGGTTACATTTCTCATTTCCCACTCAAAAATAATTAGGTGAGCCATTTTGTGAAGGCAGTTCGCCTGCACAGTTAAAGGAATACGTTCAAAATCTTGTATTTCTGTGTGCATTTACCAATTCCATATAATGCTCACAGCAAAAACTCAACTAGATTACTGCTTCCCAACTACCAGAAGATAAAATCAATTTATCATCCATTTTAGCAGAAGCCATGGAGTTTTTATAAGTTATTAAATTGAAGGAGCTGCTTTAGGCAACATAGAAATAGAGCATCTCTTGATAAAATTATGACCGAGGTTGTCAAATCTGTGGTAAGCCTGTGATGCGGTTAGGTAGGGTCAGCTCCTCTGGGACCCTTGTTACAATGACATTTTCTTATTTTTGACTTGCCTCTGGATTCAAAAAAGGAAACAACTTTCTTAATAAAACTCCTTATTGTGTTCCCATTTCCATGTTGAGTAAGGGATACAATGCATATTTGTGTGTGTGTGTGTGTGTGTGTGTGTGTGCGCGCGCGCATGTGTCTAAGTAAGGTACGTGCTAGCTGACCACAGATTAGAGACCATAAAACTTCATGAGAGCAGTGCTGAAGTGGCAGAAAGTGAAGATTATTAATTCAGGGAATTGTCCATGCCCCTGGCTTTGCCTCTGATACTTAGTTACCCTCTGACCTTAGGTGAAACATTTCACTCCCTTGTCCTCAGACTCCTCATTGCAAACTAATGGAGATTGCGCTCAACCTAAGAGTCTGGCCACTTTTAACATGCCCTCCCTTTTTGCTTCAATGAGTACATTAAAATATAAGCATTAAGTTGACTTTTGTATCATGTTTCCAAGGGTGAGAATGACAAAGAGAGGAGGATATATTAGGCTATTTGAGGTTGAATAAAATGCCTTATTATTTCCATTTGCATTCCATAAATACATATTATGTGTGCAGAAGTGTAGGTAGGGGGTGAACAAAATTGGGAAGAAGGTAGAATGAAAGCATGAAAAACTCAGCCAATTTATGGGGCTGAGCGGGAAGGCTAAATTAAAAGGTAGACTTTAAAATACACCTGCCATGTTTGCTGGCTCTAAACAGCAGCCCATGTGTGCCTTGCGTGAGGATGGCAAAGAGCATGCGCCATATTGAATGGGACCTTGCCGTAGGTCCCATGCCTATGACAGTCGAGTCTCTGAGCCTGCCTTTACTGTGGCTCTCAGTTTAGGTGGTTGATGGGATTCTGACTTTCTTGAAAGCTCACAGCATGCATGCACACGGGCTCAGGCACACGCATACACATGGATGGGAAATGTTAGAAAAGATAAGAAGCTTTCCATTTATTTGGTTGATTTCTCAAGTCTTTTTTTTTTTAATGTTCATTTATTTATTTCAAGAGAGTGCGTGAGCAGGGGAGGGACGGAGAGAGAGAGAATCCCAACTCACAAACCGTGAGTTCATGACCCGACCTGAAACCAAGAGTCAGACGCTTAACTGACGAGGCCACCTAGGCACCCCAATTTCTTGAGTCTTAAAATTGGGCTTTTCATGAGACAGTCACTCATTTACTAAACGATGATAAGTAGTTAAAACCAATCCTTCTTGGCTTATGGCTGTCAAAAAAAAAAAAAAAAGAGAGAGAGACACTCCATTTCTCTTTTGTGATTAGGGAAAGTTTTACAAGAGAATGATTGAAATAAAATAAGCAAATTAAGAACTGTGCTCAGCTAGGGGTGGGGAAGCCCACAAATTAATTCTGCAAAGCTAGAAATGCAACATCCCAAGATATCCCGTGGGATCTTCACAGAAGGGTTCTGTCCCCCAAGGATCTGACCACTGGCCAGAACCTATTGGCCTCCTGATTTTCATTTACGTCAGCCCCTAAAATCCTTCTTTTTCCCACGTCAGGATCACACGCGAAGCCTGTGTCCACCAGATACCTCCCAGGTTTTATTCTGCGTTTCATGGGACGGAACATCGTTAGGCGAGGATACATGAGAGGAACAGCCTAATGAACATGTTAGGCCTTCTGATATCGCAGAAATGGAGGCAAGTGGCAATCTCATGGAGGCAGTCTCATGCCCTACATGTAGTTATATCATCAAACTACAGAACACCTGTTAATAAATCTTCAGTGCTTTCGTTGTACTTAACCTAATGCCACTTGCCTTGTCTTTGTAAGGGGAAAATTCAGAAACTGACCATTTGAATCATACAGTGGGTATTATCCTCTAATGAATACCTACTGTATATCAGGCACATGGTTTATAATCTCTTCTCTTCTTCTCCGTGATCCTGTGAAGCAGGGGTTTTTTTGTGTGTTCATTTTACAGTTGAGGAAATTGAGGCTCAGAGTGAATCATGTCTTAGTCTCTGTTCTTTCTCTTGTGTGAATGCCTTGTTATCACTTCTTTCCTTTAATTTTTTTTAACGTTTATTTATTACTATTGAGAGACAGAGAGACACGGAGCGTGAGCAGGGGAGGGGCAGAGAGAGAGGGAGACACAGAATCCGAAGCAGGCTCCAGGCTCCCAGCTGTCAACACAGAGCCCGACGCGGGGCTCGAACCCACAAACCGCGAGATCATGACCCGAGCCGAAGTCAGTCACCCAACCAACTCAGCCACCCAGGCGCCCCTCACTTCTTTCCTTTAATCTGGTCTCAGAACTTAGTCCTTTGTCTCTTCTGTTTCGAAATGCTGGTTAAAGTTGTGTCTATTGATGACAAAATAATTGAGTTTTGAAAAAAATCTCCATTTAAGTAAATCCCCAGTTTCTTAAAGGATTTCACTGTCTTTCTGATTAAAGCATTCGTTATCCTTACCCATTGTTTGTATAGTACTTTTTATTGAGAGTTCAATGGAGGGTATGCTCAACATGAATGGGACAGTTTTCCAAATACTGTTAATAAATAATGCCTTATTATCTTTATTCCTTCCAGTAAACTTTCCTTCCTTTAGAAAACCCAACAATTTCAGGCAACTTCAGCCTTCTTAGTACTTCCTTGTACAATCCACCCGCCCAAACTTGCCCTCCCATGCAAGGGCCCATAATCCATATTCAATCTATATATACTTCCTGCCCCCCATAAAATTCTCACCTTCCCAATGCCCATGCCTCCCTCAGAATGAAAATATGTCTCGTCAGATTGACTCAGAATCAAGACCTCATGCCTTGTAATTTCTCACCTTCTCCTACCTGAGTTGTATGTCTTTAAAATTTTTTTATTTGAACAAATAAAAAATGTGTTATTGCAAACACATTAAAGGCCAGGCATGGCAGGATTTTTGGAGTGAAGACACAGAAATAAGAGAAATTTACAAGTTTGTAAGAGAAGTTAAAGTTAGAAAGTTACAAATGACTCACAGTTGATGTAGATAAAGAATTGAGTAAATAAGCAGAAATTACTGCTATCTAGATAGTAACTTGGAGAGCCTTATAGTCCAGCTGACATTTGCACTGTCTAAAAGAGGAAGGATCTGGGGCGCCTGATTGGCTCAGTCAGCTAAGCGTCTGACGTCAGCTCAGGTCATGATCTCACGGCTTGTGAGTTCGAGCCCCGCGTCGGGCTCTGTGCTGACAGCTCGGAGCCTGGAGCCTGCTTCGGATCCTGTGTCTCCCTCTCTTCCTGCCCCTTCCCTGCTCGCGCTCTGTCTCTCTCTCTCAAAAAATAAATAAACATTTAAAAAAATTCTTTTGAAGAGGAGGCTGGGTGCCTCAGTGGGTTAAGCGTCCGACTTCCACTCAGGTCATGATCTCATGGTTCCTGAGTTCCTGGTTCCAGCCCCGCATCCGAGTCTCTACTGTGAGCCCAGAGCCCCCTCCAAATCCTGTCTCTGTCTCTCTGCCCCTCCCCCACCTGCACTCTGTCTCTCAAAAAAATAAACATTTAAAAAATAAACAAATGCAAGAGAAATGATCTAGAAATTGAAAGATGGGAAACTATGTTTGAGAAGGAAGTACAGGGTGAGCCTGCTTAGACCACCTACACATTTACCCCCGAAGAGTAGGATTTCAGGGCCTGGGATGGAGAATGTGGGAGCCTTCCTGGCATGCTTTCAAACACTTCCTAGAGGAACACATAAACATCTCCTTCACAGTTGGCCACTCCAGTCTGCATCGTTGTTGTTGAGATTCCTACATTTTAGCTGAAATAACCAGGGATTATTTAAAAGCATGCTTTGAATGGGACTCACTGTGTCTTGTGAAAAATGTTTGTTGTGAGATAAACCAATTTAATTCACGTCACTTAAAATTCTATAGGCTTTTTTCCCCTAACGTCAAGATCATGGATCAAATCGGCCTGTAGGGGCAGAAGTGTTGGTTTGCAATTATATTTACTCTAGTAATGACATCAGTCATTTTCACCTAGTTTTTTCTTTCATCCATTGATATACATGGTGAGCAAAAATAATAATAAAATAATAAAACTGCCAGAAATATCCTATCAGTTCAGAGTTCATTCCGATAGGGGCCTCCTGAATCATATTGTGTGCTTTCTGGAGAGGGAAAGCTGATTTTACGCCAGTGGATGCTTCATACATCAATTTAGATAGGGAAACTAGCACAGAAACACATTTCCACAAGTATGGCTGCTGCAAAGTCTTAGAACATTAATTTTCTGTCAAGAGCACTAATGTGCTAATCCAGTCAAACACGATCGGCTGAAGTACAGAATCAGAAAATATGATGTGTGATGTCACATTTTGAAAAGTATACGCTGTGCTCAAGAGAAGTCTTAATAACCTCAGAGCTAGTCCGCTGCACTTAGCCTTCCATACAAATCCTCATTGTCTATGCCTACGTCATACTCTTTTTTTTTTAAATGTTTATTTTTGACAGAGAGAGAGAGAGAGAGAGAGAGAGAACGAGCAAGGGAGGGGCAGAGAGAGAGGGAGTCACAGAATGTGAAGCAGGTTCCAGGCTCCAGGCTCCGAGCTGTCAGCACAGAGCCCGATGTGGGGCTCGAACCCACGAGCCGCAAGATCATGACCTGAGCCGACGTCGGACGCTTAGCCGACTGAGCCACCCAGGTGCCCCCATCATGCTCTGTCTTAAATAGATCATCTGTACCTTATCAATTTTTGCTGATCTATTGATATGAATTGTAATGTGTCATCCTGACTTTTATATATGCAATCCATTTATCCATCTCTGTATCTCTGTCTCCATCTCTCTCTCTCTCTCTCTCTCTCTCTCTCCTTCAAATTGGAACCTGTTTAATCTTACACCTTGGCCAAACAGTGTCCATCTATGAATTCTATACTTGGTGAAGCCGTGTCACATGTAAAAAATTAAGACTTTTTTTCCCCCTTACACTACCATTTTAAATAATCACTGACAGAAATTATCTTCACATTAGTAACACATAGTCGTCCAAAATTTCTTCTTTTGGAAGAAAAAATTATTCCTAAGGGGGGAAACAAACCACACATCTAGAATTCAGGAGACTTTTATGTTGCCGTGTGATTCAATGAAATCTTTATTGAGATCTAATTCACCTACCCTAACTTTACCATTAAAAAAAAAATTTTTTTTTAATTTAGAATTTAAAAAATGTCTGAGAAAGACAGAGGGTGAACAGGTAAAGGGCAGAGAAAGAGGAAACACAGAATCCGAAGCAGGCTCCAGGCTCTGAGCTGTCAGCATCGAGCCCCTTGGGGGGCTCGAACTCATGAACTGTGAGATCATGACCTGAGCCCAAGTCAGACGCTTAACCGACCGAGCCACCCAACACAATTCATTGTAATTGTCATTGTCTTTGCCATTTGTTTAGAGTTTTCCAGATTGTGTGAAGTCTGTATTCTTTGTTGTGTTGTTGAAGAGTACGTTTGATTAGCTGTGTTGTCAGGTAATGACTGGACGCAGATTTCCTTAAATGCTTTGGAACGGTGAGTCTCCAGGCCTTTGCTGAATGGCCCTGTGTATATTGGAGCGTGCCTTCAACTTGTCTGCATTCAGTTCACAATTCTGCCAGCTTCACTTTCTACTTGTGAAGAGCCTTGTGGTCAGCCAGTGGTGAGAAATTACGGTCATTACACATCTTTTCTGGGCACACACACACACACACACACACACACACAGTCCTGCGTATGCAATGCAGACTTCTGGATTCCGGGGAATATGTCGGAACTTTTCAAAGCCTTCTGTGGACATCTCGTTTTCCTTGGAAGTGTTTGGATGAGTCTCTTATTAGACCCACTGGGATCCCTGCCTCAGCCACATGGGACGTTAACCAATTGCCATTGATTGCTTATGACAGATGTCCTTGGGATAGTGATGTTTGTGCAAAGGAGGCTCTCAGATCAATTAAAGAAAAACCCTGAGAATGCAGTTTTTCAGGGAAATGCCAGATGGGTCAAATAGTGGCAGTTCTTTGGGTGTGGGGCTTTTGAAGATCTCCAAACTATTTCTACCCCTCTAGTTAGTGGTTGATAGACTGCTAGTTCTCGTGGCTATGTGACTGTGAGGCTCTTGGTTTTGAGTCTTCTGTGGAACTAGGGTTGGGGGTTGGAAATACGACAAGCTAAAATGTCACAAGGCTTATTAATGTTCTTGCCACAATGTAACCAGTTTTATTGAATTAACACTCTTTGAATTGTTGTAATACTTCCCCCGATGTTTAAGGTATTGAAAATGTTGCTTTTGGCTTTTTTTTTTTCTTTTTGCCAATCTTCCTCTTGTTTGGATGGATGAGTGGATTTTCAAAGATCTTGTTACTGTCATTTGGGAACTATGAAAGGAGACAGGTTTTTAACAGGTGTCCAATGAGCCACCCGTTAGCAATGTGGCCTCCTAGCTCTTAACTCTACCTGTGAGTCCTTGTTGGTGTCATCTAGAAAGTGATCGTATTTTATTGTGATCTCTGTGGTTTCATTGAGATCTTAAATGTGATGAGTCATTTCTTAATGACTGTAAAGCATGGCCAAGAATAGGCTTTTAATAGTCTTTTGCTTAAATCTCTTGATCTTCAGATTTATTTCCCAGTACTCGTTCCTTTACAACTTCTTCTTTCTTTGTGAGTCTTCAATTTTCTTTAAACATAAAAAAATATTTTAAATGTGTATGTTTACTATGACGTTTAGTATGTGATATTCCATTAAGAGCAACAGTAACTACTTTAAAAATTGCCAGCTCAGATATGAGTGATACCTTTGCTAGAAGACACCAGATCAAATACACATGTTTTTATTAAATTCATTCAGCGTTCAGTGTGAATAGCTGTAGCAGAAACCTTTATATTGATGGCTAAAACTATGACTCAGTCATCAAAAAGAATGACATCTTGCCATTTGCAACAACAGGGAAAGAACTAGAGTGCACTATGCTAAGCGAAATAAGTCATTCGGAGAAAGACAGATACCATACGATCTCACTCGTATGTGGAATTTAAGAAACAAAGCAGATGAACATAGGGGAAGGGAAGGAAAAATGAAATAAGATGAAAACAGAGAGGGAGGCAAACCATAAGAGACTCTTAACTATGGAGAACAAACTGAAGGTTGCTGGAGGGGAAGTGGGTAGGTGATGGGCCAGAGAGGTGATGGGCATTAAGGAGGGCACTTGTTGGGATGAGCACTGGGTGTTTTATGTAAGTGATGAATCATTAAATTCTACTCCTGAAACCAATGCTACACTTAACTAACTTGAATTTAAGTAAAATCTTGGAAGAAAAAAAAAAACCTATACATCCTTTAAAAAATACTATAAATCCTTTATGTTGTATTTTTTTAAATGTTTATTGTGAGAGAGAGAGCGAGCGAGAGAGAGCAGGGGAAGGGGCAGAGATAGAGGGAGACCAAGAATCGCAAGCAGGCTGCATGCTGTCAGCACACAGCCGCATGTGGGGCTCAAGTGCAGGAACCCCAAGATCATGACCTGAGCCAGTATCAAGAGTTGGATGCTTAACCGACTGAGCCACCCACGTGCCCCTTTTTGTATTGTATTTTTAAGGCTCTGGAGAAACATAGTATTTTTAAAAATAGGAGACTTTTTAGCTATTGTGTATCAGTTCAGCCCCTAGCCAGAGTTCAGACAAGAGGAAAGACACAGCACAGGCTTTTATTATTAGCAACAAAATGCAGCGTGGCTTCTCTGGAGTTCTTCTCCACGTGATCTTGTTTCGGAGACATTTGACTACACATAATTGCATTCTAGTCCTGGATCAGACTGAAGTTGTAATTTTTGAGGAAGATAAGAGGTAACATAATTGCATTTTCGTCTGGTATTAGATCAATTACAAATCTTGTGTTTATTTAGAAAGAAAATAATAAAGCAGTCAGAATCTGATTTAAGAGATTGTTACTCCAAAATCTTCAAAATCACAAACTCTGTGCATATTTGCCCATAACCAAGATTTTAGCCCCAAATACAGTTCTCATTACTCTTATTCTTTAAACTTATTTACAGACACTGTGTTACAGAAAAGCATTCAACATGCAGTTTTTGATCGTCAACAATGTGCCAAATACTGGATTTGGCACAGAGGATATAAAATGAAGTGAAGTGTCGTCCTTTTCTCCAGTAAACTTTCAGTCTATCAGGAAAGAAAGGCATAGAAGTCAATCATCTGTTTCTAGAAACACAATGAACAATGACTTCAGGCATCAGTCGGGACCATATATTCCTGGAACAGCCATTGTAAGCTGATTGGCTATAACAAAAGCTGAATTTGTTTTAATATCTATTTTCTGAATCTCTTGTTTATGTTATGCTGTTTACAAATGCTAAAAATGAGCTTTGTGTTAAGAGTTGTGACAAACAATCCTGTAGCATCTCAGCACTAATTAAGCCACAACGTGATCCCACAAAGAGTAAAGCTAAGTATTGTATATGTAACTAAATGAGAGAAGAACAAAATCTCTGCAGAAAAGGAAATGATGTCATCAGATTCTGCTTTGCTAAATCAGGTGGAAATGCAAGTTGATTAGTCTTGTCCTAGTGCAGCTCAAATTATCTCATTATTGCACATTACAGGAAAATAAGCTAACACCATAGCCCAGCCCTCTCCTCATTTTATCTTCCAGAGCTGAAAACACTGCGATTTAATATGCTAAGTGGTTCCTACCCAGCATCTGTAGATTTCAAGGACTGGTGATCAATATCAGGTTCCGTTTTTTTTTTTTTTTTTTTTTTCTCCCTCCTCCTCTCAAGGTACAGCCTAACCAAATTAAGTAGCAACTGTTTTCAAGAGAACTAACAAGGGATCATCTAAATGGAAACTCTGAATTTAGAGTATTTTAGGAACATTCTTCAAATAAACTATTGGTTAGGATATTGTTAGGATTTGCTCGTGATTAAATCAGAACTTACCTTCTGCTTGAGAACTGTTCCAAAATATTTACTAATATTTAGGGAACTAACGATGGTAAGAAAAAGACAAAGAGGGATGACAGGACTGTGCTCGGCGGAAAAAAAAAACACATTGATTTTTTTTCAAATTTACTATGTTTTTATATTTTATGAAAAGTGGATGTGTTTTCCTCTGAATTCCATGGCATAGGCAACTTTTTGTCATGTTTAGAGTACCAGAAACTCAATATCTAAGCAACTTTTTAAAAGTGTGTAATTAATGTATCATATGTCATAGGTCACCTAATTATGTCTCATTGATGGATTGTGTCACGCATCAGACTTGTAATAAATACTATGACATCACCCAGCATGAGCTAAGGAATTGGCTCTGGAAAGAATGTACAATCTAAAGGTCAGCAGAAGAAGGGACAAGTTCCCCAATCATCCTGACTTTGCAGAGAGGGGCAGCCTGGAAGAAGAGTCCCCTGACCCTTTTGGTGTTCTCCCTGATTATAAAGGATACGTCAAGAGCAACCTAGAGTATTGAGGACCACAGACATTCTTGATTACTAAACAGTATGGGTCCTTCGGATGCCCAACGCCTAAAGACCTTGGGCCTATGGGGATTTATTGTGTCTACTGCTAAGGCAAGGAAAGTGCTGATCGGATGGGAATCTGGATTTGGGGGTAGTTCCTCCACCTGCTGAGGTTTGGACAATTCCATTTGCTGCAACATTGTTGGTTACTGTGAATTCCTATCACGTTATGTGTCACCAAAGTTAATCGACTGGTCCTTTCTAAACCACTGTGCAGAGTATAAGTATATAATAATAACATAAATCATTTTCTATGTTAGCTGAAGAGAATCTTAATCATCTTACCACCACGTTTTTTGCAGGTGTCTGTATGACAACTGCTATTTTTACTCCGGCTTCAGCATGGTGGTAGTGGGGGGAATCATGGCACCTTGTATTCTGGCCCGAGGAACCGACAGAGCAGTTTTAAGAGCCCTTTATTGTCATCGGGAGAAATTCGATGTACAAGGCTCAACATGATTGGTTATGAGAAGACAACTCACAAAGCCCAAATTTTGTCAAACATTCACATTGGAAACGGGAGCCATCCATTTTTTTTTCATTGGTTTATGCATCAGAACCCAGATTTCTAAGTTAGAATAGAACTCCAGAAATTGGTAGCCACTTCAGTCCTTTTTATTGCCTGTTCTTGCTAAATGAAAAAAACAATAGGTCTGCCTTATTTATACGAAAGGGAATTTTCCTCATCTGGAAGCTTTTAAGTTCTCGAATATTCTGTAGCAGGGCAGAGTTTGTGGGAATATTTAATTTTAACGTGCTATGGGTACGCAGTGTGGGAGTGCATCATAGTGTTGGAAGCACAAGTTCATCTTGCTGTCAGTCTGTGCTGGTAGTTATAACTGTCAAAGGCAGTTTTTCTCTTGACTCGGCAGCTATCATCCCAAGCCCCCCAAAATAGTTCTCTGCCCAAATTCTAAAATACTCACGGGCGACTGAGTGACTCAGTCTTCAGCATCCGACTTCAGCTCAGGTCATGATCTCATGGTTCTTGAGTTTAAGTCCCACACCAGGTGAGCACGAGTCCTGCTATGGGTAAAAACACGAGCCCTGGGTGAATCCCACTTCTCTCTCTCTCTCCAAATCTTGTTGGATTTTCTCTCCCTCTGTCTTTCTGTTTCTCTCTCTCTCTCTCTCTCTCTCTCTCTCTCTCTACCCCTCACTCACTTCACCCTCTCTCTCAAAAATAAAATTAAAATAAAATAAAATAAAATAAAAAGGAGTAGGATTAGATTTAATTCTAAAAGGAATTGGAAGAGATATAGGAGAGACATAGGCAGCTGAGTGATATAACCTGATCTGTGTTCAGTAAGTTCACTTTGGGGGCACCTGGGGGGCCTCAGTCAGTTAAGCGTCAGGCTCTTGATCTCGGCTCAGGTCATGGTTCTCACAGTTCGTGAGATCGAGCCCCCTGTCGGACTCTGCGCTGACAGCACGGAGCCTGCTTGGGATTCTCGCTCTCCTTCTCTCTTGCCCCCCCCCACTTGTGCATGCCTTTCTCCCCCACCAAAAATAAATAGGTAAACTTAAAAGTTAATTTGGGCTGCTCTGTAGAGACAAGGCTGGTTGGCGGACAGGAATGGAAGCAGAGAGGCTTCTGTTCTAACCGAGGCCCCGAAGTTAGTGCAAGTAAGAACACATCAGCAGAGAGGAGGGGCGCAGTAGTGGAGGTGGAGAGAACTGGCCTGATTTAGGATATTTTGGCGCATATCCAAAGTGATTTGGATACTGTTTAGCAGCTGCCTAATAGCCCATTATATGGATGTACCATAACTTATTTAAACATTGGAAGGAGGAATTCAAAATCCAGGTAATCAATGCATATTTTGAGATCTGCTATTAAGTTCCTATTCACCAAATTGCCTTCCTTTACAGCATTCATACCCCGTGACTATCCATTAAAAAGGAATAAGCTAGAACCCTTACTGCACTAAAGAATGGTATTTTATTCATCCTACCTTTTTAAACCATTATCCTCTAACAGGACAACTTTGATTTTTAAAATAATTAATATAATGTATGAAGAACATTCTGTATATTATTCAAATGTATATCAATGTGGTTATAGAACTTAATGGTACCATTTTATGGCTTTTCATTTTTAGATATCAGTCGGTTAGACTTGAGGAAATGTGGGATACCTGCAGGAATCAAGGCTACTTGACAATTAAACCGCTCTTGGACTTGAATTCAAAATTGAACTCAGGAGAGTGCGAGTAACTTAAATAAACCAATAAAAACTTTGGCTTTGTAATTCAGAGCTCAACTTAATATGAAAAGTTATGCATCCAGTAAATTTTTCAATAGGCAGTTCATTTTTATGCTTATTATTAACTTTCATTATATTCATTAAAATGTTAAACTTTATCTTGAATTGCCTAAATCTTCCATGAGCTCTGCATGTGGAAAATAACTTGGCAGATGCTTAATTTGGGGAAATTGCTTACTTTTGCATAAAGCCATTTTTTTTTTGTAAGAGAGAGGAAAATATTAGGAGAAATTATTTATGTGCCTAAAAATTCAAACACTTGGGTCATGAATAGAGTTATAAAGAGAATACATCACACATGCTTGGAAGAAAGCCTTAGATATATGGAACTCAAAAGGAATGAATAATGGCAACTTAGTTGCTGGTCAGGATTCAATCAGGTCTCTCTTACTTACTGAGATAGGGAACAGGAAGAAAAGAGTAGGGTAATTTTCAAGGAACACGATGCACGATTCTTGTTCACAGTATATTTATAATTCAGTTGGGGATACAAGGCCACCCACAGATGTTTTTGTGACTTGCTTTGGTTATTCCTTCTGTGTGGAATGACTGTCTTTACCTTGCTGGCCACACAATTACTAATTATCTTTCAACTTACTAGTCACATCTGTGAAGTATTTCTTCCCACATCAAACAGAATTGATTATAATCCTTGTTATTTATACTTGTTTGGGTTCACCTGTCTGAACCTCTGTGATACCATGAGGTCCTTCAGGGAAATGACTATACCCCAAGTGCCCAGCACGGTTTCTCAACACTGTAGGGCAAAGTCAATGTGGATTATTCATAACTGACTAATAATATTGCAAGGCAGTTTATGACGTGTTCTAAGTATCAGGGGCTGATAAAAATTTTGTGGGGGTAATTTGCATTTCTAAAGAGAAAGTGATCACAAGAATCTCTAGGCCTAGTCTTAGAAACAGAACCTTATGGGCAAATCATTAACTATCTGAGGCTTCCCTGGAGTCTGCAATAAATCAAGTTGAGGAGAGCTACAGGTAGATGGGGGAGGGAGGATGGATTGGGAAGCCTTCAAGAGATCGTCAGATCCACTGATCTATGTTTATACATTTCAAAGTAGGAATTTTATAACAGGTCTATTTAGTTCTCTTACTTGGTGATCTAAGAGTAAACCAGTAAAGTCTGCTTAACATAACAGAATATACTAGGTTGAGGTATTGTTCACATCCGGTCAATTCTTCACAATATATTATAGGAAAAGGTTATGGAGTTTTCTTTGCTTTTTGAGAATCCATTTGGAGTTCATTATTGCAGATCTTCTCATGCTGACTTGAAGTAGTGAATTGAAATGTAGGAGAAATGTAGAAATATAGTAAAGACGAGGACTTAAAACCAAACAGTAAATAAAGACACAAGGGAGATTACTGAAGTATCTCCCTGAAGATGCTTGAAAATCTGAAGCTAGCCTTTGAATAGCATAGGCAGTCAGTCCTTTGGTTTATAAATTCAGGAATCATGAAACCCCGTGATTTCAGCATCAAAATGACAGACTATATCTTCATTAATATTTTGCTTTTTGAGAATCCATTTGGAGTTCATTATTGCAGATCTTCTCATGCTGACTTGAAGTAGTGAATTGAAATGTAGGAGAAATGTAGAAATATAGTAAAGACGAGGACTTAAAACCAAACAGTAAATAAAGACACAAGGGAGATTACTGAAGTATCTCCCTGAAGATGCTTGAAAATCTGAAGCTAGCCTTTGAATAGCATAGGCAGTCAGTCCTTTGGTTTATAAATTCAGGAATCATGAAACCCCGTGATTTCAGCATCAAAATGACAGACTATATCTTCATTAATATTTTGCACTGTTACCTTTGTAGCTTCTCTGAGGAGTTCAAGGACTTTTATGGGGGAGAAAAAATCTTGCAACTACTAACATTGATATAAAACTTCCACAGAATGAGTGAATGGAGTATATTAAATATACAGACTTTTATTTTTCTCGGATACGCTCAGAATATCAAATGAATGTTAATGCCCTGTACCCAATAATTAGCCATGGAGATCCAAGCAAGCGTTAAGTACAATTTTTCATTTTGCCAATTTCTACAGTAGCTTGAAATCTCCAATGAGGGGGAAAAAAGGGATAAGCCAAGTAATTAAATAATTAACTTGGCAATAGTATTATCAACTTAGGCAAAATTTATTGATTTTCATCTTTCCTATGTATATGACTTAGTGTTTGAGCGTTGTTATGTGTACAAATATATCTTAAGGTAATATACATGCAATTTTTATTTTTATTGTTTTAAGGTTTATTTATTTTTGAGAGAGGGAGAGAGCGGGGAAGGGGGGGGGGGGCGGGGACAGAGGATCCAAAGTAGGCTCTGTGCTGACAGCAGAGAGCCGGATGCAGGGCTTGAACTCACGAACCACGAGATCATGACCTGAGCTGAAGTCAGATGCTTAACCAACTGAGCCACCCGGGCGCCCCTTATGTATGCAACGTTTAAAACTAAGACACATGCCCCTAATGATAAAAATGGCATCCATCATCATGGGGAAAGAACAGTAGTGGGTATTCAACATATGCATGATGATATAATTCAATGAGCATAGTCTTTTCTAAATGGACAGGAAGACTGTAAGCAAGGAAGCTGCACAAAATAAAAAATTATGTAAGGAAAATAAGGCGGTGCAATGAATTCTTCCAGACCACAATGTCTTCCATAAACTCAATTCTCTGTTGATGAGCAAAGGTGAATCTGTTTTTGTAGTCCAATTGCTTCTTCCTAAGTCCTATGTAAGCTGTAGGAACTAGTCTTTTGATCTCCAGAATCAATTCCGGTACTCGCAATTATATTGGTTCCTTTCACAATTAAGTAGAGAGATACGGTACATGGCAAAAGAAATAAGTGTAAAATGTAACACACTCTGTTAACGGTTAACCCTTGGTGGAATTTGGAAAAGGCTTCAGAAATTTAAAAAAAAAATGTAAATTCTCTTTTGATGTCTCCAAGAAGAGACTGCGTTACCCCATTACTTTACTAAATTAGTGTAAGAGTAGACATTGTTGGCCTCTGTGGTTCCTCCAATGCTAGACTGTACTTCTGATGACTTTATCTTACCTCTGTGTTTATTTTGCTAAGTTTAGCTTTCCATGTGGATAAAATTAAAAGATGGCTTCCACATTTGAGAGTGTCAAGGTTATTAAAAGCAAAATCAGTAGAATTATAATATCTAGAGTTGATTCTCTAATTGACTGGAGCAATGAAATAATAGTAAATTTAAAAAAGGCTTTATATGCAGTGATGGTATTTATACCAGAAATTGATACAACCATTGACCTTTTTGCCCACAAAACAGGTCTCTCTCCAGACTTTTCCTATATTGAACAGACAGAATTAAAGTCTTGGACTCTTCTGAGACTCTTTTTTTTGCTCCCTACAGTCTGTCTGTAACCAAATCCTGTCACTATTTTGTTCAATCAAAATAAATCCTGGTTTATTTATTTGGTTGGTTCAATCAACCAAAGCCTGTCACTATTTTGTTCAAATTGTGTCTTCTAGAAGGCCCCTTCTGGTCATGCAGCCAGTTAAGCACTGTGCTACATGCTGAGGGTCCAACAAGAAGTGCAAGTTAGTCATTGGCACCAGGGTCCTTTGGATTTGCTCATCACCTCATGCTAGGACTATTCTAATGCTTTTATTTTTCGCTGTTCTTTTTGAAACTATTTTGTTCCCTTCTTTCTTTCTGCCCCTGCTTAGTGTAATTCAGTTATAGGTTTGCCATAACGAAAGCCAAAATGCTTGTAGGGATACAATCTATCCTTATATTTATTTCTTCACAATATGGTTCTGACTAATTTTCAAAACTCTTTTATTTAAAAAATTTTTTTTTACATTTTTATTTATTTTTGAGAGACACGGAGAGACAGAGCACAAGTGGGGGAGGGGCAGAGAGAGCCTGAGACACAGAATCCGAAACAGGCTCCAGGCTCCGAGCTGTCAGCGCAGAGCCAGACGTGGGGCTCGAACCCACAGACTGTGAGATCATGACCTGAGCTGAAGTCGGACGCTTAACCGACTGAGCCACCCAGGCGCCCCATGGACAACCTGTACCTCCTATTTGGTTTGTTTCCATTTTCTGCATCTCTTTCATTTGGCTCATGCTATGTCCCGCCGTGGAAACTCCTGACTCCTCTCTCCATTTAAGACTCTGTTCATTTACTGCCTTCTCCTTCAAGGCTGCAATGAGTGTCTCACCCATAGTGACCTCACTCTCTTGAAAGACCTTACGTTCTTGAATGACTGTCTTGTGTTGTTAGCTAGCTATGTTCTAAGTTAAAAAAAAAAAAGTGTATTTAGTGTAATGCTAGATACTCTATCAGGCTCCCTTGAGAATGTTCTAGTCTGGGCATCGTCTCTACCCCCACTGAAACCACTCACGGGATACCAGTGTACTGCCATGGGGAACTTCTGGGAGGCCTGTGGCTTCTTTTGTTCTGGTAGGATTCTGGCAGAAACACCCTTATTCCTACAGTCCCTAAAATTTATCTGGAGTATTAACTATCTTTTACAAAACTTGACTTTTATGATCCCTTGTTTCTCCCTGGTTTAGGAACAAATGGGGCGGTGGGATGAGAGAGAAAGCAGCCCGGGTTCTTACCCAGTAGTTATTTCCTGCCTCATCTGTGGTTTGTGACAGAGGTTGGGAAAGGTTTTCTGGAAAGGGCCAAAGAGTAAATACGTTAGGCTTCTCAGGATATCAAGCCTCTGTCATAACTACTTAACTCTGACACTGTATCCTGAAAGGAGCCATAGACAACAGGTAAAGGAATGAATGTGACCATGTTCCTGTAATGCTTTGGATACAAAACAGGTGGCGGCCTGAATTTGGTCTGCAGGGTGTAGTTTGCCGACTCTGAGTTCATGGCATACGCTTTTGAGTTTGGCATACAAAAGATCTTTCTCTCGGCCGATTTTTCCTGCCAGGGATTTCCAAAATCCACTCGGAGGGATTTACCTACACCCCCCTCCCCCACCATTTGTTCTACTATAAAAGCTCTAGAAGCTGGGCTACAGTAACTACCGCATGAAATAGACAGGAAGGTCGCAAAAGGGAACTGTCAATACTAAATAAGAATTGTCTGATAATAGGAAAATCTGATGCTAACTGTATTAAACTCTGGAATTGCTACGTTCCTATAGACAACAGCCTGACCGTCAGATACTTACGGAGCATTGGATTAAACAGATATTTAATCTAATTGTTATAACTGTCCACCATTTCCCAACTGAGGGAATTCAGATTTACAGAGAGAAAATAGATCTCTTAAGTAGGAAGTAGCAAAATTAACATTTGAACCTTGATCATTTGCTTTCAGATCTTGAGCTAAGAAAATATCAGACTGAAAATTCTAGGGGCACCTGGGGGGCTCAGTCAGTTGAGCGTCCGACTTCGGCTTAGGTCACGATCTCACAGGTCGTGAGTTCGAGCCCCACATGGGGCAGAGCCTGCCTCAGATCCTCTGTCCCCCTGTCTGCCCCTCCCCCACCTATGCTGTATCAAAACTAAATAAAACATTACAAAAAAAAATCTAAAACACATTCAAAGCCTTTAATATTATCCGTTGCTTTCATACCAAGGAATTACCGAAGAATTTTGTCATGTGGGCAATGGCGAAACATGCACATGATGATAATTCTCACTGCTTTTAGTAATAAATAGTAAATCAATGCAATTCTTATAGTTGTTTTATTTAGTAGAACACCTTGTCAAACAAAACAACTGTGTTCTCTCGTTTCCAGTATTCTCTTGATTTTAATTCCAGCCTCTCCTCACAGTTTCAAAGTTGTCATTCTTCTCTTCAAGGGCAATTTAATGAGGTGCTTGCAATAGTAAAACTTACCAAATTTAATGTTTCAATATTTCTCTTCCTAAGAGTTGTCCTAAAATGATGTTTTCTGAGATCATGAGTTCCTGTACAGACAGATCACTTAGGCACCTGTTGTTCATAAAATACTCTGTCATACTGGAGACAAAACTATCAAATTTTATTAAAATTTAGTTATCTCAAGTCAGGCTTTAGATTTCCAAATAGACGTGGTGAACCGCAATGTGTCAGAGCGCTAAATTTCATTACCATAGCAGGTGTCATGAGCTGATGCACATGTCTAGTGTTTGTGATAACTACATCATGCAACCCCAAAGGAAATAGCAGAAATGCTCATTGAAAGTACCTCTTCTGTGTCTCAGATAATAACATGTTTGAGCAGCTCGGCCTCAGAACACAAATAGGTATTGAAATCTTGAGGTCACGGCAGAAATAATTTTCATGGTACAATCAAATTTTGAAATTCTAGAAAAAGCACTTTAGATATGACAGTACAGGGGGTGGGGGAGAAAGGAAAGAAGATGAGTCCATGTTGTTAGAAACTGACTTGGGTCCGGGAAAATTGTTCCATGCAAAATAATGTACTATTTTAAGGATAATGGCTGGCATATACATTCAGATGACTAAATATTTATAAATCACTAGTTGATAATAACCACCAGGAAATAAATACTAATCATTAGTTTGTGAATACATTCAGTCTGAGTCTCAATTTTTGAACACTTTTACGTGTTGTGGAGTCTCTTAAGGAAAAAAAAAATTCCCAAGGACTGGGAGCACACCATCTTTATGATTAATTTTTTTTAATGTTTTTATTAAGTCAAAATGTGACCTCTTTGTGATTTTTGCTCCTTGGACCTGTTACCATATCAGAGAGTGTGTATTTCCTTCTCATCACCAGTTTTAAAAATATTAAAATAAGATACCCAACCATATCTTGTCCAAAATAACCTCTCTAGCCTCTTCTAATGGTTTTTCCTACTATATGATTTACAATTCCTTCTTGTCATTACAGTTTTGGACATGCACATTTTCTTTAATCAAAGTCTGTCTTAAAAATTGTGCCTTAAACTAAATAGAATAATACAAATGGAAATGGCAAAATGGACTAATACGTCTTTGCCCTAGTTAATGCCCATTGAGAAATCCTCATACCATAAAAGCTGTCATAGCAACCCCATCAAATTATTGGCTAATACTTACCTTTCTCAATTAAATCCTCAAGGTTATTTGCTTTTAATTTGAGGAATTGTTGAGCCACTAGTCTGCTAGATTCCATATTGCGTAACTGATATTCTAATCTAAATATAGTGCTTTGCATTTTGAAATAAATGCACTTTGAATGAGATTTATTTTTGCCTGTTCAGCCTGTACTTTCGATTCAAGTTGTTTATTACAAATCTAATCAGAAAAAGTTCCAGCCGTTTTGTGACACATTCCCAATAAGCTGAACTCTACGTGGGCATCAGGCATTGAATCAATATCTCAGTGTACTCTTACTAAACCTGATAAAACTCTACCAAACTTTTTGCCGTTCTGTTCACAAGAGTATCACGCGAGTCTGTCAAGTGCTTCGTTGAAACATAGACTCACTATGACTATGGCCCATAGGAGGCCCATAAAGAAAATTCAGAGCGCTTAAAAAGTTGCTGTGAATCTGTAATCCCATCATTTTTCCTGATCTCTGGTAACATATCTGCTCTCTCTCTTCCCTCAAGTCATATTAGAGAATTTAAAAATGGGTGACAGATATCTGAGATCATCTTTCCTCATTCATAGGAGTCTCAAGGTAGAGATCATAGTGACCCTATTTCATTCTTTCCATGTCTGTGCCCTTGTGTGATAACAGCGTATTTGCATGATAGCATATTGAAGGGTCTTCATTCCTCCCTGCAATTTGCTGTTTTGTCAGAGAACTGGAGAAGATTCTGATTGGTGCCATCAGAATACAATTGCATCTGACCTTTTCTTCTGTTTTTTTCCCCTAACAATTTATGTCACTCAACGTGAAATACTTACGCTTTGTGCCAGTCTCCTGTCAAGGAATAGCTTCTTCTCCACTCCATTGCCTGGGAAAAGAGCATCAGGGGAGGTATGTCACCAAGGGCCTTATATTACATCTCGTGCTATTTGAACTAGAGGACTCTTCAGGAGATGGAAGAGAATGGCAAAACACAGGGTGCAGAACGTGGGGCTCTGACCCCTGAGAATCAATTGGAAAAAAATCACATGAGATAGAATTTCCCTGATACAGTATTATCATTCCTTCTACAAAAATTATTTCAATGGAGGAGACCCCTTTTCGAGAGCTCTCCTGGCTTCTGAGTAGCATGCAGAAGATTCCTAGGTTTTCTAGCGTTAGAAGCTATTTTATTGGAGTCCCTGCAAATGATAGTCTGCCTTGTAATCGGGAAGCTTTCATCTGAAAAGGAGAGCAACTGAGAAACAACTAAAATTTTCCACTGTTTTCAGGAGGAAAGAGTGTACAGGCCAGTGACTCCTGGAGATTGTTTTAGCTCAGAAAAAAAAAACAATAATCAGAAAAGTTGATCATGGGTAAGTAGATTATAATTTAATCGTTATTCCATAAAATGGAATTGGTGGGGCGTATCCCTGTTAATGCTGGGCTATGATTAATACACACACAGTTGAAAGCTCCTGGTTCTCCCATAACCCATCATAAAATCGTGATTTTTCAAAGAAAGAAATGAAGCTTTTTGTCCTTGCCTCTTTACGTAGGACAATATTTAGTCCCGGTGCCACGTCATAATTTCATTCGACCATGTTTACTTTGGAGAATTAATGGGGGGAAAGACCAATGACATAACTGCGAAGAGTGGGTTTCTAAACCAGACTCAGCACGACTCTGCAGAAAGTATCAAAAAGAGAGAAAACAAAGGAGGGTGGGCGATGAGCTAAGCCAGTGAAAAGAAATAGGAGTAAAACGGAGTAAAAATGATTCTTTGCCCCCCTCCTCTTCCCACCCTTCCCCTCCCCTCCACCGCCCTCCCCCCTCCTATCTATCTATCTATCTATCTATCTATCTATCTATCTATCTATCATCTTTATTGTGGTAGCCATCAGCTGACTTCATAAAAGAAGATTGGTTTTCACTGCCATTTCTTTTGCCCACAAGCAAAAAAAAAAGATTCTCTTGTTCAGGGTCACCCACAGGCCACCCCCAAGGCATCTGTGGGATGCGGGCTGGGAGGATGTGCCTGAGACCGAAGTGGAGACACTATTGGTTGTATAGGAGTTGTTACTGCTTCACGTTTCAGCACCTTTACCTCATCGTTGCCAGCCTTGCCCGGGAGTCAGTGTTTTACATACATGTGACGCAAATGTCATGTTTACATACATGTGATCCCTGCTTAGGCTGGTCACTGGAGCCATGGGGTGGATTACAGCCACATGGGTGGGGTACCTAGGGGAAGCAGCCATGAAGGGATAGCCAAAGTATAAATAGGGAGAGAGCAAACACAAACCTTCTAATTGGTTTTCCTTATTTGAAAAGAAATATATGTCACAGTAGAAATCAGGAATATAAAGAAAACTAAAAGGATGTGTATGTATGAGTTATTAAAGGGACCCAGAGTTTCACCACCCAAATTAAACTATTGCTGAAGTTTGGGCCGTGTATCGGTCTTTTCTTTTCGATGTGCGTGTGAGTGTCTGAATGAATGTGTATGAATGGCATTCTTGATGATGTGCGGTAGTTTGAATTTTCGCCCAATGGTGGCTGATTCAGGTTATTCTCAATTCTTTGATATTATGACTAGTATTCTAGTTGACAGGCCAAATCATTCAACCATTTTGTGATATTTTCTCCCGCTAAATGTCTGGGGTGAGATTTATTAAAAATTTAAACATGTTCACACTCATTACATGCATTTCCAAACTGCTGGAGAAAAAAAAAAAAAAGATTGTATCAGTTTACATTTAGCCATAAATACAGTAGTTTTCGTAGTGAAAAAATCCTGTGACACCATTTTTTTTAGGGAAAAACTGCCTCTGCTCCTTGACAAAATTTGTCATTATTTGCTTCTTTAAGCTTCATTCGATAACATCATCTATATGAGTACAAAAGCACCACAACTGGAAAAATATAATGAATAATACTCACTACAGGCAAGGACCACAAAGAAAAATGCTTAGAATTTATAGACATGTTCGTAGCAAGCACCTACCTGCTTTCTAGGAGATCATGACTCTGAAAACATGGTTTGTTCTTTTGCTCAATAAATGTGTATTAAATACCTATTATATTAGCACTTTTCCATTTGCTGGGAATGCAGAGGAAGGCAGTAGACAGGGTTGCGGCTGTCATGCATGAGACAGAAAATAAGCAAGAGAACCATGAGGACATCAGACTTGTGTCAATGTCTAGAATTTACCCGTACACAGATGGTATTTATAGGTGCTGTCTATACACCATAAACATAAGGCAAATTTGGAAAGCGATGAATTCACATTAATTTTCTGATTGTCACATTTGAGGATTGAATTTCACTTACTTCAAGCATGGATTATCTCTTGAAAGTTTAAGCATCAGAATCCCATAAAGGAAATCACGACAGAAAAATAGTATAATTTTTACCATTCCTTTCTTTAGGTGTTAACATCAGATCACAAAAGCATAATATTAGACAAGTGGCTAAGGCTGTTGATGGAATATTCAAGCTACGTATTCAGCATTTTTTAAGCATGATTAAATCATTTGAATTTGAAATGTTGAAGTCTTACTTCCATAGGAGTAAAATTGAATCTTTTAAAGGCAACAGTGTCCAGGATAGATTTTTGTAATCAAAATTCTCATTAGGGAAATTTAACTCTCTATATTACCTGTTATAGCTTGTATTATTGTAAACTGCTGCTATACTCCATAATGAAAAGCGAATGAATAGAGAGAAAAAAGTTGTCTTTTTATTATCTTATTTCTATTGATATCCTCCCCAGGATCAAAGGAAAAACACTGGAAATGTAAACATTATGGGCTGTTAAACAAATTTATATCCAACATTATTGAAAATGTCCATTTTGTGCATGGCTGAGGGGAGAATTACAGTCTTAAAGAAAAAGCAATTGTTCCTGGTAGGACAGTAATTTATGGTAAAGCACACAGTCTTACGAATATGGCCACTGGATGGAAAATAAGATTAGACTTGTGCCCCATGATTCATCATATTCACCCTCGTTCCAGAGCCAGCCCTGAAAAAACACCATAATCCCAGGAGCGCGGCGGGGTCGTCTCATCCTCCCCGTGTGGCATCCCTTCTTGACCCCACCACCAGGGCACATTGCTGTTGATTCTAAGTGAACAGGAAGCTCCCTTCTTGGCTTTATTTTGGGAAAGTTTATATGCACTGTCCACTTTGTTTGCTTCGACAGTGTTTGCTGTCCCCACCAGGCTACTGTATATGCAAACAGAGCACTCCTGTACGTCACAAAGTTTGCCCTCTCACCCTTTCTAAGCCCCAAATTGCCGGCCGTCTTTCGTCAACAAAGAGCTATAAATTACCGATCGTGTGCTAGACATTGCTGCAGTAACATAAATAAAGAGTGAGGGAGTATGAACGTGGAGTTAGGAGTGTGGTTTAATTAAAAAAGAAAGAAGGAAGGAAGGAAGGAAGGAAGGAAGGAAGGAAGGAAGGAAGGAAGGAAAGGAAAGGAAAGGAAAGGAAAGGAAAGGAAAGGAAAGGAAGGAAGGAAAGGAAGGAAGGAAAGGAAGGAAGGAAGGAAGGAAGGAAGGAAGGAAGGAAGGAAGGAACGAACGAACTAGGGGCACCTGGGTGGCTCAGTTGGTTAAGCATCCGACTTTGGCTCAGGTTAGGATCTCACAGTTCATGGGTTCGAGCCCCACCTTGGGCTCCACGCTGACAGTGTGGAGCCTGCTTGGAATTCTCTTTTTCTCTCTGCCCCTCGCCTCCCCACACACGCTCGCTCTCTCTCTCTGTCTCTCTCTTTCTCTCTCTCAAAATACATAAATAAACTTAAAAAATACTTGTTTGTGCAACATTCTAATCTTACTGGAAAGAATCTGGCCTAAAATCAGGTTCTACTCATAAGTTATCTGTCATTTGAGATGATGTATCATAAACTAATTTCTGCTATGTCCGTAACTAAGAGTGTGTACATGTGTGAATATTTGCCTTTTTTAAGAGGATGATCCCATGGCTGACGCTGCATTTGAAGGACCTCTAGTACTAAGACAGACTTAAAAGATTCAGGGGATCGAGGCCTTTCTGGTAGAAAGTAAAAATTAGGATTCAGGATAAAACTGAACTTAATTTTTTCCCCCTGTGGATTGTTTCTCATATTCTGGAGACAGTTCTCTCGCAGTGCAGCGAAAGGAAGTAAAACATGCAAAGGGACATAGACAGGGACAGAAACTTCCAGCCCTCTGAGGCTGCACGAATACCTGTCATACAAGTGGACTTGGCTGACATAGAAATAACAGTGATGCAATATGAGTGCCTTTTATTTATGACAGTCTCTGCATTTATCAATTGCAAATGTACCATGGGTACAGCCAGCAATTTGTCAAGGAGTGCGGTAGAAATGTGTTTGGCCCAGATAAAAGGACCTGTAGAAAGAAAAGTTCTGTTGATCTAAACAGTATGCTCGGTAATCAAAGGCAAATACAAGCAACACGTGTCTAATCTTCCCTGACCACAGAGAGAGCCGTTGTAGGGGAACCAGCTTCCTATTATTCCAGCATGCATGTGCAAACGATCTCCAGTAATAATAAATCTTGCTTCTGGGCCTCATCTCCATGTAAGAAAATGTAGACATTACGAACAGATTTCTGTTACGGTCCATGCGACAAAATCAACGCCTCCTGTCTGTCTGTCTGTGCTTCACACTCAAGACTTGGGTTCAGGGGCGCCTGGGTGGCTCAGTCGGTTAAGCGGCCGACTTCGGCTCAGGTCACGATCTCGTGGTCCGTGAGTTCAACCCCCGTGTCGGGCTCTGTGCTGACATCTCAGAGCCTGGAGCCCATTTCAGATTCTGTGTCTCCCTCTCTCTGCCCCTCCCCTGTTCATGCTCTGTCTCTCCCTGTCTCAAAAATAAAAAAAAAAAATTAAAAAAAATTAAAAAAAAAAGACGTTAAAAAAAAAAAAGACTTGGGTTCAAATCTGGGCTGAGCAACGTACTTCTTTGATGTTTTTAAGCAATCCGAAATTCAGGGTTTTCTTTTTTTCTTCTGTAGCACCTAAATAAAAAAGTAATAACATTTAACTCAATAATTAGGCATAATTTTGAAGAGTAATGAAGTATTTTGTGTAAATTCTAAGTAGGTGATACACACACTTAAGCATCCAGCTTTTTATCATTTTTTTTCCAGTTTATTTACTTATTTTTAGAGAGACAGAGACTGCGTGAGCAGGGGAGAGGCAGAGGGAGTTGGGAGAGAGAGAGATTCCCAAGCAGGCTCTGGGTTGTCCCCGCAGAGCCCGATGCAGGGCTCGAACTCACGAAACCCATGATATCATGACCTGAGCCAAAACCAAGAATCGGACACTTAACCGACTGAGCTACCCAGGCACCCCGACTGTGTCCAGCTTTTTAATTCACTTACTTTGTGGGGAAAGAAAAACAGCTGTGGGGCACCTGGGCAGCTCAGTTGGTTGGGTGTCCAACTTCAGCTCAGGTCATGATCTCACCGTTTGTGAGTGCGAGCCCATGTCGGGCTCTGTACTGACAACTCAGAGCCTGGAGCCTGCTTCAGATTCTGTGTCTCCCTCTCTCTCTCTCTCTCTCCGCCCCTCCCCTGCACATGCTCTATCTCTCTGTCTCTCAAAAATAATAAACATTAGAGAAACGTTTTTTAAAAAGAAAACAACCGCTGTTAGAATTAAAAAATAAAAACCCTACCATGGCCGTTACTCAGAAATAGTCCTGTATGGATAGCCATGGCACAATATCTACACCAAAAATCCTATAAAGACACGTTTAATTAATTAAGTACCCTTGGGTATAGTTGGCACACAATGCTACATTAGTTTCAGGTGGGCAATTTAGTGATTTGATAAGTTTATACGTTACGCCGTGTTCACAAGCGTAGAGCTATCCTCTGTCCTGTTATATCGCTATGGCAATAGCATTGACCATATTCCTCATGCTCTGCTTTTTATTCCTGTGACTTATTCCATAACTGGAGGCCCGTATCCCCCTGCCCAAACCCCAGTCTCCCTCCCCACGAGCAACCATCATTTTTTCCTGTGCATTGATGATGCTGCATTTTATTTATTTATTCATCAAAAACACACTTCCGAAAAAATGCATCTCACGTGGATCGTGTTGACTACATTGAGGGCATTCAGCATAGATGGACGGGGTGCTTATTTTAAGTGGAATTTAATTATTCCCATAAGGAACTATGATAAAAATTAAGGTTAAAAGAGGAAACATGAAAGGCATCTCTTTCATCAGGACCTTCAATGAGGTAAGGTGTGGCGTGTGGATGCAATCACGAGGGACCTCCAAACTGTTCTCCACGGTGGCTGCACCAGTTTGCGGTCCCATCGGCAAAAGTGTTCCCCTTTCTCTGCATCCTTGCCGACACCTGTTGTATCCTGTGTTAATTTTAGCCGTTCTGACAGTGTGAGGTGGTATATCTCATCATGGTTTTGATTTGTTTTTCCCTGATGATGAGTGATGTTGAGCATCTTTTCATGTGTCTCTTGGCCATCTGGATGTCTTCTTTAGAAAAATGTCTAGTCATGTCCTCTGCCTATTTCCTAACTGGATTATTTGATTTTTTAGGTGTTGAGTTTGCTAAGTTCTTTATAGCTTTTGGATACCAACCCTCTATCAGATATGTCACTTGCAAATATCTTCTCCCATTCCCTAGGCTGCCTTTTATTTTGTTGATTGTTTCCTTCGCTGTGCAGACAATTTTTATCTTGACGAAGTCCTAATAGTTCATTTTTGCTTTTGTTTCCCTTGCCTCTCATTTGCAACAACAAGAGTGTATTATGCTAAGTGAAACAAGTTCGTCAGAGAAAGACAAATACCATATGATTTCATTCATGTGTGGAATTTAAGAAACAAAACAGACGAACATAGGGGATGGGGGAAAAAGAGAGGGAGGCAAACCGTAAAAGACTTAACTGTAGAGAACAAACTGAAGGGTGATGGAAGGGGTGTATATGGAGGATGGACTAAAAGGGTGATGGGTATTAAGGAGGACACCTGTATCGAGCACTGGGTGTTATATGTAAGTGATCAATGACTACATTGTACTCCTGAAATCAATATTACACTATATGTTACCTAACTAGAATTTAAATAAATTAGAATTTATTTAATTAGAAAAAGAAAAATATACATATTTTGCATATATATATTGCATATATATATTGCATATATATTGCATATATATTGCATATATATTGCATACATATATATTGCATATATATATATATATATATGCAATCATGAGACGACCACATTAATTTTTCTCTTCCTTCTTCATTGTGTAACAATGAGAGAAAAGCAGATAGGTATGGATCACAATCCATTTTGAAGTTTAGCCGCTTGATGAAAGACTGTGTTTTTGAATGATGTTTACCAACAGGACATTGAATTGCATTCAGAATTATGCAATATTCGTTGGAATCTGTACCTTTCAATCTAAACATCTTTCCCTTCTGCAGTTGTTTACTGGTTAGAAGCAATGCCTGCCAAAGCTTATATGCATATAAAATAGAAATTAAGAGTAGAAATAGGATTGTGTGCGGTTTAATAGGAGTATGGATACTAAGATTTTCTTTTCCAACTTGGGATTTATGTCTGAGATTTAGGTATCGGGGCCCAAAGGAAGAAGAGTCAGGGCGTTCTTGAAGCACATTTCCCTCTGCACTTTCAAGGGTGCCTTGGAGGAGGGTTAGGTGGGTAGGGAAGCAGAGAAGTGGGCGGAAGGGGAATAAGGAGGGATGAGAAAAACCACACCGATTAGTACACAGACCACTCACTGACTGCCCAGCTTTTTCACCACTTGATCCCTTCATCATTCTCATGGGATCATCATTTAGAAGGGAGACCCTGATGCACTTAAAGCAGAAAAAACTAATACTGTACTTGCATCCATTACCTATTGCTGTGTTAGGAAGCGTCTCCTAAGACATCCATAGTCACATTGCAAAGGGGCGAGGACATAGCGAGGCATGATTCACCAGGCCCCATTATCTAGCACAGAACTCAGTAAGTTTCTCCAGTATACTAGGAAGCATGTGAAAAAGAACAATCACTCATTGCTTTTGGATGCTTCTTTATTTGTAAGTACGTGAAGAACATCATATTTCTTACCAAAGAATTACACTTGAACTTAGCCATGAAAATAATTCCAAAGAGGAAGCTTACTGTTTCTGAATGGTGAATCTTACCTAAATTGAAAAGACATTTCTACTTTGGAAGTTAGGGTTATTACCACAAGTCCCCCAGTATTTAATAATTTAAAACATGGGTTTGGGGAGAAAATTAGCCATAGTTAGTGGGAGGTATATCTACAGTGATACAGCAGTAGATTTTGATAGAAGTTTTGCTGGATTCTGAAATATGCGTGACAGCATCTATAGCCTGTCAACCTTGTGAATATGTTCTATTTGGAGGGATAAAAGTTATTGACGAGGTAAAACAGACACACAATTGCTGTCTGCAATGATAAATGTAAAATTTAGGGGTGCCCAAGTGTCTCAGTCAGTGAAGCGTTTGACTCTTGATTTCGATTCAGATTGTGATCTCACAGTTTATGGGTTTGACCCCTGTGTTGGGCTCTGGATTGTCTCCCTCTCTGTGTCCATCCCTGGTGCTCTCGCTCTCTCTCTCTCTCTCTCTCTCAAAATAAATAAATAAACATTAAAAAAGGAAATATTAAATGAAGAAAATATTTGGAAAATAAGTGGGGGAAAAGTTATCTCTGAGAGAAAAACACAGAAAAAAAATTAAGCTAATCTAGTACTTAACCTGTGTCCTAAAAATCTGATTTCTTTCTTCATCCATCCAACAAATTCCTTTGTTAACTAAGTTCTTGTCAAGGCTATAGACCTCAGCAATAAACAAAATAGTAAAACAAAACAAAACAATCATGAAGCTTACAACCTGGTAGAATTAGTGTATAAATAAATAAGTGAATGATGTCAGGTAAGATGGTATTGGTACCATGGAGTCAGCACAAGAAGAGAGAGGGAAAGTTCTGGGAAGATGGGAAGATGTCACTGAGTAGGTGATATGGGAGTGAAGAACTGAAGAGCGTGAAGACCAAAGTCCCTTTTGTCCCCCCGGACAGAGAGCATTTCAAGAGAAAATGCACTTGCCTGAATGAGGCACCTCCTGGCAAGGTTTGAGACACAACGATGAGACGCGATGGCTTGGGTAGAGGGAATATGAGGGAGGTTAGCCGGAGAAGGTGCTGGGGAGGACAGGCATAGAGGTAGGCATTTTGCAGGAGCTTCCAGTGACTGTGTGAGCCATTATAAGATTTTGGCTGTCATCTCAGTGATGTGGGAAGCTATTGAAGGGATTTGTGCACAGGAGTGACACAATCTGATTTACGTTTTAAAAGGCTTATTCTGGGTCCCATGTTGAAAATAGATGGTGAGTCAAATGATAAGGGAAAGTCTATCCAGGCCCAATGGGAGGCTATGATAGTAATCGCCTGAGAGAGCTTGGTGGCCTCAGCCACCGTAACAGCAGCAGAGGTGAGAGGCAGTAGTCTGGAATTGGAAATATTTGGAAGAAGTGATAATAGGATCAGCCAGTGTCTCAGATATGGGCTGTCTTTGTCAACTAGTCAACTTTAATTTATGTTGCTGTTACTGACAATCTCAAATCTTCCCTCTAATCTCAGTAGTTTACAATAACAAGCATTGATTTCTTGCTCAAGTTACACCCAGGCAGCTGTGGTTCTGCTCACCTGGGGGGGTGGGGGCGGGGTGCCTGACCCTGCTTGTCTCTTTTTCATGGTTGCCATGAATTCCAGAATCCAGGTACGGAAGTAGCTCCAATCAGGGAATTTGCAGTCTTCTTAAAAGTGGGCATTCTTCTTAAAACTTGTGTGGACACAAGGCAGAAACCCCATCTGCACACGTTCCATTATACAGAGAAACATTTCTAAGCCCGTGGACATCCACCCTCCTCCAAGAAGGTCCCTCACCTCTCTTTGTTTGACGGAGACAGGAGCAAATCATTGGCAACCACAATATGATCTACCTCGTGGCAGACCAAGAGAAATCAAGGCTTTTGGCTTGAGCAGCTGAAAAAAAATTGCTGCTCATGGAGATGGAGAAGACGGGTGGAATGCACTAAAAAATACACCAAAAAATTGACAATAACAATAGAAAACTGACACTGTGATGTGATATTTCAGTTATTTTAAACAATCTGTGATGATATATAGAAAATATAAGTTATTCTGCATATCTGAGCAATTGTATGATTGGCACGAGGTGATCAAGGTCCCAGGTCATTATTTGGGGTGAAATAACTACCCGGTTTGGAGCAGTTAACACGAGCTTGTGAAAATACCTGTATTCGTCGGTGCAGCCCATTTCCAAGTCGTGTAATTATTATTCACAGACCGTCACCTGCATGAAGGGATGGTGATATTCAAGCTGTCTTGTACCTCACATCTCTAAGAGTCATAAATATTTCCCTCAACCCCAGAAACAGAGATAACATCTCTGTTAGAGATGTTATCTGTAGAGGTAACATCTACACAGAATCATTATCAACACGTTTACCCCTTGTGCGGAACTACTATTTTGCAAACCTTGTGAAAGTCCTGTTTCACACCTGTATGTCATGTTTCTTGCATCACCTAAGCCTGCGGGACATGGGTTCCTGAAGAATAAGGGAGGGTTAATCAGCTTTTGGCAGAGATGAGCAAAATCTGAGAGCATTTTTGCCTCCCCATCAAGACTCATAAAATATTTTGGAGGCTACAAGACAAAAAAACAACCCATCCAAGCAGAAAATTAAAAAGCAATCTGCCAGTTCAGTGGAATTCAACCTTTGCTAGGCTACAAACGCTGGTAGAGTGGTTAAGTAGTCATTCATGATTACTCAGAGACACAAAGCTATGGTAGAAACATGAACATATCTATCTATCTATCTATCTATCTACCTATCCCTCCTCTGGAAGAGCTGGCAGGGGAGAAAAGAAAAGAAGACTAAACTGTGTATCTAATAGAGCAGTGTCTGTGTGTTTTAAACTGGATTTTTCTGCCAAGATGCCTGATGACGCTGCATGTAGATATGGTGGGAAAGGAGATGAGATTCAGTCCCTCGGCCCCTCTTGCTGCAAACAGTGAGCAATTCTTTTTTTTTTCCTTTTTTTTTTTTTGGACATGTAATTTTTTTTTTATTATTAATGATTACTTATAAGAGTTAGAGGGTACCAGAAAGTAATATTACAATTTCATGAGTAGAAAATTTTCTGCCAGAAACTAAGAAGGATTGTACAGCTCCTTTAAAAAAGAAAACCAGTTATTATTAACCATTTTAATTTAAACTGTGTGGTGACACATCAGACCCTCTGTAAAGTTCCGGTAGATACTAGTGATGTATAAGCATGATTTTCCTAAAACATAATGATATGGGATTGGGAAGGTATTCTTTTAGTTGCGCAGATATCCCAAGTAAATCTGAGCATTCTCTACAGAAGAGCAGTTCTTTTGTTGTTGTTGTTTTTATATTGAATTTCTGCCTGAGATTTCCTTTGATTCTCACTTGAGGATAAGAGTCCCAAAGTTACCAGTGGTGTGCCTCAAGACCTGTTTGTGGCGTTGAATGTTAATTTCCTTAAAAGTAAGTAAATGCAAAATTGTTGATGAGGCAAAGCTAAGTTTATTAGACGTACTACAGTCAAGGCGAGCATTACCTCGTCAGAGCAGTGCCTTGGGAGGCGAAGTTGCAGGGAGGATATTTATAGACGTGTAGGGTCTGGGTTGAGTGACTTTAAGGCAGGTATTGTATGAGGAGCCCTGGTTGGGATTGGGCAGAGTCCATGACCTAATAGCCTCGGATCAGTGAGCATCATGGGGCAAAGGTCTTAAAGCGATGATGAGCAAGGTCTTAGTCTTGACAAGTAAGCTGTTCGGTTGGTTCATGGCCTTGTCTTGAGGAACAAGCAGTTAAATAATCTTGACTGGTCTTAGTGTTCTTTAACAGAGAGTCAGAGAACCATATGGGTTTCAGTACTCAGTTGAGAATTGACGTATTCCGTGACATTTGGGAAGAATCTACTCCATTTTCCAGGCTTCCCAGATGAGTACGTTTCTACTGGTCTCATTCTGTGCCAGATATCACATCAAGGAACGAAGAAGCTCGGAAACATTGGATCGCACTCTTCAAACGGGTGAATGGTATCGCCTGTGAATTATGATATTTCAATAAAACTTACAAGCTTAAAGGAAAAGCAGCTTTAAAAAGGAAGAAATCTGGGAAAGGTAAAGTGCTGAAACTGAAATTGTTTTAGGAACAACAGAAGGTCAGTACTAGTGAGAAATCCTGCAAGAATCCCGTCATCATAAAGTGACCAACGATCGAAGCCCCCACATGGCTGGAGGAACTCCTTCCTCCGATTTCCTGGCCCCCGTAACTATCATGTTCTCTCTCTTTTGCCCTCCAGTGAGTCCCAAAATGAGGCACAGATGTGTGTTCCAGTGAGAGGATGCAACCACAATCTACCCACATTGCCCAGAAACCAGGCAGTACCCGAACTTCAGGGATACCAAAAGAGAGAAATGGCTCAAACAAGATGATATTCAGTACTACACTTTGGGGCTAAAGATGAGGGCACCAGTCATAAACCCCTTGAACAGCCCAGTTTTCCTCAGTTTCTAAGGAGCGTCCCTTATACTTGCTATTAGAAATTTGTTGACTGTATTTGGGAAAATGGTTCCACTACAGTGTGTTTTGTTATGAAGGTCCTAGGGTTGGATAATCTGCAACTTGAAACAAGGAGTGCTCCGTTGTTAAGCTTCACGTCCCAAACGTCCATCAAATAGAAAACTCGTCTCTGTCATTGAAATCTCTGATGGAAATTCCTCTGAGTCTGGGAGACCTGGAAGTCCTAATTGTGCTAAGATAACTCCACGAGAATCCCTTTAGTACCCATTTTTCAGAACAAACAGAAACAGAAACGATTCGTTACCTCTGCCTCTATCTCATCCTGCTCCTCTTCATCGTCCTGTGTTTCAGACCTAAAAAGGAACGAATATAAAATTGCTTCTGTCAGGAGAGAGAAACAGTAGATCCAGTAATTGCTCTGTCAAGAGTTTTGGTGAGAGAAATATGCTGAAATCAGAATGTAATACAAGTCTTCATGGAGAATTTCCGAAGCCGTGTGTTTGTTGATCTCCCAGCTGAATAAAACATGTCTCGTCCCGCGTTTCCTATTTTAGATCTAATAAGGAGGCATCTATCAGTGACTCTGGCTTTGGCATTAAGATTACTTATTTATTATTTCTCCCAGCTTATTGAGGCATAATTGACAAATAAAATTTTAAGATAGTTACCGCGTACCGCGTGATGATTGGATGTACATATACGTCGTGAAAGGAGGGTCTTTGGGGGAGCTTCATTATATTTTGGAATCCATTGAATATGACTGAAGACGTCTCTGATGAAATCAACATGCGGCAGATGACAGGGGTTCGCAGATGGTCTCTGCTACCTCATTCTGCCTCTAAAGGAACATTCCTTACATCGTGGGCTTTCATTTTCGCAATGATGTTTTCCTCGTTTGAGTTGTTGGTTTCTCCTTCAGTGCTGCATCTTCCGGGTACCCGCGAGTGAGGGTTATTGGCAGCAACAACGAAATGTAGAATGATGGACATTGGTAAAAGATGAATATTTGGGAAAGGAGCAGCTGTCGGAGTGGCAGCCATTCAAGATGAGGTTTGCCTTCCTGTCACTGACGAAGAAAAGAGGCACATCCACATCGTGCCATAAGAGACACTAGGAATCTTCCCAGTAACGTTTTCACCAGAAACACCCTCATTTGCCCCGCTGTGGGTAGGCTCTCCCTAAATGATTTATTGCCAGGATATTATTGAATTTCCCATGTTGCTCACTTGATATTAACGGAAAAACTCTCTCTGCGTGAGGTTGATCTAACGAAAAATGATAGTCACCTCAGGGCGGAAATTATGTTTTTAATCTAACCTTGAAGATTAGCATTTCCTCACGAGACTTAAGTCCTCAAAAGGCGAAGTGCAGGTCAAGGGTGCTTGCCAGAAAGGCGCAGCAAGCCAGAGAAAGTGGGCAGGGTCTCCCAAGGAAATTAAACCCATTTGGCTCCTCTCTTCTGGTGTCTTCTTGTTTGGTTCTTCTGGAAATTACTTTTGATGGGAGCTCTGGCAAGTGCTTGGGTTCTGCTAGGTTAGTGTGTTAAAGGGAGAAACGTACTGCCCGTGGGAAGGCTCAAAGGGCGAATGGAAACACCGATCACAACGGACAAAAGAGATTGCGCCATGACTTGCAGAGTATATATATTGTAGGAAACCAAACCCTCTTCCCAGATGCCCTGAGCACTGACGTTTCCAACAACTGCTCGGTCCGGTGGCTATGTTCCAATATAAGATTAGAGGCCGACCGGTTCAGGGACACTCTGCGTAGACAGACGTAGGTTCTCATGAGCGCTGTCCCAGCACACCTCCTCATTTATCAGTTCTGACCGGTCCCCGCTGAGAGCGTCCTATCACTTCCTGTAGCCCCGAGAGTCTGAATGTAACCCACTCGTTGGTTCCGCCGGGAGGCGGGCTTCTTTGCTTACCTGTTTAATGACAGTGGTTGTGGCTGCGGTCCTTCGCCGGCAGGCTTTGACAAGTAATACGGAAAGAATGAAAAAAGAAGAGAGATACCTATGAGTTAAGATCACGTGACATGCGATAAGCTATGGAATGAACACCTCCGATTTGCTTCTAGGGTTTCTCTATGAACACACAGTCATTCAAAGTCCTGGGGTTTGGATCTAAGTAACAGTATCTTTTAAAGTCTCTCCAAATGAGCATCCGGGCATAAGAACACGTAGGTGAGAGACATGAACCACCCCCCACTAATTTCTTAATTGAGGCCTAATTTACATATAATAAAAGACAATCGAGCCACAGTGAGTGTACCATTCAGGGTATTTTGACATGTGTAAAATTCGGGTAACCATCACCTTAATCAAGGTTTATCTTTCACCCAAAAACATGACCTCCCATGCCCCCTTTCCAGGCAAGCCCTCTCTTAGACAAGCATTGTTCTTCCCTTTTCACAGTGGATGAGTTTTGCCTTGTGTTGAATTTCATATAAGTGAAATCACACACTGGGGAGGTTGTTAACAGATGACTGATGTAGATCAGGAAATGTCAACCTAGCATGACGGAGCAGCTCTGAATAGCTCTTCAGATGTAGTTTTCTGTAATTCCTTAACTTTTCGGTTGAGACTGAAGCCCTTGGATAAGTAACCAAGACCACACGACTAGTTAATGGCATAACTTGGATCACATGTATTATCTTCTCATCTCTCTTCATTGATGTGTCTTATATCATTCGTCAAGATCTTTATAAATATCAGCTAAACTAGAAACTACAGAATATCTCTAAACCACCCCACCACTTTGGTTCAGGCCCTTCGAAACCCTTACCTAAACCACTGAATAAGCTTCCTGACTAGTCTCTGTCTTTAGATTCTCTCTTATTCACTCACTCATTCATTCACTCATTGATTCAGTCATTCAGCAAATGATCAAACACCTCACAAGCGTTCATAGTCCAATGAACTTTATTTTTCATTCTGCTACCACTTTTATCTTTGTAAAACACAGATCTCATTACAAAGCCTTCATGAGTTTTCATTGTCAGAGGTTATAAATTTGTGGCCTGCTGATTAAAAGCAACCGTAGAAGTGTCTTTTGTTTCTCACAAAAATTACTGTAAAATGTAATTGCTAATATTTAAAACTGGGGTGATTCCTTGGGATAATTCAGAATTCCTACTTTAAAAAAAAAATCACCTCCTTGTGGCTACAGTCACTCGGAACTGAGTAGTGAACATGTCCCCTAGTCCATGGCAGCTCCCACCACCCCCCTTATTGTCCTCCTGACTCTGTGGCCCCGTGCAGGCACACTCGTTTGTCTCTGTCACCTTCTGGGCCTTTCTAGGCACTTTAGTTTTGATCCTAGTTTTTTAAGAGGATTCTAAAGTTTTTAGACAGGCACTTAAGGCCTTTTACCTTTGGAAGCACCTTTTCCACTACATCTTACCACATTACGTTCTAGCATAATTGTTCTACCCTGAGTTACAGGAGATGAATGATCACACTATTTTAGCTGGAAATCTAACAGCTTTGCTTTTCTTCTCTCCCTCCCCCCACCATGGAAATAAGGAATGCCTATATTTTCCTCTGCTTCCTGAGAAACTTTCCTCACCTAGAAGACTAAAGAGATCTAGGTCCCAAGTTGATTACGGCTTAAAATGTGATGGGAAATTAGAGTCTGTATTATAAGAACAAGGAAAAGATAGCCTTTACAAGACTCAGAGGACTTGCAGAAGGCAGTATGAAGTAGATTGTTCTTTTTGTGCTGGGTACTGAGTAGGTAGTAGTTACAGTCAAATGACAATAAAAAAGGGGGTGGGGCTGTGGCCTTAGAATTTTGCAAACTAGTGTCAGAGACTGACAAGTCACTGGATAGGATGGGAATGACCACAAGGGTGGGTGGTATCCTGAGATCAGCATATACTGGGAGTCTCACCATTAGCACTAGAGAATGCTGTTTCCAAACTTCTGGAACTTAGGGATGTCTAAAGAACTAGTGTGAGTAATCAAAAGACAAAGGATTGATTGGAGCTTTTAGGCAGAGAAAACCACACAGACAAAAGGAAAGAGCATAGATTCAAGGTGTCTTTGGGGTGGTTTATCGTGGCCAAAGACAAGTTCAGATGGGTGGGAATGTGGGAAGGAGGGGATTCTGGGATTCGGAGAAAAAGGGGCTCTGGAGGAGGTAGGGGCCAGAATCATTATTAGGCCGTGTGTTTTGTGGAAAGTCATGTTTCTGCCCTGAGGTAGAGGGAGTCATTAAAATATGTTGGGGGAGCTGTGCAGTGACAGACTTAGAATACCAGCTTCTGTGAACTGTCCTGTTCCCTTCAGATCAAAGAAAACATGAACTGATATATTCAGTTGCTTTAATGGTTTTATTTGGTGGACAAGTGGAGCAAATTAAGATGTAAAACACAGTGAAAGCAATGGACCCTGTTATATTCCAACTTGTATTACCAGATTTGAGAATAGTTTATAGGAGGAAACTGGTGTGAAGGATCTTGAGATATGTCTGATAGTGATGACAGGAGGTAATAATCTTGAAACTGATTTGGTGGAAAGTGTCTGACTTATATTTTTGAGCAAGTGAGTAGCCTGGTGAAAATAATACATTTCGGTTATTCGCATGTGGTATTCGAGTATTCTAGAATGCAGGGTGGTATTAGCAAGATCTGTTGGATAGATAGCGGGATAAGCTACCAAAGAAAAAATATAGAAAATCTAAAGGTAACATAGACCACAGAAATAAAGGCATCGTAAAATCAAAAATGGCTCCAGCATGAACACCTGAAGCTCACCGCCCCCCCACCCCCCGCCACCACTCACTGAAACCACCTTCTCTTGGGGGAGGAGTGAGAAATTATTCTTGCTTACAAAACAGTCACCTCCCCTTCTACTCCTTATGATAAGCGCCGTTGAGCTGATACTTGGTCTCAGAATTTATCACACGCAGGTCGTTCTAATACTAATGGGTAACTTTTTGTATCTACGAGGAACACGAAGAAAACCAGGGGCCTCTTTGGGTCACAAGCACTAGTTTGGCTTTTAAGCCACAGTCTAAAGCCAGGTTTCAGGCATGCATAGAAGTTGGAGGTTTCACCAGCACGGGTCCAATGGCATACTTGTTTTACGTAAGAAACTAGTATTCTTACGATCATTTTCTTTTCCATTATTTTGAAACGTTAACAAAGTCACAGCTCGTCAAAGTAAATCCATGAGGCCTGAAACTTTAATTCCTATCATATCTTTATGTTTATTCTTATCATACTCTTAATTTATTCATTTCAAGCCATTTTTCATGAGAATTAAATTACACATATTTTAGGGGCACCTGGGTGGCCCAGTCGGTTAAGTGTCCGACTCTTGGTTTCTGCCCAGGTCATGATCTTGTGGTTCATGGGTATGAGCCCTGTGTCAGGCTCTGCGTTGGCATTGTGGAGCCTGCTTGGGATTCTCTCTCTCCCTGTCTCTCTCTGCCCCTCCCCTGCTCATTCTCTCTCTCTCTCTCTCTCTCTCTCTCTCAAAATAAATAAACTTTGAAAAATTATATAGATTTCAGACACTGTATGTTTTATGAGGAAAGCATATGCTTAAGACCACTTTAAATCACTAAATTGGTAACATATGCCAGAAGAACTTCTAAGATCATTTAACGGTTATCTTTTACAGTTTTTAGTATTTCAGTTACAAATACATTCTAGTTTCGATTTAAACCTAACAGGCCAAAATGCATTTCATTTATTTCATGAACCGAGAGTAACAGAAATCTTTACACAACAATGTGACTGTGTATTTTAAATATTTGTACCGTAAGGAAAAACACGTTGGCTTTGGGATCTTAGTCAAGGTGGCGAAAACCTTAGAAATCATCAGAAAATATGGCTAAAACAATAGTTCAGCAATTATTTTGATTCCTAGTTCACACTAAGTCAGCTGAGCGCTGATCGTGCCTATCAGATGGTAGAATACGCATTGATGTATCCTTAGCCTCCTGGCTGCGGGACAGGGACTGAAATGGTTATTGAAAACTGTGTTGTTTCACAGAGAGGGCTTTCACTTCCTGTAAATTCCTGCTAATGTGAATTTGACGTACATTCAGACAAATCTTATTAATGTAACTTTATCTCGTTAATCTAAGGACTCAGCACGCTGATCTTTGCACAGGAACCAGTAGAGTGAAGGATTGAAAGAACATCGATAGGTAAAATAGTCATTCCCTGGGAACACTTTCCCCCTCGAGGCAAAGCCTGTGCGGGTATAACACACCCATCCACTCCCTCCCTGCCAGGGACATCCCAGGAGGGGTCCAATCTGCTCCATAACAGGCTGAGGATGACCTTAATGCTGGGTTACTGATCGAGTCCCCAGTTTGTTAGCCCAATGTCGGAGGTTCAGAGAATTGAATTTTCATAACGTAAACATGAAGCAGGAAAGCCTGAGACCTAATGGGCTTTGGGCAAAAGCAATCACTTTGAGGGGCGCCTGCATGGCCCAGCCGGTTAAGCGTCCGACTTCGGCTTGGGTCATGATCTCGCAGTTTGTGGGTTTGAGCCCCACGTCAGGCTCTATGCCGACAGCTCAGAGCCTGGAGCCTGTTTCAGATTCTGTGTGTGTGTGTGTGTGTGTGTGTGTGTGTGTGTGTGTGTGTGTCTGTCCCTCCCCTGCTCGTGCTCTGTCTCTGTCTTTCTCAAAAATAAATAAATATTTAAAAATTAAAAAATAAAAGCAATCACTTTGAGGTTTTCAAACATAAAAATTTAGAGGGGTTAAAATTGGGCTGGTGGTATTAGGGGAAGCAGGGCGAGTAGACACCAGAAGGGGATTATTTGAAAACCAGTCAAGTTCTTGAGGACCAGTCCTTCCTGAGGACCAGTCCTCTATACCCAACACTGTTGGGTGCCGACTGTTGGAGCTGATAGATGACTGTCCCCCAAGTATCCAGGGGTCAGCAATCTGAAACCTGCCATAGGCTAACCAACTCATCCCAATTGGCCTCTGACTCTCCTGGGTACCAAACCCAATTCGTCATCCACATCAATGGGAGCTTTCAAAGTGAAGATTCCAGGGGCACGTGGGTGGCTTAGTTAAGCGTCCAAGTCTGGATTTCTGGTCAGGTCTTGATTTCATGGTTATAGGATCAAGCCTCACGTCGGGCTCTGCGCTGACCGCTCAGAGACTACTTATGGTTCTCTCTGTCCTTCTCTCTGGCCCTCCCCTGCTAGTGCTTGCTCTCTCTCTCTCTCACTCTCATTTTATATTCATTTTATAAAGCATGCCATGTGATACTGATAATACAGATGCTTGGGAAACTATATTCAAGAAAACATTGCATAGAATTCCTGATTTTGAGACATTGCTGCTTAAAGAAGATATATGTGTTCACCCACGTGCATTCATGTGTTTTCCCTTCCTTGCGCTAAGATGCCAAGCACTGTGTCCTCTTCTGTATTAGATATAATTTGTACAGTCATAATATAAGCATATATTATGCTAGATTCGAATTAAATGTTAAGATGTTTTTGACTACTAGACCAAGAAAATTCTTTAAAACATTTGTTTTTTCGGGGTGCTTGTATGGTGCAGTCACTTAAGGATCTGGCTCTCGATTTCAGCTCAGGTCATGAGCTCACAGTTCATGAGCTCAAGCCCCATGTCAGGCTCTGTGCTGACAGGGCAGAGCCTGCTTGGGATTCTCTCTCTCCGTTTCTCTCTCTGCCCGTCTCCCTGTCTGTCTGTCTCTCAAACAAACTTAAAAAAAAACTTGTTTTTTCTCTCTCTATTATTATTGTTTCTATTTCCAGGGACCAGCACTGTACTTGGCTGTAGTAGGTACTCAACAAATCAGCCAATTAAGAGAAGATATTTAGGAACAATTTAGTTCTTCAAATATATTCTACGGGCTAAAATAAAATAAAATAAAATGTTTCACCCAACCATTAAAGAAAAATGTGCCAAAGGTGCTTCCTCAAGGAAGTTAGCACAAAAGGGGGGGGTCTAGAATCCATTAGGTAGAGAAAGGGAGGAAGGGGGTATAAACAAGAGGAAAAGAATAACTATCAAGTTGATAGACATGATCATGGGGAAATGTATAAGTGATGGAAATTAAAGTTGATCACATAACCATTTTAGATTCTTCATCAGGGCACGAGTTAAAAGTGGTGCTTTAGGGGCGCCTGGGTGGCGCAGTTGGTTAAGCATCCGACTTCAGCCAGGTCACGATCTCGCGGTCCGTGAGTTCGAGCCCCGCATCAGGCTCTGGGCTGATGGCTCGGAGCCTGGAGCCTGTTTCCCATTCTGTGTCTCCCTCTCTCTCTGCCCCTCCCCCATTCATGCTCTGTCTCTCTCTGTCCCAAAAATAAATAAAAAACGTTGAAAAAAAAAATAAAAGTGGTGCTTTAGTAAGGTACATCTGATCATAATGAATACATGTGGAGTCCAAAGGAACCCGCATAAGGAAACCCCTAGTAGGTGTTTATGCCACCTGTCATGAATGTGCCCTTCAGACTCAATCCATTTCAGTTTCAGTAGAACAAGTGAAGGAGCCCTCATGCTTTATCTCTTTGTCACACGCATGCTCTTTTTAAAAATTTGTTTTGTGTTTATTGTTGAGACAGAGAAAGAGATAGAGCATGAGCGGGGGAGGGGCAGAGAGAGAGGGAGACACAGAATCCGAAGCAGGCTCCAGACTCCGAGCTGTCAGCACAGAGCCCGACGCGGGGCTCGAACTAATGAACTAATGAGCTGTGAGATCATGACCTGAGCGGATGCCGGATGCTTAACCGACTGAGCCACCCAGATGCCCCGTCACATACATGCTCTTACTTTCTTTTCTGATGAGGGATACCACAACACTGCATTTGTGCAGTCAGGCCCATGAGCATGGTTTTGGGGGTCATGAGCAAAGGTTGCTTTTCTTCTTCTTCTCCTTCTTTCTCTCCCTCCCTCTCCATCTCTTCCTTCCATTTTTCTCACCCTTTCAGAGAAAGAGACCGTGTTGACCATTTCTGAGTTATTCAGCTAGCACATCATCATTTTAACACATGTGTCCATATGAGTGAGACAATGCAATCCCTTCCATTTTAACTAGAGATAATGTTGGGTCACATTTCTCATATGGCCACCGCCCCCCGCCCCCCACCTCCCAACAGCTCCTACCTCAGCTTCCCTGACCAGTAGGGAACTACTGGTCCGACCCCTGGTCCGACTTCCCTGACCAGTAGGGAACTACTGGTCCGACCCCTTCTCTCTTAGACCTCACGCATTGACTGTACTTTCAAAGTGCATTCCGGGCTTGTTCACTTCTAATCACCCCAGTTTAAACCACCGTTCTCTTTGCTCATCTGGAATGTTACCATGGAGCTCTAGCTGGGTCCTGCCCACGGTATAGAAGGCATGAAGGTCCTGTCGCAACGAAGTCGGGACATGGTGCTTCTCTCCACAAAATCCTAATGGCTCCCCTTCACCTGGAGTCGAAGATCAGAGCCCCTTGTTACAGTACGACGGTGTTCTCCCCAGAGAGAATATAGCAGAGAGAAAGCTGCAGGAGGCATAAAATCTAGTCCCTTTGTTCACTGTTGTTGCTGCCGATGTACTAGAACAGTGCCGGATATGCTGTGGGTACTGAACACATATTTGTTCCCTACACAGACACATGAAATGATGTCCACAGTTTGCCTGGCAACACATGACATCTCTCTCAACTATTTTGGGAAAACCGGAACACAGATCTACCTTTATCTTCTGACTTTCACGTGTAGGAAGTCGAGTAAAAAGTATGATTCCACATTTTATATGATTTTGTTGTTTTTTGAGAACTGAAATGACCAAATTTAAACAGTCGATGTAAATGCTACCCCGGCGTCCGACTTCTTTATTTTTATAAGAAAGTTCAGCTTAATCTAATTTTGGTTGCTACAGGGAGGTTACTACAGAAATACGATATTTTGGGAGTGCCTGGGTGCCTCAGTCGGTTAAGCATCCGACTTTGGCCCAGGTCATGATCTCAAGGTCTGTGGGTTCAAGCCCCGCATCGGTTCTCTCTCTCTTTCTCTCTCAAACATAAACATTAAAAAAAGAAGAAATATGATATTTTTAAAAGCTGGTGTATCACAAAGTGAACATTTGAATGTAACACCATGAAAACGCTTAAGTTCCGTTTCTAAAACAGTGGGTTTCTGTGTCAGTATGAGCTCTTCTCGTTTCTGTGTGGAAGTGAGAACCTTGTCTATACCCATGTTCTTATGAACTGTATACATTTCCGGAAGGGCCGGCTTTTATTAGGTAAATATAAAACTCAGGTGATTTATTTACATTTACTGACAAGAACACTGTTTGGTTTAAGTAAATGCAAGATGTGTGTGAACACACATACACACACACACACACACACACACACACACACACACACGGCAGTTAAGTAGTTGTCCTTTTGGGTGTTCCATTTGGCGGTCAAATGTCTGTATCCACACCCATTCCTCTCTCTGAACCCGATGAGAATGTGATTGAATCTAAGCCAGAGCCACTGGACCCTCACTCAAACAGTTTTAGGCTACACTCTGATGGTTGAATAACTTTGACCTTCTGTCTTGGCACATAGCTTGACCAATGCTTTTCCTTTGAAATAGCGAGACCTGAAACCCCTAACAAATACTCATCTTACAGTCTCTAACAATAGTAATTTGTCCTCAGTGTACGAATTATTTTTCACCCTGAGAGCCTTAGGTATTGTTCCTGCTGATTTCATAATACATTTTCTTTTTTTTTCTTTTTTCTTTTTTAATACATTTTCTTAAAGGAGATTTTGCCCCCAAACAAATAAAACCTCTACAACATATTTTCATTGGAAATCATTTTCTTTTGGTAATCCTTCATGTTAACCAAATCAAGATAGATATTTTTCAAGCGTATATTATGTTTGCACTGTTTTTCCCCGACAGGTTCCTCTAAAGACCCACGAACTTTTTTTTTTTCCTGTCACCCCTTCTGTTCTTCCTCGTTTTGTTGGTCAATTTCGGGTGCGGAAGTAAGAGTGTCGTGAGTCGTTAAAGGTTTTTGGCGCTCTGGGGAGGGCTCAATTTCCTTGTTTGTCTGCAGAGCAGTGGACATGGTGTGGAGGTCGGCCCTGGTACCAGCTCTCACTGTTAATCACTCTGACTTCGACGTGCAGGGCATTGGCCACAGACAGCTGCCCAGACAGGTGGCCTGCATGGCACAGAGTCCCCGAGGCAGGTCAGTGCAAAAACCATCAAGGGCTTTTTGACAAAACAGAAGTTAGCCAGGGTGAAAGAGGGACAGTGAATTAATGTAGCATCGCGTGTTCACAAAGTGGGCCTCCCTTCCCTTTTTTTCCCGTTAAACCTCAGAAGTATCCCGTGATCTACACATAGATGGCCCCACTTTCCAAGTGAAGAAAACGGGGGTCAAGAAAGGTTCATTTATTTGTCAGAGAGGAGACAGAGTCAGGGCTCAGGTGTTGATCATCTCGCTGTAGGGTTTCTTACTCTTAACCACAGGGACTCCGTGTCTCGGCTGCTGAGCCCTGTCCTGGAACGAAAGAGCACAGAGAACGTTGGGTGACCAAGGCTAAATCTGATCGATTCCAGACACACCTTCCTACCCCACGGAAAACCCCTCCTGGGAAACAAATCTTGTCTTTGCTTTTTGTTTCCATCAGTTAAGGCCTGCATTGGACTTTACACAGGATTATTCCATCTGTGATCTCTCTACCTATCTATCTATTATCTATCCGAGACCTCTTGTTTTTTTCAATATAGCACGTGTTTTTAAACACCCAGTTCACAGGCACACAAATAAGCAGCCGTGAGGAAGATTGTAGACTTTAGAAGAGATAGCGACATACGTGAAAATTTAGAGAGTGATAAAAGGGCATAAAATTGTATCCCTTTGAATCTACTCACCTTCCACCACGTGCGGTGTGAACACATTGTGTGATATCTAGGGATACGCTGGCCTTTGGTTGAAAAGCATGGGCTGTGGCAACAGAAGGCCTGACCACACATCCGGGCTCTGCCATTTGGGGTGGCCTGAGTGAGGCGTCTCATTTCTGGGTCACACAACTCCCTTTGCACAAAGGGATGCTAATACCCCCAGAGAAGTGATTAATGTGCGTAAAGCTGAAGCATAGGGCCTCCTGTTTTCCCCACCCCTGTCGTTCTTATGAAGCTACATTAGGTAGAAATACTTAGCGACTCTGTTAGATACAGATATTAGGCCAGCAGTGTTGCTTGTTTTCGAATGCATGAAGACACAGGATTTTTTACTGTTAGAATCTTTTCTAATGTATAACATCAGATTTTCTTTCTTGCTCAAGTTGCAGTTAAAACCTTAGCTTAAAAATACCAATATAACCTAAATAGATCGTATTCCTTTGAAGTGTTTCGAAGGAGGTAGGGGAGGACAGCAGAGCTCAGTGAGAATACAGGGGAAGATATCCCACACACGTGCGGTCTTCATTTCTGGCTTTGACCCTTAACTAGCTTGCAGCTATGGGTCAATGACTTAATCTTACCTAGATGTATTACCACACTCGTTCACAGAATAAGAAGGTCATAATTACCCCACAGTTGATAGTAAAGGCAATAAAATAGCGCATGCAAACAGTGTGGAAACAGTGCCAGTATTATGACAGATGCTTAATAAATGTTAATTTCCCTTCCTCCCTTTTACTTCTCCATGACTCTCTTTCTCAACATAGCACGTCCGGGAACAAACGCTCAACAGAAATGCTAAGGCATTTAAGAAAATCCAGTGAGAAAAATCCATATGAGAAGAGACTCTTGTTGAAAATTCTAATCATTTCACCGGAACCGATGTTTGCCAGAAACAAACATTCCTCATAAGAATGGCTGCACGATTTATTTAGGAAGCAAAGCGTAATATTTACAGGGGCAAAGAGGGCAGCAAAGAGATGAAGAGAGTTAGTGAAATCTGACATTTGTGATCTGGCGCTATTTTGTAAATCTCTCTTCCCTCAGTGAAAAGGATTAGCTTCCAGTATAGATAACTCCACATGGAAGGGGAACACGGGAGCTTTAGACTTGAGGGACCTTGTTCGACACGGCCAGGTTCCTTTCAGATTATTCTGGCTGATTAAACAGACAGGCAAAATAACCCTTGTAAGATTGTATAAGGATGAAGATTTTGGAGTAGGCAGATGGGCATCTCTGTACGAACAGGGTGAAATATTTCAAAGGAACATACAATTTTAAATTAATATGGTTGTGCATCGTGATGGTTATTTTCCAGATGATCTGACTGTTGGATATGCATGTTTTTCTGATGTTTCTCCCCACAATGCCATGAAAGCCATAACGGGAGGGAAATGGGAGGAAGTAGGTATGTAGGTTGTAAAAGGAGAGAAACTTTAAGGTAAGGAAAGGATGAAGAAAAGGTCAGGAGAAAAGGCGGGGACGCTGTGTACTATGTTGTTATCCTCCAGCCACGAAGTCAAAGAGACTATTACAAAAGAGATGAAAATGAGCATGTCTTCGTGCTGGTATTAAAGTCAAGGGAAGGGATGGATGCAAGTGAATCGCACTGTACTCTGGAAGGGCGTTCCAGGAAAGTTGTGTCTTTATAATTAATCCTATTCTCTATTAGAGTACAGGTTAGGTACGTGCATCCTCTTTTTTCCTTTAATTTTTAATGTTTACTTATTTTTGAGAGAGAGAGAGAGAGAGAGAGAGAGAGGTAGAGAGAGGTAGAGAGAGAGAGAGGCAGAGAGAGAAGGAGATACAGAATCCAAAGCAGGCTCAGCGCTGTCAGCACAAAGCCTGATGTGGGCCTTGAACTCACGAAACTGAGATCATGACCTGAGCCAAAATCAGATGCCCAACTGACTGAGCCACCCAGGTGCCCCAACCCCCTATTTTTTTTAAATAAATATTGTAGACTTTTAGGATTGAACAGAGCCAAATAAGTCATGCAATCTAGAATTCTCAGGAGAGAAAGACTTTATGGGAAATTGATTGTGGCTCAAATCAGACTCCAAAACTGGGCCCCAGATGTTTTGATACTCAGGAGACCTGTTGCTATATCGTGATTCTTTATTAATTGACTAATTAAGCATCTCCTTACTCACTGGTTAGACAAACCTGGGTAGGCATACGCACTCTGTGTGTGTGTGTGTGTGTGTGTGTGTGTGAGAGAGTTTTATGTTGCAGATTGCCCTAAGCCAGTTTGGTCGTCCGTAGTCGATAACCTCCTTTCAGTGACTCTTGGTATTTTTTTTTTTTTTTGTTAGAGGTGGGAGTGATAGTTCTTCTATTGCCCAATCATAATACCGTCTCATGTTACAATGAGACCAAATCATACACATCAGATTCTACTACACATTCACACTCCTCTTAGCCCTCAAGCAGGAAAAGTCATAAAATGTACCCTGAGAGTTTAATGGGATCTCAGCCTTTTGTCATTCAGGGTACCTTGCAAACACCAGGCATGAAAGTTTCATTGAGATTGCTATGGTAATTTTCTATTAGCAGGATTTAGTTACCAACGGTTGGAATCAGGCCAAAGCTTTCTCTGGAAGTAGGTTGCTCACGGGATCTGATGGGACTCAGCCGAGAAGAGTAGGGGCGACCAGGTTCACTGGGTCTCAAACGCTGTCCAGGCAATGTAGACATTCCCACATGGAGTCTTAGCAAGTCCACACTAATGAAACTTATTTCACTAATGAAAAATCATTGTTGTTCTTCAGGATGATAATGAAGAAGCTTTTGAAGGTTATTAGATATCAGCATAGTTGAAGAATTATAATAATCACATCTGGAGTGTGTGCCTCTGATTTGTTACTCAAATGCTAAGAAGTTATGGGGTGTATTTGCTGTGTCAGACTATTTCAGATGTTTCATAACTGTCCCACAAACTAACAAAAATGCATATGAAATGCTATTTTTGGAAATAGTAATTCTTTTATTTCCTGTTTACAAGGCATGCTGTTGTTTGCCATAGAAGGCTCATCTACATTCCCTGGAATAACATAAATTTTTATATTTAGTCCAGCCATTTTTGGATGTATTTTAGCCCATTGTTAACCATCCATTCTTCTCATTCATGCAGTGTTAAAGATCATTTCATCCAAGTTTGGATAAAATACGTTTTATATGTTGTTCAATGCTGTTAAACCGTCATCTAAATCATATACTAAGAATGACACAATTCTGTTAAATAGTTGTCATTTGAACATCTCCCCTCCTCTCTGCACAACCACACATAATTTCACATTTGCACGTCTGGTCATTTAGTCCTTTGTCACAAATTATAACTTGACTCCTTTTTTTTAGTATTTAAAATAAATAATTGTTACCTTCCATCACTTAAACCATTTTATTTGTTTGTAAAACTGTTAGCATTTTGAAATAAAACAGTAGCGAATACCACAGTCGGTTCCAGCTGGCATCTGACTATTACATTAATCCCATTGTCAATTGCTAAGTTCCTTTGCAAGGCAATTAGATTGTTATCCGATTCTGTCTTCTTCCACTGGGTCAAGATGTGCACAGGTGGAAAATGCATTAAATAAGCCATCGTGCTCGATGCCTTCTTTTGCTTTGTAAGAAAAAAGTTCTCTAAATTCTAGTTAGTTCACATACAGTGCATTATCGGTTTCGGGAGTAGAATTGAGTGATTCTTCACTTACATACAACATCCAGTGCTCATCACAAGTGCCCTCCTAATACTCATCACCCATTTAGCCCATCCCACACCCACTTCCCCTCCAGCAACCCTCCGTCTGTTCCCTAGAGTTAGGAATCTGTTATGGTTTGTTTCTCTCTCTTTTTTCCTTGCCATATATTCATCTGTTTTGTTTAAGTTCCATGTATGAGTGCAATCATATGGTATTTGTCTTTCTCTGACTGACTTATTTCGCTCAACATAAGATACTCTAGCTCCGTCCACATCGTTGCAAATGGCAAGATTTCATCCTTTTTTTGTGGCTCAGTAATATTCCATGATACGTAGCTGTACCACATCTTTATTCATTCATCATTTGGGCTGTTTCCATAGTTTGCTCTTGTTGATAATGCTGCTATTAACAGGAGGGTGCATGTACCCCTCGAATCTGTATTTTTGTATCCTTTGGGGAAGAACCTAGTAGTGCAGTTGCTGGGTCATAGGGTAGTTCTAGTGTTAACTTTTTGAGGAACCTCCATACTGTTTTCCAGAGCGGCTGCCCCGGTTGGCATTCCCACCAACAGTGCCATCACCTGTTGTTTATCCCCATCCGTGCCGTCACCTGTTGTGTCTTGCGTTGTTATTTTTTAACACATTCTGACAGGTGCGATGGGTTATCTTCTTTTCAATGCCAGTGAGTCTATGCATATATAAATGGGATTATATAAATTACTTTCAATAGTTGGAGGCTTTAAAATTCAGGTCATTTATTATGTAATATAGCCAGATGGTGTATGTATTTGGCCAACCTTTTTTTTATAAGCATCTATTATATGGGTAAGCGTTCCTTCAGGTTTGGAGGGGTTCCTTCTGAGATGCTCTTGCTGGCACCCTTCACAGCTATCAACCCAAGCCCCACGACAGCTGGCCATCTCAGAATTCCCTTCGGAATCCTGCTGCAGTAGAGTAAGCAGTGATACTTGTTTGTCAACCGAGAAGAGGTGGAAATGTGTCACTTGTCATTTTAAAAGAGTAACGTTTGACATCTTGAAGGCAAGGTTCCTGACCTCCCCTTCGTCTTTTCCTAAGAAAATGTCAGCCACTTCCCCAGCTGGATTCAAAGAGAACCTCATCCGTTTATGTATTCGAGCATTTCAGCACACAATGCTGTCATCACTTGACTGTATATATTGGTTTCTACCTCTCTTGTGTCCACTTCGGGGACCTTGATTTACTTTCTCACCAGAGGAATTCGCAAAAGACTGGGCATTCATTAAATATGGAATTGAGCGGAGCATTTCGTGGGATTACAGCCCCAGGGGAGATTATATATTTATACATAAGCAAAAACCTTAAAAAGTGTATCTGCATTATCACGTAAGATGTAGAAACAAACTTCCTACCCCCTCCCGGGTCACCTTGTGAGTCATAACAGTGCCTTCTAAATACCTCTTCTGTAATTTCTTTAATAGTAGGAACTTCTGTAGAAGACAGTAGAGGAGGGCTCTCTCTCTCTTTAGGTCAATAAGGCCTTGGGATACCTTTTAAATAATTCCAGGAAGGCAATATCTAACCTTTACAAGCAGAACGTACCTTACTGGCAGGCACAAGCTTAAGGGACCGTTAGGAAGGGTGCGTGTCGGAGTAGAGGCATTCGGCTCGAAGAAAAACTCCAAGATAATCTTGTACAACAGCCGTCGGTATGTTACCAGTGAAAACTATCGGTGCAGACTTTCCAACAACTTGCTTTTTTGTAAACGTTATCTCCCCAAGAACAGTTTCACGAATCTTCCTTGTATCGCGTTAACTTCTTTCTAAAAGTCACTACTCTTCTCTCTGCTGCCCACTTAAGCAGAGGATCTGAATATGGCATGAACAGGCATGATCCTCTGTTCCGGCTCTTCCAGGATCGATACAAAACACTCTCAAATCCCAACAGATCATTATTTTTTTTTTAAGATATGAATGACTTTTTCTTGTGGGGAAAATGATATCAATGAAATCTGTTTTGATTTGTATTTAAAAGGTATCTTTATTTTTCAGACGGGCTAAGTTTTAACAATGAGAAACAGGACTTCCCTTCGATGAAGTTTGTTTCAAGTGATTAAGACGATTTGCCCTTCGTTTTTAAATTGTAAATACAGAAAGTGTACACGTGAGGGTCGTTTATAAAACGTGAGCTTCATTGATAGAACTAAACTTCAATTGAACCAAGGGGCTGGGTGACATGTTTAAAGACAAATATGTAATAAATGCTAATATGTGTGCTGGCAATTGTCTGACTTCGAAATATTGGTAGAATTTAGCACGACAGAGCTTTGTCTCAACCCTTAGCGACAACTGTGATTTGACATTATTTAAATTATTTTTAATGCTACTGTGCGTGTCCTTGAAACCTCAGTCAAATCTTACGGCCATTATCCTTCATTTGTGTGATAAAGATAAAAAAGTGCAATTGCTAAAACCTCTTTCTTTTTTTTTTTTTTTGACTAATTATGTCACTAACACCGAATTTACCTTTCAAGGCTTTCTGTAGGCACTTAAAAGAATTTCACAATCCAATGAAGTTATTAAAACTAAAATGCAATTTAGCGAGGATGCAATCCATTCCTATTATTGTATTTATTATTCTTACTTTAAAACACCGCATCGATGCCTAAACCACACGCCAGACACTCTGTTAGGTTTCTTAGGTACAGGATGACACTTAACTCTCCTACTCTGTGAGCAAGCATCCTCGCAGGACAGATAGAAAACAGAGTTGGAGAGAAATGAGCTTGTCCGAGGATACATGGCTGGTGGCGGACACCAGGTTAAAAATCATATTTATTTGACGGAGAATGTGGACAAGTTCATTGATTTAGTGCTCAGTTAAGTTATCAGGAACACCCTCTGCTCATAGACCCTCTAGTCCAGCCAGGTGTTTATTTTGATCCAGTGCCCGCGAGTGCGCCCGATGTTGCCTGTTCTCCAGCTTTATTCTTGTAGTTCCTCAAGCCTAGAAGGCCTCATTCTTTCCTTTCCTTCCAACCTTACCCATCCTTCAAGGCCAAGGGAGAGCACAGGCTCAAAGAAGACTTCCAAAATATTGCACTCGAAACTCCCCGCTCTTACCTTGAGTTCACATGAGAACTTAGAGGCTCATTGTGGCGTTATTAATACTGGATATCATTAGATCCCCGAGAATATGTTGCCTCCTTTCTTGGTATCCACCAGAGAGCATGTGAAAGAAATTGCCACATAGAAATTATCCAATCAATATTCATTTACTGCCTGTTGCTGGTACCTGGAAACATTTCTTAATAGTCTTGGCTTCCCTGGAGTGAAAGGATAATATTGTACAGCCCGAGAACTGTTTGGTTCGCAGAATTTAAGTAAACTTCTTGATCTCAGGATGTCTGCTGGCGTCATGGGAACAGGCAGTGCAATATCTTAAGACCAGTTCAAGGAATTAATGTTGAGAAATGTTTATAGAGGTTATGCTTCCTCCCCATATCACAAAATCATTCATTTTAGTTTCAGACCCATATTCTCAGTTTCCTCTGTAAGCTGCAGATAGATTTTCGGGAAAGGTGGTTAACAGTGAGCCTATAAATGGAACACTGTCCACCTCATTTATGCAGAGAGATGTTTGTCTTTGGAGGTAGTCTCTCATGAGGCTGTCTTATAGTGTCTTGGACCGACGGGTATTGGCTCAGATTCCTATATTTCCCCTTTAATGTCCTACATTCATAGATAAGTCAAATTCCTTCATTTATTTTTTAAGGTTTATTTATTTAGTTTGAGAGAGTGAGAGTGATCATGAACAGGGGAGGGGCAGAGAGAGAGGGAGAGGAACATGATCCCAAGCAGACTCCGCACTGTCAGTGCAGAGCCTGACGTGGGGCTCAAACCCAGGAACCACGAGATCGCCACCTGAACCGAAACCCAGTCAGTCACTTAACTGGCTGAGTCACCCAGGAGCCCCCTCAGAGTCCTTTATTTTATGAATTCCGAACATCAACCAAGAGGCAGAGCGTGAGGTTTGGTCAAGTATCTTGTTAAGTTCCGGGTTCTTGTTAAGTAATCAGAAAAGAAGCTCCTACTGACATTTTGAAGGAGACAATACAATTGCCCTGAAGAGAAACTCTAGGAGGAGGCAGGGACCAGCTACACAGACCAGAGCAGGGGCTGGTGAGGAAACTCCGCCTCTTGCTGCCATAGAAAGGGCACCATTGGTTGGTGAATAAGAAGCAAAAGTTCTCGGTTGAAGGCCTGTTCTACTCTTTTCCTGGCAGTATTCACTCAAGCAAGTAATTAGCGTCTCTGAGCCGTTATTTCCTCGTCTGTATCTGTATTTCCTTATCTCTATCTGTTGAGAGAATGAAAGTAAACAATTGTTTGCACATAATAAGTAGTTAATAAATATTTTGGGGGGAATGTCTTTGATTTTGTTTGATTAACCCATTAAAAAATGTAATGTTTATTTTTCTTTGCGAGAGAGAGAGAGAGATGCCAGCAGGGGAGAGGCAGAGAGAGAGAGAGATGCCAGCAGGGGGAGGCAGAGAGAGAGAGAGGGGGAAACACAAAATCTGAAGCAGGCTCCAGGATTCCAACTGTCAGCACAGAGCCCATTGCGGGACTGGAACCCACAAACTGTGAGACCATGACCTGAGCCGAAGTCAGATGCCAACCGACTGAGCCACCCAGGTGCCCCTAACCCATTTTTTTTTAGACCTACCAGAACATAATGGGTGTTAGATCCTTGGTAGATTTTCACAGAGTCTGTTATGAATGGTCCTGATCTATTGCCCTTTTTCTTTTTTTAATTTTTAAAAAATATTTATTTATTTATTTATTTATTTATTTATTTATTTATTTATTTTGAGAGAAGAGAGAGAGACAGAGAGAGACAGAGAGAAAGAGTTTGAGTAGGGCAGGGGCAGAGAGAGAGGGAGACACAGAATCCAAAGCAGGCTGTAGACTCTGAGCTGTCAGCACAGAACCCAACTTGGGGCTCAAACTCAAAACGTGAGATCCTGACCCAAGCCGAAGTCGGGTGCTTCACTGACTGAGCCACCCAGGCACCCCTATTGCCCATTTTCTTTACTTTCTTTTGAGAAAGCTGCATTTTCTTGTACCCAGTTAAAACCAGACTCCTGCCGTATTTATTTTCTGATTTGGATTTACGGTGCTGGCCTTGGAAGCCTGACCTCCCTCCTGGCCATTGATCATCTGAATTCATGTCTTTGTGTCAGAAGGTAATTTAGAATCTAGAAGCCACAATTAATGGGTGAATGTAGGTTCCCATGTGTACATCCATGTATCCTGTGATCTTAAAAGTAAATGGTAGGATCTGGAAGTTTTACATGCCTAAAAAAATTAATAGAGTTGGAAAAGAGAGAGAAAAGAGAGGTCTAAATCTCATAAAAAGCCAATCAAAAACACACAAGAAAACTGACAAGTCCATAAGTCTAAGGCTCCGATGGCCATCAGACAATGACCATGGCCATTTTTAAGGTCTAAGTTCAACCATATTTCTTCCTGAATTATTTTATTAACCAAATCTAATAATGTGGCATTTGTTATCTACTGTAAGCAATACTATGACTTGATCCCATGGTTTCAAATTCATAATTAATACATTTTTATTTTGGCTTCCTCTATTCATTGCCACCCCCATCCCCACACACACAATGGTAGCCCCAGGACACTGCTCTCCACCCCTCTGTATTTTCGATACTTTGTCTCTGCCTTTACAATTGCCTGTCTCATGCCTTCAGCCCACACCTATTTTGTATTAAAAATAATTCCACTTGGATCTCCTGACCATGCTGAGAGCACATTTGATCCCAGTCCTTTTATTTTACCGATGAGAAAACTGAGACACAGAGATGAGACTGGCGGAAACTATCAAGTGAATTTACAGGAAACAGGTAATTTGTATGATGCTTAGTCGTTAAAAAATACATTTACATATATCATTGGATCTTATCCTTCTAAGAATCTCATAAGGGAAATGGTCTTTATTATGTATATTTATAGATAAGAAAGTGAGTATCTTAAAGGTTAGGTGATTGTCCGAGGTCATACCCCAAATTTTAAACTTAAATCTGCTTCCTTTTTTTTTTAATATTTATTTTTGAGACAGAGAGGAGAGAATCAGAGACAGAGACAGAGAGACAGAGCATAACCAGGGGAAAGGCAGAGAGAGAGAGAGGGAGACACAGAATCTGAAGAAGGCTCCAGGCTCTCAGTCGTCAGCACAGAGCCCATGTGGGGCTCGAACTCAGGAACCGTGAGATCGTGACCTGAGCAGAAGTCAGATGCTTAACTGACTGAGCCACCCACATGCCCCTAAATCTGATTCCTAATCCAGGATTTTTTCCACCACAATATTCCACCTCTGCCTTTTTCCATTTACTCTGAGTCTTATTTTTTTCGGTCACTTCCAATGGTCTGTTCTTCCTATTCAATACTAGACTCAGATATTTGTGAAGTTACACACACACACACACACACACACACACACACACACCATTCAGGGCACAACACGCAGTTCCAAGGTTCCTGAGCAGCCTGTACAAGGCAGATCTTTTGTGAGAGGTTCTATAGCTCTGCTTATTCATTTGCTGAGTACATGTTTTCAATTGAAACCATCGGTACAATTTAGAGAAATTCAATTAAAAAGAAAAAAGAACTAGAAATCCACTTGAGGGATTTTATTCTGTTCAGATGAAGGTGCATTCATAGCCATTCTCTTACTTGTTGATGTTAAATAACAGATTCCTTTCCAGAAGAAAGTATACTGTATGTCAGAGTTAATTAAATAGTACTACAATTTCAGGGATAATAAAGATATGGGGGAGAAAAACTCACATTGTTGTGCCTTTTTATTCCATTTCGGAAGTGATTTGCTTTTACCTCTTTTCTTTTATAAAGAATGAAGGTAAAGCTGGTGAATAATAAGCCTGATTAGATGTAGAGAACCATTTGCGGTCTGTAGGTAAATTAGAAGGTTCATTGCTAAGAAAAAAACACTAGATCTCTTCAAAATGTAGGCATGAAATTATTTTTAAATGTCATTAGAGGAAATCTGCACATTTAAATTTTCCATTTAAAATAAACTATGTGAGTGGTTTCGGTCCCCTTCCCTCTGTGGCCCATGTCATGCTTAAAATATGCAAGGAAAGAAAACTGCAAGCTTTAAGGAAAAGATAAACTCCCGAGCCTGCTGTACTTGAAGAGTAATCAAGGATTGTGGTATATTTATCCCATTTCCTCACTCCTCCCTTCTTGTTATTTCAGTCTTCCTCATCAAAACACTCACTTTTCACTGAATCCTTGCAAATTAGCTTCTCATGCATATTCACTGGCAAATCTCGAGGTGATTCTGGACTGGAAGCCACCCCGTTGCCATTGAGTTATCGCAGGACAGACCTGCACCAGCCAAGCCACCTGGTCACCCATGTAGGCTTGCAGACAGTGCACATCAGCTCTCGGGCAGTGTGAAGTTGTCTACAGTTTGATGCTCCAGTCCTTGGACTAGTAATTCTTTAATCTTCCTGAAGACAGTACAATATTTTTCAGTTAGAGTAAGCACACGGCAATAAATCCTATCCCATTCACAACTAGATTTCTCCCAAGGGGAGATGACCTTTTATATTTTTAATGAAGATTTTATCTTCTGCTTTCCACAAAGCAAGTGGGGAAGTATTTTGTTGTTTTGTAGGAGATTCAAATGCATCACATAGTAATTATTTTCCTAACACTCATTCCTTGAACTTGTAGACTTTGAGTAGAAGGGATACTATCTCGAAGGATTCCGCTGACGGGAGAAAACTTTCAGGTGACGTAATCTGGATTATAATTCTCTCATTGCAAATTTATTTTTCTGGGATCCTAAGAAGCCCTTCGCCGTATCAGGATGCTTTTGGACTTCTGTGTCTGTGTTAAAAGCTAAAAGAAAAATCGTCCCCAGCACCTCATGTGTACCTTCATTTTCTCTTTTTTAAGTTACTTCGTTCTCTACCTTTGTAGTCACTGATTGGAACCACACAGTAAACTAGAGACAGCTACGTTAGATATTTGTCTCCTGGTTCAAATGATGGGAGTTCATTATGCTATAAAATTCTCAAAAGATGATGCAACTGTGAAATAGTCCTGAAATTGAGAAAAGACACTCCCTCCACTGCCCCCCTCCCCGCCTGACACTTCCGGAACAAATGACTTAGGAACAATAGTTGATGGTAGAGTAGTAAGACTCTGTGAGGGACTTTATTGGTTATCCAGACAACATTTTCCAGCCAGTATAAGAATCAAGTCTTTGTCAGTCTTAGCATACTGTGCTCTTCCTCAGCAAAAGTTCTTTAAAAAGAAGACCCATAAGAGGCCCCTGGGTGGCTCAGTTCATTAAGTGTCTTGAGTCTTGACTTCAGCTCAAGTCACGATCTCACGGTTCATGAGATTGAGCCCTGTGTCAGGCTCTGCACGGACAGCACAGAGCCTGCTTAGGATTCTCTCTCCCTCTCGCTCTCTGCCCCTCCCCCATTCAACCCCTCTCAAAATAAATAAACGTTAAAAAAAAAGAAGACACATGCCACTATATATTTTTCCTTTTCCTTTTTATCTTAAAGTGTCAAAAAAAGAACAATAAACCAATTTGGTTCTTTCAGAGCAAATTTCTGAAACAAGTAGACTTAGTTAGATTTGAACATCAACCAATTTAATTGTATTTGAAAGCATAGCAGTAGAGATACAGTTTTAATCATTGGATCACACTGTTAAGAACTATTTCCTTTGCTTTTGGTGAAAAGAAGTTTTTAAGTAGGATTGTGCCTCGAGATAATTCGGTTTAATTTAACTTATTTTTGTACTAAATTATCCAATTATGTTTCCTTTTCCTGATTAGTCTAATTCTTATCAAGGATATATCAGAAACTGTACTAAGTTCTTACTCTCACTGTTTTAAGTAGTTAATGCTCTATAGTGAAGCTTGATTGAGTTGGGTATGGATTTTCCTTTGGAATATTTTCATACATCGGAGTATTTTTCACATTTGCTAATGTAGAAAAATAAAGTTTATTCCAAATATTTAATTTCAAGGAGTATATACATTCCTGGATCTAAGTGGCACCTAGATTTTGGCCTATGGTAGCATGTCGTATCACTCAGAGAACCAGCATCTAGACAGCAGGGGTCACCGCATGGACCCATCCATGCCAAGTGAATCCAAATGGTTTCCTTCAGCTTTGGGCTTTCAGAAGATCTAATACAGATCTAATAAATGACAAAAGATTGATGAAATGCTGAAAACTTACTATTGAACAACATGCATCATCAGCTCTTAAAAGTTCCTAATTAGGGGGCATTTGGGTGGCTCAGTCCATGAAGCATCCAACTTCGGCCCAGGTCATGATCTCACGGTTCATGGGTTCAAGCCCCGCGTCGGGCTCTGCGCTGACGGCTCGGAGACGGGAGCCTGCTTCGGACTCTGTGTCTCCCTCTCTCTCTGCCCCTTCCTTGCTCACGCTCTGTCTCTGTCTCTCTGTCTTTCTCTCTCTCTGGCTCACAAAAATAAATGTTAAAAAATTAAAACAAGTAAGTTCTTAATTAGGATAGTAATAGAACCCGTGCTCAGACCCGGATGAGGTGATGTCGCTGCCCGGATTCTTGTCCACTGCTCCTCATGCTTTTTTCTGTTATTCTCCTCATTCTCCTCCTTCACAGGGGAGATATTTTAGCCCACCTGTTGCTTAATGCAAGTGGCCAGTTTTCCATTGTTGACAGAAGTGCACTGATGGTGCAGGGTTATCCGTCTTTCCTTGCTCAGTGTTCGGATTTCAAGTAACAGTCCTTCATCAGCTATGCTTCTAAGGCTCTAACAATATTTGTTCCTGTGTTCTGCTCTAAGTGCTGGAGGTTACGGATTCCCCTTCTTCTTAGGCCGCATACTTGTGAAGGCTGCCTGTGAATTCGTGGTTCAAGGTATTGTTGTCTCAGGACCTTGCCTCAAGGACAGGTTTTACAGATTTCCCTGATTTTTAGTGGGAAGACACCGCCTCCTCACCTTTCGGATACTAAAGAGGAAGGGGGCTGGGTTTTGAAGTCAGCCACACTTGCCTGGGAATTCTGCGTTCCCCAGGTCCTAGCAGTGTGACCTTAACAATTTACTAAACCAGATGGTGGTAGTATGGTGGTTATATTTACTCCAAGGGGTTGGTGTTTGGATTAAATGGGATCATTTATTTAGGAGTGCCCCCAAGTCCAGTAGACAGCAAGTTGCTATCTTTCTTGTCCTCCAAGGTTACTTCTGGCCTTGGACTAACAGCATTCCTTCCCAGGTTGCCTGTGGGGAATTTTCTGTTTATCTGTTTCATGCCCACTTACGTGTGGTTCACACTTGCATGCTTTCTCTTGAGTGAAAAGAAAAGAAGACCTATCTCTGATCTATTGTCATTAATATTCTTGTGAAAAGTTTAATGTTCATTTCGCAGTTAAATAAATGAATCCTTCCCCAAATCCTGCTCATTGGCTCAGTGCGCCTATGGCATCCTAGTTCCTTTTGGAAAATAATGCGACAGTTTTTATTTTCATAAAAGCAGCGGAAACCGTATTATTTTAGGTAGCGTAGCTCAGAGCTTATTGTCAATTTCCAGGGTCACAGATGGGCACACAAGGCATTTTTTCTTGCTCCTTGTGAGCGGAATTACAGAAAAGAAAAGCACGGTGTCTGTTCAGGTAGGCAGATGGCCAGATGAGGTTCCTATAAGACAGTGTCACGTGTCACCTTATCTACATTGTTATAACTTTCCCATCTGACAAGACGGTGTCAGGATCTGTTAACGAGATGGCCTCACAAGTATATATTTGAATATTTTATGAAAAGTCATTGTAGCTTTCCATGGATCTGACAGTAATTAAATGCATGAGCTCCCAAAGCCCATTTCAGGGGCTACATGTATATTTTTCCCCCTCCAAACACATAACAAGGTGTGCAGGTCACGTCACTGACTTTTGCAAGGAGAAGGATCATGTTTTCCTTCCTTCTTTCTGAGATTAGCTATTCTGGTCTCCCTGCCCCGGTTCAGCAATGATAGTACCTTGGTACAGCTCGTTACTGCAGGGGAAATTTCCATATGATTCTTAAGGGGCATCAGTACAATGGTCTGTAGACACAGCCCGTCTCTCTTTTTCACTCTGTCCTTGATTATCAAGGAATAATTGACTGACCAGCAGTCACTCGCTAATGTAATAACGGGCTTTCTCAAATAGAGCAGACTACAGTGAGTGGGCATTTTTGAACAATCTTTTGCTACCTTTTGTCCTCACTATTCTAATGTTTGGGGGAGGTGTGGAGATAATGCCTTATCTTACATCAGATGACAGATATCTGTATACATGCTTATTGCATATCGTTTTTTAAGTTCAGAGTTTTTATGTTTTTTTTTTTTAATTCTATACTGAGTAAAAAAGAATCAATATTGAAACCTAGACTTTTTTCCAAGGTAGCTGGACATTGATGGAGGTATATCTCTCAGTTAACAAATGGTGATGATTTCCATAACACATCTGTACATTTAACATTCCTCCCTTGGAATTCTCTGGTTATTTGAACTTAAAGACATTAAACGCTCTATTACAATCTTAGAGATTCAAATTCACATTAGCATATTATGGTTTATGAGAAGTCAAGAAGCCCAGAGGCTTGTTTAACCTAGCCTGTGTAATCTAGAATTTCCCAAACTTACTTGAGCAGCAAGCTAGCTTTGTGTTTATTTGTTCTGTTGTTGTTGTGTTGATAATCCCTAGTAACATACAAAGAAAGCAACATTGAGAATCCATGGTATGGCAATCCCAAAGAACATAGAGGGCACGGTGGGAGGGGGGACATGAACACTTTCTCTGAAAATGGGGGATTTTCAATAAATTTTTAAAACAAAATTTTAATGTTTATTTTTGAGAGAGAGAGAGAGAGAGCATGCGAGCATGTGGGGGAGGGACAGAGAGAGAGGAAGACACAGAATCCAAAGCAGGCTCCAGGCTTTGAGCTGTCAGCACAGAGCCCGACGTGGGGCTTGACCCCACGAACCGTGAGATCATGACCTGAGTCAAAGTCGGATGCTTAACCGACTGAGCCCCTCAGACGCCCCTTGAATAAATTCTTTTTAGGATAATACGTTGCTCTTATGGTTCCCAAGACTATAATAAAACCTGTTAGATAAAACAGTATGAAAAAGCAAAGTTGCTCAAAAGTAGTTAAAAAAAGGATGGCACTCTTTTATGTGGTGAATTTCCCAGAGTATAACACAATTGATTCATTTCCTATCAGATGTGTGACCTTGGGTAAAAATAACCATATTCTACAAAAATATGGTTTGTATAATCGGAGTTAGCACCAGGGGCAAAATGAAAGGTGGAGTGAGCCAAAAAAAAAAAAAAAAGAGATGTTCACAGAAGAGAATAAAAAGGGATTCTTTAATAAATCCATGATATGGATTCCTGCTATTTGTGTAGACAAGCTGGAAAAAATGAAATGAATTAGTAAATGACGGAGCAGCACGCAACAAGGTATGTGTGCACGGCCCCACCGTGAAGCTAAATGGTAAATGTCAAATGGCCTTTGTCTCTCTGGCCCTTCCGTTTCTACAATTTACACAGTGATTTAGAAAAAGAGAGAGAGAGAGAGAGAGAGAGAGAGAGAGGGAGAGAGATGAATGTGACCCCCCAGTCTCACGTTCAGTGATGATACGAAGAAATAAGGAGAAATGAAGGCGCACTTCCAGGACGGAACCATGACCCAAAGCCCCACTCAGGCTTTTTGAGCCAGTGTGTGGAATTTCAAAATATCATATTTAATATTGTGGAAACGCGTTGTCCGGCATTCGGTTGAGAAGAACACCTGCTTCAAGATTGTAGAATGATTTAGCGGTAGCGTGCCCTAAGAGATGCAGTTATTTGTACTTGACGTGCTTCGAACAGCAAGGTGGGGTGATTTTGTCTTCCTGAGGCTTCGATGTCTAACTGCTTGAGTATAAATCGAGGCTGCGAACGTGAGCTGTTTGGGGCAGTTTATATCGTATTTTTAATTTTACTCTTTTCCTCATAGAGTTCTCTTTATAGGGTTGCTGAGAAGATGAAAAAAGTATATACAGTGCATAACGTCGTGTCTGGCACATAATAAGATGTTATTTGCACTAGGTGTAATTATTTTGTCTCGATTGGTTGTACCTGGGAACTCAGGTTAATTTCTGAGCACCCCGTTAAAAGAAAAATGTAAACTAACTGAAACATATCTAGAAGAGAGAACAGAGACAGCACCTCTATCGTATGAGACATGTTTGATAAAGTCAGAGATGTTAAGACTGAATAATAGACCTGGTTACCTTCAAGCAGTAATAAAGCCACTTTAAATATTTTTAGTTTATTTATTTATTTTGAGAGAGAGAGAGGGAGTGGGGAAGGGGCAGAGAGAGAGGGAGAGAGAGAATCCCAAGCAGGCTCCATGCCGTCAGCACAGAACCCACCGTGGGGCTCGATTCCACCGTCCATGAGATCATGACCTGGGCTGATACCAGGAGCTAGACGCTCAGGAGCTGGAGCCGCCCAGGCGCCCCAGTAATAAAGCAATTTTAGACTGAGTGCACTTGACGACGAGGATGTTTCCATCATTGCATAATTTTAGTCTCAGGCACAGAAGCCTCTTTATGATTTGTCAAAGGGAAGATTCAAACCTTGAGTATGAAGGGATTCGAGACCTCTGAGCAGCATTCGAAACCTGGTAGGTCACGGTCCTTAAGCAGGCAGAGAGTATTTCCCACACTCGGCTAGCCTTCATTTCTTCCTGCTTCAAAAAAACAAAAACAATAAAAAGTAACAGTCACTTTTCTTTACAAAATTCAGCGGTATATATTGCGTGTTTTGTTACCACGGACAGTGCACACGCACATATGCACGTATGTGTCTAGTAAAATCACTTAAGAATTCTACTCTTCACATCAGGTTGTTTTAACGGGGCCGAGAATGCAGTGTTCATGGTAACTGACTCATGTCACATCTGCTTTAAAAATATTTGCAGAACAGAAATCTATTTTATTTTTATTATTTATTTGGTGGGTTGGTTGGTGCTTTTGAAATTCGTAGGAACAGGGGCGCCTGGGTGGTTCTGTCAGTTGGGCGTCCGACTTGGGCTCAGGTCATGATCTCGCGGTCCATGAGTTCGAGCCCCGAGTCGGGCTCTGTGCTGACAGCTCGGAGCCTGGAGCCTGTTTCAGGTTCTGTGTCTCCCTCTCTCTCTGCCCCTCCCCCATTCATGCTCTGTCTCTCTCTGTCTCAAAAATAAATAAACGTTAAAAAAAATTTTAAAAAGCCATAGGAACAGTGTATAACAGCCTATTTATTGACATAATCGGTCAACTTTTCCTCAGTATTTCTGGAGTTGTTACTTCTGGGCTAAAAACCTTACCGTGAAGGATTGAAGTGCACATCTGCAAACTGTCTTTATCTCATTTCCCCCGTCGTTTTTCTGCAGTTCCTCTCTCACATTCTTGCCTCAGAAAGTGATGGGTTTGGGGGCACCTAGGTGGCTCAGTCGGCTAAGCTTCTGCCTTCGGCTGTGGTCTCGATCTCAAGGTTCATGAGTTCGAGCCCCACAGTGGGGTCTCTGCTGTCAGCGTGGAGCCCGCTTCTGATCCTCTGTCTCCTTCTCTCTCTGCCTCTCTCTCGCTCTCAAAAATAAATAAAATAGAGAAAAAAATAAAAATGAAAAGAAAAAAGAAAGTGATAGGTTTTGACAAAAGGCCAGGGGTAGGCATGAGAAGATAGAATTCCAATAGCTTCAGCCTCTATAAAAACTGTTGGTAAAAAGAACAAATGTTATTCTCTCCAAAAAAATCAAACCAGAACAACCCCCCCCCCCAAAAAATGTTCACTGACTGTCAACCTTGGTAATACGTTTTCAACCTTAGTATTTCAGAAGAATTTTTTTAAAGCCTGCTCACTTGAATAAATGCTTATTTGTGAATATCAATTACTACTTATTTGGAAAGAGATTTTTTTTTTAATTTTTTAATTTTATTTATTTATTTTTTTTGGAAAGAGATTTTAAAGAATGAAATAACAGGACTGATCTAATCATTATCTGAGTACCTTTAAGTAAATATCATGTAAACTGATCTATTAATTTATTCAACTTTTCCAAAGGAGTGAGATATCAGCGGGGATTTTAATATGGTGGAAAAAGGCCAGGTTGTCAACTTTTGACACTGAAATATGTTATCGGTGGGAGCAAAGTTTGAATGGAACGTAGAGAAATTTTATGACCAGAGTCTCTCAGACAATAAAAAAACTTTCCAAACTCGGTGGAAAAATACTGTACAACTCAAGTTCCTAGCAACCACGTGGCGGTTAATTCTGACCATTTGGTTTGCGCCCTTTTAACCCATAAATAATGACTGAATGGTTTAAATCTTAACCGTGGAAAGGCTTACGCAACGAAAAAAGGAAAAAGGGAAGACTGGGGGAGCAGGAGAGGAAAACGAAGACACCCCGTAATTGTGATGCGAGCCTGCAGTGTATTCTGTGTACAAATAAACAGGCTTCAACACCTGCTGATGTGCTGGCATCTGGCTTTGAAAGCCACAAACATCTGTTTGTAATTTGCAGTGGGAGAGGGTGACAGTGAAGAACTGGATACTGTCACGGAATACACAGCCTTGTTAAGTCACTGAAAGGATCCACAGGAGAGAGAAGGAATGGATAACCTGAGACTTGTGACTCCCAGGCGATCAGGTGATAAGACACCTTGGGTTTTCTTTCCAGGTTGCCATTAATGTTTCCATTCGGAGCCATCATTTATTGGACTTGAAACAGTAGAAAATGCCTTCTGAAGGCAAGCTGCATTTAAAAGGGAGGATTTTGCCAACCGGGTAACATTTCTCACATCCGTAGGGGTTAAAAGTTCTCTATAGTTGATACGGATCCCCTGAAGCTATTCGGATTTGTGTCACCTCCAGTGCCCATGGCCAAGCTGATGGGAGAAGAACCTAGGGGCACTGGCAGAACTCGTAGTGGTGTTTGCTCTGAGCCCCAAGGCAGGTCGGACAGGTTCATCAGCATTCCTGGTTTGTCTCTAAACATCCTGGAACTCTTGTGCTCCCTGATTGTTGTTGTGGTTGTGATATTTTAGGCAGTAATTCATCATTTTGCTGTGTGTCCTCTGACACAAGTACTCATAAGTTCGGTAACGTCTCCAAGGCCCGGAAGTCGGGGAAGACTTTTTCCTGCATTTTAGTTTAAACACTGGGTCCTTGGAAGCCCCACTCGCAGTCTCTCTTTACCTTTTCTGCATTCGTTTTTCTGAGGATTTCCATGCAAGGGTTCCTCCTTTGGCTGGCCCCCGAATTCTGGAGTTCCAGAGAGGGGTTTTGCCTTAATCCCTCCTGGCCACTACAGCAAAGTCCTAGACTGGACAGCTTATGAAAGCTGGTAGACCAGCCTCAGGATGCCAGTGTGATGGGGGAGGGCCCTCTTCTCTGGCTTGCAGACTTCTGATCCTGCTTTGTCCTTACAGGGTGAGGGAGTGCTGTGGGATCTAAATTTTAGGAGCTTTGATGCCATTCACGAGCGCTCCGCCCTCCTGGCCTAAGCACCTCTCAAAGGCTTCACCTTTTAATGCCGTCACATTGAGCATTAGGATGACCCACGTAAGAATTTGGGGGGGACACACATTTAGACCATAGCAGCTTGGTAAAATAGTCCATTTATGTATTTCTCTGCATGGATAATGACAATTTTTCTAGTTTTATATATTTAGTGAATGAAATAACAATCCTCTGTTACAGTTATTTCTGAATAAAATACTATATTTAGGTAGAAAAATAAACAAAAGAAAGAAAAGAAAAAAAATTAAAGTTACTATTTCGGGGCACCTGGGTGTCAGCTCACACGGTTTGTGAGATTGAGCTGCGTATCGAGCTTTGTGCTGATAGTGCAGTGGGATCCTTTCTCTGCCTCTCTCTCTCTGCCTCTCCCCCCTTTTCTCTCTTTTTCAAAAAAAAAAAAAGCTATATTTAAATGATTGATAAAATCTCCGGATACTCAGGAGGGTTTAGTATGAACGACAATGAATGACAAATCACGGGAGGTCCGTATTAACAACTGCACAGATACACCATTCCAATCAAGCTTTCATTTGGAATTCCCAAATTAAAATTAAAAAAAAAAGTTATCTAATATCTGATAATTTTGTCACTTGGCAACATCTGTTTTTGTAAACTTCAAGTTCCGTGTTTAGCATAGGTACCTGAATTAGATCAGCCTAAATTACTTAACAGATTCTCTTTACATCGTTTTTTTTTTTTTTAATTTTTTAACGTTTATTTATTTTTGAGACAGAGAGAGACAGAGCATGAACGGGGGAGGGTCAGAAAGAGAGGGAGACACAGAATCCGAAAACAGGCTCCAGGCTCTGAGCTGTCAGCACAGAGCCCGACGTGGGGCTCGAACTCACGGACCGTGAGATCATGACCTGAGCCAAAGTCGGATGCTTAACCGGCTGAGCCACCCAGGTGCCCCTCTTTACATCGTTTTTATTTCATGAAGTGGAGAAGGTAGAGTGGATGCCCTTGCTAATTACAAACAGAAGGCTGTTATCATGTGACTGGAGGCACAAGGTACATATCTGCTGTGACTTCTGCTTCATTTGCTGTTAGGCTTTACCAGTGTTTTAATTTTTTTAAATGTTTATTTATTTATTTTGAGAGAGAGAGAGAGAGAGAGACAGAGACAGAATGAGTGAGGGAGGGGCAGAGAGAGAGGAAAGAGAGAAGAGTCCCAAGCAGGCTCCGCATTGTCAGCACAGAGCCCCATGTGGGGCTTGAACTCACGAAACCGTGAGATCATGACCTGAGCGGAAATCAAGAGTAGGGCGTGCAACCGACTGAGCCCCCAGGCGCCCCAGGTTTTACCTTTGTGCTGAGACTAGATTGAGAGCTTCTTGCTGGCATGAAGAGATTTGCAGAAGGCCATCAACATACACATCTTTTAAAGATATATGCTGGGGGGCGCCTGGGGAACCCAGCCACTCAAGCCCTGAACTCGATGTCAGCTTCAGCTCAGGTCATGATCCCAGGGCCGTGGGATCCAGTCCTGTGTTGGGCTTTGCATGGAGTGTGGAGCCTGCATAAGATTCTGTCTCCCTCTGCTCCTCTTCCCTAATCGTGCTCTCTCTCTTTCTCTCTAAAAAAAAAAAAAAAAAAAAAAAAAAAAAAAGCCGGACTTTGTAAACTAAATTTCTATTTTCTAAGAAGTTAAAAATATAAAGGACTTCGACTGTGACTCTGGAATATCATGGTGGCAGTAATTCTGAAGAATCTAACGTTTCTATCAAAATAGCAAAGTTTTCATCTAATGAAGCTTTTAAAATTTGTTTCCTGACAAAATGTAAGATAAAAACCCAGCCAATCAGAAAACTTTCAACGAAAAAAACCCAAAAAAAGGCTAAATAGATTTTTGGCTGGATAACATGCCAAAGAAGTTTAGCATGTAAAGGTAGAATGGTCGAATAGCATATGGAGGCTGAACAAGATCGATATTTCTCAAGCAATTTCCCCTGCTCATTTAAAAGGCACTAAAAGTTCGAACACAGTAGTACTTAATTTCATTTTTAAAAAGTTTCTTTTAATGTTTATTTATTTTTGAGAGACCGAGCGAGAGCAGGGGAGAAACAGAGAGAGAGAGGGAGAGGGAGAAACAGAATCCGAAGCAGGTTCCAGGCTCCGAGCTGTCAGCACAGAGCCCGAGGCGGGGCTCGACCCCACGAACTGTGAGATCATGACCTGAGCTCAAGTCAGACACTCAACCGACTGAGCCACCCAGGTGCCCCAATTTCATTTTTAATTATGGTGAATACAAGTAAATATTGAATGAATTTTTTGTTCACTGCTTTCAGAAAGTAAAGAGTAAGGTCAGCGATTTTGTTTTTGCATTTTGCTTAGGACTGCTTGGGCGGGGTGGGGACCCTTGCACAGAACTGCGCATGGGAACAACATGTACGTGGGGAACCATGCATTTGGGGGGAGCGGCCACGTCGGAGCCTCTGGGGCACATGGGTCCTCAGAGGATGCTTCTCTGTGGATTGCACTTTTCATCTTGTATGTCTGGTTATTGATAATTGTAATACTTTAAGTTATTTGCACCTGATTTCTCTAACCTTGGTTGCTTTGCATAGTTTTAAAGTATTTACAAAGAATTTTTTTTGTCTGTTAGGTAATTTTTCAAAGTTATATTTAGGTATATAAAGTTGAGCCCAAACAACTGCGATTTAAGATGCGTAATCTTAATTGAGTGAAATCATTTCGCCTGGAGCTGCTTTAAATCTCCACTTCCTCCAGTGTTAATTAGTAAGTCGTATTAATTTTTGTTCGGAGAAAAGTTGAGGCATTAAATATTTAATTTCTCATTATAGAGTTTTGGCTGCTGGGATCCCACACTTGCATCCTAGACAAATGCACGTTGTTTATCCTGTGCTCAGAAAACCACAGCCTTAAATAAGATACATGAGAATCCATATAAGTTCATTTTGTAAGTGAGGTCCTTACTTGTTTTAAGTAGCATCGTGCTACCTTTTGAAAGTAGAGGAAATCCACAGGAGACATAAAGTATTCAGTGTGTTTAAATTTTGTTTCTACTACTCCTACTACCTGTTTATTGAACACTGTAACTAGACATTTATTTACATGCTTTGTTATGTGGCTATTCCCTAAATATCATTTTATCTCCACTTTGTAAATAAGAATGTTTCCGATTTAGAGAGGTGAAATGCCACTCTCAACATCATCTAGCCCTTCAGTGGTAAGCACAAGGGTGTAAACTCCACAACTCATACTCTGCAATATGCAACGTATTTATAGCTATGGCTTTGCTACGTCATATAGACATCTAGTAATTAAGAATTAGTCAGATTTTCTGTTTTTTAATCTCTTCTCCTTAAACTCTCCTTTCAGTTATTTCTGTTTCCAAGAGGATGCTTCATATCACTCTCCACATGGGAAAACCCTTTAAATAATCTTCAACTATGTATAACAGATGACTTTGCCCTTGAGATCTGTGTCCCCCAAATCACAGCCAAATTGTTTGACTCTATTTGCTTATCTCCCAAGTAAATAGTCTAGCTAGTCAAAAACACTGGCTATGATGGTATAAAAAGGATTTCTCCGGATGATTTCATTGCATGTTTGGTCCAACAGAGAAATTCCAGGTCTTGAGATATTTTATTTGGAAAAAATAGTCAACACCTGATTTCCTCTCAGAACTTCATAGCTGTCAAATGTTTTCTAAACAAGGATTATTTGTGTCCAGTCTCAAATGGTCCTCTTCAAAATCTCATTCCCTGCTGAGCTCTATATAGGAAAGATATGATAGGATTTATAAATATAAGTAATCAAACAGCTCTTAGAAATCTTAACGGTGGATTGTATTGATAATATAGCAACCTACACGCAGTGTCTCCTTGACTAATGAGAATGTCAGAATACAACCACCGCGGACCTTTTTGTGTGCCAAAATGCCAGCCCACTGAAAAGTTAACATGATGGTAAAGAGGTTTGCAACCCTCCAGAAAGCTCCAGAAAGTGAACAGACGCTCAACCTTCACGTAAGCATTCAAATCAAACGGGCGCTCTGTTTGCTGCTGACTACCCACTGGAGACGTCCTCATTCAAAGACACGTCGGTCATCATTGATCATCTCACAGATGTGAGCCAGGGAGAACCTAAAAATTACTGTACACGCAAGCTGCTTAATCCGATCCCCTCACGTGAATCTGAGAGGCATCCAAAAAAATATGACTGGCATTGAGTGGAAAATAAGATATAGTTTCTGCTACTTCATTATTACGTGATCCAAACTAATTTATTGGCTTGAAAATGACAACTTGCCTGAAAGTTTCTTAGTCTGTGTGATATTGAAGAAGATAACTCCTCATTGTTAATCCAGGTTCTGCTGAACCTCTTTCTGATCCTGTTTCCTGCTCTTACTTGCTGCTTTTAGATGCTCAGAATCCTGCAATTTTAAATCAGTTTTTTTTTTAAGTTTACTTATTTATTTTGAGAGAGAGAGAGAGAGAAAGAGAGCACAAGCCAGGGGCAGGGATTGGGCAGAGAGAGAATCTCAAGCGGGCTCTATGCCACCAGTACAGAGTCGGATTCGGGGCTCAAAGTCACAAACTGTGAGATCGAGACCTAAGCTGAAACCCAGAGTGTGACGCTTCCCAGACTGAGCCACCCAGGTGCCCCAGAATCCTGCCATTTTAGATCCAAACAAGGCGGCGTGTCCACAACTGACTCCAAATCCCACTCTTTGCCCTCCTATAATAAATTACACTTCCTGTCCTTAAGGCATGTCTCCTTTGAAAATGATTTTAAAAATGCTAAATGCCAGTGTTTAAATACTAAATACCAGTGTTTACCTTTTCTGGTTTATCAGTCTATAGGGATATTTTGGTAGCAGTGGAAATTTATCAGGGGTAATTTCCCCATAACATTTGATTTCATACTTAACTTCGCTTAGAAAATGAAAATTATGTGATTTTTGTGCTGACAGTTACATAGTAGTTTATGTGGCTTTGACTGTTTTCATTGAATTTTGCGTCTCAAATTCGATTTTAAAGTTTTGGGTGGGGGGGGTGTGGGCAGTGATTCCTCTTTGTATCAGCCTTACTACCTCAAATCATTGCTACATGATAAAAATGAAGGCAGTTCATACAATTAAAGGGACCTCAAAACAACTCTGAGAGTGAATGATTAAAGTGAAAAGGAAACACAAAAATGATGAGTTGAGAGTTTTGGTAAATGCTGCAACAAGATCTCAAAATAAGGAAGGAAATTAGAACACCAACCCTAATCCCAGCTTTTAATCACATTACCCAGATCCACGACTGAATAATAGAAGAAAATCAGTAATACATGTCGAGTAAACTGAATGTTTCTAAACATTTGACCAAATGACACACTCTTACCTCAAAAGTGGGCTGAAAATCACCCCCAAGAAATAAAAGGCCACTCGAGAAAATTGGAAAATTAATTCAGCTGATGGTACTTACTGTCAAATATGACTTGATTCAGAATATGACTAAATCATGACCTCCAGCCAAAATTCTGGGCCATAAATGACCTCAGACCTTCCAAGGAAAAGTTGTCTGACAGATGTACCTTCTGTGTGTGATCAGTGCTACCAAATACACACATCAAAGAATTGGGGGAGATCTGGTCTCATTTTCAGAACGGTATATTATCCTTGAGTTATAAAACGTCCATTACTAAGTGACTAAAATGTGGGTTTCCAGAAAGAACTAAGTTTTTTTTTTTATAGGATCTCATGTGCAAGAAATGAAAGCAATTTTTATGCTTTTCTCCACTAGATAAGAGCATCGGCATTATTGGCATTCCCTAAGATATTTTCTTTTATTTTGTTATATTGCAATAATACTGTTTCGATGTTATGAAAAACAAAACAAACAAAGTAAGGCAATGACAAATTATAATAGCAACAGCTGAACTTTTTCAAGATTATATAAATCTGATTTAGAACTGGGATTTGATGGTAACAGTGATACTTTAACAGGCGATAGAATATTGAAAGTGACCCATGTCGAGAACCAAAGGAGAAAATTTAGGTCACACAAATTCAAATGCATTAATCTAGAGTAGCTTTTAAAAAGTAGTTTTCAGAGGCACCTGGCTGGCTCAGTCAGTGGAGTATGTGACTGGATCTCAGGGTTGTGAGTTCGAGCTCTGTGTTGGGTGAAGAGATTGCTTAAATAAATAAAACTTAAAGAAAGTAAGTGAAAAAAAGTTTTCAAAAAATAATATTATATTTTATAATGTTATTCAAATAAATAAAACTTAAAGAAGGTTAAGTAGTAAAAAATAGTTTTCAAGGGTCAACGTTTAATATATTACAGTAAATATACACTCGATGGCTACTTTTAATGTTTATTTATTTTTGAGACAGAGAGAGACAGAGAATGAACGGGGGAGGGTCAGAGAGAGAGGGAGACACAGAATCTGAAACAGGCTCCAGGCTCTGAGCGGTCAGCACAGAGCCTGACGCGGGGCTCGAACTCACAGACCGTGAGATCGTGACCTGAGCCGAAGTCGGCCGCTTAACCGACTGAGCCACCCAGGTGCCCCTCGATGGCTACTTTTATTTAAGACATTGGTTTGTTTGAATTTTCTGATTTTATTTTATCTGAGACTTTTTTTTATCAAACTTAAGATGAGAATGATATTTATTATTATTTTGTTGTGTTGAACACTAAGGTACAGAGGAAGTAAGGATCTAAGTAGATAGCCGAATAATAGTAACTTTGTTCAAGCTTGCTGTGTCTTTTCCCAGTACTTCCTTTCCTTTTGTACATGGCAGATGGGGCAAGAGTTGATCATATAAAGTGTTGACGACTTTAAGGAGTTCGCAGTCTACAAAGAGGGTCGTATCCATAAGTTACTGCAATGTAAGGATGCCTGTGGCAACAATGACCAACGAGAGAATGGTCTGGAAAACAAGACTTCTCTCCCCTGTCAACAAGCCTTCACTGGACGTCTAATGCGTGGTCACTCTGTTGTCCTGAGGAATCTATCCAACGTTGGGTGTCTTCAAGGAAAGATTTCGCCAGAGCAAAATTACTTATAACTTCCTGAAGATTTTGAGATTATATTTTCACGACTTTTATTTTTGTCTTTCGCATGCCGTGTACACAAACGTTAAGTTTCTCTCTGTTGCGGAGTTATCTACAAAGGCCGCCGGGTGGATTTTGTTTAGAAGATACTTCGGGACGACCTGACTCAAAATAGAGGTTATGTCACCATTTAAATTCACTGTGAGCAGGCTTGGAAGACACCCCAAAGACATAGGTCATCAGCCTGGGGAACGCTGTAACTGCGGATCCTAAGAGACGTGCAATAGATACTAAGAGTAAAGGAGGATTTATAACATGAGCCTCGCAGGGGCAGGCACTCAGCATTGCAGGTACTGATTTGTGATCGAGGTGTTTCTCACATGGGCAACTCCGGGATGCCTCATCCACAGTGGGGAACAGCACAGAGGTACTCAAATAATGCTGGCTAAGATTTTCCCAAGAATTGCGGAGACCAGATTGTTCTGAATGAGTTTCTTTTTTTTTTTATCCTTTTTCTCAAATTAATGAATTAGTTTATTTTTTAATTTACATCCAAGCTAGTTAGCGTATAGTGCGACAGTGATTTCAGGACGAGAATCCGTGATTCATCCCCTGTGTGTGTGTAACACCCAGTGCTCATGCCAACAAGTGTCCTCGTTAATGCCCCTTATCCATTTAGCCCATCTCCCCTCCCACAACTTCTCCAGCAACCCTCAGTTTGTTCTCCATGTATCAGGGTCTCTTATGTTTTGTCCCCTCCCTGTTTTTATATTATTTCTGCTTCCCTTCCCTCATGTTCATCCATTTTGTATCTTAAATTCCTCATATGAGTGAAGTCATAGGATGCTTGTCTTCCTCTGACACAATTCCTTTTTTTTTTTTTTTTTTACCGATTGTATCAAATACAATATAATTGGGTCTGAGAATGAGGCAGAATGAACTTTTACTATACCTAAAAAGAAAAAATAAGGAATTGATTTTCTTGCCTTTCTTTTCACTTTCCAAATAGCTCTATAATAGCCTGATTTTGATATATACTGAATACTCATTTAGAGATAACGAGGTGACTCCATGAGATCTTGGTCTCTCTTTGAGTATCTGGGACCTAGTTATCCCACAGTGTGTAGCAGAGACATGATCCCCACATGGGAGCTCTCGGAGCTCGGCAGCTCATAGGTGATAAGTGAAGCATGAGCGGAGATGAAATCCCTGCTCAGGTGGAACTTGTCAAAGGAGAATTAAATAAAATTAAGAACAGAGATTCAAGGAGCTTGCACTGAAGGATGCACAAAAGAGCAAGCCAAAAAGTCGACAGAAAGGGAAAAGCAGAGAGCCGGGAGGAATTCTGGGAGAGTGTGGGGTCCCAGAAGAGAAGGAGAACATCTCACAAAAGAAATGGAAGTCAGGTAGGGAAGACTTCTCGGTCCTTTGGAATTCCCAATTATTTCACTGTACTTAAAGCCACTCTCAAGCCCAGTGGGAGAAGATGTGAGCTGCCTCGGGGTTGAGTGCACCAAATGAAGGATGAGAATCTGAGGTCAAGGATGAGAATCAGGTTAGGGGACAGCAAAGAAAAGACACAGGTGACTTGTAAGCCAAGGGGAGGTGGGTCCAAAAGTTTGGGTTTCCTTGTGTAACAAATGGCTAGAATTCTTTTAAACCCATCAAACGAGAATGTGAAACAGCAGGACAAAGATACACATTTAAGGGGTTCTCCTATTGAGGTGACAAGATTGAGCTGGTGTTTGTATTCCTATTTTCCCATTCTTAAGGATAATGTAATTTACATCAGTATCCCTTTCCTTTAGAGTTACTTTGGAATGAGTTCAGCCTGTATGCTTTTACTCATATTTACCTTTTGTTATACATGACATAACCTTTGAAATTAAATTTAGAAAAATGCCCTAAACATATCATGAGCTGTATTTATGAACAATCGTGCAATGTTTTCCTGGTGCAAGAGAGGTGGTTTTACAATAATGATTTGGAAGGGAGGTCCCTTTTTTGTGAATGCATTTTTGCACGCTTATTTTGTAGGCAAGTGCGTGTGTCTTCTATATATTTGTAGGCAGATTAGAAATCTATATTTGTACAGCAAGTTTAATGTTGGACCTCGCTGCTTAACTTCTCACATCCATTTTTATAAGACACAACATTTCAAAATGACTAATAAGCCATGAAAATACTGATAGACGAAGACTGAAATAATTTGTGAGGCTTTGTTTTCTTATTTTTCAAAGCAAAACAGCTTAGCTCGTAGGCTTTGGAAGGAAGAAACAAACCAAGCACACTTGTTTGAAATTACGGCTCCTCGGGGTTACGCTGATTGTGTTATGTAACACCCCTGGGCTTCGGTTGTCTTATCTGTCAAGTGTGGATAATTAAGCTCCTTGGGTTGTAGCAAATTTAAGTTAGGCAATGCTTAGGAGAGTGCCTAACGGTGAGCCTCGCAGAAAAATATCTTCAGCTCCAAGTAACAGAACGCCCAATGGAGTCTAGCTTGAACCATCAGGGGATGTATTTGCTCACGTAGTTTGGAAGGGGAGCTGGGGATTCCGGCTTCCGTTCTCCTAGTCCTACATTCCTTCCTGTGCTGTGTCATCAGGCGCCTTCTTCCTAATGACTAGTAACAGAAATCTGCCTCCGAGTCCTTACACCCCGTCATTCAGAAGAGAGAGCATAAGCGCTGTTGTCAACGTAAAGAAGCTGCTTCTTCTGGAAGCTGTCCTTGAGCCCAGACTTCTCTGTGTGTCTAAATGACCTGATTTGGATCACATGCCCATTGTTTCCCCAGTGTTACTGGGATACAGTTGACATACATCCCTGTATAAGTTGCAGGTGTATCACGTAATGGTTGGACTTATATACAGAATGTTGTGAAATGCTCACGACCATTAGCATCCATCATCTCATAGAAATAAGGTACAAAGAGAAAGCAAAATAAAAAAGAACTTTTTCCCTTGTGGTGAGAGCTCTTAGGATTTACTCTCTGAACAAGTATCATATATATGACACAGCAGTGTTGGCTAATGTCATCATGGCGATCCTTATACTCCTAGTACTTCTCTTGTAACTCCACATTTGCACCTTTTGAACACCTTCATCCAGTGCCCCCTGCCACCTCCGAGAACTACAGATCTGATTGCTTTTTTGTATGAGGTTTTTTTTTTCTTTTTTAGATTCTACACATAAGTGAAATCATACAGTATTTTTCCTTGAATGTCTGACAAATTGCACCTAGTATAATGCCCTCAAAGTCCCTTCATCCTCCTAGAAGGCAAGTGACAGGATTTTCTCATTTTTTAATGGCTGAATAATCCATTACGTGTGTGTGTGTCACAACTTCTTTATTCATTCATCTGTTGATGGACACCTAGGTCACTTCCATGTCTTGGCTATTATAAATAATGCTTCTATAAACATGGGGATGCAGATATCTTTTCGAGTTAGTGTTTTCATTTAAAAAAATATATATTCCCAGAAGTGATTGCTAAATCCTATGGTAGTTCACTTTTTAGTCTTTTGAAGATCCTCCGTACTGTTTTCCAGAATCACATGCCCATTTCTGAAGCAGTCTCACTTGTTAGGAGTAAGCCATGGCCAAACACTGGCTAATGTTCAGAAACAAAAATGTGCAAAGTTTAGGGGATTATCCTTTGTCCAATCAGGGTCACCTTTAGAGCTGGGCTTTGGTTAGGGTCCCCGGAATCACCCTAGGAAAGAGGAGGACCCTGAAAAAAATAGTTTGATTTGGAAAGGATGGTGGGTGGTGATGAAGCATCTACATAATGACTTAATCACCTCATCTTGGGCCACAAATCTTTCCCACCAAAAAGTGAAGCCAGAAAGCAGGGCCCATCTGAGATGATGTTAGGCCACATAGTGGATCAAAATATTTCCGTGGTCTTGAGATTCTTGGCCCAATGCCTGTCTTGGTGTCTTTTCCCTACCCTCCACCACCTGTTTTGGAACTGGAATCTTAAATGAGATGCTAGAATGAAGTGAGGAATGTGGGAGAATGCTTTAAAACATATAAAGTCAAACAAGGTGTTTATCCATGATTCCGTGGATAAGCCTTTATTATATACGTTATTCTCCTACTAATGCCAAGTTATTTTAGAAGGCCAGAGTTCAGAATGAGGGGTGACATTGACAAGTTATTGAAGATGGGCCCGGAAATTGCGCCCCCCCCCCAGGTTACGCACCCACCCGCTAATATAACATACAACATACCAGTAGAAAACAGTGTCTCCTAAGACATTATCTTCTGTTTTGGCAAACACTGGAAAGGTAAGCAGGCGTGTATGCGCGTGGCATTGGTGCGTCTTAAGTCAGGGCATCTGCTTTAGGAAATTAGTCTGATTGTGTGAACAGTCTCCTCACCGTCAAATACTCCAGACCCTGTCGAGATTTCACATTTCTTCTCCATTTACATATCAAGTCTGAACTCTGTGTTGTGAGAACAGTATTTTCATTGATTTACTAAGTAAAGCCTAAGTTTTAAAGGTGTGATAAACTAGTCTTCATGCTAGGAATATAGAAATGAGAAAAATAAGTTTTCTACCCCCAAGGAGTCTAGTCAAAAATATTTATATCTCATGATTAATCTCCATATAATATAAGTGGTGTAAAACAAGGCATCCATGGGGACCAAGAAAGGGGTGCTTGGTTTGTGGCATTCTGTCATATCTACCTACATGCCTTCTTTGGGGACATCAAATCTATAGAAGCAAAAAGCAAACTGGGAGAAACACCTAATTTTCACTAAGTGGCTTTTTAAAATGTAAAACTTGGGGCACTGGGTGGCTCAGTCGGTTAAGCGTCTGGCTTCAGCTCAGGTCATGATCTCATGGTTTGTGAGTTTGAGTCCCACATTGGGCTCTCTGTTGGCACAGAGCCTGCCTCGGATCCTCTCCCCTCGTCTCTCTCTGTCCCTCCCCTGCTCGCTCTCTCTCTCTCTCTCTCTCTCTCTCTCTCAAAAATATATCAACATTTAAGGAAAAAAATGTAAACAATTTAAATGAAGAGCAGTGAAGGAGTTTACAAAAAAAAAAAGCACAACTGTGGTACCTTAAGAATGATTATGGCATTCTTATTGTTACTTTAAAACAAAATTCTATCAGGGGTGCCTGGGTGGCTCAGTCAGTGAAGCATCTGACTTGGAATTAGGTCATGATCTTGTGGTTGGTGGGTTCGAGCCCCGCGTTGGGCTCTGTGCTGACAGCTCAGAGCCTGGAGCCTGCTTCCGATTCTGTGTCTCCCTCTCCCTTTGTCCCCTGCTTACGCACTTGCTTGCGTTCTCTCTCTCAAAAATAAACGTTATAAAAAAATTTTTTAATTCTGTCGTATGTCAAAATCGGAGTTTGCTCATAGCAAAAATAACCCTGACAATTATTTTTGAAGAGATTGTGCCTGGAGTGCCTGGGTGGCTCAGTCGGTTAAGCAGCTGGCTCTTTGTTTCAGCTCAGGTCACGGTCTCACAGTTTGTGAGCTGGAGCCCCACATCGGGCTCTGAGCTGACACAGTGGAGGCTGCTTGGGATTCTCTCTTTCCCTCTTTCTTTGCCTCTCCCCCACTCACTCAATTTATCTTTCAAAATAAATGAAAAAAAATTTTAAAGAAAGATTGTGCCCTTTGCTGGAAAAATAATAATGCACATTAACACTCGGGCTAGCTGAGATCTAGCAGGGTTAAATGCCGATTGATGGGCTCATCTGATTGTCGGCGAAGTCATTGTTCCACGTATGAACTGCCATCCGCTTCTCAGTCTCTCATCACAGATCCTTGACATTGCCAAAGTGCACTTACACTGATTTCCTAACCACTATTTTTCATCATGAGTGTATGCTTTATCTGTGATCTAATTTCCTTTTCTCTGCTAACATAGCATTTTATGAAGCCTTTTCACAGCCTCCCACAAAATAACTTTTATTAAGCTAGTGCAATCCTGCAGTGTAATATTCAGGCGGGCGACTCCCTGAGGTGGCCATCCCTGTGATCTCTAGAGGCTGAAAGGGCAGCCCTTGTTTGACTATAAGCCGTATGTGACTGTGGACATGGGAGTAACTCCACATCGTCACCTGTCAGGTACAGCATGCTGCCTAACATTTCAGTCCTGTGATTTACTTATTTTTTTAAGTTTGTTTGTTTGTTTATTTACAGAGTGTGAGTGGGGGAAGGGCAGAGAGAGAGAGAGAGAGAGAGAGAGAGAGAGAGAATCCCAACCAGGTTCTGCCCAGAGCCTGATGCGGGGCTCAAACTCCTGAACTGCAAGGTCGTGCCCTGCACTGAAATCAAGAGTCAAATGCTTAACTAACTGAGCCACCCAGGGGCTCCTCAGTACTGTGATTCAAAAAGCACATATCTCAGGGGCGCCGGGGTGGCTCAGTCAGTTAAGTGTCCAACTTCAGCTCAGGTTGTGATCTCACGGTTCGTGAGTTTGAGCCCCGTGTCGGGCTCTATGGTGACAGCTCAGAGCCTGGAGTCTGCTTCAGATTCTGTGTCCCCCCCCCTCTCTGTCCCTCCCCTGCTCATGCTCTTTCTCTGTCTCAAAAATAAATAAAACATTAACAAAATTTAAAAAGCACATATTTGAAAGTAAAAACAACCATATGTGTGTATATCTATATATCTGTATTTATACCTATCTCTCTCTATATCTATATATACCTGTATGTTAGCTTTCTCTGGAGAATGCTAATTATATAGAATATGATTTACATATATGATTATATATACACACACCATATCTATGTATGTACATATTAATGGTATTAGAAAATACTCGCTTTATATTAAGCCCAATCATAGTTCAAGTTGCTGTAGAGAAATCTCTAGGGAGCCAGATATAAACTACACACTGTCTCTACCACCAGATGTTTTCAACAGGCAGACTTTGGTGTGATATATAATTTATTACTGCTTGGTTAAGGATGGACTCAAATATTTCTGAAGGTTTCTGAAATTCGTTAAGGTGTACAGAAAGGCCACATATATATTTTCTATAAATTTTTTTAATGTTTATTTTGAGAGAGAGAGAGAGAGCACGAGCGAGGGAGGAGCAGACAGAGAGGGAGACACAGAATCCGAAGCAGGCTCCAGGCTCTGAGCCGTCAGCCTAGGGCCTGGCGCGGGGCTCGAATCCATGAACCTTGAGATCATGACCTGAGCCGAAGTCAGATGCTTAGCCGACTGAACCAGCCAGGGGCCTTTGGAAAGGCCATAGGTGTCTTAAATTGATGAGTTTAGACTGAGTCATCATAAAAATACAGCACTCATTCTACACTCCATAGATTTGGCTTTTTTTTTTTTTTTTTACTGCCACTATTTGATTTTTGGAATACCAAAAACTAAATCTACTTGACTAGAAACAGCAAAGCATTTTAAACTACCTTTTATGTCATTATAAGATGTATTCCCTGAAGTACATTTTTCACCAAAAGAAAATTCCTAAAGGTGTTTGTGTATATGTGTAAGTACCTGTAGATGTACATGTACCTGTGCCTGTGTACCTGTGTGTATGTAATTTTTGTGTATATTTTTATGTAATTTTGAACCAATGATTATTTGAGTTCTTTTATAGAGACTGATACGAAGTTGTATGTTCTAGTTGCCGGATTTAAGAATTTGTAGTGATCTACAATACTGACCCCTTCATAGTTCAATTATAAAATATTGTTTCAACGTAATTCTTTTTCAACGTTTATTTATTTTTGGGACAGAGAGAGACAGAGCACGAACGGGGGAGGGGCAGAGAGAGAGGGACACACAGAATCGGAAACAGGCTCCAGGCTCTGAGCCGTCAGCCCAGAGCCCGACGCGGGGCTCGAACTCCCGGACCGTGAGATCGTGACCTGGCTGAAGTCGGACGCTCAACCGACTGCGCCACCCAGGCGCCCCAGTTTCAACGTAATTCTTAGAGGTCATGGTATTAATCTCCAGAGAAACACGACCAATAGGTTATGTAGTAATATCAAGAAAGAGATGTCTTATGGGGGTTGGCTCAGACGATTATGGAGGTGAGCAGTCCTACCATCTGCCATCTACACGCCGCGGCCCAGAAAAGCCAGGGACGTAGTTTCAGGCAAAACCCTGAAGTTGAAGAACAAAGGGAGCCAAAGATACGATAAGTCCTAGTCCGATTCCAAGGGCCTTGGATCCAGGAGCGCCAATGCCTGAGAGCAGAAGACGGATGTCCTAGCTCAGGCAGGAAGAGCACATTCCTTCTTCCTCTGCCTTTTTGTTTCATTCAGGCCCCCAAGGAATGAGCTGATGCTCTCCCATTGGAGATGGCGGTCTTCTTTGCTTAGTCTACCAATTCAAATGCTAATCTCTCCCAGAAACACCCTCCCAGACACACCCAGAAATAATGTTTTGCCAGCACCCTGGGGGACCCTTACCCTGGTCAAGGGGACACATGAAGTGAACCCCCAGAGTCACCTTATTCAGTGTGTTCCTTCCTTCCTTGTTAGCGGTGTGGTCATTGTTTTTCTAGGAATGCGGTTGGTAGCGGATGGAGGCACCCTTATACAAAGCAGGTAGGTATATTAGGGCGACCCTCGCTGTTATAAAAAACAAGTCCTGAGGTATATCATGAAAGAGTGCCATGTATGTTTATTTCTCACTCACATGAAGTTTGAATGTGTGTACCTGGTTTTCACAGGGAACCAGAATTCTCTCTGGGTTCCTTTGCATCCAGATGGAAGGTAAAGAAGATAAAGAGAACACCACATTAGACAAGGATTGTGTGAGCCGATTCTGGAAGAAGCGGGTGCCATTTTCACTCACCTTGCTTTGGCCAGGACTCAGTCTCTTGGCTGTGTCTAACCCCAGATAGACTGAGGGATGTATTTTAGCTGGTGCCAGGAAGAAAGGAGAACAGTGCTTATGTGATTTGACGTCTACCTCACTCTCTGGCTTCATTTACCCGCTTGTCTTCTCACTGTATGTTCTAGCTATATTGACCATTTCCTCCCCCCTCCCCCCCCCCTTCAGTTTCTAGAAGTCCCTACAGAGTCCTGGAACAGGATGTTCCTTCTATAAGCAATGTTTTTAACTTCACCTGGCTTAGCCAGCTCACTTCAGTTTTTCATTTAGAAATTTTTATTTTTCAGAGATGCCTGCTATACACTCTTACAATGCCTCATTGTGATGACTCCTAAAACACGGTTCGTAATATTTGTAATATTACCTGACGAATGTTTATCTCCCCAACTAGTCCGTAAGCCCCTTAATGGTAATGACTGTGCCTGTCTGCCTTTACTTTGACCAGAGTGCCTATCGAAGAGCCTACAGCATGAAAAGTATTTGTTTCAGTAACAAATCAGTAAAATTCCATCCTGTGGCTCCCAAGGGTGGTACTCCCATACCGTGAGGCCTTGACCACAGAAGCAAAACGATAGACTCTTCAAAGCAGCTCTGTGTGACTTTTAAAGGTTCAAAATAGGCTGTGAATGTGTAGCTTAAACTATGTCATTGGATGTCGAGGTGTATAAAATGATTGAGAGAACGGTCGGGAATATCTAACGGTGAAAATAGATGTGGCATTTTAGCATTCTCTTTGTAGAATCTTCATCAGACTCTCCTGTTTGGCTGCCGTACATGAGTGTCAGTGCAGAGGATATAGAACAGTTAGTGTGCTTTTTACATTTACTTTGTTAGGTAGAGGAAACTGCCCCCCTCTTTCTTCAACACTCATGAGTGCATCGCCTTGGTCTTTTCCATTGGCTCGTCTTTTGCGGTGCAACGTTTATGCCCCACTGCTCCCCAAGGTGCATTTCCTTGTTTTCTTACTGTTCAGTTGGCCCTTTGTGGGTGATGTCAGCCACTCTCACGGATCACGTCTTGTGAATAAGCAAAGTGCTCCAGATCAATAATTCCAGCTCTGTCTTCTCTTTGGAGTCTTGAGTCTGCATTTTCTTTCCTAATCTTTGCTCAGAGCTGTTCTCAGTCCACCTGATATGTAATTTGCCCCAAATTACCTTCAGGATGACTGTCTTCCCTTCCCTCCTCCTCCTCCTCCTCCAGTAGTCTCTACATTAATTCAAGGTATCAACATCTGTCCGTTGTCAAAGCCAAAAAAAGAAAAATCTAGAATCATTTTTCATCCCCTGCGAACATTTGCCATGACCGAGAGAAGGGAGCGTCCAATTCCGAGCCCATGGTGCCTGCCTCGGTCAGCGATGCCAAGTCAAACCCGGCTATTGTGCAATCTGGATGCAAGTAGGAAGCCAGTGCCAATGTCATGCAGCAGGATAGAAAATCTTCGTGGCTGGGAAGGCTCCCAGGTTCCTGCAGAGAAAGTTCATTCTGGGCTGGGGATCCCTGTGGCAGCTGGGACGAGATGGGTGCCCAGGAGGAGCATATCCATGAGAGAATCGTCTCCCGAAAACAGCCAAACGAGAGGCTCGCAGAAGATCTGGACGGGGCTGTCACGGAAGCGATCCCCGTGGATATTGGGTTAGTGCTTGCACTCCTCTCTTTGGACCAGGTGGTACCAAAGGCGCCACACGCTGTGTGGCTGTTTGCTCTCCTGCCGGCTGCCAGAGTCTATAGAAAAGCTGCTGTGTTTGTGGGGGCGTGTGCCCGGGTCTCTGTACCATATGTACAAGCCATGTGTTGCGCTAGCTCCTAAGAACTCAGCCATTCCAGAGATTACTTCTAGTGCACGAAAAGAGCACACACAAAAAAAGGAAAAACACCCAAACCCTCCCAATTTCTACATTCTGGCGCAAAAAAAAAAAAAAAAAAAAAAAAAAAAATTTGTCGGGGACCGACGGGGACCAGTACGGGAATTCGGCCTCAAGCTCAAAACGCGATCCCCCCGAGTTGAAGTGTGTGAGAAGGTGCAGTCTGCCATTTAGAGCAGAGATTTCCGTACCAACCTAGACCAGAACTGCGGCCTGACGCAGGTCAACGCCTCCGATCTGATCTTCCCTCGTTTGTGTGGGTGTATTCGCCTGGTCTGTTAGCGCCTGCGCCCATGGGTCCTCTGGCTGGTAGCTCTTTCTCCCCAAGAGCTTACGCCTCCTGTGTATATTCCTACAACTTCAGAGTTAGATTGTTAATGTGTTTGGATGACAGGAGGGACTTTGAGGAGTCTTACAAAACCTTAAAATAGCAGAGCTTTCAGAAATCATGCCGAGAAACTCAGTAGCGTATAGGTGTCTCTTGATAACGTCCATCTATAATCAATTAATTTAAAAAAAAATGTGTCCGTGGGGCAGTCCTAAATTAGGCCAGTCCATTAGTAACCAGGTTGCACTTGGGAAGTCGGTAGTTGCTTTGCCTATCTGGTTAGTATTGAACAAGCCCCTCAGGTTCCTGGGGCCCCCTTGTTGGGGATGGAGAGGGGGAGACACGATGTAGGGTTTAATTCAGAAAAGCATTTAATTGGGAGTTTTGTGTCTGAAAGGAGAAACCTGACTCCCTTGTTTGAGTCAAAACTCTAATGCTTTTAGGGGCGCCCGGGTGGCTCAGTTAAGCATCTGACCTCGGCTCAGGTCATGATCTCGCAGTTCACGAGTTCAAGCCCCAAATTGGGCTCTGTGCTAGCAGCTCAGAGCCTGGAGCCTGCTTCAGATTCTCTCTCTCTCCGCCCCACCCCTTCTCATGCTTG